>NC_079312.1:147119871-147747371 GCF_029931775.1 Euleptes europaea
ATTCATGGTTTATGTACCCCGAGGTTTACGTTTCTGTACTTACCTGGCGCGGCCGGGCGAGGGCCGGGGCAGCCGCCCCAGGCCGCCCTAGGCCGCTAGCAGCGGCGGCGCGGCTGGGCGAGGGCCGGGGCAGCGCCTCAGGCCGCCCCAGGCCGCTAGCAGTTGCGGCGAGGCCAGGCGAGGGCCAGGGCAACCTCCCTGCAGCTGCAGGAGGCCGCCCCAGGCAGCTCTTGGCAGCAGGAAGCGACCGGCGGCAGCGGCAGTAAGTTCCCTCCTCCCTCCTCCCTCTTCCCCCCTACCCTACCCTACCGTATTGACCCGCGTATAAGCCGAGTTCGGCTTTTTCAGCCCTTTTTTGGGGCTGAAAAACTCGGCTTATACGCGAGTATATACGGTATGTCTTCTTGGAGGGGACAGTCTCTGGAGTGTGGGGATGTGTCATTTGGGGTGGTCCAAAGATTATTTTGGGGTGCAGCTGAGCCCCAGTGTCTGCATGTGCCTTGGTCCTGGGGGCAGCCGCTGGCACAAAAACTGGACTTTGGACCAGGACCCAGCATATGTCATCTCGAAGGTCACAGTCCCCTGAATGTGGGGGTGTATGATATGTGGTGGTCCAATCCATATCTTGGGGTGCAGAGCTTTTGAAATGTCCTCAAAATTATTCAGAAACTAGGAAATGTGAATAAGGAACTGGGAATAGGGAACGAACTGGGAATAAGGAACCAACTTCAGCCTCCTATACATACGACTCCCTTCTTCAGTTTTTATCTTCATAGCAAACCAGTGAAGCAGATTACTGTAAGAGAGAGTAACTTGCCAAGGATACCCAGCGTGGTGATTTGAACCTAGGTCTCCCAGGTCTTAGTTTGACATTTTAACCTCTATACACCACACTGGCCTGAGTGAAAACCAGGTCTCATACCCTTCCCAACTCAAATCTTTAAGGAAACTTATTAGGTTTGATTCATAGTCTATTTGCAGGCCCACTTATGTGAGGCTCGAATTCATATTTCACGGTCAGCTTGTAGTGGCCCTTCCTCTTCTGTAGCTGGTTATGTGAATATGGATATCAGATGCAGAAGCCTGCACAGATAGATGTTTCAGTCTCCATCACAACCTCAAAAAGCCTTTGTGTGGTGTGTGAGAAATCAGTATATGCTGGCTTCAGTTTGGATTTGGCATCAACTTTTGCACAACTTGCTTAAAGCATGGCAGCATAACTGAATGTCAGCCTGGGCTGACCAAAAAATGTGAATGTCATGCACAGAGTCATGAGAACAGGTGTTTTATAGCCCTGAAACAAAGCTGTGTTTGAGTGTGTTGAAGTATTTGTTCCAGATAGGGTTGCCAGGTCCCTCTTTGCCACTGGTGGGAGATTTTTGGGCGGAGCTTGAGGAGGGTGGGGTTTGGGGAGGGGAGGGACTTCAATGCCATAGAGTTCAATTGCCAAAGCAGCCATTTTTCTCCAGGTGAACTGATCTCTATCGGCTGGAGATCAGTTGAATTAGCAGGAGATCTCCTGCTACTACCTGGCAGTTGGCAATCCTAGTTCCAGAGGAGTAGCTGTGTTAGACTATTGGAGCAAAAATGAACAGGAGTCTTGTGGCACCTTAAAGACTGACAAGATTTATGCCTGCTTCAGCTTTCAAGGACCAGCCCAGGAGACTGAAGTTGGTTCTCAGTTTGTTCCCAGTTCCTTATTCACATTTCCTAGTTCCTGGATGATACTGAGGACAATTTAACTTCAACCTCCTAGCTCAGCCCACTTCTTCAGTTGCAATGAATAGATCATTACTATTGACTGCATAGAGAGGACAGACTCATTGTGTAGGATCCAGAGATCCATGGACACAAGGAACAGGCTATCAGGAAGTATAATCAGGTTGTCATGAAGGGTGGATCTCTCCAGAGCAGTTAAAAATGGTACTCTGCATCAGTGTTTTCCTAAAGAATGTATGGGGTATTTTTTTTACCCAAATATGTTAAATGGGTCGAAGGCTTTCACGGTCAGAGTTCATTGGTTCTTGTAGGTTATCCGGGCTGTGTAACCGTGGTCTTGGAATTTTCTTTCCTGACGTTTCGCCAGCAACTGTGGCAGGCATCTTCAGAGGAGTAACACTGAAGGACAGTGTCTCTCAGTGTCAAGGGTGTAGGAAGAGTAATATATAGTCAGAAAGGGGTTGGGTTTGAGCTGAGTATTGTCCTGCAAAAGTATTGTCCTGTAAGTATCAAGATAATGTGCTAATGAGGGTATGGTATGTTAATATGTTAATATGACTATATATTACTCTTCCTACACCCTTGACACTGAGAGACACTGTCCTTCAGTGTTACTACTCTGAAGATGCCTGCCACAGTTGCTGGCGAAACGTCAGGAAAGAAAATTCCAAGACCACGGTTACACAGCCCGGATAACCTACAAGAACCAATGTTAAATGGGCTTGGGTTAAAAAATACTCCAATGGCAAAATGCAGATTTCTGGGGTTGTTTTGTACCCCAGATGCTTTTTTGTTGTTGCTGTTGTTTACAGAAAGCAAATTGTAAGTGGTAATTATCGGTACTTTGGGGACATTATTTACTGCTATTCAGGTGACAATGTCCTAAGGGGACAAAATTGTGCTGCAACCACTTTATACATTCTGGCAAGAAATACAACTGGGGGAGCAAATTCACCGGGGGAGGGGGGATATTTTCAGGGTTAGAGCCTGTCATGTGGAAAGTGGTACCAGTCAGAAGCCTTAGCAGTCAGTAAAATAATCAGTGGCATTAAAAAAAAAGGGGGGGGGGTTCTAATTGACTAGAAGAGTTACAATGCTAAGGGGCCAAACACCTTTATCCAAAGCAACCTTTCTCCCCAGAGCAGCCTGAATCTGCCCCCTCCCCTTTGCAACTGCAAAGGGCCAAACTGGTGAGTCACATATTCCACAGACAGGACTCTCTCTGCTTCCTCTCTCCACTTAAACACTATTCTTTCAGCGACCTGATGAAACCCTTACCCCAAAGAGAGTGCCACTACAGCAGGGACACTGGGAAGCCTTTGATTTTGTGCCAGGCAGGGAATTATTCCAGCCAGTGGGGGAGAGTAGAGAGATCATGATTCCCGGCCTATTTTGGGGAGAACAAATCAACAGTGCGACAGGTGGTGAGTCTTACAGCTGCCGCCCAGGGGATATTACTTACTGTTCAAGGGCATCAGAGTTTCCACATGGGCTCCCTGTGCTGATTCCACCCACCTATTGGCACTGAATAACTACCCAACAGTGAAGACAGTTTTTTTGGCTAGATCACTTTTAATCTGCTCAGAAACAGCAGACCCAGGACAAGATGTAACTAGTTAGACTGCCGAAGTTCTGCAAGAGAGACAAATCTTAGCAGATCAATGTATCTAATTCTCAATGTTGTCCTTTCTGAGGATACTTAAACCTGGAGACTGGCGCTATGGACAGACAAGATACCTCTCTACAAACCTGAGAAAAGCCCAGGTGTGCAGAAAAGTCTGAAATCTTAACAAACAATACATTGGGCATTAAAAAGTCTTAAAATGCAGCTTTAAGAAAGCTTGGCAACCAGAATAATATTTCCAGCATTCAAACCTTGGTTTTGTTAGTAAAAGATAGGGGAGGGGGTACTTTCCAGCGCTGGTTTGGCCCTTGAGGGAAAAATTATCAGGACCAGGTCTGGAAGCAACCAGTGTGTAAGTTGATACCAGCCGACTTGCATGATTCATACAGGTCCTGCAGTTTGCTGTTGTTCAGCATCAGCCACCCCACAATAACCAGTGTGATATAATGGTTAGAATTTCAGGTTTGGATCCCCACTGCACTGTGGAAGCTCACTAGGTGACTCTGGGCCAGTTACACATTTTCAGCGTAACCTACCACTCAGGGTTCTTGTGAGGATAAAATGGAGGAGGGGAGAAAGATGTAAGCTACTTTGGGTCCCCATTGTAGAGAAAGGTGGGGCATAAATGAAATAAATAAAAATATAGCTGAAGATGAGGAGGCAGATAAAAGGTTGGTGGATTTGTGGGAAGAAGAGAAGGGAGCAGGCAAACCTGAGGACATGGGGCTGCCAGAGGGAAAGAAGAAATAGTGTGTGGGGGAGGGACGTATGGGTCGTGAGGTGCCCCCTCCAAGTCTTTGCAGATTTCCCACACAACTAAACTTAGGTTAGCAACTGGAACTGTGCGACTTGGCCAAATTTTTCACAGGAAGAGGCTGCGAGGGGGAGGAGAAAGAAGGAAAGTGGAAGATGGGGGCAGATCAAGGTAGGTTAGCTGGTGGTAGGAAGGAAAGCAAGAAACAGGGAAAGTTGAGGATATGGGAGCTGCCAGGAGGAGGGAAAGAGGAAATAGTACAGGGAGGGGATACAAGGGAATGTGAGGGTGCCCTCTGCAAGTCCTTGCACCCTACTGCGCAGCTGGGTGGGCAGCCACCACTGGGCAACTGAGCTGTAGTTTTCCTGGGTGCATACAGGGGAGTGAAGGACAGGACGCTGAAGATAGTAGGGCAGATAAATGTCGGCTGGCTGGTGGGTGGGAAGGAGAAAAGAAAGCAGGAAAATGGGAAGGGGGCTGTAGGGGCTGCCAAGAAGTGAAAGAAAGGAGGATTAAAATGACATGCCCCCACAAGTCCTTGCAGATGCCCTGCTCATCTAATACTAATCAAGAGTTGCTGAAAAATGACTCCTCTCACCCCAAAGGAAGACCCCCCCCCTATTTGGAGCAGGAATGCTGGCACATTGCCTGCGGGAGGCTGAAAAGCACTGGGGGCAAAATTGCTCCCAAACTTCAGCAGCTATTCCAAGGAGGGCCTGCTTGGCAAACTGCTGCTGGGCACCAAGAGGTCTTTCTCTTCTCAGGGAGCTCAGCAGGGATGTGATGCTATAGCGTCCATCATCAAAAACGGCCATTTTCTCTGGGAGAATCCCAGCCCCTATGTGGAGGTCAGCAACCCTATCCTGACTCCTAGCTTAGGGAATATTCATACCTTTAAAAATTTACTACCCTTCACACACTGTAAGACAATAGGTGTTTTGAATCTCTTCACCCCATTAGTATTCACCACTTGTAAACTTCCAAGTGCCTATCAAGAGAGCTCAAAGACCACATGCTTCCCCCATGTCCAAAGGGCCCCTAAAGATGGACAAGAACATATTGTCAAGTGTGCCTCCTGGTGAGGATTGTCCTACATTTGGGAAAGTCTTTCCCACCTGTTTTCCATTTAGAGCAATTGTGTGGGTTGAGAATGATGCCCTGTTGAATACTATGCAAGGCCAGTAGGCAGAGGCAGGACTTAATGAGATACAGGATGTCCCTTACAGTGAGGGGGACTTGTGAGGCAGGAAGAGAGAGTGGCAGTGAAACCACATTTAATTGCTATGAGAATATCTCTCCTTAATTTGCCAGAAGTGAAAGACAGACTAAACATAGAAACCTATCATAAATATTGGGGGAGAAGAAAGAGAAAAATTCACCTTTATATTGTCCAAACATTAACAAAATACAAGAACAAGGGGTACAAAGTACCAGAGGTCTGAAAAATGATTATAGAAACATCCAAATAATAAATGGTGTGTGTGTGTATAAAAATTCAACAATTGTGAAAGCAATAGAAAATACAAAAAATATATATAATTACAAAAATACAAGGTTATATCATAATATATCCACGTCAAAATGGCAACAAACAGGAACATTATCAAAAAATTTACAAGCCAAATATAACAAATAACAATTTCAATACAGATATCGTGTACAATTTCAATGTGGCATTTCTGTAAAACAGTTTACTAGCTGGAGAAGACCACACAACAAAGGACAGGATGCTGGCTAAGTTACTGTTTAGATGTATGAATCTTCATCAGTCATGAACGACCTTGCACTGGTTAATTTGGAAGCCAGAAAATCAAGAACAATTCATAAGATGTAGTGTGGTGTAACTTCAAAAGACAATAACTATGGCTCCTACCGAAAAGCTGATCTGTGTGAGTATTGTATATACATGAACAAAGCCAGCAGAGAAGGATTCTGAGGACACGTTCTAGTAGCGTAGTAGTGGGCAATTGCCCAGTCATGCTAAGGAGACAAACAAGATAGAACTGGCTCTCTAGTACCTACCACATCCTTCTTTGCCCCCAAACAGTTTGTTGGGTGCTTAAGTTGGAATCTGGTCAGCTTGCAAAAGTTGCTAATTCCAACTCTAACTTTGGGACTGCTGAGTGAGCTCCTTCCGCACTTTGGATTCCCCACAGACCAGACACTCATGACTCCTTAGCCCATGGTGTTCTCCACTATCAGCAGGGCCATTTCAGTAGAAAGGAACAAAGGATATGCAGCAGAATTATGACTAAAACATGATGTTTTGTTGCAAATTCAGAGCAGTTGTCATCATTTTTCAGAACAATATAAGTATTATCAATATTGGTCAAACAACCCCTCCCTCTTTCTTTTGCCTAATCTAAACATTACACTTACCACATTCTTGGTTGGTAACATGATGTGTAACATGACTGTTCACCAGATATGTTGACTGTTGCAGACAATGATTTATTTTAATTTATTTATTCTTACCCCACCTTTTCCCCCAATGAAGACAGAAAGGGGCTTAGATTGTAAACCTCTCCTCCATTTAATGTTCACAACAACCCCTTGAGGTATGGCAGGCTGAGGATGAGTGACTGGCCCAAGGCCACCCAGCCAGCTTCCATGGCTCAGTGGAGATGTGAACCTGGGTCTCCAAGATTGTTGTCCAACACTCTGACCACTACACCATGCTCATGTAAAGGACTTTTTAAGAAGAACATCCCCACCCCCTTGGAATTCAGGAGGTTTCTAAGGAAGTTGTAGACACTCTATCTGAAGCCAGACCTTTGAAGGAGATCATCTGATAGAATGGGGATTGCTGAGAATGTAGGCAGATCAGAATGGAGTCTGCTTAATGCAAAGCATAGCCTTGTTTAAAGCAGGGGTGGGGAACGTCAGGCCTGGGGGCTGTTTAAGGCCCGCAAAATCATTTGGTCTGGCCCTTCGTGGGTCCTGGCAGATCTCTAGCTCAGAACGATCTATAACTGGCAATCCGCCCCCTCCAGTGGACAGGAATAGCCTCTATTCAAGGCGGATGTAAATTTGTTTTGCTGAGAAAAGGAATCTCCCTCCCCCCCTTGCAGAAGAGTCATTAGCTATGGAGCTGCTAGGACCACCCAAGAAACTGTGTTAACCCTTTCCCACCCGGGCCGTGGAGAAATGTATTCCCTCTGTACTACAAGAGGGCTGGGGGTGGAAGTGGCGACAATAGAGCGGTTAAAGGGGCCAGGGCCAGAATGCGCACATGGGGAGGGGGAGTTCTTAGCCAGTGTGTCCTCATTTCATCCCTGCAGGCAGAGGTAGCAGGACCTGGCTGTAGAATCCGGCCCTGACCATGCGGAGCAGGAGCAACTCCGGCATGTGGCTGGATGGCTACGCCTGGCTGGTGCAACAGACCATCCTGTGCCACCAGGTGGGCGAGTGCACCACGGGTTGGATGCCTGCCTGCTTGCCCATGCCGGGAGGGTCTTCTGGGGCAGCTGCCTGCTTGGGGCTTGGTAGGCTATGTCAGGCATGGGTCTGAGAAAGGAATGTTGTGGTTTCCCCAGATGCTGGCCAAGGCCAGCTCCATGTCTGTAAAGAGTGTGTTTAGACTCCCAGTGTGTGGGAACTCTCCTAGCACCTCCTGACAGCTCTAAGGAGGGGGGGGGGGTTGCCATGGTATCCAGATCTCCCCGATTTGCCCTGTGCTTTTCTATATATGCTCTATGCTGTACCCATAGCTTTTACTAGTGTCCATTTGTTTCTGGCTTCTGCAAACCTGTAGATTTTCTAATAAATCAGTTTTCTTTGGACTGCCTGACTGCTGGATTCTGTTTATGGGATTATCACGGGACTAGAGCTTACATTTGGACACTAGTCTATCCTATACTTTTCCTTGGCTGGAGCCCTGGAGGGTTCGCTGGGAGCCCGGGTTAGAGCTTTGGACGAGCTCCCTGAGGATCCTGATCTACTGCGTGCTATCCTTGAGGAGGCACTGCGGACTCATGCCGAGTCCAACCGACTGACTGGGTTGGTAGTGGATCAGTGGCATCGACTAGCGGCAGCGGCCCCCTGGGAAACGCGGGATACTGACCTCTGTGCCCACAACGAACTTTGGTGGCTGGACATTTTGTTGGACATTTTGTTGGAGGAGACCCGGTTGGCACAGGAAGACTCAACTCTCCTGTCCCAGCTGTTTGCCGCGTTTGCATTCCATGGGGCGCAGCGGGAGCCGGCGGCCCCAATCCAGGTGCCCAATTCCCTGCTTCCAATGGCGGGAACTGGGGGTGGAGATGTTCCGGATCCCAGCCAGCACAGCCGGGACGTGCAAAACGCAGCCGCCAGGACACTTTTGTCCCTTATGGATTTACCGGCGGACACGGTGTTCAGAGGGGGATGTGCTGAACGTGCTGCAACCCGAGTTTGGTTCTTCTTCCATGGATCTTGCCCGCAAGGTCTTACCACTACTGGGCAATCATAAGGAGATCCAGCTGTTACTGGAGCAAGCGGCTGAGCCGCTGGTGGCGGCCACAGTGGCGGCTCGGGCCGCCGCTTTGGAAGCGGCTCAAGCTCAGGCTGCTCAACAACGGGCAGCAGAGCAACTTTTGGCGGAGGCGACCGCGGCTCAGATGAAGGCCGCCCTGGAGCGGGCAGCCATAGCGGCCGGAGCACGCTCGAAAGGCAGGGGGGGGGGACTGGAATGGCCTTCATTCTCTCCAGAATCCTATCCGCCCCGAGATGTGGCTCATCGGCGACAACTCGCCTTTACATCTGACGTGCAGGATTACTTTGATGAAGGAGAGCCTGACGAAGAAGACTCGGACAGCTGGAATACAAATCTCCGTGTGAGCCAAGCCCGACGGACTGGAGGGGCTGAGGAGGAGATACACGTTTTGAAGTATCAAAACTGGGAATTGTTGGAGCGTATGGCCCAGATGCAGGACCAAATGGACGTTTTAGTACGCGAGTATGGACGCTTGCATCAGGCCCAAACCGCACCCCCGCCCACGCCAGCTCTGGCATCGCCAGGGCAGCAGCCCCCAGGGCAGCAGCCCCCACGGTAGCAACCAGTTCCAGGGCAGCAACCAATACCTGGACAGCAGCCGGCTCCTGGACAGCCGCTACCTGCGCTGCCTCCAGGATTGCCTGCCCAGCCAGGGCCCCCACTCCAACCGGTAGCACCGGTTGTACCTTGGCAGCAGCCCCGCCTACGAGTGACTTTTGACAGTTTCGCGGAGGCGCTGCCCTGTTTTCTACACCAGGTAGACAGTTACATGAGAGAACAGGGGCATGCCTTCCCCACGGAAGATAGTCGGGTGAGGTTTATTTCATCTCTTTTGACTGGGAGGGCTGCTGAATGGATGGTCCTACAGTTTGATACTCGAGCCCGATCCATCCGCCCACTCAACGAGTTTATGTGAGCGTTGAGAAGATGCTTTGAGGATCCATTCCAGGGGGAGAAGGCCAAGGCTGCCCTTCTACAACTCCGTCAAGGATCTTCTACGGTCAGGGAGTTTGCTGATGAGTTTCAAAGGCTCGCTAGCATTATAGAAAGGGTCCCCGGTTACAAGTTAAAGCTTTAATAGACTCTGGATGTGCCCGCTCTTTGATCAATGAAGCCACTTTTAAGGCGCTTAAAGTTAATCAGTGCCTTTACCGGCACCTGTCCAGTTCGCCCAGTGATTTCAGGGGTGGGCCGGTGGATCATCGCACTGATGAAGTGGCAATGGGAATAGGCCACCATTGGGAACAAATCAACTTTACTATAGCCCCCAATGTTTGTTACGCTGTAGTATTGGGAATAAATTGGCTCAGGGGACACAGTCCCACCATAGATTGGGAAGCCGAGATGTTAACGTTTTCCAACCCAATATGTGAACGGCACCGGTATGAAGTAGCTGTTAAGACAACAATCCAATCAACTCCTGCCTTGGCTTCTGACGCTTCCAGTCCATCCCAACTGCCTCCCGAATATCAGGATTTTACAGATGTCTTTAATATGCAGGAATGTGATGTGTTCCCCCCCCCCACCATCGAACAGACTGTGCTATTGAGGTGGTGGGGAATGGAAAACTGCAAAAGAGTAAAATCTACCCCATGAGCTCTACTGAAAGGACAGTGCTCCATGATTTCTTAGACAAGAATCTGGCTAGAGGTTTCATCCGACCCTCTACTGCACCTTATTCGGCCCCAGCATTCTTTATGCGTAAGAAAACTGGTGATTTGCGTTTGTGCATTGACTTTCGAAAACTCAATGCGGTTACCCAAACGAATGCCTACCCTATTCCTTTAATCTCGGATCTTTTGGGGCAACTAAAGGAGAGATGTATTTTTACCAAATTGGACTTGGTTGAAGCCTATTACAGGATCAGGATTCGAGAGGGAGATGAGCCCCTAACCACTTTCTCCAGTTGCTTTGGATTGTTTGGATTTCTGGTGATGCCTTTTGGATTGAAAGGGGCCCGGGGGTCTTCATGCAACTCATTAATGAGATCCTACATGACTTGCTGTTCATAGGGGTGGTGGTTTATCTGGATGACATTCTCATTTATTCAAAAACCCTTGATAAACATGTCGCCCTGATTAGAAAAGTATTACAACGTCTCAGAGACAATCAACTCTATGCTAAGCTATCCAAGTGCGAGTTCCACCAGGAGCAGTTGACTTTCCTGGGATATATAATCTCGCACCAAGGACTGACTATGGATCCAGAAAAGGTGCAAGCCGTGATCAATTGGGAACCACCCACCACACGTAAGCAAGTTCAGAGATTTCTTGGGTTCGCAAATTTCTACAGGGGGTTCCTCCCCCGTTTCGCTCAGATTGCACTGCCCATCACAGACCTCCTTAAAACTAAAGGAAAGGGAAGTGCAGCCACCTTGCCTACAGCCAAAGTAAATTGGACCCCCCAATATCAAACTGCTTTTGACAGCCTCAAACAATTGTTCACCTCTGAACTGGTTCTAAAGCACCCTGATTGTGAACAAATGTTTATTGTCCAAGTAGACGCTTCTGATGTAGCAATGGGAGGTGCACTATTGCAGCTGGGGGGGGGGGACGGCCATCTGCATCCGTGCGCTTATTTCTGTAAAAAGTTCACTCAATCTCAACTCAAGTGGACGATCTGGGAAAAGGAGGCTGCAGCAGTTAAGCATGCCCTCACAGTGTGGAGACAATCTTTAGAGGGCTCTAAAGTGCCCTTCGAAGTTCGTAGCGATCACAAAAACTTGGAAGCTTTAACGGGGGCTTGCAAGCTGTCTGCAAAACAGGTGCGGTGGGTGGACTTCTTTGCCCAATTCTGCTTTGTAATAAAACACGTGCCAGGGAAGCAAAACCTGCTGGCCGATGCTTTGTCCAGGCTTCCCCAATATCCTACCAAGATTGACCGACGCACAGAGTTTTTCTTCACCCCTGCTCAAAGAGGTTTAGTGCCCACTCTGGCAGTTCAAACTCAGTCGCAGACCCGGCCCACAGTGCCGCCGCTTCTGCAGGGGGGGGGGAAACCGGGCCGTCAGCCCAGCTCCCCTCGCCTCCCTCACCGGCACTGACTCCTTCTCCCACGCAGTCTACCGACATGATTCCCGAGATGCAGGGACCCAAACACCTAGTTGAGCCGTCCACCCCTCTCCCTTCGGCGGCTCTGGCCCCTCCTTCCCCCGGGACGCCTGCAGGCGAAGTTCCCAATGTGCAGGGACTGGAGGGGCTGACCAGTTCCTTCAAAGAGACTTTCTTTCGCAGTTACCAAGCAGAGCTCCCAAACCCTTCCGACTACTCTAATTGAACGTGGGGGTTATTGGTATAAGGATTCTAAGTTGTATGTTCCTACAGTGTTGCGGAGGGAGGTTTTGAGTCTTGTTCATGGGACTAAAACCGCGGGACATTTTGGGTCCCTCAAAACGTTACATTTGTTGAGAAGGCAGTTTTGGTGGACGGGCATGCAATCGAACGTGGATTCATTCATCCGCAGCTGCCCAGTATGTGCGGCTGCCAAGAGGCCCCAGGGCAAACCACCCGGACTATTGCAACCCTTGGAAACCCCCACTGGACCCTGGGAAGTAATTGCAATGGACTTTATGACTGATCTGCCCCTTAGTGAGGGGAAAACAGTGCTTTGGGTGATCACAGATTTGTTTTCGAAACAGGTGCATCTTGTACCTTGCGCAGGTATCCCTTCTGCCCCGAAATTAGCCCGCCTCTTTGTGTCACATGTCTTTAAACTGCAGTTTTCCGCTCAAGATAGTGAGCGACGGGGGGGGGCACCTATGTGGCTAAATTTTGGAAAGCTTTCCTCAAGTTGATTGGGGTGGAACAGGGACTGTCAAGTGCATTCCATCCCCAAACTGATGGCCAAACTGAACGAGTGAATGCTGTGTTGGAATGCTATTTACGCTGTTATGTTAATTACCACCAGGACGATTGGGTGGGGCTGTTACCCTTTGCTGAATATGCTTACAACAACGTTGTGCACCAGTCCACTGGGTTTAGCCCATTTCGAATCATGTATGGAAAAGAGTTTGGCCCCATTGGCCATGTTGACATTTCAGGGGAGGAGGGAGGCGCTGAGGTAGCTGAGTGGGTGCACACGGTCCAGACAACCTGGCCATGGCTGATTAAAAATCTGGAAAGAGCCAAACGTAAATACAAGGCTCAAGCTGACAAACACCGTTCACCAGGTTGGGAGTACAAGGTGGGGGATCTGGTGTATTTGTCCACCAAGAATCTTCGATCTACCCGCCCGTGCGGCAAACTCAGTGCCAAGTATGTGGGTCCGTTCCCTATCTCCCGGATTATCAATCCGGTAACAGTAGAACTCTCCCTCCCCAAATCCCTGAAGAGAGTTCATCCTGTGTTTCATGTCAACCTGTTGAAGCAGCACGTTCCCTCCCCGGATTGGCATCCTGAACCACCACCTGAAGTGCCTGTGATGGTGGTGGTGGGGGAGAACCTTTTGAAATTGCAAAGGTTCTGGACTCGCGTATCCGCCGTGGAACCCTTCAGTATCTGGTTCACTGGAAGCACTTCGGTTCCGCTCAAGATGAGTGGGTGCGTTCTCACGATGTTTCCGCCCCCCTCTTGGCCCGTGATTTCCATGCTGCCTATCCTCACAGACCAGCTCCGGAAACGTGCCTTTGGGGGGGCAGAATGTCAGGCATGGGTCTGAGAAAGGAATGTTGTGGTTTCCCCAGATGCCGGCCAAGGCAAGCTCCATGTCTGTAAAGAGTGTGCTTAGACTCCCAGTGTGTGGGAACTCTCCTACCACCTCCTGACACCTCCTGACAGCTCCGAGGAGGGGGGGGGGTTTCCATGGTATCCAGATCTCCCTGATTTGCCCTGTGCTTTTCTATATATGCTCTATGCTGTACCCATAGCTTTTACTAGTGTCCATTTGCTTCTGGCTTCTGCAAACCTGTAGATTTTCTAATAAATCCGTTTTCTTTGGACTGCCTGTCTGCTGGATTCTGTTTATGGGATTATCACGGGACTAGAGTTTACAGGCTAATTTTTAAGTTGATAATTTTGTATCGCCCGTGAATGATGTTAAAAATATCCAAATGGTCCTTGGTGGAAAAAAGGTTCCCCACCCCTGGTTTAAAGCTTCTGGCAGGCACTGAAGCAAGCAGCTGCAGGAAACCAATATGTGATTGTACATGAACGAGACATTTTTCACACTCCAACTACTAAGAACTGTTCAGACACTGGCAAAGAGTTTGCTGAACATTTGACTGTGATTATCGTATCTTTTGAGCTGGCCACAAGTTGAGCCAGCAGGCTATGGAGCATCTCTGCTCTAACGACTTGGTTATTACTTGACAATATTTTACTCTTCCAATACCAGCCCCACTGCCTCTGAACATTAAGCTATCATCACTGATAGCTTTTCAAGCAGCAGTCATGTGGTGCCATGTTATCTTCAGCAGGAATTCACTTCTATACTTCTTGTCCTTGTAAGCATAATGTAAATATTCAAAGTGTCACAGACCCAAACAATCATGTCAAATCATCACAGAATTCTTGAGATGGATTTCTGAGGAGGCAGGCTACCAATTCACCATGCCAAATGAACATAAGAACATAAGAAAAGCCCTGCTGGATCAGACCAAGGCTCATCAAGTCCAGCAGTCTGTTCACACAGTGGCCAACCAGGTGTCTCTAGGAAGCCCACAAACAAGACGACTGCAGCAGCACCATCCTGCCTGTGTTCCACAGCACCTAAGATAATGTGAACGTGGTAACCTTTGCAAATGAACAAATCTGTTTTCACACGGCATAAAACTCCATGCAGTAAGTGTACCATTGAAACCAGGATTATTATTTTTTAAGCAAAGGGATTTGTGCCTCTGGTCTATGTACACATGACAAGTTAATTGTATCAACAGTCAGTGTAAAGAGCCAGTGTACTGGCCAGAGATAGGGGGATTCCTAAGGAATAATCTCATATAGCCTGATATGAGAGGAAGACACACTGCCCCCAACAGATCACACACACCATGCAATACGAAGGGATCAGCCCACCCATGATCTAGTATGAGCTATGCAACTGGGATATTATGGTGCATACCTGGTTGGCTTAGCAGGGCAAAGGGGATGACTGTCTTTGTGGCAATCAGATGACAGGTTTTTATTCTTCTCACTGAGGATTCAACTAGGCACACAGGAAGGGTTCTGACCACATTAAATAAAGCAAACCGCTTATAACCCCTGCCTGTTCTGCTGTTCTTCCTTTTCATCTTCACAAGACGACAATTCTTCCAACTGCATCAGCATTCCTACCTAGAAATCCTTGTTGTCAATAGTGACACTGATCATCTCACATGTGAAACCTCGGTCTATGTACAGGAAATACATACACCATGTGCGTTACATGCTTCCCTTAACACAAGATGCTACTATATTAGAAATAGAGGAACTCATCCTTCTTAACATGAAGAATGAAGCAAACTGTTCTTCCTGCGTCTCATTTCAGGAGTGCGGTCAGAGCCCTGGCAGTGGGATGCCCAGCTGCCCCTTCCAACAGCCTTTACAGAGCCACCTGTGCTGTGGATTAAAGATAAAGTCTGGCATTTTGCAGCTCATCGGGGATCATGCGGGGGGGGGGGGAATCTACCCCTTTTCAGTCCATTGATAGTAAAATGTCTGAGTACTTTTCCCTTAGAAGACAACTGTGTTAATATATAAAGGATACTATTATCCCATAATTACTCACCCCTTCGTGCGTTCTGATATTAGTTATTCACTAATTGTAATGGGAGAGAGATCAAAGTTAGCCATATGCTGTGCAAACACCACCCACACCATTCACATTTTGAGTTTGAGCAGTTTTTAAAGTCAATGTCAAATTTATTGTATAAGGCCATAGGCCATTACAATTTAAAACAATATAACAGCAGATCTAAAACAATTTAACAGCAAATTAACGTATACAATATCATTAAGAGGAATACAAAAGTTAAAAAAATTGAAGTATGCCCATTCAGCTTTATCCAGTTTTCCCACCTTTTGTGATTTGCTTCGTCTTGATTTTCTTGGCCATTAGGCCATACAGTGCCATTTTTTGAGAAATATACAGATCTATGTCTGATAACAAATAGATTAGTCTGTCAACATCAGATGATAATTGTAATACAGAAAGAATATTTGCCAAAAACTTATTCCTGGGCTCAGTGTATAAAGGACGGGCCAGGACATAATGGGGGAGATCTTCTACTGAACCACCACATAAGCAAATGCGTTGAACCAGGGTTAAAAAAAAATGGCCTGCAAGGAGCTCCGTGGGCATAGTTTGGAAATGCAGTGAAGTAATGCTTCTCTAAGGCTATAGGTTGTATATCTGTGAGGTAGGAGGCTCTAAAAAGATCTTTTTAAATCATTTTGAATCATGGGGTGAATTTCGTATGGGCAACTAAATGGCTATCGATTGAAGCATCTACTTTGTAGACCCATCTTCATAGTTCTAAGTTACTCCCTGAGGGCCGAAGCAAATCATCTGGGATGGAGAGATGGGAGATATTACCACCAAAGAATTAGATTGCTCAGTATCCTTATTTTGCAGTAGATGAAAACTGCTTTTACTGAATGAGTTGTCGTTTTTTAAATTAAAAATTTCCAGTGTTTTCAGGATTATAAACTGAGCTCAAGCTTTAATTGAGGGAAGACCAAGTTCTGCCCTCATAAGGAACAATTCTGTTCCTTTTGGCAATACCAAAATGCACCGCATAAACATATTTTGAGTGATTTCCGAATTGGATAAAATTTGTTCTTTCCACCCCCATATTTCAATGCCATACATTAAGAGAGGAATGACCTTACTAGTATAAAGTTTAAGAACCGGGTCTATAAGAAGTCCTCCCCTGGTGTAATAAAATCTCATAATTGCTCCTGAGGCTGAGGACTTGATGACTGAGAGGTGGGCATTTCAGTTCAAGGTTTCACTGAATGTAATGCCCAGATATTTAAAGTTTTTTGCTCAATCTGAAGTCCTTGTATACTCCAAGAGAACTTTTTAGTTCTTGTCCTAAAGACCACAACCTTAGTTTTGGAGTAATTAATCGTGAGTTTTTCTTCTCTACAATACTCGCCCAGGTTATTGAGAAGCCTTTTTAGACCAACTCCTGTTAAAGATAGTAAAGCCATGTCGTCTGCATACAACAGAATTGAGAGTTTTTGTTGGTCTACAGACGGGGGCACAAAGGCGGGATCTGTTAGCTTAGGGATTATATCATTGATATACAGGTTAAAGAGGAGGGGCGCAAGAATGCACCCCTGTTTTACTCCTTTCCCTGTAGAGATTTTGTTTGTTAATGAACCAGAGGTGCCCACCCTGATTTTTGTGTATGTATTCGAATGGAGCTCCCTGAGAAGAAACAGCAATCTTTTGTTGATATTGGTCTTTGCCAGTTTTCCCCATAATATTTCTCTGTCGATTGAGTCAAAGGCTTTGGCTAAGTCAAAAAAGGCCACATATAAAGCCCCCGTTGGGCCATTCATGCCCGAATAAGCTAACTGGTGGCATATTTGAGAGTTATCTAAAGTGCCTGGACCTCTCCTAAAACCTGTTTGGTGAGGATGTAAAATCTGATTCTCAATAACCCAATTCTCAAGTTTCTGCAATAGGTATTTCCCATATATTTTTGATGCTGTCTCTAGAAGACTAAGTGATAGTTGTTGGGGTCAGTCTTGTCCTTTTTTTGTGAATCGGGACTACTATACTAGTCTTCCATCCAGTGGGAAATGCACCCAGATTGTTTATCTGGGTGAACAGTTTAGCTAAGATCGAGGCCCACGAGCTAGGGAAAGCTTTATACATATCTGCAGGAATAAGGTCCTCTCTGGCTGCTTTATCTGAGGTTAGTGAAGATATAAGATTTCTGACTTCTGTTTCCGTTACTGGGGGCCACTCAGGTAACAAATAGGGCTCCACGGCTAAGTCCTGTTTTGTTAAACCCTTAATAGTAGATGGGGATGGAGTAGACTCATAGAGTCTAAAGAACTGTTCTCCCTGCACCTCATTTCAGGGGTGTGGTCAGAGCCCTGGGAGTGGGATGCCCAGTTGCCCCTGCCAACAGCCTTTACAGAGCCACCTGTGCTGTGGATTAAAGATAACCTATTTGGGTGGCAGAAATAAGTCTGGCATTTTGCAGCTCATCAGAGACCATTGGGGGGGGGATCTACCCCTTTTTAGCCCACTGATAGTAAAATATCAGAGTACTTTCCCCTTAGAAGACAAGTGTGGTCCCTGTTGAAGAAACTGGGAACGTATACACATGCACACCAGACCACATCAGTGGCGCACCATGTGCAGCAGCCAGTCTACAATAGCCATCACATCCAGATGCTTCAGAAAGTTTTAACAGCATCAGATAGTAAGAGAACTCAGTACTTCGGTCCTGACATCTACTCTCCCACCCCCTTTTGGCAGGTTAATATATAAAGGATACTATTACCCCATAATTACCCACACCTTCGTGTGTTCTGATACTAGTTATTCACTAATTGTAGTGGGAGAGATCAAAGTTAGCCATATGCTGTGCAAACACCCCCACACACCCCCTTCACATTTTGAGTTTGAGCAGTAGCCTTCTGAGGGCTGCCTCAAGCTGTACTATCTCTTCCTCATGTGATTATTTTGCTTCATGCACTGATCCAGAGCATCTCAGCTGCTTTTGTTTTGAGTTGGATACATGTTGGAGAATCTCAGAATGGAGATAGAATCTCAGGATGGAGTTGGCCTTTTCCCAAAGACCAACACCTTTGTCTTCTCACAGTTAAAGTTAAGGGCCTATTCCTTGCAGTATTCTCCCAATTGTTGTAATAACTGTCTTAGTCCAATTCAGTAAGGGAAACTAAGGCTATATACTCTGTGTATAATAAAACTGTAATTTTTTGCAGCTCAAGAGAAGGTGGAAAAATTGCAGTCCAGAAAGTGCTTAAAAGATTGTCCACTAAACGAGTTTGTTCTAGATGTTCTTTATTTCTTCCAGTGTTTTACAATTACTAGATGGGCGTAAGCCCTGATTGAAAGGAGACCACTTTCTGCTCTCATCAGGGCTGCAGGTGTTCCCTTAGGTAGAGCTAAAATACATCTAAGAAAAAGGTTTTGAATCCCTTCTAGGGTAGAAAGGGTATTTTCCTTCCATCTCCATACAGTAAGGACAAACTTGCTTTTAAATAATTTTAGAACTGGATTGATAAGAAAACTATGCTTTGTATAATAGAATCTCAGGATGGACCCCACAATCTGTAGAGCAGAGGACTTAATAAATGCTAGTGTATGTTCCAATTTAGTGTCTCTCTAAATGTAATTCTCAGATACTTGAAAGGGCTACATTGTTTAATTGGGTTACCATATACACTCCAGGAAGATATTTTTGACCTTTTCCTGAAGACAGACACCTTTGTCTTCTCACAGTTAAAGTTAAGGGCTTCTTCTTTGCAGTATTCTTCCAATTGTTGTAATAACCATCCAATTTTAGTAAGAGAAACTAAGGCCCTATCCTCTGTGTATAATAAAACTGTAATTTTTTGCAGCTCGAGAAGGTAGAAAAAATTGTGGTCCAGAAAGCCTCCCAACTACGTCATTACTATTCTATAGTATACTGGCACCTTTATCTATCTGTACAGGGAAAACAAACGATATTTGAAACTGCCCTTCCCCCCACCCCCACCCCCAACTAATTGCATAATTTATGTTAAAAATGTTCGATCCCCTTTTTTCAATCGAACACATTACAATTTTAGTTGGAAGCACCCATCTTGCAGGGCAAGCATATTTCCACAAGTGTCCCACAATGTGTGACACCTATAGAGGACAGAGCTTGACCCAAGGATCTTGGGGGAGGCTGGACCAGTCCCAGGGAGACCCATGTTCAAATCCCTACTCATCCTCAAGCCAGTGACTCTGTCATTTTCTGCCTCACCTACCTCACAGGATTGTTAATGAGGATAAAAGGGGGGGGGAGAACCAGGGAAGCTGCCTTGAGCTCCTGGAAAGAAAGAGGGTATAAGTGAGATATTTATTAAACAAGACTCAAAATGTGTGTGTGTGTGCTTGTGTGTGTGGAGTGCTGTCCAGTGGCATCTGACTTATGGCAACCCAGTATGGTTTTCAAGGCAAGAGAAGAACAGAAGTGATTTGCCATTGCCTTCCTCTGCACTGAAACCCTGGTATTCCTTGGTGGCCTCCTCTCCAAGTACTAGCAAGGACCGATGCTGCTTATCTTCTGAGATCTGAAAAAATCAGGCTAGTTTGGTCCATCCGGGTTAGGGCCCAAACATATCTACTTGTAGCAAATCAGTGCGTCAGAGAGAAGCACTCCGATGCTCTCTTTTTATTTAGTATATACAGGGAAGGGAAACATTACAAGAAATTATTCCCCTTCCTCATCCTTGAGGAATAGAATTTTAGCATCCCTTTCTGTATGAATGAATAGATCAGTCATGTCAACTTTTTCTGAGAGTTAAAGTTAGCTTGAAGGACAACTCAATCCTGGCTTGTGATGTGTGGATCCATCCTGGTTTTGTTTCTGATTAACAGGTTTTTACACTGTTTTGATGAAACAGAGGCAACAGTGTCCTAACTATACGGAGCCAGACAGACCACTTTCTCTCACCCCAGCCTTTATCATCACTACTTTGTTAAGTATTCTGGATGAAGATAATTTGCTTGTAATCTATTCTAGAGCAGATCTTGAAGGATACAGGTATGGCCAGAGACTGATAGGAAGAACCCTATGCGGCTGCATAGGGAAATTTCAATACCTTATGGGAACAATTTCTTGCCCCATGAATTCTCCTAAGAGTACTTAAGGAGGGATTCTGGGCCTCTTTATGCATGCCTCTTTACAATCTGTTCCTACACAAGACTTCTATTGCCTCTAGTTCCAGCCCTGCTGCTGCTGTAGGAAAATGAGAATTGCATATGCTATATGATGGGAGCAACTGGTGACTTAACGCTTCCTAACACAGCAAATTACAAATTCACACATGGCACATTTCCCTCAGCAGTTTTTGACTGCTCTACTTGCAATCCAAACTGAATGCAACTTTGAAGCAGAACTGGCACCACATGGGAATTCTGGAATTGATCCAAGTGTATTTTTGAGTAGTAGCAGTTCACGCTGTCAACACTAAATATAAAATGAATCTGGAGGGAATTTCAAGCAAGTTCTCTTTCCCTGAAGTGTATCTTAATTTCAAATTTGGGAAGAATAGGAATCAACGCAGCACAGATGCTATGTGGTTTAGAGATTTCAGAATTCAAAGTTACAGCACTAAATGATTGAAATTAGCAAACTGGTATTTAAAAAAATATCTAACTTTTAAAAAGACTAAACAACTTTTTTAAAAAGAGTCTCTTGAAAGCTGAATTTCAAAAGCAAAATGTGAAGTGTCAAAATTCTAGTCCAAAGTCTAACATTTTGCCAAATGTGTGCACGATGAGTTAATGCCCTTTTCAAAAAATGAAAAGGGCCATTTTGTTGCTTTCAGATTAGTCACTTAAGACTATAGTCTGCTGAAAGATGTCTGAAAGACAGAGCACTATGCATGGTATATATGTTTATCCCACTTTTGTCTGGTAAACAGGGAAAGTGGGTTTTGTAGCATTTCAAAAACCTGTTTATTAAGATAGCTGAAAGCTGATGCATAGGAAAAGAGAGTAACTCCATTTCTCTATAAAGGAGACTCCGGTTTCAACAGCTTGAATTAATCTTGGCATGTAAACGGATCTCTGAGAATCAAGCACAGAAACAAGTGGATTAGAATTACATCTACTCAGGGTATTTTTTATTCAATGTATTAAATATATATTAATAATTGAAAAGTCACATACTGGAAATTGGAAAGCGGGGATAGACAAATATAAATGTCAAAAAAATTGGTGAACTTTACAATACAAAGTTTATATACACAGAAAGGCAGAGGGTGTCCTGCAGGCATAGGGCACTGGCACAATTGTCAGGCACAAGAGCCCCCTTTCCCTTCCATTCTAACCTCTGCTCTTCACTCACCTGTATTTACAAGACTGACATGCTGCTGTTCTCATATATTTATATATACATATATACAACTTTTACAAAAAAAAAGAACCTGACAAAAACTTGACCACAATCAACAAAAGCAGTAGATGGGTGGAAAACCATCCAGTGGACAAGTGCTTATTTACGGCATAACAACCCCCGATGAAACAAGTGCCGGATGCAAGGGGCTTCCGTGCGGGGAGTGTGTGACGAAATTCCAAGTCCCATGTCTGGGAGAGAAGTCTCAGCCAGCCTTGACCCAGAGCTGGCAGCTCAGGGAAATACATGAAATGAGAAGGCAACTCTTTGCATCTCGAGTCCCTTGCCTGCAAAAATGGACAGCATTCCAGAAAGTGTTCCAGAAAGGCGACTGGTGCAGCTGTATGGAATTTAAGTGCTATATTGCACAAGAAGCCATAAGCAGGCCATGAGGAAAGGCAGCATCATTTAGGGATACTGTGCATGTAACTCTAGAAGGCACACTGAGATTTCCCCCCAAGGTTAAAAAAAGAGAAACCAAAGAAGTTGTCCCAAGTTCAGAGAGAACCTCATGACCATTCTGAATATCCCAGTAGACTCTAAGCTTAAGGGGGGGAAGGGGGAGAGGCAGCACTGGATCTTCCGTGGTCTTCAGTCCTTAACCACTTGTGTACACCAACACCCTTCCAGTGTCTCTGGAAATGTTCCTGCAGTCTCCCCTCCTGACGGTGAATGGCAGGGAATTCCTTCTACCAGTTTTTTTCTACCCAGGAAGGGGGATGGGTAGAGAAGGGAAAATCCTCCTTCTCCCCCAGGGGAGCACCAAGGGCATGGCAGCATCCCCAGCTGAGTCCTCAGAAAGGCAAAGTGTCCATGAATATTTTATCCACAATGGGAGGTGGGGGCACCAAGTCCTCCAGCTTCAGGTAGAAGATGCGCTGTAGGCCCTGGGTACAGAGAGTGCGGAGTTCTGGGAGTTTGCCCAGCAACTTGGAGAGGCAGTTTGGATGCACCTGTTCATTGGTGGTAGAAGTCACATGGTCTTTAAGGCAGCTGACAATGCGGTTCTGGAGGTCCTCAACCCTCTTGGGCTCTTTTAGCCCATGGCGGTCTGGTTTGGAGGTTGAGTGGAGAAGAGAAAGATGGACAAAACAAAAGTAATTAGAAGGAAGCAACCAAGTTCTTAAGTAACATAAATACTGGGAACAGCATATAACACTGTGTGATTTGCAAGCCAGTCTTTAGCTTTGGCTGTGAATGAAGCCATGAGGCATGTATGGGGGCCACAACAGGTGTGGCACCAGAACAGCCATATCCCATAAAGGTCACTGGAGTACACCATCACCTACATCAGAAGTTTTTGGTGGTCACATTGGGGAAACCTGCCTTTAGTTATAAGGCTGAGAACTAATAAGGAGCACATAATTCAGTTCCTATACATTGCAGAATGTCATCTCCATATCACAAGAACAGCAATATATAAGATGGGATGCCATGAATTATTTCCTCCAGCAACTAACGTTGTGACAATAAGGGCAGTTAAATATCTGTCACTGTTATTTATGCTTGTCTTGAAGATCTTTTCTCAAATATCTGGGGAGCATCATAAATATAATCATACAGCTCCCAACCATTACAATAAAAGGGTTTGTCATATGTGGGACAGCAGTCATCAGAAGTCAGAACTTCTCAGTTCCTGCTCCACACGAATACTTCCTGATCCATCCACCCCAGATCCATCCACCCCACCTACCTGTGATTAGGACAAGCGCGGCAAGGCAGGAGAAGGAGGGCACATCAATATTCATGCGGTGGAGGCTCTGGGAGAATTCTATAATGGAATCTATCCATTCCCCAAAGCCCCGGACGCATTGCATGCGATGCAGCACCACACCATTGCAGAAAATCAGCTTGCCCTCTTCTGGCTTGGACCTGTGAGAGAAAGTGTGCCTTTGTCAGAGAGGAAGTTGAGCTTAAAAATAATCTACACTGCCAAAGATCAGAAGAGATAAGTAAGAAATGTATGGGATCAGCCAACAAGGAGGAAACCTATTGCACTGTTCTGGTGGAAGCAAAGTCTTGCCATGAGCAATGTATGAGTGATGTGGGCTAGGATGGGGATGCTTGGATACATGTCCTTAGTCCTACTGCTAGCCTGGACAAGCAGACACCTGACTGCTGCCACTTTCCTGAAAACTTCTAATTCCAGGGATCAAACTCAGTTCAGATTAAGGTGACAGAAGTGAGCGGGGCAGGCTCCTCAGTGACATGACTCGTCCATCTTTTCCATAGAGAGCTTCATTTGTTCAGCAGAGATTTGAACTTGGGACTCCCAGGCTGATGTCTGAAACTACACTAACAGTTACTCTGGGTCTATGGAGGGGAGTATAACAATCCCTGCCTTCCATGAGGTAGTTTGCACGGTTTTCCAATTCTGTAATTATGCGCCTATTACATTGTTTATTGGATGCCTTATGCTGTCTGACTTAATTTTAAAAAATATGTTGTAATCCATCTCATGTCTCAGCAAGAAAGGTGATCTATAAATTAAGTAAATAAATAAATAGTTTCTCTGTCTCCCCCTCCCTCCAACTTCGTTTCTGGTTTTCTTACCAATTTTTAGGCATCAGCACTGTAAGCCTCCTTCCCCCACCCCAAGAGAATACAAAGGTTCTTTACTTCCTGAGACACAAGAGTCTGCATGCAAGAAGCAAGGAGAGATGAGGGACATATTGAAGTGACAGGCTATTCAGGAAGATGCTACAGATGACAAACCTACAAAGTGTTGTTTCATGGCCATGTGTTGCTTTGGTGCATACGCATAACACAAGCCTTTTGAAGTGCCTGCAGTGAACCCATAGCTCAAGAGAGTATGGGATGCAACCACACACCTGGCTCTAGTGAGGCAGCCTGAGAGTTGGAATGATCCAAAGCAAAGATTATCCAGCAAATTATCCAAAATCTTTATGGCTCGTTGACAAAGTCTTAAGCATTCAAAGTATAGAGAAACAGAGAAATAAGCAATTTTACACTTTTAGAATAAACACACTTTATCCATTTGAGGTACAGGGTAAACTTGCATTATCAGAGCTATTTGACAGTTTTAGGGCCATTACATATGCTAGGTATTTCACTATCTGATCTACTTTCTCAGTATCTGAGTTTAGATCTGATAAAAGGAACAGTATAACCCAAGGTTTTAAGGGGAGACCATACTTTACTAAAATAGCGAAATCCATCAGGTTCTCTCTGCTTTCCACTTCTTACAAAAGAGGATCAGGTGAAAGTTTCAACTACCCTGTCTCCACAGTCACACAAATGGTCGCTAAAAGGAATCTTTAAAAAATGACCAATCAATACCTGTGTAAGGAATGCGTTCAATATGGCCAAAGTAAAAGCACGTCTTTGGTTAGGAAGGGTCAAAAAGTTAAAATATATGGGAAGGGCTTCTGGGGGAGGTATTCCTATTGCAGCAGTAGAGCAGACTTGACCTGCTCTATTTTGAGTACTGCTGAAATCTAGATTGAATAATATTTGCTTCGTTTCCCTCATCACTTCCTGCTTTTTTAAATTGATCAAAGATTGGGGGAAGAAGCCTAGGAAAATTAGCTTGCTATTTATTAGGCATTCCCAGGAGCTGCCAAAGTTGTCTTTGTCAACACGGTGCAAAAAACTGCTCTGCAAATTAGAATCAATAAACATAATTTTAAGTTTCAGTTTTAGGGCCACTAACCAGGCTTTGGATTCCAGATAGGGTTGCCAGGTCCCTCTTCGCAACCGGCAGGAGATTTTGGGGGCGGAGCCTGAAGAGGGCGGGGTTTGGGGAGGGGAGGGACTTCAATCCCATAGAGTTCAATTGCCAAAGCAGCCATTTTTCTACAGGTGATCTGATCTCTATGGGCTGGAGATCAGTTGAATTAGCAGGAGATCTGCTACTACCTGGCGGTTGGCAACCCTAATTCCAGAGAGTGTTGTGCGATCTCAATTCTGAGCGCAGTACTGGCAACGCAGCCCCGGAGATGTTCCGTAAAAAGTTTAGGAGCATTTTATCAAGCTTCTCTGTCACCCTGCTAATCCAAATGCTAGCTCCAAATAGTAGTTGGAGAACTATTTTAGCATTACATACTTTAATGGCAGCAGGGACATACTTGGCACCTTTAGTGAAATATAATCTTAATAAAGCCCTCACAGAAACATTGGCTGCTTGAGATGCTAAACGTATATGGGTATTCCAGGAGAGATCATGGCTAAACACAATACCTGGGTATCGAAACTGTGGAAACTACTCAATTCTCCCACCTGAGACCTGCCACAATATAGAGCCGCAAATGGTTTTTTTTTTAGAGAATCTCATTACTTTTTATTTCTGACAGTTTACTGAAATGTCTTCTCTGTTACAATATTCAACAAAAGCATTTATTCCTATGCAGAGTACAGATTCAGATCTTGAAAGACTGCAAAAATTATAGTACTAAAGACTATGGCTTCTATCAGAGCTTTGGGGAAACCAGAAACCATTAATGCTGTTCTCCTATATTTGGCAAAGCTACAGTCTAGTCTGTACTGTTCGGGGGGTACAAACTAAAGATGTAAAATTTCCAGAAATTTTGAAGCACAGAAAAAACTGTATTTCCCCCCCGGAAAAAATGGAAATTTGGGGGAAATTGAAATATATGCAGTACTTACTGTCCTGTGAGACCATTAAGGTACATGTGCTAAGACAGTGTAGGTACATCAGCTTACAGCTTTCTCTCAAGTATTGGCAATTTTACTTGTATAAAACTAAGGCATTTATAACTTCTAAATTCCATAAATATGTCAAATATTGCAATTTTATATAATAAGTAAGCTATAAATGATGCATTTTATGGTATAGCAGTAAACTTAGTTATTTTGCTATCTGGTTAGAGAAAGGTAAGTTCTCAATGAACCTTTCAGTTTTCCTCTGAGGCACTGTCACAGTGGTTTGAAAAGGTCAACCACGTCAGGTCAAAAGGACAACAGAAGGCATACAACTGTTGAGAAGTAATGAAAGCTTCCCTCATGAAGATTAGGTATCTTTCTAGGTGCAGAAATGCATCTTGGATTTAAAAGCTGAATATTTCTACAGAATGACACTGTCTTTAAAACCATTGCGCTCATACTAGAGGAGAAAATATTTTATAGGAGGCTTTTTTCCTCAGTATTCCCCACATTTTCAATTTTTCATATAAAAAAATTGCCAAATGCCTCTGAAAAAAAATGGGGAAAACTCCCCCCCAAAAAAATGTTTCTGGTTTTTTTTCTGGGCCTTCACATCCCTAGTACAGACACAAGCGGTTTGTAGCAGAGCTTTAAACTAGAATTTCTTATGCCCACTGAACTATATTTCGTATAGCTATAATCTTACTGGCCTTGTCTTACCACCCCAGAACTGGATGGTTCAAAAATAAGCAGGGCCATAATGGAACACTGCTACCTCTTCTTGCCTTCTCCTTTGCAATGAACATATTTAACAGACACCCAAGAAGGAGGCTACATTCCCACACCATTTTTGGTCTACAGCCACCCATGACCATCCTCTACCATTCATGCAACCAGATGGATGCATCCAGCTACCATTTGCCTTAGGACAAATTATCTCTTTTAGGGACTAAAAACGACCATTGGTTTCCCACTGCAAAGTTGCTGCAGGTTACCTGTATGCTAGCCGGAGAATGAAAAGTTCAAGGAAAGCAGACTCCAAAAGCAGGTCTTGATCCTCTTTTGGCAGTTCTAGGAAGCCCTGGATCTTTTCTGCCCATTTCCGGATAACATCCATCGAGCCTGTCAATAAATCGTAGAACTGCTGCACATCCATACAGTCTTCTTTCTCAAACTGGTATGGGACACTTTCCTGGAACTGACAAGGCAAAATAAGCAACATGTTAAACAAGTGGTTTTTTTTTTTTTTTGTAAAACAGAAAGAACGGCAAATGCAATCACTCTTTCATGGTTTGTATTCATTTCACAAAAGAAAAATTTAGTCAAGATTGCAAATTCAGACAGCAAAGTTGTCTGATCCAAATCACAAAATAGCCCCCTTCTGGATTCTCATGTTTAATATACTCCCAACCCTATACCACTGTTCAGAGAACACAGTGAGCATATTAAACATGAATATACATGTTCAGGCCCAGTCAGCCCCTAGATCAGTGCCACCCAGCAGCATGTACAACATGGATGCTTCGACATCACTGGGACGTTACATACAAAATCCAAAGAGATCTGTTTAGGGGCTTAAATGAACAGTGCTGGTTTTACGCTGCAGAATGGCTACATGCCAAAAGAGAGACGGAGTCTGCTGGCCAAAGACAGTAGCTACGTTAAAATATAGAATGCTCCTCAATAGGAGGAGGGGGAGTTTTCTTAGGAAAGAAATTTCCCCCATAGTTTTCCACATCATTAAAATTTGGTAGGATTATTAATTTTCCAAGAAAAATTTTCAGGGGTGCTAGATCTGGCCTGCAGGCCACTAGCTGAGCATGGAGAATAATTTAGTAATTTTTTTCCTCTTGTAAACATATAGCTGTGGGGGTTTGCATGAAAAAAGAAACTTGAATATAAATATAAAGGGAAGCTACTACTTTGGGTGACCCAGTGAAGGTGCCAGGCAGTAGATTCTGGATGAACAAAACTTATAAAATGTATGGTCCTCAGTTCACAGGCAGCAGCGTAGATGGGGACTGGAAAAGTTCTTGAAAGATAGGTCTACTAATGGATATTAGCAATTACAGCTAAAGGGAGCACCACTGTTCAGATGTAGCATACCTCCAGATACTAGTTGCTGGGGACAGATCATGTTTAAGAGCTTTCCAGAGGCATCTGATAGGCTGTTTTAAAAAGAGCACTGGACTAAATGAATCTGGTCCAGATCCAGCATCTTCTTCAGTTACGTCTGCTTTCTGATCAGTCCTAGGCAGTCTGTGTTGGCCACCCTTATTGGACCACACAGTTGACAACCTGTGCTGCCCACATGACCCGAGTTCCACTGTGAATCCAGAATGAAGTGAAAAGGAATCCTCTTTTCTTGGAATGGTTCTTGTGAGCTACACCACTGAACTGGCGATAAGAAGCCCCCATGTCTGTCTAGTTGTGCCTTTGAAATTGCATTAGAATTTGGGCTAAGGACATTCAGCAAGTTGTGTCCTCCACCTCACCCAGTCTCTTAAGCATATCACTCTTGAGTCAGCTCACCAATAAATGTTAAAATATATCACAGATCCAATAAAAGCCAGCAATAAAACCCAAGAACCTTCACTGAAGCCATCCTAAGACATATAAAACCATCATGAAGTCAGCAGTTTTTGACAGAACCTTGGAACTGGGACGAGAACCCAGAACGTTTTCTGTGTCCTGACTCTGCCCTCCCCACCCCAGCCCCATCACCAACTGCTAGGCCATAAACCTCAAAAACATAGATTAGTACCTTGGAATAATCAAGTTTAGCGGCACTGGGGATGGAATCTATGTGTGCTCTCACAAGGGAGGAGATGAGGCTGGCAGGGGAAGCATCTTGAGCTTGTTTGGGTTTGGAGGGCAGCCTACCACGACGGCCTTTCAAGCTGTCTGTCCGCACCACTGAGGAAAGAGGGTGGGGGGGAAAGGGAAAGGTGAGAACACAATTTTAGAAAAGGAACAGCTCCTGACAAGATTAGTGGTGAAAGCTTTCTGAAGAACTTGGTCTGAATCCTAGCCAGAAAAGCACCTGTTGGTGGCATTACCACACATTAAGTGTTTTGAGCAACACATATGGTGGCGTTGAGTGCCTTGGCATTCTGTGAACATATTATTAAGTACAGAATTTGATACAGGCACACACAATCCAGCTATCCCAAGTGCTGCTTTGTACATTGAGAGGAAGCCACAAGAAAAGGTAGCACAAGAGACTTGTGTTTCTTCTCTCCAACCATCCAGACCTCATCTAAAGGTAGGCCAGAAGTGCATTCTGTCCCTGTATAATAAGAACACATATCTCTCCTCAGATAAAAGACACTTGCGTTCTCTCTCTCAAACGCTAGTGACCTCAAATGGGACTAAGTGTCAAGTATCAGGTTTAAGTATTTTAGGGATCATCACCATAGAGTTCGATCCAAAGGACTGTGAGTAGAACTCTGCTCATGAAGTGGATTTTGCTGCTCCCTATTCTTGTTGTAGCCCTCTGCAAAGTGGCTCCTGGAAGCAGGAGACCCTCAAAACATGGGATGCAATGAGGAGGATCTACAGTGGGAAGGAAGGGGGAAGGAGTGTCCTCCTTCATGCTAATAGAAGTACCTTCCTGTTCAAGGAAGAGGGATTTTGGAGCCAACCTGATTTCCTTTAAACCCCCTTATATTTAAGGGCTCATACTTAACCAGAATTATTAGTCACTCCTTGATTATCTCACCACACACTGATAATTCATGGCTGGAGAGTTGATTGTCCCATTATTTAATGTTTATGGCTGTAAAGTGAATCCCACTTACTGATTTGTCAGTATCAAACCAGAAAAAGGTGGCTACTGTAAGTAACTTAATGCAGGTTTTCAAGGTGTGGTCTTTTTGCAGTCCAGTTTTGTAACATCATTTTATTAGTCACCAACCTCCTTGAAGTACATTCAAGGGAATGGACACCTAGCCCAGGACAGCCCAAGCATCACAGACAGGATGGAATGTGCTTTACCTTCTTTGACCATTCCCACAGCAAGGCACTTCTGGAAACGACAGAACTGGCACCTGTTTCTCCGCCGTTTATCCACAGGGCAGTCTTTGTTGGCTAAGCAGATGTACTTGGCATTCTTCTGTACTGTGCGCTAGGGAAGAGAATTAAGAGGCGAACCATCACCCTCAAGTATATTTTCAACCTTGATGGTGGCAGGAACAAAGGCCTGTCTACCAATGGTTTATTTATTGCAATGTTTCCACAACCTGTGGTTTCAAGTTTCATAAGTTTCACTGTCCCAAGGGCATGGCAGAAGACATCTCATATTCCACATGGGTGCACTTTCCAGCCACAGCTGAGCCTAAACATTTCCACATGTGGGTAATATTACTGTAATGCCACAGAAATGTGTTGATGAAAGACAGAAGTGGTATTGAACAAGCATGGCATTGGACAGACTGAAGCATCCTATACCAAGACCTACAACTCAACTAGAATGAGCCTGAAAATGTTTTAAGGTGCATGATGTAGGGTTGCACACATGGGTGTGCACACACCCAGTCTGAGTAACTTCCACCCAGTGTGTGAACAGCTCCAGTAAAATGCATAGGTTTGGATCCAGATTAGCCCAATTCACATATGCCTGCAGAGTGCAGCATTTCCACCCAAAACACCCAGCCCTGTGAAGTTACATTTCCAATGTTTTAGAAAAATGAAGTATTTCCTAACAATTAGAAATCCATGGCTTTCTCCCTCCAACCTGCAATTTAATTCTTAGTATGGCTAGCCTGATCTCATCAGATCTCAGAAGCTAAGCAGGGTCTGCCCTGGCCAGTATTTGGAAAGGAGACCAGCAAGTAATACCAGGGCCATGATGCCAAGGCAGGCCATGGCAGACCACCTTTTCAACGTCTCTTGCCTTGAAAACCCTATGGGGTTGCCATAAGTCAACTGTGACTTGACAGGGAAAAATGGATCAGATACTAGGCTCTTCTGGAAGCAAGCAGTTGCAGAAACCACACAAATCACCGACTGCACATTAATGGAATACATTTGAACGACTGCATCCAAAATCCTACCTATATCATGGGTTAATCTGTCAGCCGCTGTCACGTCACATGTTCAAATCTGCATGTTCAGAATGCAAGCTGAGAAGACCCATGCTGCAACCTGCATATCCTGAAGCGACTGCAAGATGGGCTCACCACGTGCCCAGTTCACCAGATAAGCCTGCATTTGGCAGGCCACCACTTCTGGCTGCTTTATGAAAGCAAGGCTGACATGGGTGTGAGCTGCATGCATTTGGTGAAGAACAGCTGGACTGCTTCACAGCATGCCAAAAGCCCAATACAGATGTCATGTGAATTGGTTCATAAGATTTACAGAATCAAAGTGAGTGAAGACTCAGAAATTTGACTGTTGGCATATGGGCATGATTGCATCAAAAACTTTCATAACCACCTTGCTCACTGTGGCCTTGTGAAGGGGACTATGATCTCTCAATACCCTCACCAAATTGCTCCTTCCAGGATTGTTTGGATGGTGCAACAGTGATCCTTTGCAACACAGACAAGCTTACTACTTCCTGAAATCTCAGCTGTTACGTTCACATACAATACCTCCCCAGCTGCAGGGGTCCAAAAATATCAATTAGGCTTACCAACCACCACTATTTGTGTTCACTACCAGCCCCCCTCCCCAAGTCCTCTACCTTGGAGAACAACAGGGATTTCTCTCATTTGAACTGGGGTACAGAGAAGGAGTCACTCCTGTTTGCTACCATCTACAAACTGCAGGGGAAGTGAGGATTCAGAGGTTTGGGGGATGTGTATGACTAGAGACATTGACCCCCAGTCACTGGGGTCTATGAGAAGAGATGAAGCTGCCAGCTCTATATGGGCACAGTCACCTGAAGAAGTCTAAGCTGGCATCAGTGAACAGCCTAAGAAAAGGGTATCTTCCTCTCTGTCAGTCTATTAGACATAGTCTGGTAGGAAGATCCACCTTTCCTTTTATGTGACCTTCCCAAGTTTCTGCTTTAAGCTAAACAACTGGGGGTGGGGGTGGGGGTGGGGCTACAGCACCTGAGTGCCAGCGTGCTTTATGGCAACCAGCAGCCTGCCGTGTCTGTCTGGAAGATAACATAAAGGAATACTTTTCTGGCACAAAACAAATCGACAAGGAGCCATTTCCATCCAGCGCCTCTTTTATCAAGGCAATAATTTGCAACCAGGCTGACTGGGATTGCTGTGCACCAAGAGAACCACCCATTTATAGCTAACATAGGAATCATTTTTTACCATTGCCAAATGGGGTGATTTTGAAAGTTTAACCTTTGAGGGATAGAAGCCTTTAGTGGGCTGACCCCCTACCCCCAAAATGTCCTTCTGTACACCCATAATATCTGCCACAGATATTATTACAGATAATATCTGCCTTTATAAGGCAAGGCCAGGGGATGGTCTGATGACTCATCTCCACAGTGGTAGATAGCAGAGCCTCCCCCAGCAGACTCTGAAGCCTCAGTAGTCTTGGCATAGGCTGTTGTGGTGTACAGGCTGCTGGGTGGTGTTCACCTAATGGTACCCCCACTACTGGAACCAGGGGGTACTTGGTACAAGGTGAGAAGTGACAAATCCCCACTTACCTTGAAAAAACCCTTGCAGCCTTCACAGGTCCGGACCCCATAATGCTGACATGAGGCATTGTCCCCACACACAGCACAGCGCCCCTCACTGGAACCGGGACTCCGTGCCTTTGTTGGAGAGAGAGAATTGTCCATCAGGCTAGGGCTGTCCAGGACTGGAGAGACCTGGCTGAGCGGCAAAGGGGAAAAACTCACTGAAGGGGAGGTTTGTGGAAGTGAGAAGACATCTCCATCCACCAGGTGTTGGTGTGCAGCTGACTGGATCTTCAGGGGACTCTGAGGGGGGATCCCAGGGCTGAGAGTGGAGGGGCCAAAGGAGAAGTAGGAAGGCTGGGCAGACCCAGTTTTTGGAGGCTCTGTCGTCGTTGCTCCTGCCACCCACGGCCTCATGCCCTCGTAGGTGTGAGGGGGGGAATAGGCCCCAAAGGAGTTCTCCCAAGACGGCCCCTGGGAAGTCTGGAAGCTTGGTGTGGAAGGGGAGGGGGCGGAACACGGGCTGCCGTAATAGTCTGAGCCACTCGAGGACAGTGTCTCATCCAGTTGGCTGCTGAAAGAGCCAGGGTAGCAGCCGTACACTTGGAAATCCTCCAGCTTGAAGGACGCTGTGGTAGGGTTTGCTGCTGGGATCTGGTAAAGGAAAGCGTCAAATTCACCAGTGTAATTGTCCATGAATGTGCTGAAACTGGGCAGAGAGGTGGTGGCAGCTGCAATCTCTGTGTTCACCAGGTCCATGGTGGATTTGCCAAGCTCAGGGGTCAAGAGGTCTGCTGGGTAGCGCTCACAGGGTCCTCCGCTCTGAAGCAAGGTCCCATACTGAGTTTGGATACAGGGCATCTCTGAGAAAGGAAGGGAGGGAAACAGCCCAGTTATTGGATAGTCAATCATAAGATCCTCCAAAAAAGGATGCTAGTGGAGTTTGGTGGTTATAACGTAGAAAGGCATGGAAGCCTGACAGTAGGAAATGTCACTGACCACAATTTATTTGTACCCCACCTTTCCTCATGGTTCAAGGAAGCTTACAAATCACAATTTAAAATATACAGAGTGCAATAAAAACCAAAACATCCCCTCTCCTATAAAAGATTCCTGCAGGCAATGCCCTATTAAAAGATCCAGCTAATAAGACTGCTCTGCAGCCTCTACTAAAAATGTTGAGATTGCATCCCCTCACCTCCTCAGGCAGCCTGTTGCACAGAGTGGGAGCTACAATAGCAAAAGCACAGGCTCTGGTTGATGCCACATGGCTTCATGGGGGTGGGGGTGGGAACTAGTAGGTGGCAAACTGAACACGGCAACTTTCACACTGGGAAGAGATGGTCCTTCAGATGCTGATTAGTAAGAAAAAGTGGAAAGTGATTCTTTCCATGTCAATTTTGCTGACAAGCAACAGCAGCTTGCGCAAAGAATTTGCGTGAAGTGCACATCACAATTGTTGGCAGTTTTTGTTGCTGCCTTACAAATAGGTGAGTTCATTTATAGTTTTTAAAAACCACTTACTCTTCTTCCGCACTGTAACTGGACAAATTTGCTAGATAGCTGCTATAGAGTGGTCTCATGCAAAGTTACTGGTTTCCTGAGTAATGTGGACACTGTCAAATTGGGCAAACCTCAAGAATAAATTTTTCATAGATAGGAAATAATCTACATGTGTGCTGCAATGTCAGATGCAAGAACAAGGCAAGCCTCCCACTATGACGAGACATGATATGCTTCTGACAGCGCATCCGAACACAGCCTTTTCAGAGGTGTGCGTATTAAGTACTGTCAGTTTGCTTAGAGCAGTGGTTCCCAACCTTTTTTTGACCAGGGACCACTAGGACTTTTTTGTTCGGTGCAGGGACCCCAAGGTTCAAAATAAAAATTTTGAGAATTTGAAAATAAACTTTAATCATAACTGTTAGTTAAACATTAAACTTAGAATAATATTTGAATATATATTTTATAACAGTGGACGTTTAATTGAAAATATTAATTTATTATGGGTTTATAACTTTGTTTCGCGGACCTTAATTTAGTTCTCGCGGACCCCTGGTTGGGAACCAGTGGCTTAGAGTGTTTGTTCACATGGCTACCTGCATGGCTAGTGCAGTTATTGTGAATAACGGTGTGCAGTCAGCACAACCCTCTTTACCAGTGCAGACATTTTGATGGGTCAGGAAAGGAGGAAGAAGAGGAGGAAGAAGAAAGGCCAGTGTGAATCCAGTGTGGTATTGTGGTTAGAGTGTTGCACTAGGATCTGGAAGACCCAGGTTTGAATGCCAACTTTGCTAGGGAAGCTTGCTGGGTAACCTTGGGCCAGACACATACCTGCAGCCTAAGCTACCTCATAGGGTTGTTGTGAGGTTAAAATGCAAGAGAGGAGAATGATAGAAGCCACTTTGGGTCCCCATTAGGGATAACGGCAGGGCATAAATGAAGTAAATAAAAGGAAGTAGAAAGAAAAGATAACTAGGGCAAAGGGAGAGGGAAGAGGATTGGAGGACATACATTTTACTTAAGCTTCATTTCATGGGGATGGGAACAGGCCAGCCAGTTAAACCAGAAGTATTGCCAAAGAACCAAGTAAATGTTCTGGGAGGGAATACGGGATTCCAAAGGAGGGTGGAGTCTAAAAACACTTCCTTGTGAAGTTAACCAATTATCCAAAGAATCAAAACAGGCATAAAAACTGCCAAGTTTACTAATGCACAATGACTGAACCAGAACTTGTTTGTTCTGTTTCTATTTCCAAGACAAAATTCCTGAAAGACAGATCCTCAATTTGGATTAATTCCACTTTTTCCTTTTAAATTACAGAACAAACTTAACAGCAGTATGGAATACCGTAAATGCTCTTACAATCACACTTTCTCGTTAAAATGTGTATAAATTTCAGATTGGATGTATGAGGGAAATGTGTGATCCTGTATTGCCTCCCCCCAAGATCCAGGCCATTAATATTAGTTACCATAGCAACACTTCATATGGCCATCATGTGCACAGAGCAGCAGGGGAAACTGTACCATGTTCTTCCCAGGCTGACTCCAGAAAGGGAACAGCTTCAAGCTTTGGCCCTCTCTGTGCTTTTTATGAGAATAACAAAGAAGAATGCTGTAAAGGAGAATCACACCCTACCCAAAGCACTGCATATTTAGCTTAAAAAACCCCTTCTGGAAGGAGAGGCTCCTATCTCCCGAGACTTGGTGAGGCAGCACATTTTAAATCAAACATTTAACAAGCAACGCGACAAACAAGCTTCAGTCATCAAGACAGTGGCCCATAACTGGCTGTCAGGGAACACCATCGATATTAGCTGCCAGCGGAGCACTGTTAAAAGGGAGACGTAACCAGAGTCTTGGGCTGATATGAAAGCCAAGGCAGTAGTAACCCTTGTGGCAAGATGATAATGTCATTCATATCACAGCCCTTTAAAGGTTAGGTTCTATTGGTTGAGGAGCTGCTACTTTAATGGGCAGTAAAGGATTCTGGAATGTTGAGACACACAGAATCCAAGCCGACTTGGCAGAGGTTAGGGTACTCTTTTCGTTAAGTACCGAGTGCTTTTTTTCCATCTTCAGTTTTCAGCATGTCTTTGGTAGGAAAGACTCCCACCTTTGACATACTAGCACAGTAGAATAATCACAACCCACAAATATGGACTAGTATGCATTGCCGCACCAGCCACAGATTAGCCAACTGGTGGCTAGCTGATCTAGCATATAACTCAGAGAGAAAATTATCACAGCCCAAAGGCAAAGTCAGGCTTTGCTCCCCAGCATCGGATGGTGCTCAGCCACTGGAGCAGAGAGCCACGGGGGACATTGGAAGCAGCTGGAGGAGCAACAAACAACAGGGATGACCCTACTGCAGAAATAAGGGATAAACAGTCAAGCACATTGTCGAAGGCTTTCACGGTCAGAGTTAATTGGTTCCTGTAGGTTATCCGGGCTGTGTAACCGTGGTCTTGGTATTTTCTTTCCTGACGTTTCGCCAGCAGCTGTGGCAGGCATCTTCAGAGGAGAGACACTGTCCTTCAGTGTTACTCCTCTGAAGATGCCTGCCACAGCTGCTGGCGAAACGTCAGGAAAGAAAATACCAAGACCACAGTTACACAGCCCGGATAACCTACAAGAACCAGTCAAGCACATTGTTTCTCTCTGCGTTCTTCTACATCCCACCTATTAATATGAAACAGTTAATCCAAGGATTCTGCAGCATTCTGTACCAATATTCCCCCAGAAGAGCTGGGAATCTCCAGTGCCCCAGAGGACACCCCACATTTGCTCCCAACAACTTATTGCTCATTGACCCCTATACATTTGCCACCAGGGACAAATGTTCTGCCTACCCTTTGGGTGGACTGGCATGAGTCCATTTCTCTCCCAAAGGACACCCATCTGATCTTTACAATTTGGCATCTCTGTGAACATGTCCATCAGTTACTCACTTCTGTCCCCATTGCTCTGTTGGCCAGTTATTCTGCATTTCTGAAATATAAATTTGGAGCTTAATTGTTAAAGCTTGTATGAGTTGCAGTATTCAAACACAGTTAACAGATGCTCTTCCTTGCGACATGGTATTTGTTAGCTCTGTCCCTGGAGGAAGGCCTGATGTCTGCAAATGCAAAGGGCCATCTCCTGGGGGAGTGTAAATTCAGCTAGTTCAATGACAAAGGCTGGTGATCTAATCCTGGGATTGCTGCTGGGATGGCAGAGACAAGGGCCTGATTCAGAGGAAGAGTTCTGGCAGCTAAGGAGAAACTGCTACGGGCACTTGTCAGACATACTGGATCTCTCCCTCTGTTCTGCTCATCCCAGGAGATATTAAAAACAAAATAAAGACAAATGGCTTGACTGTTAGTGGAAACTCTGCCTCTACCCTTCAGAATAGGTATCAAAGACAACCTAGAGGATTAGGCCCAAAGAGGGTACCTCCTAAGATACCCAAAGTTGAAAAGCAGCCTAGATCCTCTCAGGGAAACAGGTGGATCTCGCAGAACTGTCAAACACACAGAAGGACAATATGCCTGCTTCATGATGTTCTGAAGACATGCATCAGTTGGGCTCCTAGAAGGTGCAGGTACACTCTTTCTACTGCACCCTACAAACATGTGCACCTTCCAAGACAAGTCTGGAGTTTCATACACAAGCTTGGGAGGGTTTACGCACTTTTGCTTAATAGCAACCTTGTCTGCAGCATAACTTGTTGTTGGGAGTAGACACGTTGGAATAGAGAATAGGGCTGTCAACCTCTGAAGCAGCCCTTGTAGCTAGCTCTGCCTAACGGTCTGCCATGGAAGCATTAATAACTCCTTTCTATGAAAAGAAGCGTTCCTTGAAAAAAAGGAAGCCAGGCTGTTTTCTTTTCCTATCATTTGGCAACCCTACTGCAAAGGAGTTAATTCACACTAGAAGCAGTACAAGCCATTGTATGACCACTGCTGGAACAGCAGAATTTTAAAAAATTGGTCGCTGCTGCATGTTCACAGGTCATGTACATGGTCTTGGCCATGCAATACAAAGTGTGCCCAGTGATATTCATACAAAGGTATGAAAACATGGAACCCAAAATTTGCAATAGTCAACATTCCCACTATACCCACACAATGGTTTTGATCAATACTCAACAGAACAGGTTCTCCCTGGTGGCAGAGTTGTTTCCCTCCTAAGAATCCATCCACCTGTTTGCATACGGTATATACACACTCAAGCATGTGAGGTTGTTACTTCTATCCTCTTGCCTCAAAGATCTTATGATGGCTTCCTACCCTCTGCATTTCTCACAGTCCTCCAAGTCATCCAAGAACAACAATGGGTACAGTGTTGCTATAACAACGCATCCACATCTCCAGCCACCCCTTTGAGATATTTGTTGTTTTAAACTCAAATGGCTTCCAAAATAATCATACAGAGCAACAGATGCACTGGCATCTCTTAAGCCTGTAAAGATACTTGCGCCGGGGAGTTATCCACATTAGGGTTTGTTACTCTGCAATGGGGGTGGGGGTATATTTTATTGTATAGCCTCACTCAAATGCTAGTTTTTCCTTCCTGTTTTTTTTTTTTTTTAAATATGGTTTGTATTTAGTAAACCCAATGCCCTGCATGTTGCATTCCTGAAGCACATCTAGAGTAATCCTAGTGATTACAATGGAGTTTCTTCAGTGTTAGGGACTGAATGATTCCTGTCTCCAGAGTCTCTGTATTCATCCTTTTCCTGACAGTAGACAAAGCAGCCAGATGCTTGAGGAATATTGTTGAAGGCTTTCACGGGCAGAGTTCATTGGTTCCTGTAGGTTATCCAGGCTGTGTGATCGTGTTCTTGGTATTTTCTTTCCTGACGTTTTGCCAGCAGCTGTGGCAGGCATCTTCAGAGGAGTAACACTGAAGGACAGTGTCTCCTGTCCTTCAGTGTTACTCCTCTGAAGATGCCTGCCACAGCTGCTGGCGAAACATCAGGAAAGAAAATACCAAGAACACGATTACACAGCCCGGATAACCTACAGGAACCAGCTTCAGAGGAAGTTTGGACAGCAGTGGGTACTACTTACACAAAACTGCGGCTCATGCTTACCCAGACTCACTGTGTGCAGGCGTCAGGTAATGCTCAAACGCCTCCATGCTAGAGATCAGAACAGCAAAGATGGACCCATTTCTGTACTTGCCAATGCTTTGGTGCAAGTTTCAGTTTTAAAAAAAGAAGAATTCTTAACTCTGTGAGCAAGAACAGAAGCTGCTGCTCAAATTACCACTATGTGCTTCCAACAGAGACAGCACCCACAGGTTATTATTGTCAGTTTGAAAAATGTTGGACATTAACCTCCAAATTTAGGAGGGGGGGGGGTAAAAGATTTCTCAGTGAAAGGCAATTTCTTATGTGTTTAATATTCTATAACAACTGCTAATTTACCACTGAAAATAATGACTTGTGCTTAAGCAAGTTTGATTGGGGCTGGGTGTGTCCAAGCCCAAAACTGCTCTGCAACACAGTGACAGGATGGCCGGCTTCCCCCACCCAGCAGGTCTCCTGTGAAAGACAGCAATCAAACAGATGCAGCTTTCTTTAGCACACAGATGTAGCCATGGAGAAGGCTACACTTACTGAATTTCTGACCTCCAGGTGGAGGTGAAAAACCTGTCTGTACCATGCTGAACTGACAAGGGCTAGAAGAAAAATGCTTCAAGTTCTTTAAAAAGCCATACATAAAAGAAAAGAGAGGTTATCTAGGCTTTGTAATCTGCCTTGTGTCTCAGTGAGAAAGGTGGACAATAAATAAAGTAAATAAATAGGTACCAATGCCAAACTTTAACAAGCTCCAATGATCAATTGTCTGGACTTTTTCCAGCCCTGTTTGGTGGACAATTAAAAGAATGTTTAAGAATCCATTGAACTGTGTTTGTATTAACCTACCAATCAATAACTCTCTGGATTTATTTAGTGGAAACGGGTTCTAATGTTACCCAAGTGAGACAAACTGTCGTTTGGAAGGGCTACTATTGTGGAGCACCACTTCGCAAGGGCTGCTTGGATTACCCTATAATTACTCTATAACTGAAATCTCCATTTTGTTGCCATAATAAACAGACTGACTGATTTTCAGGTTTTTAAGCCTGGCTTTCTTTAAAAAGAGAGAAAGAAAAAGATGCAGCCCGCACTGCACAGACAGCAGCCGCTATACGTTTAGAACAAATCTGTAGCGAGTTGACTTTGTCAGCCTTTGAAGTCTAGCACACCAAGGAAACCAAAGGAGCCCTGGTCGCTGTAAAGGAAGAGGCTGCCAGGTGCTTGAATTTGATGCTGCACCTGTTGTTTGGGACATGCCAGGAACTGCAAGCCCCAAGCAGCCACATGAAAAGGGGCCACCATAGAGTTTCCTGATTTATGCCGTTCAGCACCTGTGCTGGTACACAACTACTCTGCAAATAAAAAAAATAAACTCACAGGATTTTGAAGATCCTCTTTTTTGACAACGAAGGGGTTAAAAACCTTCAAATACCTAGACAGTATGGCAAACCTTCCTTTTTTGTAGACACACAACATACCCCCCCATTATGAAGTAGAGTAATTACTGCATTTGGAAACTGATGCAGATTCTGCTGGTTGTCAACCATTTGAACAAAATACTCAAATCTAATTAAGACCAGCGGTCCCCCAGAGGATCCAGAAAGGCTTTAATTTGCAGATGCAAGCCTGGCACTGACAGACCTCATCTAGCCAGGCTCACAGGCAAGCAGAATGGGAACTAAAACACTGCTTTTATGCTCATGGTAAAAGTTTGCAAGCTTTGCAGTTATGCATAAGTCTTTCCCAGGAAGGAGTCATTCAGCTTGGTGAAGAGAACTTCTATGTAACATGAAAAGTTGCACAAGTCTCATCCAAGTCAGAGATTCATCTGATAAAATATACCTCACCTATTTTTTCCACTCGAAATGATGGACCAACAACAAACAACCAGAGCTCCCAATAGCATCTTGCAGTTGGACGGTCTTTATTAAATCCTTTTTCACTACAGACCACTGCCAATGACTGCGTTGTACAAAGGCTGTCTATCAAGCATCAGGTTAAACTGTTTGCCTTGCTAACCCGACCAGCTATGAGATTTTGCCCCAGCTGAGGTGGCCCCCCCCTTGCTTTCATCACCAAAGTAGCAGGGAAAAGACCAGGGGGAAAAGAAAACCACTCCACTGCTTCATGTCACTTGGACACACCTGCCAAAACTCCCACAAGCTCAGGTTACTGCAACTTCATCCTTTAAAATGCAAATGTGGACTCTGAAAGCTTCCATTTGAAACAAGCACTCCATTATCACTTTGGTCCACCCAAACCAAGCCCTCAGCCAGATTCTCTTGCATCTTTACAGTGCAACCCTATGCAGAGTTGCTCCACTCTGAAGGAATGAGTGTTGCCAAGTGCATCTCACGCACCCCCCTCATGCAATCACTTTAAAGTTCCCAAGAATCAGAAATCAATTTATCCCTCCCCCCCCCCGGATTATTTTTGACATTAAGACTTTTCCGACACAAGAATACACACAGTTTGTGGCTGCTGGTTGTAATCAATGATCAAGGAGGCAGAAATGCTTGCTTAAGTCCATCCCATTTGTGGAATCGTTTCTATGAAGCTGCACCTGGCAGCCCATGTTTTAAAGTTCCTTCTCTAGTAAGGTGAGATCCCGGTAGACCTTGCAGATTAACTCTGCACCAGTTGCAGTCCTAGACACACCTACTCAGAAGTAAGGCATACTGAGATCACGGAGGCTGACTGCTGAGTAAACGGGTAAAGGGAGTTACAAGAAAAATTCCAGGTACTTCCTCAAAAAAAAGTTATTCTGTAAGGCTGGACTGGAGAGATTAACTGCAAATTCATCCGAATACATTATTAGAAACGACTATTTTCTCATGAGTTCTCCCGCAATTCCCTTTGCACAGCATACTTTCCAGGGTGCAAAGCTTCCCGCGAAAAGATGCTAAGTGACCTTGTCCCCCCTCCTCTCGCATAGCAACTTTTCGAAGCGTAAAGTTACTTTGAATATAAATGCATTCAAAAGAAACAACTCGCGGACCGCGAAGTCTTCTTGCCTTCCAAAAGAACCGCACGCCCCCCCGCACCCCCTCACCAGGCAACCCCTGGTCTTTAAACGGAACCGAGCGGAGTCCCCGCCGCGTCCCCTCTGTCCCAGCTGTCCGAGCGCGCGGAGCACGCTTGCGCCTTGCGGCAAGCAACCGCAATCAGTCCACGTACCCAAGCAAACTTCGGGAGTTGCGCGGCAGTCCGGTCCGCTGGCGGGCGGGGGATTCAAGCGCCGCTTTCCCTCGAGCGTCTCTGGCCGCCGCGCGGCTCCAGCCCAGAGCGCGAGAGCGAGCGAGCGAGGCGAGCGCTCCACGCAGCGCCGGCGCCGAGCAAGCCAGTGGGGCTCAGCAGCCCGTGGCCAGGAGATCCTCTTAAGCTCTCCGTGACGCACAGGCGACGGGGTGGGCAGCGAAGGCGGGGGGATCCTGTGACGCACGCGCCCGGCTGCAGCCTTCGCCATACAAGGCGAAAGGGGGCGGGGTGTTCCGGCGCCCGCGGGGCAAGGGGAGGGGTCGGAATGTCTGCGCGGGTGACGCACGCGGGGTTCCATTGACGCACGCCTCGGAATTGTTTGATCTAAAAATAGAACGAGCTGCCCCCGGCTAAAAATAGCGCCTTTTCCTAAGCTGGGGAGGGCGGAGGAGGCGAGAGGGTGTCATAGGAAGAACCAAAACGGGGGAGCCGGCGGGATCCGAGGCGCGCGGCTGCAGGGGCGGGAGGAGGCAGAAGGGGGAGCGCGGAGCCCGCGGAGCCCTCGGTCGCCCCCCTCGCGCCCCCTGCATTCTGCGCCCCGCAACCCTGCAGCAGGCTCTAGGTCCCAGGACGCCGCTCTGCGACGCGCACGCCCCCTCAGCCTCCAGCGCAGGTCGTGCCCCCCGCCCCGCCCCGCCCGTCCCTCTTCTCCAGCCCAGCCCAGGCCTTTCCCGGGTGAAAGGGCGTGCCAAGCCCGTCAGCTGTCGCACCTTGCTTCTCTGCTCCCAGGGTCCTTCCCACACACACATCCCCAACAGTCAGCTGGCAGCAGCTCCTCCTCTTCCTGGGAGCAGGCCGTGCTCCGACCCGCAGGCAGGCAGAGGCTTCGAAACAGGGCGGTCAGAGGCTGTCCATCCAGAAGGCCAGGCGCATCAGGGAAGGGGGGAAAGGTCGTGACCGCACCAGCTACGACCCAGGCAGGGCCGGATTTACGTAGAAGCTAAACAAGCTATAGCCTAGGGCCCCACTCTCTTGGGCCCCCCCAAAAAATTTAAAGGGGAAAAAAACCCTGGTTGTACATTTCCAAAATATAATATAAAAAAAATAAAACCTAAATACAGCAAGAGTGTATTTCACTATTTCTTAATTTCACTATTAATATACTTCTTAATTGTATTTCAGTTCAACAATTGCTTTGATAAAATACACATTTTGTTATGTGCACATGGCTTTAGATACCTATTAGGTCCATAAATTACCATATAGCATATATTCAACACAAAAAACAGCGGCAATTTGTTGTTGACAAAGGACAGCTGGACATATAAAGGGCCCCATTACCCTCAATAGCTTAGGGCCTCATCAAACCTCAATCCGGCCCTGCAGCTGACTGAAAGTTAGCTGAAGCCCCCCCCCCCCCCAGCCAGGAGATATGAAGTGATGGGGAAAGTTTCACTTGTTTAACCTCTGTTAAGGTGGGCTGATGGTTAAAAAGCACTGGGGGGGCAGTAAAAAGGTCACAACTTTCAGAAGAGTCAGAGATCCTCAACCTTTTTGAGCCTGCGGACATATCTGGCATTCTGACACAGCATGGTAGGCACAACAACAAAATGGCTACCACAGGAGGCAGAGCCAGCCACAAAACCATCACCACAGCTTAATTTCAGTAACACAGTGCAGATCCTTGGGTTGTGGTGGCAGCTGCTGCCAAAGCAACATCTTTAAAAAAAATCTGCACAGCCAATAAAATCTCCAATAGCCGATCAGCAGTCTTGCTGGGCAAAAGCCCTATCTGGCCCCACCCACATCCTAAAAATACTTGGCAGGTTCCAGAAAAGGTGTCCGAGGGTGTCGTGGTGCCCACGGGCACCATGTTGAAGACCCCTGGTTTACCACTGAATCCCATCACCATTTATCAAAGCTGGCCTCTTTCTGCCTTAATGCAATGGACTGTTTTAAATTTAACATACATTTACAACACTCCCTCTATGCACTGTTACTATACTTGCCATTAATCAAACCCTCGGAAAATGTCCATTCTTTTTGTATAACAGAAAGGATGCGCATGTGCAAGCCCTTTTTAAAGACATCAATATGCACCATTTCATAAATACTGACACAGATTTATTAAAGACAACTCCTTTGAGGGAGGGGGAGGGGAAATGCAGTCACTGGGGAAACTGATCTGTGTAAAGATAAAATGCAGAGCCCAGCTGAGCTGCAGGAAACATTTTCTTTCTTTTATTGCCAATTCTAGCAGGCTGGGTGTGTTTTGGGAAACAGCCCTGGTGGAACCCCACATGAACTTTCTCAATCAAGCAAGGGAAACCAGAGATGTGGTTGACTAAGGAGTCCAGAAAATTAGGTCAGCCTCCAGCCTGGATCTCTGTGCACCTGTTGCTGGCTGGGCGGCTTCCCCTGCGAGCCCCAACCCTGAACAAATTGTGGAAGTATTTCACCAGCTTCAGTTATTTTCTGATTTACTTCAGAAATTTGCATGCCCCTTCTCCAGAGCCATTGGAGGTAGCTCACAAGTAAAACCATTAAAGACAGACAATTAAAAACAAATCATGCCAACAAAACAAGACACATCAATAAAACAAGGACATGCCACGACATAACAGTACATCAAACAAACAGAGCAGTCTAAAAAGATATTGATATAAAAAGGAAAGGATCAGGCCAAAAAACAGCTTTCAAAAGACTGCCAGTGCGATCTAGTTGTTAAAGTTTCGGACTAGGATCTGGGAGACCCAGGATTGAATCTTTGCTCTGACATGGAAGCTTGCTGGGTGACCTCAGGCCAGTCACACCATCTCAGTCTCACCTGCCTCACAGGATTGTTGTGAGGGTAAAATGGAGGAGAACAGAACAACGCTAAGCCCCTTTGGATCTCCTTTGGGGAGAAAGGGGGGATATAAATAACGTAAATACATAAAATCAGTAAGTTGGCATCCCCTTAGTTAAAAACCTGGGGTAAAGAGAAACGTTTTGGCCTGCTGCCGAAGGGGGAGTGAAACAGGCACCAGGGTGAGCCTTGGGGCATGAATTCCAAAGGCGAGGCATCCCCCCCCCCCCGAGAAAGCTTCCCATCTCTGGGCACCTCTGCAGGCAGAAGAACTAGAGAGACCAGGAGGGCTTGGTGGGGGAAAGGTCTTAACTGGTGGGCTCAACAATATGGGAGCTATACTCCTGGTGCCAGACACCAGACTTGTATCCCGCTACCCCAAGAAACCTTCCCCCCTCTTTCAATCCTGCTTAAATCTTGGCTCCTCTGCAGCACAATCCCCCACAGGAGACGGTAACAGCAGCTCACTGCGCACAGGCAAGCTCAGACTCTTGTGCTCCAGTTTAAATTGGATCAGTTGCAAATCTCAGTTCCACTTGAATCGGTTTATCTAGAAAATCCATGTGCCACCTGGCCTGAGACCTACTCAAAGTGGCTCATGAAGTTAAAACACAAGTTTAAAAAAATTAGCAATATTAAAATAAGCTATAAAAAGCATAACTTGAGTATTTTTAACCATCTCAACTGTGTGTACACCATCATGGTTAAAAGATGACATTTTGCAGATGAATGAGTCAAGTCCACTCTTCCAAAACCTTCTGGCTAGTAGCCTGTATTCCTCCACTACACAAGACAAGACTCCTAAGAAAATCACACAGGCAAAAATACTAAAAGGCCCACTGAATGTATAAAGGAAATCCTCTGACAATCTGTCCCGTACAATTCAGCAGCCCCACCGACTATTCGTCTTCACAGCCCTTAACATCCATCCCACCCTCCTGAATGCAGTCAACTGTTGTGCACTCAGGAAGCCCTGGCCTTTTAGGATTGCCAGAGAATTTTCCAGGCTGGAGTTGACTCAGAGGACAACAACACTTCAAAAGGAAGCCACTAATCATCACTTTCCCCTCCTCACTGACTAATATGCACAACTCCATTCTATTGGCTGTGATTACCAAAACCCACAAGAGAACTGGAGCATGGCTGGTTAGGGGTGGGATTACTGATTTCCATTCAGTTCTGCTGAAGCCTGCCCACCGATGTCCTCCAAGGTTTTTGGAAAAGACAAAGGCACCCCATGTTGCACAGGGATTTGCCTTTCATTTGATCAGAGTTCCAAGCTTCACAAGATGCATTTGTTACTTTTTAAGTAGCCTCAGTGTGCCACATGTCTTCACTGCTGTCATTCCCACTCAGAAGACTAGAACACGGATGGGCTGACTTCCAAGTCTCGTGTGGTCCACTTTTTAAAACGAACTAAAGTCACCATGACCAACTATTGTGCTTTATGCTTTCATAGCAACTATGTATACTCAAGACCTCTTTAACAATCAAGGCATAAGCAGTTCTGTGTTAAGTAATGGGGAAAACCTAGTAGCAGAATACATGCACTGTATGGGGCAGGTTGCAGCATCAGTTCCTGATATTTCTTAGAAAGCAGATGCCAGGAAAATTCTTTCTCTGCCTGAGACCTTAAGAGAGCAGCTGCCAGTCAGAGTAGACAATTTTGAACAAGATGGACCAATGGCTTGCCTCATTATAGGGCAGCTTCATCTGAATAGACGCAGGCTCTTGCTTAAGTACAGTAGTGCTTTGCCAAATCAGACAATGGACCTAGCTCATCTAGCTTTGCAAGAAACCCAGCACAGTCAGCAAGCACTTAGGAGGGCCATCAGGAACTAGCCAGCAGACGCCAATCTACCTTCTGCCAACCTTGGACTATGTTGTTGGACTGGACATGAGCCATGCAGGTTCAAACACCTGTAAAGTTATAAAGTCCCCTTGGTGGCCCTGGGAGAGCTGCCATTCCTCAGTGGTATCCTAAGCTCCTTGGTGAAAGGAACAGGAAGTCAACACCATCATTTCCCAAACATTATCTGAACCAATAATGGAACCAAGAGTAACACTGGGAAGAGCTACAGCTTATACCAAAAGAATGCAATACCCAATAAGATGTTTCTTTCTCCCTAGAGAAAAAGCTATTTCCTGAAAAGGCATGTGAAAAAATAAGCATGTGAAAATAAGGATTGGGGAGTGGAAGGGGAAGGAGGCAAGCTTATTATAAAAAGGCTCTATCCATAACTGCCAAACACCGCAACCTTATGTATGCTTAAACTCACTGGGACTTACTTCTGAGTAAATGTGCAATGGGATCACTTAAGTCTAGCCTACCAAAAGTATGATTTCATAATATCTACCCCTTAAAGATCATCACTATTGCCCCCCATAAAGGCCTCTAGAATTTAGCCATTTTAAAAGTTCACTCCCTGCTGGTATTTCATCCTCTGTCTACAGCCCCTCTGTGCTACTTCTCCAACTTGGTGATACATCAAACTTCAGCCTCAGAGTGGAATTTTGCAGACCAAGCATAAAATACATTGATAACTCAGCACCCGGAAAGATGGATTTTTTCTATTTTTCTATTGTTAAAAATATTTTTAGCCTCAGCAGCCTCTGAATTTGCTTAAAGGCTTCATGTTTGTAAAACCAACTACGTAACAAGATGCGTTTTTATCGCATGTTTGAGCAGAAGCCCTGGTAGGCATCCCAGAGCAACTGGCATAGAGAGGAATGCTGGTCATTAATTGATGCTTCCAGCAACTTCAGTGGGTGGCTTTTTAGGGCAAGCACCCAAATTTAAGGGCCAAACTGAGGAGGCCTTATAAAAAAGAAAGAAAAGAACCCACTTGGTAAATATATCACGATGAGACCATGATTGCCCAAGAATGACTGATCTTGGATAGCCAGGATATCAGCCCAGTCCCAAACTTGACGGTGGCAACGTTTATGATCAGAAATAATTGCACTCTGCCAGAACTTTTCTTGTGCAAGGTGGCCTTGGATTAGAAGCACAGAATCCTAGGGTTACTTGGAAATCTAAAATCTAGATCTAGGCTACCATCTTGTTCTACGAAAACGTCCAAGTCTCAGGCTCCTCATCCAGTGGTAGGATTATGGGATGAGAACCAATGCCTTCTTTTGTTCTGTAAAATCTGACTTTTGAGAACAGTATTACTGTTAAAGGATATTGCTCTTGTTTTTGATCTCTGCTGAAAGTTGGTAAATGGTTTTTAATTTTTGTAATCTGCCTCAACCCTGACCTGGATGACCCAGGCTAGCCCAATCTTGTCAGATCACGGAAGCTAAGCAGAGTCGGCCCTGGTGAGTACTTGGGTGGGAGACTCCCAAGGAAAGATCTGGGTTGCTACATGGAATCAGGCCATGGCAAACCACCTCTGTTGGGTCTTTTGCCTTGAAAACCCTACAGGGTCAACATAAATCAGCTGCAACTTGATGGCAATTTCCACCTTCAATCTGCCTCCAGTCTTCTGCAAGAAAGGCAGGCTATGAAATAAACAAATAAATATTGGTTACCGGACTTGAGCAGACAGACCGGACCTTTGGTCATATCCCGTCACAGCCATAAAAGCCTCCTGGATGGCTTGGGGATAATGACAGTTTCTCAATCTAATCTACCTCATACAGTTGCTGTGTGAAGATGAAACAACTTCAGAGCTCCACAGAAGACAGACAAGAGAGATAAGTGACAAACCCAATTTTTCAATCTGATTTTTGGGGAAAAGGTTGCCCCAAATCCTATCTGACCTGATCAGCAAAATGCATCCATTAACAATTCCAAGACAAAGGAGGGAGAGGGAGATATTTCTAAGAAAGAGCAAAGAGCTTCCCTGAACTCATGGAAATATGGCTTGCCATTTGGGGGAGGGGGAGAAAACCACTCAGACCTCTGTACCTTATCTATGGACAGCGATTTGTACCCAAGCAAATCTCTGTACAGTTTCCAGGAGCAGAAAGCTATATCAGCAGATGGAACACCCTCCACTCTGGGCTCCATTCTCAGCTAACATGTTACCGCCAACAGTAATCATGTCACTGGATGCTCAATATGTAGCTGCAGAATGAACACACACCTTCCAAACCTGAAAATATCCAGAGGAGAAAGGAGGATTGAATGAGAGCAGCTATGAGGAAAAACAACCTAGAATTCAAATAACCTATGAGGAAAGGCTGGAAGAGTTAAGCACATTTAGCACAGATAAAAAAATGGGAGGGCCTATCTTTTAAAATAAGGATATTATTAAGAGAGATTTGTTCAGATTCATCCAAACATAGTTCTCACTATTTATTGTTGCATAGCCTCTAAACTACTGCTATCAATTATTTATACTTCTGTAAAAATGCAATATCTTTTTGTACAACTATCCCAAATCTCTCTATTGAGGGTGAAATTAATTCTTCATTTATTCACGTACACACCCATGACCAACCTCACATCCACTTCTGAGACAGATGCTGCTTTAACACTCAGCAGAGTAGCAGCCTGCTCATCTGATTGAAATCTTCTCATGGAAGAGAACCAGGGAAGTGCAAGTCATTCTGGAACACTTCAGCTGTAAAGGAATGACGGCTGGCTAGCCTGATACTCAGGGTATGTTCCCAAGACAACACAAGATTTCAAATTGTTCCCTACTTATATGTTAGAAACTTGAGCTTGGAGCTGGTTAGCTGCCACTAAGTAGGGAGGTTGGACGAGTCCACTCTAAGTTTCTAGATGTGCATCTATACCAGCCATTCTTTTTCAGATGCTTCTTTCCCCCTAGCTATCCCCCATGGAGATTTTTTTAGGTGGAGCCGCTGTTGAAGGTGCCACCATCCAGGTTCTGGGTAACAGGAGGAAGCAACAGGTTCTTTTCAGCAGTAGATCTGAGAGTCTGCAACAGACTACCAGAGGAGGCATGCTAGTTGTCATTTAAGGGACTGAGCAAATCTCATCTATTTAGACAGGAATTTGGTGAATCAATTCAAATGGTGTTATTTTTTATTTTTTTAGAGATTCAGACACCTTTATTGGCATAGTAAAATAGCAACAAGGGAGCATAAATACAGGCACCCGCAAGGATTCACAAACAACAACTGACCAAAACTCAGCCATCAAGTTAAAACACTTCAATCTAAATACCATAACAATACATTCATCCAGCCAGTGGATATGAACTGCAGCGAACACCGGCACCCTTCCAGTTGATGTTGTCCAGTGCCTACAAGGTGTAATTTGTGCTTTTGGGTCTTTCAGTGGTATTAGGCCCATTATTACTAACTGGAAATTTAAACAATCAGCAACTAAATTTTGGTTGAAAAGCACTGTGCATGAAAAGAAGACGAGGAAGAAGCCATAAAGTTGTAATCAACTCAAGGTGATCCCAACCATAGGGTGTTCCAGGCAAGAAATGGGCAGAGGCGGTATGCCATTGCCTTTCTCCACATAGCAACCCTAGTCTTCCTTGGTGGTACTGACCATGACCAACCCTACTTAGCTCCCAAGCCCTGATGAGCTCAGACCAAACTGGGCTACTCCTATTACCTCCCCCAGTTCCATTCTTTGCCATTAGCCATTCATCCTCTTCCTTCTGCCCATCTACGGGGAGGGGGGCATAGAGTCAGAGTGTACAGCAGAACCCTCTGTGTGGTTGCAATGAATGCTAGGCTGTCTCATGTGCTGCTCTGAGCCTGCCAAAAGTGCCTCTTTGCCGTGAACAAAACCAGTGTGCATCCTGAAACCTGCAATTTCAAAGGGCTCTGGGGGAATATTCCTTTCATATACCCCACCCCCTCCTGATTGCCTGTTGCTTTCCTTTTAGATAACCCACTTCTCCTTGAGAAGTGAACCTGCAGTGGCAATAGGCACTGGCAGAATCTGTGGACCAAGCAACATCTCTCAAAGGCCTGGATTTGAACTCCAGTTTCCCAACCCTGTGTTAAATGATGTGTGTATGTGTGTGTAGGTTAGGATTGTTTAATGATATTGCAAACCACCATGTGTTTTTAGAATAGCGCTTGGAACAAAGTAAGTGTTGGCCACAGAACAATCTGAGACTCATCCCAGATGTCATCCTTCTTTAGGGCTCTACTTCTGGATGTGGTTGCAAGATACCGACTGCTGCTTGGCAAGCTGAGGCATTTACTCACAGCTCATTCCTACACTGGTTTCTGAAAGTGCGGATTGTGAGCATGCAAAGAGTGGCAAAGGAACATTCTGGACCATATGGGAAAAGAAGTGCAAGTAACAGCAATAAATTGTCCTGTGCTGAACGCTGGAGAATAAACCAGAAGGCGGCCATGAGAAGTGGCAAAGTGCTTGAGCCAGGAAAGTCTCCATTCATATGTCACCTTGGCACTAGGTGGCCTTTAGACCAGCCTCCCAGTACCCTACTTGCAGTATGGAGACAATGCTTACCTCCCCAACAGGTTAATTGCAAGGATATCTGTGCACAGAGGAAATGCTAAAAAAAAAAAAAAGCACAAATGCTAAGCCCTCATTAATATCACTGCCTGTTCAACCGTTTCCCCAGACATCTGGCTATGTGTTATGGCTTGTCCCACTTGTGAGAGACTGCCACCCATTTCCTTCTTTCGCCAGAGACCCCCTGCCGGCTGCCCACAGTGTTCAGCAGTCTATCAGGAACAGGATTTCAGGGAGTGGGAAGCAAGCAGTGGGGTCGTTCCATCCCACAAGTGCTGCTACAGACTGTGCAGCGTGGAGGATCCAGTTCAATGCGCTGGACTACATGAGGGTCATTTGGAACCATCAAGGCAAACCTTAGGCCCTTACTGACACCACCCCACAAGACTGTTCAACTGCAACCGGATGAGCTGAATGGCTCCATCCAAGTCTTGCATGCTCCCAAGCAAAGCCCCCAGTGGTTATCCCAACACTTATCAGCACAGCAACCCCCCCCCAAAAAAAAACTTCTCCTAAATGTTCAGCCCAAGTGCTAAAGCACCTCAGTCAGAAACCAAATTCAACCTGGTGGCAACAGCCTAAACTGTTACAGCCCAAGTCAGTTGTGAGAATTCTAATATTCCAAGTGATTTGTGGAGAAGCAAGATGCAGCCAAAGAAGGCAGGTAGATGTAATGGGGTACGTTATCAAGTGGATTACTATTTCAGGGTTAGCAATGTCCTACTGGCTTTGTACACAAAAGTAACAGAGAAAGTATTGTGTTGGCAAGCCATTTTTTTGTCCATTCTCCAAGACTGAGGCAAGAGAGTCAGAAGAGGAGACAAGAATGCTCTACTCTAGGTCAGAGATAATTCATGAACATGAAGCACTGCTGGAGTTTCTCAAAAAGTCAGAAGGTCCCCTGGCTGGGGAAATGGAAACGTTGAATATCTACTGGCAGCAGCCCCAGCACACAGTGGCCAAGGCTGGGGGCGCAGAGACCTTTGGAAATACTATCTTGGATGTGTCTTCATTTTTGGCCTGTTGTCACTAAACTGGGGGGGGGACCCTTTGGGATTGCCAGCTGAGAAACCAAGACATGCTCTGCTTAAGGATTTCAAGGAACGGGTGGGGTTGGTCTAGGAACAGAAGACAGGCAACTTGTCAGGTGGTCATCCTCCAAGGGTGTGCATTTCCCCCTCAAAGGCTCCACGGCACCTGGATTGGCGCTGGGTGAGGCCAGCTGGCCCTGGGCCTTTCAGAGGCAGCGGGGCTCAGCCGAACCATGGAAGCTCGCTGCCACGTAATGATGGATGGCAGGCGGCTTGCTGCGATTGCAGCATCTTTCCTGGGTGGGAACCTTCCTTGCCCTGCTGCTCATTGCCCTACTGCCAGCCCCAGATTCAAATGGACCAACAGAGCCCAGGGGCGACCGGGTTGGCCCTGGCTGGCGGGATGCAAGCCTGAGTCCTTCATTCAATTCCGCCAGCCAGAAATAAACGGAGCCCTTGCCCGTGCTCAGAGCCACTTGCCTTTAAGTTGTCCCATCCTCCCTTTATTTCGGTTGTTGTTGGGTTCTTTGCTCTGTAATTTTGACACAACTTTTGGCAGTGTTTGTATGGGGTCGGATCCAGTTTGGGGGGGAAACCGACTTGTGTGCCCCCTTTTCCCCTCTCTGGGGATCCCAACAAGGGATTTTGGGGGAGGCCTGGATTGGGACATGCCCAGCTTGGGGGCTGTCAGGGTGGCCTCCCACCAAGTGGCAAGGGAACCACACAGCAGGCTCCTATCCTAGTGGGCCCTGCATACTGCCATCCCAGGCTACTGCTCAGCAGTCGGGCTGGGAGTAGAGATGCATCGGTCGGCAGGCAGGTTGGCCGATGCCTTGGATCTAGCACCTATGCAACGCCCATGCCCTTATGCTGTGACCCTGTGGTTCCCAAACTTTTCGGGCCACTGCCCCCTTGGTTCCACAAATTCAACCCCAACGCCCTCTACCCTATCCTATAAAAAGCATTATTCAAAATAGGGGTTTGCATGACTAAAGAAGATAATAATAATAAAATTTCAGAACAGTCATAATTAATTGCACATCTATTCCAAATCAAATTAAAACTTTTTAGCTGAAATTTGATCAACAAAACTGATGAACTTGATCCAGTGGTACCAGCTCTTCAAAGTCTGGAAAAAAATGCTGATAGTTTCCACCAAATTTGCCAGCATGGTGCCATAGCTTGAGCTATTGTAAATTAGTGAACAATACAGTTGAAGGGGCCCACCTCTAGCACCCCCTGCAGCCCTCTTGCCTCTTCGTGCCCCCTAGGTAATCCCCCCCCCGGGGGTGGTACTGCCCACTTTGGGAACCACTGCTGTAACCAATAAAAGTTGTGGACGTTTCAATTCCAGCAAGTTGTCTGTGTTCTTAATTGAATGCCAGGGTCGCTCTGCAAGGGTTCAGTCTGTATATTGCATGCTGGGGGCCTGTTCTTGGGGGGACATGGGTTGGGTAGCCGGCTCCAGTCACTCCCCCAGTTAAGTACTGGGTCAGCAAGCAGATACCTGTGCCCCTTCCCACTCCCTCCAACCCAGGTGCATAACAGATTAGCAAAAAGTACAGACTCCTCCTATCCTATTGCTAACTGTTCTGGACAGGAATGTGCCAAGGGGCTCAGAGTTCCTGCCTGGGATCATGGCATATTCTAGATAACTGAAGGAAGCTATGCACTAGTCACCAAAACTTCCAAAGAGGTGGTCAAACCCAAGACAGTTGGTACTTCATTCCATTGAAAGTGGCACAGCCTAGATATGAAACAAGTTCTTCGCTATATCCCTTATCACAGAGGGCTCTAGCAATTGAATGGGACGATTTGTGGGGACTGCTTCCAACTATGGAAGAAAAGGAAAGAGAATCAGTGTGGTGCACTGGATGCAACAGCTTGGATCCAATGGAGTGTTTCCTCAGACAGAAGAATTCCTACCACAGAGCATGCATTTTGCACTCAATCCAAAATACAGGGGCATTTTAGGCTGCAGGGAGAGGCAAAATCCTTCCATCAACAAAGAACTCTGTTGGAATCAACCCATTGTAAGATTTGCCCCGAAGAGACCCAGCTTTTCAATAGTGGTTCAGCATGGAAGCTTTCTCTATGAGCTTGGGCCAGTCACAATCTCTCAGCCCAGATTACCTCACAAGATTTTTGTTACATAGGATAAGTAATAAATATGATGCTTGGTCAGCCTAGCAAGTTCTTGGGATTCAAAATTTTCGGTACTGCTCTTGTACTCTGGTAGGAGGACATGACATCCAGTGTGAACATCTGGACTGACTGGGAAGACGTGGATTCAAATCTTGCCTCACCTATTAAGTTCATGGGGTAACCTTGGGCCAGTTATTCTCTTTCAGCCTGACCTCCCTCACAGGATGTCAGGATAACATGAAGGAGGGGACAACCATGTATGATACCCCGGGTTCCTGGAGGAATGGTGACTCAGATACTTCAACCACTCTCATTCATTGAATAAGGGGTTGGATCCCACCAGCTTTCCACTGGCACAAGATGTGTCGTATTGTTTTACTCCCCTGCTCAGACGTGACTTTTTGTCCATGAAAGCCCCCCGCATAGCCTTCTTTCTCTTGCACCAATAGAAAAGTTGGTAGGATCCAAACTAAGGGACCTAAAATATTGATCCTCCTCCCTTCATTTATTCAGCAATGGTTTATGGGGGTATTCTTACAATCCTTCCATCAACATTTAGGGTTTTTTACTTATTACATTAGCCTTCCAGCCAAGACACTCAACGTGGTTTAGGATGTATACACTTATTGATTAGAATCAACAAGGTTGATTTCTCAGAGGTTGAAATCCTTTGGGAATCTTTCTTCGCAGAATTGGGAAAAAGTTGCATAACTTATTTTATCCACCCCAGAAGTACTAATCTAGTTATGCACTTTGGTATAAATAGCTCCCCTCACACTTTTGAGGTCTATTATTTTGTGTTGCAGACCATTTCTATTTGCAAACCTCTACAGTCCAATTGAAAAGGAAATAAATTTTTTGGAGGGAAAGGTAAAGGAGAACTAATTTAACATCCACTTTTATACAGATCCAAGCAGATCATCTACTTTTGTCAGAATGCCAACACTATTTTAACCCAGAATATTTTTGTAATCCATAATCACCTCCAGGTTTTCCCCTCTACCCCCTCTCTCTTTCTACATTATTGTCTGTGACATTCAGTGAAAAGAGGTTGCGTAGGCTAGTTATTTGCTGCACAAAGGAGGGTTTTCTTGGATCCTTTTTGTAATTTGACTTGAATTCCTTCTCTGCTGCAGGTGCAGCAAAGCTCCGAGTACAGGGGCCATCCGGCTGCTTTCTGGCTGCAGTGAAAGGCTGTCATCACAGATGGTTCCAATTAGCAGGGGCCAGGCCAGAAACTGCTAGTGAGGTTTGGCAGGCAGCATGCTTAACGCACGCATGTTTGTGTTGAAGGGGAAGCCAAGCCCACAGGGGCGTCATCAGAGAAAACAGCGTAAGGGATGTCCCACCCACCACTGGACGTCAGCGGCTGGCTGGGCAGAAGCTCGCGTCAGCAGATTGCAAAAGTACATGCCAACTGCCATATATAGGCCATGTGGGGAATCCCTTTGAAACCTGGAATCTTTCCTTTCCAGCCCCCGTAACTTACTAAATCACACTTAATAGCCAAAGCTGGAAAGAAACCTTGGGAGTTGGCTGGTGCCAAGGAGTTACTGCAATTCTAACCAACACAGGCTAAGTCCTACTCTATTTTAGTTATGAATATGTTTTGCCAGAACTAAAGGCAAAGCCCCACAAAGTTTAACCAGTTCGTGCACATTTCAGAACTATTAAAAGGCCACTTTCCTCATAAATAAAACAATGTCCTTTAAAAAAAAAGTCTTAATTTAAAAACAGGTAATTTTCACAAGCTCTTGTAGTGGCCTGCTGAGGAGGCCCCAATCCATCAAGAGAGTCAAATACTTACTTGCAAGCAAATTTCTCATAAATAGAAAGACTTCTTTTGTTAAGCATAGAAGATTCTCGGTATGGCCAACATCCAGAGCATGTAGCATTTACCAGCGTGTGAACACTAAATGAAAATACAATAATTTCATTGGAACCTGTCACAACATGGGAGAATGCCAGGTAAAACCTGGGCCAGTAGTTTACAACTTTTTAAAACTTTATGGATACCTAATTTCAGACAATAAAGAATTTGTCAACATGATGGGAACAACCTGAGAAAAGACTCCTTACACAAGACAGCAATGACCCAGTTTGGCTACAGTTTGATAAATTTAAACGTTTCACAAAGTTTATCTCAGCCACGGTTAAAGTAAAAACTATCAAGTGATCTGCTCTCCATCTGCTCTCAGCCTGCAAAGACAACTGTGATTCTCACATGGCTTTTAGGTGAAATCTGGACCTTTGAGGACTCTGTTTCCCCAAATGATTATTTGTTTCTTCTTTCCAGAATGCAAGTGCTGGAGTCTAACTTCTCCAGCAATCAAACTGTGAGCCTGCCAGGATCCAACACTGAAAGCCGGGAAAACAGATCTGGATGTGGAAAATTTAAAGATTTTTTAAAATAATATCTGCCTGTTGAAGTGTTCTATAGAAGTTGAAAGCTTGCAAAATGTGTTGTATCATTTGGGTTGGTCTCAATAAAAAGGTATGACATGCTTTTGTTTCTTTTTCCAGGTACAATTGACGCCATTCATTGAACCCAGGGGTGGACAGGGAAGAAGAGTTGGTTTTTATATGCCGACTCTCTCTTCCACTTAAGGCAGAATCAAACCAGCTTACCATCACCTTCCCTTCCTCTCCCCACAACAGACACCCTGTGAGGTAGGTGAGGCTGAGAGAGCTCTTAATAGAACTGCAACTAGCTCAAGGTTACCCAGCTGGCTTCGTAAGTAGGAGTGGGGAAACCCACCTAGGTCACCAGATTAGCCTCCGCCGCTCACGTGGAGGAGAGGGGGAATCAAACCTGGTTCTCCAGATTAGAGTCCACTGCTCCAAACCACCGCTCTTAACCAGCACACCATGCTGGCTCTCAACTGGCCTAGAAGCAAGCCATGCTGAGCAGCCCCTGGAGTTACGCAAGCCGAAACTCAGGTGCACGGATGATCGTAGGCTCACTCATGGCCTTTGGCAGCACAGGAGGAGGAGGCTGCTGGGGAGCCTCTGTTGGCCACTGCTAAGGAGTCCAAACCAACTGGTCCCTGAAGCACTGGTGCTGGGGCTTTAGCTTTGTTGGCTCCCGGCTGCCAGGGGCCCACTGCCCTGCAAGTTAAATAGTCGGTCCACCCCGACTGTGCCAAGAGGGGAGGAGTCTCCTTCTTGCTTTAGATGGCATTCCTGCAGCCTGCCTAATGCAGACGTTCATTGGAAGAGGGCTGTCCTGAACAGCTGCCTCCAGCCATCCAGTTTTTAGTCCACCTGCCTCCTAAAAGGTTCAGGGCAGTGTATAGTTTCTCTTCTCCCCATTTCATTAGACCCACCATCTAGTAAGGTAGGGCAAGGCTGAGGGGGGAAGGACTGGCCTAAGGTCACGTAGAGGCTAAACAGGGCCTCCAATTGGTCTCCCCAGTCTCCTCAGCCACTCTAATCATTATGCCACACAGCCTTTGCTAGGCAGTCAAATTAAGGTCATAGAATCATAGTTGGAAGGGACCACCAGGGTCATCTAGTCTAACCCCTTGCACAATGCAGGAAATTCACAACTACTTCCCCCAGGTCTTTTGTACAAGGAACCAACATCTGATACGATAGCCAGCGGTTTTCATTTGGGGAGAGGGGAGGGTCTTGGGTGAGCAGGACTTAACTGCCAACCTTGCTTGCATCCATTTCAGCTTCATGATGCACCTTTTCTAGGCTGAAAACAATCACTGGACAGGAGAAGACTGGCAGACAGTCTACATAGACAGCACAGATTAGCTTCCTTTATTACTTTTTTAGTGTATTGAAACGAACTTGCATGGTTGAGGATGCTTTGCACCAAACATTCTCTGGCAAGACAATCTAAATTTTGCCAACCATGCAATGAGCTCATTTTGTCCAAGTTCTCCTAGCCACCAGGAAGGAAAAATTAAAGAACCTCAAGGTTCTTTCTGTGGCCGCTGGAACTCCTGCTCACTCCTGTTTGGCTTCACTGGGCACTCTTTACATATTTTTGAGTTTAACTTCACACCAATGAGACTTGCTTTCTAAACTATATATGCATTTCACAAATTCCTGTCTATACCACAAGCATATGTCTTAGGTGACAAGATATTAGCATGCAGGTGGGCAAGCCAGCTGGAGGCAGTCACAATGAAGGTTTGGGGGAAGAAACACTGGACCCTTGTAGGGTCATGAACTAATGCCACACTATAATCAGCACTGAGACTTCAGATGCTCACTTGCAAGCTGTTTCTCCAGCCTGGTGTAGTGGTTAAGAGCAGTGGTTTGGAGCGGTGGACTCTGATCTGGAGAACTGGATTTGATTCCCCACTCCTAAACATGAAGCCAGCTGGGTGACCTTGCGACAGTCACACTCTCTCAGCCCCATCTACATCGCAGGGTGTCTGTTGTGGGGAGGGGAAGGGAAAGTGATTGTAAGCTGGTTTGAGTCTTCCTTAAGTGGTAGAGAAAGTCGGCATATAAAAACCAACTCTTCTTCTTTTCTACTGAACCTCTCGCTTGCCAGCTAAGTGAAGATTTTCTTGCCTTCTCAACAGGGACCATGTTGATTTCCATTTATCTAAACCCTGTATTTCTCCCCAACAGAGCCCCCAAAGGTATAATTCTCCCCTCCCTTATTTTATCCTTACAGCAACAGCCCTTTGAAGGTTAGGCTGGAGGGAATGACCAGCCCAAGGTCACCTAGTGTTGTACATGGCAAAGCAAGGATTTGAATCTGGGTCCCCCAGATCTTTGCCCAACCAACACACCATGCTGGCTCAGTCCCAAGTCTAAATTCTATTGATTTCAGTGGGATTCACTCTCAACTTGAGTCATAAGTAAAGGCAGGATATAAATATCTGAAGAACTAAGCTAGATGTGCCTAGGGTTGCATTGCAAAGTGTAATAGTGGATGCAGCCCATCTGAGACCAATCTTTCCACGGAGACACACAGAGAATAAGGTTGGAAGTGGACTATTCCAAATCAACCTCACTGTACTCAGTTCTTGCTTTTGCATAAGACGAATCCTGGATTGGGCTCTACAAATAATACTTCTACAAAGCATACATTCAGAGAACACGATTTTGACCCTGGGGTTCAATCTTACTTCAAACAAGGCTTGCTGTTGACATACCGTGTCCCACTGCATGCATAGTACCGGTATTCTGCCCACAACTGAAGAGACCCTAGCTCAGATCCTGGCTGTCCCACATGCTATTTGATGCCAGGGTAGGAGCAAATAGGATTAAAGGAGGATAATCAGACTGTACTTGAAGAGTCCAATTTGCAATTAAGAAGAGTGGGAGGAAAGGCATTTCCATTTTCCTGACTTCAACAATCTTTGAACCTTGATACCAGATCAGAGACAGCATTGGCTTGGGAGAAAGAAAGGAAATCAGTATGGAAATGGGCAGATATCTTTGGAACAGAATCCTTTTTGGGCAGAGGAAGCTTAAGGCCTCTGTGTGTAAAGTGCTATCAAGTTGCAGCCAACTTATGGCAACCCCCTAGGGTTTTCAAGGCAAAAGACTAGTAGTGGTTTGCCATTGCCTTCCTCTGCACATGACCCCTGCCATTCCTTGTAAACCCTGGTTACCTTCTGGGATCTGATGAGATCAGGCTAGCCTGGGCCATCAAGGTCAGCGCCCAACAACTCTAGAAATGAATAAAAGCAGCAAAGACCCCTCCCCCTTACAAAGAGACAGAGAAAGCACAGGGGGAATAGAGTGGGCCTGCACCCCTTATTGCCCTCCAGGGTTGAAAAGGAAGATGTAACATTTGGAGAAAAAAACAGTTAAACTCTTCATATTCCATTTAGTATTTTTAAGGGGAGAAGGCAAGAGGGCCTCCTAGTACTACAAGGCTTTTGCCTCTGAACACACAATGAAGAAGAATCCTTCACTCCAATTCCCATACATCCTAGAGAGACAAGAAATACACAGCCAAAAGAAAAAAGCAGGGAGATACCTTGGGGACTCTTTTTGGTGTAGCTGCTTCAACAAACTAGTACCGCTACTCCTCTGAATTAGGACTTTTTTGTTTTCCAAGACAGGTTACCACACGATCGCCCCAAACCAGAAGCCTTCTACTCGGGCCAACCATAGTCACTCAGGACAGCATCTGAAAGAAATCGATGCCAGAAGCTGATACCAGGACAACATTGTGTTTGCCTTTAAAGTGCCACACAACTCCCACTGGTTTTTGCTCACCAACCTAACGCAGCATCCCACCGGCAGACAAGCCGCGCGCAGAGCCCGAAAGTTCTTCCCAACGCGTCAGCAGCTGCGGGTCGCTCAGGATCTCTCCCTCCCACGCCCGATGCTCACGCGAGCTCCTCCATCCACACGCCGGCCTCCGCTTCTCCCTTCGTCCCCGCCACGGCTGGATCGGGTCCAGGGCTGGGGGGGCGGCCTGACCCGCGCTTCTGCCCCCGCCCCTCCCACCCCCCCCCACCCCCCGGCCGCCCCGGCCGCGCTCGGCACCCATCTGCCGTTTTATTTTCTGCAAATCCCTCCCCGCCGCCCGGACCAGAAGGAGCCTCCGTGACGTCAACCCCGGGCTCCATTGACGTCGTCGGAATCCCAGCTATCAATGGAGCTAAAAATAGACGCCTCCGAACCCGAAATACACGCCGCAAGGCGCGCGCAGCCGCAGCCCCCCGCCCACCCACCCCCGGGACCACGCGGCGGCGGCGGCTGCAGCCCTGCCGACCCCCGGGCGGAAGAGTCGCCGGCGGAGCTATTTGGGGATCGATTCCTGGCAGACAGCGGCTGGTGGCCGGGGGGTGGCCGGGGGGGGAGAGAGAGGAAGAACCACAGCCAGAAGAGGAGGCGCCGGTGGGATGACTCGGCCCGAGACGGCTCGTGCACGGAGAGGGACGAGACTGTGGCGCTGAGCGCACTTCTTGTAGAGTAGATGAATTGAGCGCAGTGGGCTTTACTTCCGAGTAAGCATACTGTGGGGGGCGGGTGTACTACTGCAGTCCTTGGAACAAGGATCTCTCCATCCTATTTCGATGAGCACAATGGGTCTTACTCCTGATTACCAGGCGTGCCAGCTGCCCTGGAGTAAAATGTCCTGTTCCTTTAATTGGTGGAGAATGGGCAGCAGCAACCTTTCACGGCATGGAGGTAAACAACATCGTAGTGAGCCTCTGTTAAAGGGACAGGGCTCTTTTTCTCCAGGCCGGCAGACAGGGTCAATCTTTGCCATCTCCAGCTGAAAGGATCAGGTGGCAGGTATGTGCAAGACCTCTGCCTAGGACCCTGGAATGCCGAGGGGACAGTATTGACCTTGAGAGACCCATGGCCTGCTGGCAGCTTCCTGTGTTCATAGATCCCCACCTCAAAGACCTCTGTTTCTCATGCAAACACAGGCTCACCAGCACGGTGTGCCAGGCATGTTTAGAATCATAGAATTGGAAGGGACCACCTGGGTCATTAGTCCAACCTCCTGCACAACGCAGGAATTTCACAACTACCTTCCCCTCACACCCCCAGTGACCCCTACTCCATGCCCAGAAGTGCCCAAGATGCCCTCCCTCTCAGGATCTGCCTTAGGTCATAGAATCAGCATTGCTGACAGATGGCCATCTAGCCTCTTCTTAAAAACCTCCAGAGAAGGAGAGCCCGAGGAAGCCTGTTCCACCGAGGAACCGCTCTGTTAGAAAATTCTTCCTAATGCTTAGACAGAAACTCTTTTGATTTAATTTCAACCCGTTTGTTTTGGTCCGACCTTCTGGGGCAACAGAAAACAACTTGGCACCATCCTCTAAATGACATCCAGGTCAGGGCCAGCTTCTAGGTACCATTTGATAAATGCAAATCATGTGTGGTGTTATGGTTCAAGTATTAGACTTGGAGAAGGGAGGCTTGAGTGCAAATTCTGTTAAGGTTGTTAAATGGGCCAGTTGCACACTCTCAGCTTAACCTGCCTCACAAAGCTGTTTGGAAGTTAAAGTGAAGAAGGGGCAACAGTGTGCAGCTTGGAGGAATGGTTCGATAAAAGGTACTAGACAGATAAATGTGGGCCACCCTAATAGGTTGGATCTCCCAATTCCATTGTTAGCAGCTTCCATTGAGATAATATGATATTGGTGTATGACCCACATGAAGTAGTTGACCACTGAACTTTGCAGCAGTGACCACATCACATAGATATCATGTAATCTGAGCCTTATGCTTTCCTATTGTGTGTTAAACTATCCATGGCTATTCACCTGTGATGCAGCCCTGAAAGGACATTGCCACATTTTGTTTTGCAACTAAACATTTTCTGCTACTGCAAGAGTCCTCTCTTTGCTGGCTAAGGGTCTTGAAAAGCATTTTCTGCTACAACAGGTGCCTTTAAATCCCTTTCACAGGGATATATATAAGCAGGCATATCTATGATTGATTTACTCCTCCTTTACCTCCAGACTATGGTGTCAAATACTTCAACAATTATGAGCACTTTGTTGAAGAGGTTATTATTAAAATAGCTTTTGAGTGTACTTAGGGTCCTTTATTAAACTTGTAATTCAGTTCATAAGTTGTGTGAGGAACTGAGTCTTAGTAGTTGACCCCATGCTTCATATGCATAAGGTCCCAGGTTCAATCCCTGGTGTTTCCAGCCACAGGATCACAAGTAATTTTTTTTGCTGTCAAGTCACAGCTGACTTATGGTGACCCTGTAGGGTTTTCAAGGAAAGAGACGTTCAGAAGTGGTTTGCCATTGCCTGCCTCTGCATCACACCCCTGGTATTCCTTGGAGGTCTCCCATCCAAATACTTGCCAGGGTTGAGCCTGAGAGTGTGTGACTGGCCCTAGGTCACCCAGCAAATTCCATGGCAGAGTGGGAATTTGAACCTGTTTCCCAGATCCTAGTCTGACACTTTTACCGCTACACCACACTGGCTCTCGGGGTGTGTGTGTGTGTACTTTTCTGGCCAGGACCCTCGAGAGCTGCTGCTGGTCACAGGAGACAAAACTGGGCTAGGTGGTCTGCTTTGGTATAAGGTAGCTCCATATGAGCTGTTGCTTTTGTCTATGAACAGTTACTATGCAGCAGCCGGAGATGGGTGTCCGGGCCTTCCCGCCGGCATCTGGGCTTCTAACGCCGGTGTAAGATGCCTGGACTCCAGCGCAGGCCCTTCCCGGCCTCCTAAAGGGCTTACGCCCTGGACACTGGCGCGGCTCAGGAATGCACTGTGAGCCTCCAAAATTTAAAAAAAATGGGTGGAGGGAGGGGAAAGGAGGGGGCTCTTCTTTTTAGCTGCATGTTTGAAGCAGCTGTGGCGTCAAAAGTTAGCTGATTAAAGAAATCTCATTTTGAAAGAAAAGGGGGGGAAATATGGGCATTAACTTGCACAGAAAGCTTGTCGAGGAGAGGTGAACGCACTGGGAATATAGTTGGTTTTGAGGGGTGTGGGTGTGCAGATGTCCCTGAGGGTGGATTGTGCTTCAGTGTGAGACATCCATTTTGTGCCAACTTCTCCGCTAGAGTGCATGTGCTAAACCCCTCCTCCCCAAATTAGGGGGGAGTAGGGGGGAGTGTCTGGCGCGATCATCCACGTCACGAATGACGTGACGCTCCCCACCAGAAAACATCACTTTTAGGGAAAAGTGTGGACAGAATAAAGCTGATATGGAAAAACAGAAAATAATGTTGCAAAGTGAGGTGTGCTGACAAAAACGGTGGAATTCAATTCCAAGCCTCACAGATTGACCATGTGGAAAATCTGGGGTAAGTGATGCATGCAGCCAACATCTTGGGCTAGGAATCATGGATTTGAGGATGTTGGGGGAGGTCCTGGGGTGAACTGCTAGGGGTCTTGATTTGTATGGGGAGAGAAGCAGAAAAAAGCAGAGCATTTGACCATGGAGCATCTGAGGATATCATTTGGAATGTGCATGCAGTATGACATCAGGAACTATTGATGCAAAGGTTGTTTTGTGCTGCTGAAGGATTACTCTTTTATAGCCAGCTGGAACTGGACTTAAAACTGGGATTTCACATGGAACTTAATAAAGTGCTGCATTCCTCATAAAAACCTGTTCCTGTGAGCAAGATCCTACTATAAATCTGTTCCAAAATTAAGCCCTGTTCATTCTCCAGTATTCGTTTGCTCCTGTAAGATTGTGCTGCCCTCATGTGGTCAAAACAAGTACTACGCTGGGATTTAAATAGAAGCAATTTATGAATAATGACATTCTTGTCTATTCAGTGCATTTTATCTTTAGCAGTGGGAAAGCCAGCCAACCAGGCAAGACATTGGTAACATGACTGGTAGGCATTTACAGGACCACTGTAGTGTTTCCTTCCTGTGCTTATTCTTGGCAGGGACGTCCCAGAAGGTATTAATGGGTAAGTGCTTATGCCTTGGCAGCAGGATCCGTCCTCTTTCTCAACATGTATATTAGACCACAAACTGTAATTGTGCAATTACTAGGAATAAAAAGAAATCTGCTATTACTGTGAATAGCTAAGGGGCTGTTGTCTTTATTTTAGTCCCTCTTCTCTCTGGAAAAGTTAAGAGGGGCATGGATGAATTTTTGTCTCCAGTTCTCGTGTACATCAAGGTGCATGTATTAATACACATGTGTACTAAGGCATTGTGTAATATACAGCCTGTACACAGCCTGTAATTTCACATGTTGCTGGGGGGATTTCATTTTGAGCAACTGATAACGTATGATGGGGTAATTTTATTTTTATTACCTTTTTTAATCAAACACCCACCTTCTTTTAAATCAATGAAAGAGAAGGCTGTTGCATCACAAAAATTTTCTGAATGCAGGAAAGATCCTTCAGCAATGTGCAATAGTTGTGGGGCTTACAGACATTGATTCTAGTTGTCAGCATGGAGGGTTTACATGTACACGTATCTCTATTTTCACCCGCAAAAGGTAGAAGAAGATGCTATTCATAAACTGATGATGGGCATGCTGTGTTTCTTTACAGTGCAGACCTTCTAAGCCCATTAACGTCAGTGGTCTTAGAAGGGCGTAATTGTGCACAGGAGTGCACAATTAGATAGAGGAGTGACATAGAGCCTATTATATTTTGTCCTGTCCTTCCTCTGAGAATGGCATACATGGTTTCCCCCTCATTTTGTCCTCCCAACAACCCTGTGAGGAATTTTAAGCTGAGAAGGAATGACTGGCCCAAGGTCTCTCAGAGTATTTTATGGCCGAGTTGGAATTTGAACCCAGGTTTCCCCAGCCCTAGTTTAACCCTTATACCACACTGGCTGTCTGCATTTTCCCTGAAGGCACAGGTTCACAGCTTCTAAATTCAACTTGAATCAAGGAGGATGAAGTGGCATCTATGGTGTCTTTTGCCTATTTTGGCTGGTGTGCTAGCTGTGTCCTCTCCTGGGAAAAAACTACCCGGCCATTGAGATCCAGGCTCTGATAACTTCACTGTGCGGTAACTAATGTGTTACATGTGGGTCTACCTTTACTGAATATTTGGAAATATTTGTGTTCTGCACCTGGTCCAGAACACAACAGTGAGCTTGCTGTCCCACCACAAGTCTACTTTGGTTTCCAGCATGTTCCCAGAAAAAATCAAAAGTGCTTGTTTTATCCTGTAAGCTCAGAAAAAGTTGGGTCCAGGGTGTCTGATATCCTGCCTGAACTTAACAGTTCACTGAGATCATCATCTGGGGACTTGGGTCAGGCACTTTCTCTTTGGGAAGTTAGGAAGGGGATAACTGGAGACAGGGCCTTCTCAGTTGTCCCACGATGGCCCTAAGTCCAGGTGTCTCAGGCCCTCCCCGCTTTTCACCACTCACCTCTGCGGCAAAAAGCGTGGAGACCTCTGGCACAGCCGCGCCCAGACACACCTTCCTTCCAATGTATTCCCTTTCCCCTACAGGCTGACCTCCAGCCACTTTGGGATACGCCCAAGCTGCCCCAACTCAGGGCCGAGCCCCAAGGAAGAGGGAGGAAGAGGAACGCTAGTTGCAGACAGGCGCGCCAGCCGGCACACACTGCCACTTGCCCCGAGAGCCCGCCGACCAGCTGGTAGCTGAGTGGGCGACACAGGGGCAGGGCCGAGGCATCCAAGGCCCCAGCGTCCCTGACAGGGCCGGCGTGGGACAGAAGCAAGGCCCCAGCCCAGAACCTTTTATGGATTTGGGAGAGGGGATGGGCGGAGCTTCAGAGCTGGGGCTCTACTTAAGGGCCAGAAGGGAGCTGAGGCCGGGGAGGAAGGCCACGGGTTGTGCTGGCTGGCGAGAAAGCCTGGAGCCCTGGCATCCTCTGAGGGAGAGGCCCGCTCAGACTCCCCCCCTCAGAGTGGTCCGAGGCTGGTCTCCTCTGGTCTCCCAAAGGGGCGGGCGACAAGTGAGGGGATGTTCCCCAAGTCCAGGCAACACATCAGTAGTTTACAAAGGGTGGCCATGTTAATCTGCTATGGCAAGCTTAAACAAATGTCCGGTGGCATCTTAAAGACATTTTTTTCAATTTGAGCTTTTTCGAGACATGGCTTGTTCCCTCAGACATGTCTTTCTGTTGTGGTACCTTGGTTGCCGAATGCCTTCTCCAGAGAGGGTCTACCCAGCTGTCCTTCAGTTGTGAAGTAAAATCTGTCTTATCTACTGGGTTTTTTCCCTGGATTATGGGTGATTTTTTAGAGTGGGTATTCTTTTGCTGCTTCTCAGATGGCATTTTTATTATATTTTCTACTTTATGGTTTGTTTGTTTAAAATATTGCTCTACCCCATCTTCTCTCTCTCCCTCTAAAGAAATTCACTTGAGATGGTTTCCAACATAATTATTAAATAACACAATAAACTGGTATCCCTGTAAAGACACCCCCATAAAAGATCTTTACCCAACACTCTGGAGAGCTGCTGCCAGTCAGAGTAGACAATGCCAACTTTGATGGAATGATGGCTGGACTCAGTATGGCAGGTTCATACATACCCCCATAGAGAAACATGAACCACCCTTTCTGATATTTAGAAGACTCTACAAACCCATTCTTTTCCAGAGGGTGTTTGGTTGAATGGGTCTCATTCTGATGGTCTGTTGATATCGTGCTCTGTGTTGGTGATAATGTTTGGTAAGCAGCTGTGGGTTAAAGTGTATCCTTAAAAAAGGAAGAACTAAGAAAGCAGGGTTGTGCTTGTTTCTCAGCTACTATGATGTGCATTTATTTGTTAGCTTTTTGGGGATCCCTTTTAGGGGGAAAGGTAGGGTATAAATAGGGCTGACGCTGTCTTCTGTCGCATTCGCTATTCTGTCCAGTAGATGGCGCCAGTAAAACCACTTCATCATAGCATCTGCCTGCTTTGGAGAGCTGCATAAAGGCAGAGCATATATTTTCAGCTAACCATTTGATAGGCAGGGGCTATTTGAACATTTTCTTCTTATCCCTAGTTCATGCCACCATTGTCTGCAAAGGAGACATGTTCTGTTTGTCTCTGTTTGTAGAAGCCAGCATGGTCAAAATTTCACACAAGGCACTTAGAGACTAGAATTCAATTCCCTACTCAGCAGTGAACCTCACTGAGTGACCTTGGACTAGTTACTCTCTCTCAGCCAAGCCTACATTGCAAGGCTGTTGTGAGGATGAAACGGAGGAGAGGACTATGTAAGCCATACTGAGTTCCTTGGAGAAAGGGCAGCTTAAAAATGTACTGAATAATGATGAAGGCAGCATAAAGACAAAATAGTGATGATGTAAATGGAACAATTTGTCCAGACCTACAAAAGCCCCGCCTTGTGCATTCTGCCCTCTTCAGATTTGCTATGCCAGTGTAGAATTTAGTATCTATTTCTGCATTAGGCACACCAAGAATTTCAGCTATCACTATAAAATAAAATCAAGTGTCCGTCTCTCATGCTTGCAGAGAAATGTTTGGAAATAAGAGGGTATTCTTTGGCAAAGGCTGAAGAACAACAGAAAGGACCGAAGTCAGTTGTAAGTGCAGCTGTACGGCCAGTGTCAGAGACTTTCCAGATTCCACATTTCTATGTTTTACATAGTTCCTGGTCTCTCTCTCTCTGCTTCTTTGGTTCCTCTCTCTTCCCCTTTCATCTTTGCTACTTCGGTCCTTTCCGATAATGTAACAAGAAGTTGCTTAATGAAACCAATTAATTAATCAATCACAGGCTTTCCAAATGATTTAAGAAGTGCTTGCAGATCAATCAGACACCATTTGAAAGAGGTAGTACCTTTACCTGGCTCAGTTGAGACATAACATAGAGCCACAACTTCTTTTAACTGAGTTAGTTTGTAAAACCAGGGCTGGGCTCAAGGACGATCACTTAAGTCCTGTTCCTCGTCTGTGTAGTTAAATAATGGTCAAATCCTATTCATAGTTAATGTAGTTAAATAATGGTTTTGCCTGACATCAGAACCAAGATTGTGTCTTTTCTTCCTCTACCTTTCTAAACTGATACCTTTATTTTCAGCCCCTCTCAGAATGTGGGGAAGTGTTTGACATGGGGATATATGAGTAGCATTGCTGGTTCCTTTCTTTACCTCTAGGAGGGAGTTTGATCCCAAGGAAGCAAGATGGTTGGCCTTCCTCCCTGCCCCCAACCAGGCAAGACATTTATAGTGAGAATTTCTGAGTAGATTGTAGGGCTGTGTGAGGGTTCCCAACCTCCCTGTGCAAACTCCATAAAATCACTTGCTCAGACGGTCATGCAGAAACAAGGAACTTTATTGGAAGCTTCAGGTTAGTATAGGCCCTACAATGGCAAAGTTGCAAGTGCTAGCAATTTCACAAAGACAGAATTATAACCCCTACAGGGAAGCAGATGTCAAATACATGTTATGGGAATCTACGAGATAATTGTGCATGGTACAGGAACATCAAAGATCTCAGGAAGCTCGTTATTGCTATCTACACACCAAGGCCATAGCTGGTGGGAGGGAGTCGGAGAGAGCAAGGGAGGAGGATGGTGGGAAGAGACATTCCAACCTGGGGCCTGCTGGACGCAGCGCCTGAACCAAAGAAAGGCAAAAGGCCTGGACTGCTTTTATGAGCCCAGGGGGGGAGCACACAAAGCAAAATCTTACAGACCCTTACAGGCTGTTGTTCTGCTCATTTCTTTAAGATTAAAAGCCCTTTTGCAATGAACAGCCCCAACTGCCAGTGAGCCTAGTCCAGAAGCACTGTTATTTCCTTCAGTTTTCATAAACTTGATCACATCTGCATGCGCTTTATATTTTGTGAACATGCAGATGTAATCAATTTTACAAAAATCTAATTGCTTAAGCATCAGGACCTTTATTTAACTCCTCAACTAAAATTAATTTTAATTAGACGTCAGCTCTCCTTACTCCCAAAAGCCACTGTGTCTTGAAAGGTCCTAAATTTGTGGGCAGTTTGGAGCCTCCTGGCATTAATAATTGACTTTCCCAGCTGCTGGCCTGACCTGCAGTATGTGTGAGGGTCAGGAAAAGTGAAGTGCAGCTGGTCAGGAAAAGTTGCCCCTGCTACAAACATGCAGGTTTTAAAAACAAAGGATATACATTAGAACAGCAAATTGGTGATTGTATACTGTCTACAAAAAAGGGGGGAAAGAGGATACTTTCCCCAAAGTATCTGAAGAAGAGAGCTTTGACTCATGAATTTCCCCAGAGGGAGTGAGGGGAAAGGACTGCAGATTTCCAGTGAGCTGTAGATGTTCTTTAAAGGGAGCCTGGTTCCTTCATTGCCACAGGAAAGACAGGGGTGGGAGTTTTCAAGCAGGAATTACACAAGATCCCACAGGAAGCCAAGGCAGGAAAAGAAGCTGGATGAATTTAAGAGTGCGCCAAGCTAATCTCTGCTATGTGTCCCTTCAGAATAACAGGCTCTTGCCCCTCCCAGACAGACTGTTGCTTGTTCCTCGCACACCTCTGTGCCTTGCAGACTTCTGGGGCCAAAGCACATAGAACGATCATGTGATGGCCCAGATTCCCATTCTGTCTCATCCATCCATCTGTTGGCATTGCTCTGAGCTACAGCAGAGAAACACACCCTGAATTTTGCTTTCTGAGCCATAAGAATTTCTGGTCCCAGCTGGAGACTCCAAGGTTCATGCTGGTGACGAAGGGCAGCATAAGAAGGCTCTGAGGACAAAGGAAGCCTGAGCCACTCAAGTTCAGGATGTGTGTGTGTGTGTGTGTGTGTTTATACATGCCTGGCTATAGCAATGCCTTGGATTAATAAACTATATAAAGGCAAATCTACTGTCTTTATCAGTAAAATTAAATTTTTTAAAGTCAGGTTTCTAGGCATCAAGAGATTGAGAGCACGTGTATACAGTGTCTGTTAAAAAGTGAAAGTATGCTATATATAGAGAGAGTGAAAGTGTGTGGCTAGATTTAAGCCTTTGCATCAGACTCACTTTGCTCATACTATTACAACTATCTGTTGTGTTGTCAGACACATCCAGCTGCCTTATGCTGAATCAAAACACTGGTCTTATGAAGGTCAATATTGTCTGCTCTGACTGGCAGAAGCTTTGCAGGGTCTCAAGAGGAGGACTTCTACATTGCTTTCTACCTGATCCTTTGGGGATGGCACCTGGGATGGATAGGGTCCTCAGTGGGGTACAATGCCACAGAGTCCACTGTCCAAAGCATCAATTTTTGCCGGAGGAACTGATCTCTGTAGTCTGGAGATGAGTAGTAATTCTGCCCCCCCCCCCAGGTTCCACCTAGAGGCTGGTACCCCTAAAGCCAGGGCAGGTTCCAGGTTTTGGGGATGTCTGAGCTGAGAGTGCCCATGGGCCCCGTCTCTGTCTACCACAAGGCCTCACCAATAGCACTTCCCTTTCTACTCCTACCTGCCTGTGTTCCCTTCCCTGCTCGCAAGTTCTTCCAACTGCCTGCACTTACAGCTGCCCACACTGCCCTCATGCCCTTTGCCTGATGGCACTAGGCAGTGTACGTAGTTAGAATCATAGAGTTGGAAGAGACCACCAGGGTCATCTAGTCCAATCTCCTGTACAATGCAGGAATTTCACAACTACTTCCCCCCCACACACACACAGTGACCCCTACTCCAAGCCCAGAAGATAGCCAAGATGCCCTCCCTCTCATCATCTGCCTAAGGTCATAGAATCAGCATTGCTGATAGATGGCCATCTAGCCTCTGCTTAACAACCTCCAGGGAAGGCAAGCTCACCCCCCCCCCACCAAGGAAGCCTGTTCCATGGAGGAACCGCTCTGTTAGAAAATTCTTTCTAATGTCTAGACGGAAACTCTTTTGATTTAATTTCAACCCACTGGTTCTGGTCCGACCTTCTGGGGCAACAGAAAACAACTCGGGACCATCCTCTATGTGACAGCCCTTCAAGTACTTGAAGATGGTTATCATATCCCCTCTTAGTCTTCTCCTCTTCAGGCTAAACACACCCAGCTCCTTCAACCTTTCCTCATAGGACTTGGTCTCCAGACCCCTCACCATCTTTGTTGCCCTCCTCTGGACACGTTCCAGCTTGTCTACATCCTTCTTAAATTGCGGTGCCCCAAACTGAACACAATACTCTAGGTGAGGTCTAATCAGGGCAGAGTAAAACTATACCATCACTTTACATGATCTGGAAACTACACTTCTGTTGAGGCAGCCCAAGATCGCTTTGCCTGGCAGTTGGTGCTGCCAGGAGTACAGCTGCTGTGCACCCCCTGCATGCTCTTCCCCAACAATGCTGGGCAGCATGTTTAGCTAGGAGCACAATCTCAGGAGCACTTGTGAGCAGGTGGGGAAAAGGTAGGCAGCAGACAAGGTGTGTGGATGGGCTGGTAGCTGTGGGCCCCATCAAAAGACCTGGCAACTGCTCCACTTTAAGGTATGCTGACACCAGCCCTAAGGGCTTTGGAAGAAGGGCAAGATAGATAGATTTCCAATTCTAGATGAGCCCTGTGCTTTCCTGAGATTGCTAAACAAGACTGCTAGAAGCTGGAGCAGAAGCCAGGGCTTGCCTGACTCTTTCAGAGACTGTCCTCTATTTGATACCCAGCCACACCCAAAGGGTTTGGTGCGGCATGCTCCCTGGTGCTATATCCAGCTGCCTCCATGCCTCACATGCCATCATAATCCAGATCATCCTGAGCCTACTGGCCTGTCACAATTGGTTTGCTTCTCAGGAAAGTTGTGCCTAATGTTGACAAAACTCAAGCTCCCTGGAATGCAGCTGTTGTTTCTGCTTTGGCTGGCTGTGGGAACCAAGCAGCTGGGAAACGCACACAGCAAGTGTGACACAACCACAATATTACCCACTGAGGCAGATGCACATTGGCTTCTGCACACGCTGGTGACAGACAAAGGCAAGTGAACCACAGGCTAATAATAGAGCTGTGTCCAGACAAGCCATAGGTGTGCACACTGGAACTGTGTTTACATACACTGGGATTGCTAAACACTCACCCTAGTGAGATTATTTCTTATGCCCCCATCCAGGGCTGGATTAAGACCTTTAGAGGCCCTAAGCACTTTAAGGTTTTGGTGCCCTCATATATATGTACTTCAAAATATAAACAATAATAAACCATCAAATCAAATTTATTATTTGAAATGAATCAAAACTTACAGTAAGATGGAAAATAAAGTTTGTTTTTGTATACTTCCTCTTTATATTTGAAAAGTTTTCTACTTTTTTAATCTTATGTAACACATCTGCTTCTATACTTGGTAGAGTTAAGGCATCCAGTCTGCCTGGTTGCATAGTTGTTCTGTTGGGATTTTTAATATACTTCGACTGAGAAAATGAATGCTCAGCTGAGCAATTTGTGACCATTAATGTTAAAAATATACAAAAGCCAATGTCTACATTTGGGAAGGCACACCCAATATTGTCTTCTACAGTTATTTTATAAAGTTTAGCATAACTGAATCTTGTTTTTACATTTTTTTGTTGGATTGAACCTATTGCGCAGATATTGAGCTAGCTTTGCTTTTGTACTTGATGTCCATTTATATATGTGCAAATATAGTCTCTCGATAAATGTACCCAGTATAATAGAGCACATGGCCCAGTAATCATGTTCAGGTATATAAAAACAGCATCTGGGTATCAGAATTTTAAGGATCTATCTAGGGCTGTGATGGAGATTCAAACAACTTAATAGCTATAAAAGCTATGTATTTAGCCATACTTCGTTATCAGGCTTTGGGGGCCAGGACACCCACACTCCCTAACTCATTCCCCTGCCCCATGTTTCGGTTCCACCTGTCATGCAGATATTAAAAATATAGTAGACCTGTCAGGAAAAAGGGGGTACTCCTTCAGTTCTAGAGCAGTAAATCCAACGTGGCATCTGTTTTGTTGTGGCACTCACCATACTATCTCAAAGTTCCCAAACGGCCCACAGGGTCATCATGGTTAGCAACTCTTGGTCTACAAAATAGGCAAGTTTCCTTCCATTACATAACATACTTACGTGTAGTCTTTTGATCTGTTTAAAAGGACAACACATTCCCCCTCCCCCGCTCCCTAGTCTTCCATAGATTAACATGCAGACAGGTGTGCTTCTTTCTGTCAACCTCTTTGTGGATGGGATTATGAAGAAATCTCTACTGAAGCGTTCAACACGCTTTGCTATAGGGCTCCCACACTTTTCATCCTTGTGAGAATTCTGGAAGTTGCAGCTTGTCATGCAGGCAAGAGAAATGCCACAATGACTGAAATCCATCTTTCATAAAAATGTACAGGAGTCCTATTGCCCCCTTGCATGAGGTTATAGTAAAGCAGCAGCTGCTGACAAGGGACACACCCTCTCCAGCCACATCTGAAACCCCAGCAGAGGGCTATTTTGCATAATGCAAATTAAGTTGCCTCTTTCTTACCAAACCTTGACAGGTTCATAAAGGTAGTTATAGTTAACTGGGGACCTGCAGGTCGCATCCGCTGCAGCCAGTGTGTTAGAGCATTGGACCAGGTCTATAGAGAGTCAAGTTCAAATCCCTACTCTAATGCTCACTGGGCGACTTTGAGCTAGTTGCTGCCTGCCCCTCAGTCTCCCCAGCCTCACAGGGTTGGCGCAAGGATCCAACTGAGAAGGGGAGAGCCACGTATGTTGCTTGCTGCCCGTTGCTTCATGGAGGGAAGGTGGAATTAAAAAGTAATAATAAATGCAGCCCCCAAGGTACCAGGAATTGCACATCCTACTCCTTGAGAGAATTTAATCCACCCCCTTTCTCTCTTTTGGGGGGACAACAAAGATTGTACTGAATTGTCATTACTTTGTTGAAGAGAAAATCAAATATTTCCAGTTACACAGGGTCAGGGGGAAGATGTCTGACACTCCTCTTGTACCCTCCCCCAAACTGATAGTAGTTTATGTCGGGTTCACTCTCCCCACCCCTGACCCCACTGCGGTTCCATTCTCTGCTACCACTTCCTGTTTTGCCTATACATAGCTTTCCTGTCTCAGAGTTGACCCTTGTGACTTTTGTTAAGGTCACTTGTCTTGTTTCATCAAAGGGGGCTGCTAGACATGGATTATCTGAAAAGTATTTTGTCACTCAGCAAGTAATTAGGTTAGGAATCCACTACCACAGAATGCAGTGATGGCCAGTAACTTAGATGATCTTTGAAGGAATTTGGACGCACTTATAGAGGATAGGTTTGATCCATTTGATTCTCACAACAAGCCTGTGAGGTAGGTTAGGCTGAGTGTGTGTATGACTGGCCCAAGGGGCACCCAGAAAGCTTCCATGGCAGAGCAAGGAATCAAGCCTGGATCTCCCGGGTCTGACAGCGCATTCCTGAGCTTTGGTGGAGAAAGTGCTTAGGAGGCCCGCAGGGCCGGCGCAAACGGCCTGGGTGCTGGCGTAAGTTGACAGACAATTCTTTATTAAGGTCAATGACCAGCTCAGGCGTAAGTTGACTTATGCAGGTGGAGGAGAGGGAAGGCACGGGCATGCCAGCACAAGGGCCATGCCAACACCCGAGAGGCGCAGAAGCAGCTGGCGGCGGCCACTGGGGTGTTCCGCCAGCTAATAGGCCTCCTAAGGTCCTTTCAGGCTGGGAACGGCCACTTTTGCCACCGAAAAGTTATGCCAGGTCTCGTCCTGGCGTAGCCCACTGACCGCCATGCAACCGCTCCGGACCGTCGTCTCTGCGCCGCAGCCAAGCCCCGCCCATCTCAGCCTGGCGCCTCTGGAACCCGCCTAGGAGGCTGACCAATGGGGCCAGGGTAATAAGTGGCAGCACCCCCTGGGGGAAAAGCCTCGGAGGTGGAAATCTCCCTCATAAGCGGCACTTCGAAGCCGGCGCTCACTTGATAGGCAAGCCTCGCATGGGCCGGCATGCTGCCGGTCTGTGCTGGGGGGATTGGGACTTTGCGTTTTTCTTACTCCAACTCCCCTCTCTGGGGGGACTTTGCATTTTTCTCCCACCTGCTGTCCTCTCTTGGGGGGGCTGTGCACACTGGCTCCTCTTGGGGGGCTCCCGGTGGGGAGGGCACCTCTCCAGCCTGGCGGCATATTTTCCCCCTCCACCCGAACTTTTGGATTTGTCAAGGCGCACACCTGCCCTCACTGAAGCGAGAGCCTCCGTTGAACCCCTGGGCGAGGGCGCCTCTTATCCCTCTCTGTGCTTTTTTTCAGATGCCGACACCTTCCTGCCCAGGCGAGGGGCTAGCCGCCACTTCCATGCCGCTCTGCCTCTCCCTCACTGCTGATGCCCTCACCCCGGCCGGCCGCCACTCACGCCGCCCTTGCCCTCAGCCATCTTTTAGCCATTTTTTTTGGCCATTTTTGCAGATGACCAGAGCTCTATTGTTATCGCCCTTACTCCTTTCCTGCTTGGATTACTTAGCCCGCTGCATGAATATCACTGTCTAGAAACTGCCAGGTGCTCAGGCACTATGGAAACCAGACCAGGTGACTGTTATTATCAGCAGCACCTGCTTGCTCAAACCACTGTGACTGCTATTTATAGACCCAGGCCCCAGCCCCCTTCAGTGGCAGAGCCGACAGTTACCCAGCAACAACCCAGTCCCACCTTCTGCTCTCCAAATCTTAACCGGCCCAACTCCTAACTAATCTCCTCAGCCAAGAAGCGCCAGCTGCTCCAGGATGCAAACAGGACTATTATGAAGCCATTCTAGCCAAACAATCAGCAGGGGACTTTGTTTTTAAAAGCCACATAGCTAGATTCCCACCCTGCACTGGGTTCCGAGTCTAGTTTATTTATACGGGAGGGAAAGTTTGGGTAGTAGTGGAGCCTGTCTTGCTAATGGAGCCCTATAAGAAGGAACTATATCTTGGAACATTTATGTTTTTCAGAACTCCTACAGATGCAAGTTATTGTTAAAGCACATCAGATTTAGTTCAGTAGGACTTTCCCCACTTAAGTGTGCAATGGATAGCTCATTCACTTACCTGGAAGTAAGCCCCATTGAACACAGTAGGGCTTCTGATATGGAATACTATTTTATAGGAAGAGAGCTGACCAAGATGAAGGGATGCAACCTGTTGAGTGCTCCAAGCTGGGGAGCCCTCAGCCCTGCTTTGCAGGGGGCACAGCTCAGCCAATAAAGAGGAGCCATTATATTGAACAATCAGGAGGGGAAAAATCAACCAAGACAGATGTAGGTATTAAGCAAACCTTCAGAGGCTGGATTTTGAATCTCCACGTCAAATTAGCTTGAGAATCTGATTACTTTTTTTTTAAGTATACTTTCACACAGCTTTATTATGAAACGGGAGACCAAGCACTTAGTTGCTGTCTGACCAAGAGAACCCAGTGTGGCTGTTCCTCTGCCTTGAATAGCAGCTTGAGATGCAGGAATCAGCCGATGAAACTCTTCATCAAGTCCGGGAGGTAATCACTTGCCAAACGTCTTCTCTCCAGCAGGATGCAGAGAGAAGGTTCACCTGCAGATTTATCCACAGCTATAAGGGCCACCTGAACAGACCTTTATTGTGAAGGGGTTGAAAGTACAATTCCAGCATTTTGTTGTGGTAGTGGGGAGATCCTGGAAATCTGGGCTTCTGCTGTCCCCCACCCCCCAGTTGCATTATGAGCTTACAAGGGCTTTTGTCGAGAGCTCCTGAATTCCCAGCTGAGTGAGCAGTTCTCAGAACAAGGAGCAAGCAGAACAGCTGGTCTCGGCCAGCAAGGTGACAGATGTGGGAGGGCGTTCTAGTAAGCCAGGATCTTCTAAAGGCATAAGCTTTATATCACACACAGCCCCTCCTGCTCACACAGAGCCAATTAAGCAGCTCCAGGTGCCCTTGGGAGGAAACAGGGATGAATATAGAAGAAAAGTCATTATTCACAGCATCACATAACCAGATGTTGTGAGGGAAGCACGGAGCTCCCAGCCCTTCGCTGTTAAGGCAGGAACATTTGCAGGTGAAAAGCAGGGCTGAAGGGATGCATTTCACTCTCCCCCTGCTATTCTCTCTGTCCACAGCAGTTTTAAGTAAAAAATCTCCCCAAGCTAGGCTCCGAAACGAAGTCTTGCTGGGGGAAGCAAATGGCAAAAGGGGCATTTATAGGAGGAAGGGTTAAGCACCTTCTACTGAAATGTATCTCGTGAGAGATCCTTTTGGTTTGCTGGGACATTACCTGAGAAACTCAGCTGCGCATCACAAGTTCAGTCAAGGGCCAGGTCTGAGGTAAGGGCTTCCTAGGCAAGGAACTGTGTTCCCCATCTGAACTGTGTTCCCCAAATTAAGTGTAGTTTATTTCCAGCCTTTAAGAGAACTGCTGATGTAAGCAGTTTCCTTTTATCCTTTTCGCAGTGCGCTTTTGTAGTGAGGTATTAAGACTTCAACTTCAGGTGATTATGATAAAAGTAACAGGTTTTACAGCTTTAAAACATAGGGGGTGATGTCCTACAATCTATTCACCAGCCAAAAAAAACTCAAACTGGGCATCAAAAGTTAAGATTTCTGTCAACCCCTTTATCACTGGCAGGCTAGTCAGCCTCAGATGTGTGGCTTCACTTCCAGTCCTCTGGGTGTTCCCTATCCCATGTTTGAATCTCCAGAATGGAATTCAAGATGGTGCACATGGGATTGTATCACTTGAAGCTTAACTACATGGAGGCAGGCTAGGCAAAGATGTTGAGACTTGGCCAAGCCCCCCCTCCGCCACGTGGGTGCTGTGACAGAGGATCAAACTTGTCACAACTGTGGAAGATCCATGACTGGCTCACCTGCGGGCTTTTTAAAATGGTAGCAGCAGCTGCAGAGTGTCAGAGCGTGCGCACATGGACAGATTTGGACTAAGGCTGTGGCTCTAAAGGAAGTGGGGATTAACCTCCCCCACCTCAGTGCTTGCTTTCCTAATGCAAATACTCTTAAACTGTTTGGCCTATGTGGGGGGGAAGGTTAAGTGTCCACAACCTGTGGCTGTACCAAATCTGACACTGATTAAAAATGAAATTCTACAAGGGATATTGGAGGGATAGGTGGGATGATAGAACAATCAGTGTATGAAGGGAATGGCAGGCAAATATTAATATGAGACTAAAGGGTTTCTTAAATATACTTTACAGAAGGGGAAAGATAGAGGTGTTCAGCTGCCATCAGTCCAAGAGCAGATGTATGCCAGTGCATGCTGAAGTCATGGCACAAGGTGCTCCTGCGTGTGCCAATTGTGAGCCCTTGGGTGCGCCATTTCCTAATTAAGGACTCACAACCACTAGTGTTTGGGCTGGTGGAAACTTTACGAATTATTAATCCCATGTGTATTATCAGTCTTGTTAAGCTGTAGCTTCATTTATGCAAATAGGCTCTCTTAAGACTTACTGTTGATCTTGAGCTCTGAATTTTGAAAATGTTTGGCTCTTCATTCGTGCAAGGTTGCTGCACTCAGCCCTATAGTATGTTTCATCCCAAAGGGCAAATGGTGGCAGTGGGTTTGGGTACCAGCAGTATGTTTTATCCTTCAGGACAAGGGGAACAGAGAATGTATCATAAAAAATTGCGCAGAAGGAAACATTAACCATGCCTCTGATATAGCTCTCTTCCCCAAGCCACTTTTAGCATTAAAAACAAGCACAAATCTTCCAGTCATTTGTAATTTCACTTGAGCAGAAATCTGAACCTGGATCTCCCTCATCAATGATCAACAGACTAGCCATTTTGCCACACTAGCATGTTTGCTCCATTTCATATGCCTCTTGGAGGCAGGGACCTACTGAAATACAACATGTCGGCCCTAATCTGCTTTCTACCAGCTCTTGCATCATGGCCACTTAATTGTAAATTGCAGAGTTGTGGGATAATCTCCAAAGAGAGATCTGCCAGGCATTCCTTCCTTCAGCCGTTTTCAATAGTAGGTTCTCTTACTTTCTCAGTTGGAAACAAAATTCCAGATACTAGTTATAACCTATAAAGCCCTAGACTACCTAAGGACAGTGGATCTCCAGAGTATGTGTGCCTATGTGCCCTATAATGATCTAAGATTTGCCAGTGGTATAGTGGTTAAGACTAGGATCTAGGAAAACTGGGTTCAAATCCCCCCCCTGCAATGGAAAAGTGCTAGGTGACACTGGGTTAGTCATTCAGCTTCGCCTACTTTCATGGACTTGTTGTGAAGTTAAAATGGAGGAGGGGGGAAATGGTGTTGTGTAAGCCATTGTGGGCCACCATTTGGGGAAAAACCTGTGCATAAATATCTAAAACTCAATCCCAACTATGCAGAAAATTCAGCCAGAAAATTCATACACAACGCAGCTATTCACACCCACAATTATGCAACTCCCGCCCACTGCACTCACCTGAACCCAAGCCTGTCAGAAATAACATGAGACTTATCCACTTGTGCTGGCTTTCCACAGGCTCAGTGTTTAAGAATCAGCTTGCATTTGAAAAAAATTGTAGCAGTCTTGCAATTACTCAGAAAGGTTTGGGATAAATTAAACTGCTTGGCAGAGGGATGCTGGAAGTTTAAAGCATAATGCACTCAAGGATGCCAACATCCTGAAGTATCCCTTTTGTCAACAATAGGGAAAGCCTGGATCCACAAGCCACCATGCACATACCCAGTGTAAGGACCGATGCAAAAAATACCACCACCACTTAAATGCAAAAAAAAAGTTTACTACACTTATCCAAAACTAACATCTGAAACCATTGGTGCACATGATCTGTACACAAAAAACCAGCCCTTTCCTTCCCCTTTACTCAGTCATATGCTTGTGCATACGTAAGCTGTACTTGAGGACAATAACACCCCCCCAGCACTTGGCCTTGCTTTCACTTTGGAGTGTGGCACTTCCTTTGGAGAGACTTCTATTAATGAGCACTTTTTATCTCTCCCTCCCCCTGCATCACCCAGTTTTCCTGCAGCTATTTCCTGAGATAAGTTACAGCTACAAGTGCAAAAAAGCCTCCCCCCCTGTGCTTTGGCTGCTCCCACCCATGCCTTCTGCCAGACAGAGAGATTCTGAGTGATTAGACGCCTTTTACAGGAGTAATTCTACCCTGAAAAGATGACTTGGCCCAAGCCCTTCTAGAATGAATACAAAGGGAGATTGGGGAAAAGTATCATAGACTTGGCCCAAGCCAAGTCTATGGTACTTCCCCCAAATCTCCCTTTGTATTCAGTCTAGGAGGGTCTTCACTTATCAAGATACCATTGTCAAAAACCACCACGTTGGCCTTCCTAATGTTTCCAGTTGTCTGTGGCTCTCCTGCTGTTTGTGGGTGATCCACAGCATCCAAGACACTGCCTAGATTAGTTAACAGTGGCTGTCCACGTTATGAACTTACACACATTATTTTCCATGGCTTCTTTTCCCCACTATTTGTTTCAGAGAGCAGGGAAAGGGGGCTCTGACTATTCTTAGCATCCTCCAAAATAGCCTAACAAGATAAACCCCAAAAGAGCCCTTCAATGTGCATTTTGTTGGGCTGATGCGCCTTCTGTGAATGTCTTTGCTCTGCATCACACTTCCAAAATTGTTCAGGGCGACAGGCAGAACGTGCAATACAAATAGGCCTTCCCTTCCCTGCTCCACTCTTTGGGGGGAAAACCGCTGCTTTATAAATAGTAAATGAAAAAAAACCTAAGAGCATCTGGACTTTTTTAAATGTGAGAAGGAGGCGGGGGCTCCCCTGGAATCCAGCCTCTGGAGGTTATGCGGCAGGCAGGGTGTGGCTCCTCTGAGCTGATTACAGAGAGGCCAGCAGCTCAAAAGCCAAAACCACATGCATTTTGGGAGTGGATGTATGTGGGGAGATTTCCCTACATTGTTGCCACAGTCTCCAGATTCTTTCAATATTAAAAGACCATCACTGTAAGTGACAAAATGCTGGCTGCTATGGCAGGTCATGCCAACAAGCTCTGGTGTACTAAGAGCTCCATGTTCAAACTGTGGTTTAGAAGCAGCCAAGCAAAAAAACCTTCAGGTCGGCCCAGGGAAGAAGCAGAGATCTTTACAGTTCTTGACCTTTGATGGATTAACCAGAAAGTAACAAGGTGCAAGATGCTCTGTAGTTCTCATAACAGTATTATCCCAATGTCCCTTAGTTCTCTTGTATAGCATCTACCCTGCAGTTCAGATACCTCCCCCCAAAGCTATTTTTATCCCAGGTCTGGCCACCGCCCTAAACTGCCAGCCCTAACCCCAATCCTACTTCATGCCCTGGGTCCACATGCCAATTCTGCTAACACTCCTTCAGTCATACAACAGAGCCCACAATTAACATTCCATGTCCATCCAAGATTGCCAGAAGGTTCTACTAACTAAAACAAAAAATATCCCTGCTTATTCGAAAGGAGCCCAGATCAGTCCACCTCTTTCCAGAAGTCATCTAACCCCTTAAAAAAGCAACTACAACTCAGTTGCATTACTAAATATATATATATATTCTGTTCTTGGAACAGAAGCGGCTTCAAAACAATCCTTTCAGAAATGCAGATTGCCAGATCACTTGTGCTTCTTTGGCCCTACAGTTTGCTATATTTCCTTTGGAGATTTCCTCCCCTTCCCCACCAATACTTTAAGGGCTCTGACTGGTACATTTGCTTTCAAATTCTCACCAATACCTACTTCCACTGGCTTGTTTTCTCATGAAGTCAAGCTGCCCTAAGTAACTCCAATATCCATATCCCAGAAAGCACAGCCAAGCTCTTTGGGCCTTTTAATCTTCTTGGAAGCTTGATGATTTAGAGCCCTTTGAGGCACCCCAACAGAGGCTCAAATCCTCTTGCTGGTCAAAAATAAATAATAAATAGTCCACTTCTTTTAAAAATGGAGAGGCAGCCTGGCCCCTCTCTTGCTCAGCCTCATTTTCCTAATCATGTGCATCCCTCTACAACTGGCTCTCTTCCTCTTCCAGAGAACGGTTCAATCCAGGAATAAACTTGAGTAGTCTTTTGCGGAAGCTTCCATGTTTGCTCTTCCTGGGCCACGGCATCCCCATGGAGTTCTTTTGGCCGCATGACTTGTCCCAGAAGTGGGCAGCTCCATTGCTGCTGGCACATTTGACACTAGCGCTGCGGGTTAAAGCTGGCCGGGGCTGCGCAAACTGGGGGGCTGCAGGGAGAGCGTCCAGGGAGTCGGCAGAGTAAAAAAAGCAAGTCTGATACACCGAATCCTCACTCTCATCTGTGGCTGTGCTGACACAGCCCACGCTGCTGTAAGTGCTGCTTGAACTTGGCAACAGCATCCCAAAGGGTACAGTCCCTTTGCCCAACCCAGTGCCGTACAGGCAGGAACGCACCGACTCCAATGTGTCATAAATGCTGGGGTCTTTCACCACGATCCCTAGCATGAGAGATCAGAGAATGATTGGAGCAAGTGTGGGGATATGTGACCATTAAAAAAAAAGACAGAACCAAGCCCAAATGTTTTTTTCCCCCAAATCCATCACACTTTTATCCTTCCTATCCCATGAGGAGTTCAGAACTCCTCCCTTTTGCCCTCAGGCATCCCGTAAAGTATATCAGGTTGAGAGAATTTGTCCAAGGCTGCCCAGTGAGCTTCACAACAGAGTGGGGAGTGGAAACTGGGTCTCCCTGGTTTGACACCCAGAGGGAGAAGTGGGGTTTCCATTTGGCTCAGGTGACACACCACTGTTCGGGTCTGCAGCCTGAAGCACAGTTCTCCAGCAGGTTAGAGCAGAAAGCTCAGATGTTCCTCATTATTAGCATAAGCCTTAGCCCGGCATCAGTGTCACAATATCCCATCCCCACATAATATGGGATGGGCTGAGGATTGTGGTCAGCGGGTGGGCAGAAGAGTATTCTGCAAGAAAATGCAATTATGGGATGTGCCTGCTGAAGACAGAGGCTGAACTACTGCTGAAGGAGTATACTAAAGATAAGAAATGTTAATCAGCGATAGGACAAGTGTGGTGGTGAAGAGAGCAGACCTCTACGTTTGCCTTTGTGCAGTACTTAAGGGCCTCACGAGTGCACCTTCAGGACAGTGAGAAGTGCTCTCAAGTAAGATAGTAACAGAAACAATTTAAAAGGGAACATAGATGGACTGAGAGCTGTGTTGCATGTCTCCCAGCTAGAGGAATCATAGCATTTCCACTCAGTAGCAAAATATTGCTGGAGAAATGCAACCAAGACTAACATGCTAGGCTGTGAAGAAGTTACTGAGATCTTCCTCCAAGCAATGCTTTTATTGTGTAAGAAAGGGAACGTTTGGGGAGGGGCTCAGCCTGCCACCTCAGAAGACAGAGCTGGGGGAACACTGACACCCATTTTGGAACTGCTCTCCGACTATAGTCTAGAATGCCTTCCCCCCCCCCCACTCACCATGGACCAGGCGCTGCTCCTGCACCATCAGTGACCGATACTCTCCCCATTTCTCATATAGTGTTTGCTGCAATGGAAAAGAGGCCCATTAGCTATGGCTGCAAATGCACAGAATTAAACCACTTTTTTGGCAGCTCAATGTCATTTGTATGTATATTTGTTGAGCTGCTTATTCTTCCCAGGTTTTTCAAAGAATCTGCAAAGCATCGGGGAAGCCTGGAGAAACTACAGGAAAGGACAACAGCTCAGCCCAGTTGCCCCTACTTTGCCACCGCCTCCTGAGCTGTCGCTAGGCACTGCCTAGGTGTTTCCTAACCCCCGTCAGCAGCTATAGAGACTGAACTCATACTGGCAACCATTCTCAGGATGACAACCCCTCAGGCAGATCCCAAACTCTACAACTGTTCAATGCCCTGGCAAATGTATGCCCAAATATTCAACTCTGCAGGGGGCATGAATGTTCATTTTTGACTTCACTTAGAGGGCCACTTAAGACCTAGAAACAGCCCCTGCTAGGTCTACATCAGACTGCCTCCATGATGACCCCACCCCCTTGGGAATAACCTGAGCAAAGTTTGTTTACTGGGAGACCGGAGTGAGTGGCATGTACCTAACCATGTAGTTCCAAAGACTTAAGTCCTCGGAAGAGGGGCAGCAATTCCCCCCATTTTGTCCTCCTTTGCCCCAAAGGTATTTTAAGTGTCTCTGGGCCTCCAGTAATAAAATATTGGGGGAGTACAATGGACTACAGTAGGAGATGGAGGAGGGAAAGTTCCACTCTGCAAAGTCTGCAGCTAGCTGGATACACCCCAGTATGTCTGCCATCCACAGAGTAGCCTTGTTTGCCATGACAGCATAGGAACCAGTCTTTTCAAAAAGTCTGAATCCTGTGAATTATTGTGAAGACTCATTGCATAAAACCCAAATGATCATATTAAAATCTTGTATTTCCACCATTTTATTGTATAGCTGCACATCTGTCAAAAAACAAAATTTGTATTTTGTGCTCAGTCTTGAATTCCAGCCCACCTCTTAGAATCATAGAATCATAGAGTTGGAAGGGACCACCAGGGCCATCAAGTCCAACCCCTGCACAATGCAGGAAATTCACAACTACCTCCCCGCTCCACACCCCTAGTGACCAGAAGATGGCCAAGATGCCCTCCCTCTCATTACCTGCCTAAGGTCACAGAACCAGTATTGCTGACAGATGGCCATCTAGCCTCTGCTTAAAAACCTCCAGGGAAGGAGAGCTTACCACCTCCCGAGGAAGCCTGTTTCACTGAGGAACCACTCTAACTGTTAGAAAATTCTTCCTAATGTCTAGACGGAAACTCTTTTGATTTAATTTCAACCCGTTGGTTCTGGTCCGACCTTCTTGAGCAACAGAAAACAACTCGGCACCCTCCTCTATATGACAGCCCTTCAAGTACTTGAACATGGTTATCATATCCCCTCAGTCTTCTCCTCTTCAGGCTAAAGAGGAGAAGTCTTCTTGTTACCACTAAACCCAGTGGTCCTGTTCCCTCCCTACCATATATTTTGTTGGAGGCCTTTCACTGAAGCACCACTGACCTTGAGGTACTGCAGACGAGCCTCAAGCTCTGCTCTCCGGATTGATGTGCCATACAACGTCTCCAGCCTGAATTGGGATGAGGGGGAGAGAGACACAGTAGCTCTGGTTACTGATAGCTGGTTGGACTCTTTTACATTACTGCTGTGGAAGAGCCAGCAATGGCTGGGGAGACTTGTAGCTCCCAGTGTGAACAACCCCTTTCTCACCTAAGTGTATTCCTAGATGCCTTGATGATCTCCACAATCTCACGGTGGCGGATCCCCTCTATGTTGAGACCATTCACGCCAGTAATTGTGTCTCCTAGGGGACAGAGGAAAACAAGGTAGCAGAGATGTCAGTACCCTTTTCGTGACCTTAAAATGACTAAACCAGCATATCCAGTTCTATCTGCGAAGCACCAGAATAGCTGTACTCGGGGCAAGGTGTAATCTGGACTGAAAAGGTGCTAAGAGAGCCTCAAAATTCTGCAAAACTGTATTGATCATGCTATGTTCTACCTCTAATTCCGTATAATTCATTCCTCTCTGCTCATTGCAGATCTTCAGAGAGCCCCACTCGCTATCACTACAATTCTTATTCAGCAGTTTCTCCGGCTCCTCAAATTTAAACCAGCTATTACCCACACAATTCAAAGCACGTCTTCATAACCACAAAGGCTAGAAATTTTCCTTTAAGAAAAGGGAAAAGCAAGTCAGCTGAAGGTTAAGCCAATACCATCTTCTGTTATCTTTCCTGCACACCTTTAGAAGAGAGGCACGCACGCATACAGAGCCTTTCACAAACCCCCTACAATGAAAAGCAGAGTGGGGGGACACACACCACTCTGGTACTAAATGGAAGGAGGGAAAGAAGCACCTATGAAGCACCTGGACATCCGCCACTCTGAGCCCTATTCCAGCTCCATCTGCTGCAAATGTGACCCTAGGAACAGCCCTGCAAACGTCAGTTCTCCTGGGAATGGAGCAGCTGTAGAAAATATCATAGGTGCTGCCCTCTGCTGCTTCTCTCCAGCCTCCGTGAAGTCATCCTTATTCTGTGGACCTATCAAGGGCTTTGATCCACAAGAAACAAATCAGCACACCTTCAAAAGCTCTCCTGTGAATGTTCACCAACTGATGAAAACTCCATGCTCTGGCTTTTTCTGCAACATGTGCTCTGAGAAAGCCTCATTTATCCAGGATATATAGCAGCATGTTGTAAAGTTTAAATTATTGGCACCCCACAATAGCATCTATCCTTTATTAGCAACAGATTGGTTGTGACCTAGACAGAGAAAAACTTTGTCACCTAGACAGAGAAGACCTTCTAGGCAAAGGGAAGGGCTTTCTGCTTAGGAGGTAATCAGGCGGCAAACCCTTCCACAAAATTCTTCTTTGCCGAACTCAGGCTTCTATCCAAACATTGGGATGCCACATTAGAAGTTATGAAGGTGCAGCTCTTATTGTTTTGCTGGCTCACCCATCAATTCAGCAATAGTTGGGCAAATACAGCCAGCAATGTCATGAGGGCACCTTCATACACATAGCCTATTAATGCTCTGATGCCTGTGGAATGTTCCCCAGGCCACGGGCTTCAATCTTCATAGGTTTTCCTGATTGGTCTACAATTTCATGATTCTAGCTGCTTAAGGCTCAAAAAGAAGGAGGTAACATCAGGACAAACAGCCAGAAGTAAAGGAGGCAGCTATTTCCTCAAGGCCTACCACAGTATAGTGCAGGGATGGGGAACGTCCAGCCCCCGGGCCGTTTACGGCCCCCAAGGCCATTTTCGGTGGCCCACGGGAGCTCCAGGGCCCTGCCACAGGAACACAGCACGGCCCTCCCCGAAGCCACAGCGTGCAGGAACGCCGTGGCCCCTTTAAACCCCCTCTCGCCGACTGTCAGCTGTTGTAAGCTCTTGGCCTACTAGAACCATAAACCACATCAGAGACAGTCGGGTCCAAAGAAGCTGGTTTTTACTTGGTCTAAATAGGTTAACAGTGCATAAGGAAAAGGTGACAGCAATGGCTTTTGCTGGCTTGAACTTGGTAATATAAAAGCATGGAAAAACGCAAGAGATTACAGAACACAAACAGCGCTGTGGTTCACACAGCTTCAAAGGCAGTTAGGTATGCATAAACAGTCCTTGGGTTCTTGGGTCTGTTCAGTGGGAAAACACCAGGAAACGAAAGCAACTGAGATACAGGCCTGACAGCTGTCAATCAGCGAAGGAGGGGGGTTGGGAGAAAGACGCTTCCCCCAAGGCGGGAAGGCGAAGCGTTCCTGCACCCCGCGGCACAGCAGTTTAAACCTCTCTCGCTGCTGAGGGAGGGGGGGAAGAAGAGGGAAAAGCCAGCCGCTCCCGGTGGCAAAGCATGCGCGTGGGAGCCGATCAGGTGGAGGACTTTTGTGGACTGAGGGGGGGAGGTGGGAAGGTGGGAAGGCTGAAGCCTGGTCGCATGGAGCCGGCTGTGTGTGTGTAGGCTTTTCTCTTTTCTTTCTTTTTCTGTCACTCTCCTATTCTTTCTCTCCTCTTTTTCTGTCTTTCTCCCCCGTCTTTCTCTACTTTTTTTCTCTCCTTCCCTTTTTTTTTTCTTTCCTTCCTTCCCTGCTTCCTTCCTTCCTTCTTTCCCTGCTTCCTTCCTTCTTTCCTTCTTTCTTCCCTTCCTTCCTTCTTTCCCTGCAGATCGACCGTAGGCTGCAAGCTGCGCCCCCCTGGCACCTTGGTTGCCTGGGCCAGAGATCCTGCTATTACAACTGATCTCCAGCCAATAGAAATCACCTGGAGAAAATGGCCACTTCGGCCATTGGGCTCTATGGCTATGCAGTCTTCCTCCCCAAACCCTGCCCTCCTCAGGCTCCACCCCCAAAACCTCCCGCCAGTGGTGAAGAGGACCTGGCAACCCTAGCTTCTCCCCCCCCCCCCACCAGGAGATCTACGGCCAGTATGGCCCCTGAACTATGTTATAAATATGCAAATGGCCCTTGACAGAAAAAAGGTTCCCCACCCCTGGTATAGTGAGAGATTATCCCCTGCACTCAACTGAAGACTCTGCGCTAGACCGTTTTCAAGGCTGTGCCTGCGGGAAAACTGATTAGCCACAGAGATCTCCAGGGTTTATCATGTAAGAGAAACCTTTCAGCCTCTATCTCTGGTAATGCAAAATTAAGGGAGTGAGTCTGTTCTTTTCTTCTGAACTATTTGCCAGCAAATCAGACAGGACACCTGCATAAACTTTTATCTTTTATTAAGCAAAGAACATATTCTTTTTATTGGGCAAGACAGAAAAAATAAAGGCAAAAAAGAATTAACCCAAAAAGTACTGTTGAACGGAATGCTAACATTATCAGCATTCTTAGCATTGCTTAATCATATTATAGCTAATGATTGTTTTAAAACAAGCCAAGTTTCAGCTTTTGTCTCACTGCTTTTAGAGATTATCTCAAAAAAGCCCATTACCCAAAATCTCACCAAGAGATCTCACCTCTTCTTCTTCTGAGACTTCCAGCCAGAGAAATCTGAGTTGCTTGTCACAAGAATGCTTATTTATATAAAAATATCAATCTTATATTTCTCTACGTTTGATTTATCACAATCATGTGGTTATTTTTAGTCATCTGACTGGTTACCACTACATAAGAGATAAGCAACCTAAGGGTAAATAGCCAATCAGCGGGTGCATATGAGATAATCTGATATAGAAAGATAAAGCCAATCTCAACTCTTAAAAAGCAATTAATCGAGCCTTTTTCAGTACACGTTCCAACTAACTGTCCAAGATAAAGGCAGTTCTAAGCAAGAGGTGTGTAATCTTAGTCAATTTGCAAGCTCAGCAAGAAAAAGGAAATTATATCATTGCAACATAACACCAGTACTACCCCAAATGAAGAAATTGGGGGAGGGGGAGAATAATAAGCCGGTGCTAAGGTGGTGAATAGCTTCCTACTTCTGCTATGTTCAGTTGCCTGTTTGCCAGGTTCCCTGTTCTAAATTGGATGCAGCAAGGCACCAAAGAAACACAAGGTATCTGAAACCTGATCAGTATTTGCCTAGTTTCTGGAGCCAACCATTTTTCAAATGAGCCACTGCACAAGGGTCAAACTTAGAGCATTTTATTTGGTCACATCATCTCTTACCAGGCTTAAGTCCTGCTACCTGGGCTGGACTCCCATCATGCACCCGACAAACAAAGGTGAACATTTCCACACTTTTGGTGTCCTGGTGGTGCAGTCCATAGGTCTGAAAAGGAATAGAGAATAAAACTGCTTTTATCATACTGCCCTTGTACAAATCTATGGTGAGACCACACTTGGAATACTGTGTACAGTTCTGGTCACCACACCTAAAAAAGGATGTTGCAGAGCTTAAGAAGGTACAGAAAAGAGCAACCAAAATGATCAGGAGGCTAGAACAACTGCCCTATGAGGAGCGGTTAAAATGCTTAGGGCTGTTTAGCTTAGAAAGAAGGCAGTTAAGGGGAGATATGATAGAGGTCTATAAAATTATGCATGGTATGGAGAGAGTGGACAGGGAGAAGCGTTTCTCCCTCTCTCATAAAACCAGAATGCTGGGTCATCTGCTGAAGCTGGAGGGTGAGAGATTCAAAACAGATAAAAGGAAGTATTTTTTCACACAACACATAGTTAAATTGTGGAACTCCTTACCCCCGGATGTGGTGATGGCTGCCAACTTGGAAGGCTTTAAGAGGGGAGTGGACATGTTCATGACAGGGCTAACTGTGGCTACTTGTCAAAATGAATACTAGTCATGATGCATACCTATTCTCTACAGTATCAGAGGAGCATGCATATTATATTAGATGCTGTGGAATATAGGCAGGATAATGTTGCTGCAGGCATCTTGCTTGTGGGTTTCCTAGAGGCACCTGGTTGGCCACTGTGTGAACAGACTGCTGGACTCGATGGACCTTGGTCTGATCCAGCATGGCCTTTCTTATGAGTTGATGTGAAAGACTTCCACTCAACAGTTTGGCGTGCCACCTCTGGTCAAAACAGACAATACTGAACTTGACAGACCAGAAGTGTGAGTCTGTATATGACAGCTTCATGTTTGGTTGTCCCTGGACCCAAGGCCAATGGGATATTCCCTCTGCACTTACCTGAATCTCAAAACCAAAGGCTTGAGCTTCTTCCTTCTCCAGTGTGATCACCTTCCTGAAAAAGGGCATGGAGAAGAAGTCAGTAACTAGATTTCCCAGAAGCAGCACAGGACACAAAGAAGGTACATTTCTACCTCACTTGATGACCCATCTCCACTGACCAGGCTCAACTGTTACCACAGATGACTGAGCCAAATAACTCCCTTGCTTGCAGCTCAGTGATTGCTCTCCAAAGAATACAGTTATGAAACACACAGAGCCCTGGACGGATGGAAAGGGTTCCCAACTCCGAAACTTTGCGAGCTGACGTAATGGCAGTCAAGAAGATTGGCTTTCATCCAGAGAAACTTCAGTGGAATGTCCATTATAGGCTCAAAAGTTGGTTTATTGAGAGCTGCCAGGACGATGTGCACACGCCATGTCGGGAAACGGTGAATGACTGGAGGAGAGGTTTGAGAGACTCTCCGTTGATAAATGGGGATGGCTATTGAGAGCATATCCCTCCAGAGATGGAATGACCGTGGACATAGCAGCAAGCTGCCTGCAAAGCATCAACGCCTTTAGGCCTTGTGCTATCCCATCCTGTAGGAAGTCTAGGACCTGATGGACTGCTGCGACAAAGGGTCTATCTGTTTCCTTCTACACCAATGGACAAACACTCTTCAAGATGTGTTGTAGATGCGCCTTGTGGAGGGCCTCCTGGCTTCTATGATGGTATTGACGACTGCAGCACTGTATCCCAGGTCTAGGAGCCTTCCCCTCACAATTTCCACGCAGTTAAGCAAAGCCATTGAGGGTCTGGATGGAGGAGAGGCCCCTGCTGCAGGAGATCGTGCATTACTGGGAGATGCCAGGGTTCCTGGGTGAACAGTTCCTTCAGAGTTGGAAACCAGGGCCTCCTCAGCCAGCAGGGCGCTATCAGAATGACCCAAGCCCTCTCTCTCCGTATCTTCCTGAGGACCTGGAGAACTGGGCTAAAACTAATAAAATGCACTTCAATGTAAAGTTCTGCATTTAGGTAGGAAAAATCAAATGCATAATTATAGGATGGGGGAGACATTTGTTAAGGTATTAACAACCCTATTATCATTGTTGTAATACTTTTTTCTATTATTTTTTTCAATTCATAACCATTTCTCCAGTGGAGTGCAGCATCATGTTTCACACAGTAGCTAAACGAGTAGCTCTGGAGGACCAACTAACAGGGCATAGAAGCCAAGTTTTTCTCCTAGCACTGGTATTCAGAGACATGCTCCTTCTGTAAATGGAGGTATTCTTTAGTCACCACAGCTAGTATCTGCTGATGGATGTGTCAAATTAAGATGTTAAAGATGTTAAATTAAAAGATGAATTTAAAAAGATGTTTTCGCAAGCAAGGCTAAAATGGCATTTGAATTTCTTCCTTTTATGGACCAAATGTAAGTTACTGCAGGTTAAACACTTCTTTGGCATCAATTGTGATAAATATCTGAATCTGCCTAATACCAAAAAACAGACCACTGGCCCGCCTAGACCCACATTTCCTCAACTGATTAGCAGCAGCTGTTTGAAGATGGGCAGAAAAGGGTCTTTTCCAACACCTGTTATCTGATTTTTTAAACGAGATGCAAAAGACTTTGCACATGCAAAGCATGTGCTTTACCACTGAGCTATAGCCCTTCCCCCTCCTACACTTTTAGCTCTAGGTCCAATGGGGTAGAGGAGAGCACAGCCCTTGGACTACTTGCTTTGTGCCCAGACACATAAGAACATAAGAAAGGCCCTGCTGGATCAGACCAAGGCCCATCAAGTCCAGCAGTCTGTTCACACAGTGGCCAACCAGGTGCCTCTAGGAAGCCACTAACAAGACGAGTGCAGCAGCACCATCCTGCCTGTGTTCCACCGCACCCAAAATAATAGGCATGCCCTCTGATACTAGAGAGAATAGGTATGCAGCATGACTAGTATCCATTCTAACTAACAGCCATGAATACTCCTCTCCTCCATGAATATGTCCACTCCCCTCTTAAAGCCCTCCAAGCGGGCAGCCATCACCACATCCTGGGGCAGGGAGTTCCACAATTTAACTATGCGTTGTGTGAAAAAATACTTCCTTTTATCTGTTTTGAATCTCTCACCCTCCAGCTTTAGCAGATGACCCCGTGTTCTAGTATTATGGGAGAGGGAGAAAAACTTCTCCCTGTCCACTCTCTCCAAACCATGCATAATTTTATAGACCTCTATCATGTCTCCCCTCAGCCACCTTCTTTCCAAGCTACACAGCCCTAAGCATCTTAACCGCTCCCCATAGGACAGTTGCTCTAGTCCCTTAATCATTTTGGTTGCTCTTTTCTGCACCTTCTCAAGCTCTGTAATATCCTTTTTTAGGTGTGGTGACCAGAACTGTACACAGTATTCCAAGTGTGGTCTCACCATAGGTTTGTACAAGGGCAGTATGATATCAGCAGTTTTATTCTCTGTTCCTCACCTAATTATGGCCAGCATGGAATTTGCCTTTTTTACAGCAGCCGCACACTGGGTTGACATCTTCATTGAGCTATCCACTACCACCCCAAGGTCCCTTTCTTGGTCTGTTGCTGCCAGCACAGATCCCATCAGTGTATATGTGAAGTTGGGATTTTTTGTCCCAATATGCATCACTTTACACTTACTCACACTGAATCTCATTTGCCATTTTAATGCCCATTCTTCCAGTATGCAGAGATCCTTCTGGAGCTCTTCACAGTCCGATTTTGTTTTAACCACCCAAAATAATTTGGTGTCATCTGCAAACTTGGCTACTTCACTGGTTAACCCCAACTCCAGGTCATTGATGAACAGGTTGAAAAGCTCCGGTCCCAACACAGATCCGAGGCACCCCACTGCTCACATCCCGCCATTGTGAGAACTGACCATTGATTCCTACTCTCTGCTTCCTATTTTTCAGCCAGCTCTCAATCCATAAGAGGACTTGTCCTCTTATCCCGTGACTATGAAGTTTGCTTAGCAGTCTTTGGTGGGGGACTTTGTCAAAAGCTTTTAGGAAATCCAAATACACAATATCCACAGGCTCATTCCTGTCCACATGCTTATTGACACTTTCAAAAAACTCTAATAGATTAGTGAGACAGGACCTACCCTTACAGAAGCCATGTTGGGTTTTGCCCAGCAGACCTTGCCCTTCTATATGCTTGACAATTCTATCTTTAATAATGCTTTCCACTAATTTACCCGGAACAGACGTTAAGCTAACTGGCCTGTAATTTCCTGGGTCCCCCCTGGAACCTTTTTTTTAATAAATGGGTGTTACATTGGCCATTCTCCAGTCCTACCTTTCCTGACCTGCGATATACAAGCTAGCTGAGCCTTTAGTAATGTGGACTTGAGTAACCCCCAAGCCTTTTCAAGAAATTTAACCCTCCTAACTGTCCTTTCAACTTCCTCTTTACCAGTTTTCTCATTTTAGAGAAGTTCCCTCTTTTAAAGTCAAAGGTAATTGTGTGAGATTTCCCAGTCACTTTCCCACTTGCATATAAATTACATTTGATGCCATTGTGATCACTATTGCCAACTGGCTCAACTACATCCACATCCCGCACTAAATCACTGGCAGCACCACAGAGTATTAAATCCAGGATCGCCTCCCCTCTGGTTGGGTCTATGACCAACTGTTCGAGGGCACAGTCATTTAGGATGTCTAAAAATTTTATCTCTTTGGCTTGACTGGAGCATACATTTATCCAATCAATATGAGGGAAGTTGAAGTCTCCCATTATTACTACTTCATTACCTTTACATGCTTCCCTAATTTCATTCTCCATCTCAAGATCACCCTGAGCCATTTGGTCAGGGGGCCGATAGAACGTCCCCAGTACTAAATCTCCTTTGGGGCCCGGAATAGTCACCCATAAGGATTCTGTGGACGAGTCTGCCCTTTTTATGGTCTCTAGCTTATTAGACACTATGCCTTCCTTGATATACATAGCAACACCCCCTCCAATACGCCCTTCCCTGTCATTTCTATACAGTTTGTAACCAGGGATGACTGTATCCCACTGGTTCTCTCCCCTCCACCAAGTTTCTGTAATGCTCACTATATCTATGTTTTCTATTAAAACCATGCATCTAACATGCAGCATGACTCACACACTCCCTTTGTGGGCTTGGAGAAGCATTGAACAGAAGATGCTGCCCTGTGGCTTGCTGTAAAGGATTTCCCTGGCTCACGTGTCAAAGGCAGAGCCTTTCTCCTGACACAATGACTTAAATGAGAAGCTACTGAACTGATTCCAAGACAGCTGGGCCTGGTCATTGTCTGCCTAGTTGCCAGGTATCACTGCTTGAAACTTCTTTCCCCTTCATTAACAAATTAAATCACACCCAAGCTGCTCTAGAAACAGAGCATGTGCCTGAGGAGCAAACCTTTTGTGAACCCACATTTCCCTTCTAAGCAGAAGCTGATGTTTCAGAAAAATCTAAATGAGGTGCCAAATCTCCTTTAGGAGGTTAAAACTGCAAGAAAAGCAGTGACAAAGAACATAAGAGCAGTCATGCTGGATCAGACTACAGGCCTGCCAAGTCCAGCATTCTGTTCAGACCACTGTCAATCAACTACTTCTAGGAAGTCCACAATCAGGACTGCAACAGCACCCTCCTGCCCGTGCTCCCCAGCAATTGATATACTGTCTCCGATACTGGAGGGAGTAGATATCCATCATGACTAGTTGCTCTGTCCTCCATGAATCTTCCTCCATTTAAAGCCTTCCAATTGCCAGCCATCACTACATCATGTGGCAGCAAGTCCCACAATTTAACTATGCTGTGTTAAGAGACACACTGATGGCTTCATATTCCTGTTTTGAGGAACTGAAGCATGATGCTTGATAACTGAACTTGCCAAATGCTCTTGATTGATTTTAGCAGCAATTTCTTTCGATCCCAAACCTAAAACAAGCCACTGTGCTCTTGACCAATATCTACACACTTTGAGCCCTTCTGATCATGTAGCAGAACTAAATCCTGAGTAGGGAGTTCAGGACCCAGCCTCTAACCCAGCCTCTGCCCAGAAGAGAGGCCAATCCATTCATTAGCCAGCTAGAGAGGTCTAATGGCTAATGCAATTCCACTGATATTGGGCTAGGAAATTTCTGTTGATCGCCTGGAAGAGCAGGGAAGTGATAAAACTTCACCATGGCAATGGAAGCAGCATACTAATTACTTTTTACATGGCCTACCTACGTGATCTCCTGGAATCACTACTGTTTGCTCATAACAGGGGACTGACCCCTGGATCAGTGGATGCACAACTCCCATCTCTCTTTAGGATTCTCCTATCTCTCTACAAAACACATTCAGTGAATCTAGTGTTTGATCATATCTGCTACAGATCTGGGTTCTAACCCCATGGACACATTAGCATCCCCTACTCTGATTCCTATCAGTAAAATGGGAATGATTGTGATGAAACTTTGCAGTTTATTGTCAGGGCAAAAACTGGGAAGGATTTGGTTAATTAAAGCATTATAGAACTATCTGTCAGCAGCTTGCCTGGCTGCCATGATCTGGTTGTGGAGTTTGTTTGGAAAACAGTTGTAAATTGATTTGAATTACAGTTCCCAGGAGAATAAGAAGACTGAGTGTTATCTTGGGGAATTCTGTTTGCAGCTGTAAGCATAGAACCATCTCGTGATGCAAGAGCAGTAGCTCAGCACAATGCTCTAGGAATTAACCCATGTGTATAAAGGCCAAGATCTCTACCTCCCTATTAAGCAAGCCACAGGAAGGGGAAATGTAAAAGATTCCCCTAGAAGATCGATTTGCACTCAGTCTTTAGAAATCAGCCAAGCTATTGTTGCTATTGAAGGAGTTCCTCACTCAGAGGTATGAATAGAGGGCTCATCATTAAAGCCACTTCCTGAATGCCACTCACACCCCAGAGACCATGAACGGAGTTGAGGACACCAGAGGGTAACTGTATGTGTCACAGCTGTGACCAGTGATTAACAAGCCACACTGGGATAAATTAATTCAGAAGATGGAAATTGCAATGTGAGCCTGATGAAATTGCAATGTGAGCATGATGATTATGTACTCATCAGAGATGGAGGCTGCTTTCTATTAAGACTGTTTATTATCTAAAGAAAGAAAACTGCACGGGCTACATGTCTATCCTGCCTTAAAACACAGTCAGAACAGAAGTTGCTGATACCATTCAATTCTGGCAGAAAAGGAATGCCACATACCTGTGCTGCTCGGGTGACTGGCTGAGAGATCGCCATTTGAACCCGGAGCCCTGAGGAAGAAGTAACAAAAGAAAAAACAATTAACCAAGAACATTGAATACGACAACCACATTATACCTCCAGTGATGGCGTAGGTATAAGCAATCTATTTCAGGGATTTGAAGCCACAGAAATTACAGGTGTACTGGATCCTAAAATATGCCAGAATAGGAAGACTTTGTGCAGGTAGTGCCACACCCTCCTGATCAGGGCTGCTGACAAGTGTCTACATTTTAATCTTGGGGAAAGGGCAGAGTCCATTTCCTGACCTCTGGTCTTCCTGAAAAAAACAAGCCATGATCTCAAATGCTACTGTGCAGTTTTTCTAACAAAAAGGAATCTTGTGGTACCTTGAAGACTATGAGATTTATTGAGGGATAAGCTTTTGTGGGCTGGAGTCCATTCCAACAGATGCTTGCCAGCAAAAGCTTCTGCTTCAATAAATTGACTAATGTTGAAAGTGCAACAAGACTATGCTATAATAGACCAAGCCTACTCCACTGGAATCTAATGTGAGCAAGCCTTTAAATAATGGAAAATCCCAAGATGCAGCTTATGATGGTGCTAACAGAATGAGCTGTTAAGTCCCCGTTTCAGATTTCACCTCAGCTACAGATTCTTATGTGGCTTTAGGCAAGCCATCATCTCTTGGTCTCACATTTCCCACCAGAGACTATACTGAGATAATTGGACCCACCTCACGGCACTGCTGTACAGCATTGCTGAGGTTTGTTTATTAATGAGATACCTTTTTATTAAGACAAACCAAGATATCACGACACAGTGAGCAAGTTGTGAGTTGGTCAGAATTCTTCCAGCATGATGAAAAGTTCTGGTGAATCCAAATGCTTACTGACTGTTGTGATATTTTGGTTGGAACAAAAAGGCACCTATACCCGTGTTGGCGAATGTATGGCAAGTGTGCCGCAAGCGGCATGCCGAGCCCTCTCTGTGGGCACGTGCGCCGCCATCGTGTCTGCCTAGGGCTGTGCCGTGTTGCGGTGCTCCTTCTCCCCAAGCCTGCACTGGCGCCCTCCCTCTCCTTGCACCGGGGCAAGCCCCTCCCTCTCTCTCAGCTGAGCTGCGGCCGCAGCTCAGCTGTTTGTTGGGGCCCCGCCTGTCTTCAGTTTGGACGGGGAGGCTGTGCCGAGCACCTTGTCACGCCCCCTCCTCTCAGCTGAGCTGCAGCTCAGCTGTTTGTCGGGGGGGGGCCCGTCTTCAGTTTGGGGCCCCCGCCTGTCTTCAGTTTCTTCCATTCTGCTTTCCTAGGTAGGTATTATTACATTGATTGCTCTGCCTTTTTTTTAATCCCTGCTTACTCTGTCAGCTTCTCATCATCCCTTACCATCCAACTGACTCTCTTCACCCCATTCCAACTGCCTTTTCAAACATCAACATTGTTTTTTCCCCCCTTACAGAATGTTAAGCGCTACCATCACTTCGCGTGACCTGGACACTATACTTCTGTTGATACAGCCCAAGATCACATTTGTCTTTTTAGCTACAGCATCACACTGCTGACTCGTGTTCAGTGTTTGGTCTACTAAGACCCCAAGATCCTTTTTGCACACCACTGCTCAAACAAGTCTCCCCCATCCTATAATTATGCATTTGATTTTTCCTACCTAAATGCAGAACTTTACATTTATATCTGTTGAAATTCATTTTATTGGTTTTAGCCCAATTCTCCAGCCTGTCAAGATCATCTTGTATCCTGGCTCTGTCTTCTACCGTATTTGCTACCCCTCCCAATTTAGTATAATCTGCAAATTTAATAAGCATCCCCTCTATTCCTTCATCCAAATCATTTATAAAGATGTTGAACAACACAGGGCCCAGGACAGATCCCTGAGGCACTCCACTAGTCACTTCTCTCCAAGTGGATGAGGAACCATTAACAGATTCAGGTTGAGAAACTCCTGGAGATTTGGGGATGGATCCTGGGGAGGACAGGGACCTCAGTGGGGTACAATGCCATAGAGTCCACACTCCAAAGCATCCTTTTCTCCAGGGGAACTGACCTCTGTAGTCTGGAAATGAGCTGTAATTCCGGGGGATCCCCATGTTCCACATGAAGGCTGGTATCCCTAACAGGTGCCTGGGAGAGGTAGCAACAAGATCTGACCCACTGGGAAATTCTCCTGAGCTACCTCCACTGAAACGGATGGAGCTGCGCAACAGCATTGCAGATGGCAGATTGCAGGTGCCCCCCCCCCCCCGTTAGTTAGTAGGAAGTGGTGCTAGTTCGATTTCAGATCAAAATTTCATGGACTACTGAGGGACATGTGCTAAACACATCTATAAGTTAAAGTGGAGGGGAATCAAGGGCCAATTTAAAAGATCACTGGGTATGTCTTGGTATTTATTTATTTGGAAAATATATACACATCCTTCCCAAGATCAGTGCAAGGTCACCCACAAGGTAAAATAATATAATAATAAAATCCTTAAAACAACAAGCGTAAAAATAATCAATGTTATAACCAGTAATAACACAGCAAATAACCTGCTAATGACATACAAACAGTGTAAAACTACTTTTTCAGTACAAGAAGGCTCTTTATAGTCCACAGATGAATATATGCATGATGGATTGGGTTCTCAATTGCCCGGTGATGGCAGGCAATTGCCCACCAACTCACCGGGCTGCCTGCCACCGCTCAGCTGGGGAGGCTGTGATCCATGTGCGTACTGCGCACATGGCGTGATACTGTCACTTCTGGGTTTACCTTGGAAGTGCCGGCGACAGTCTAGCACTCGCCCCCAAAACTCTATGGTTTCCACAAAGTTTTTGGAAGGAATTGCTAGAGCAACCCACGTGATGCTGGCACTTATGTGGTAAACCCGGGAGCGCCGGCATCGTGCTTATGAGCACGTGCAGATCGTCCTGGAACAGAACTGCACCAAAAAATCTCCTGCCAATAGCAAGGGTAGGACCTGGCAACCCTAATGATGAATTGGCCAGATGAATTCGATAGGCCAGAAAACACACACAGTTTCCTTGTACTGTCAGGTACGTGTGGATGTTTTCTACAAAGTTCATATCACACAGACCAGAGAGCTGCATATATGAGATCCAAGTTACGTGACCAGCACAAGACTTGCGCGTTATTCTAGAAACCCACTGAGATATTAACAGCCAGAGTGGAGCAAGGAGACTGAGCTACGAACCTGGGTGGCCTCAGCTCAATTACACACCTTCTCTCTCATTCATTCTCTCTCTCTCTCTCTCTCTCTCTCTCTCTCACCCTCACCTCACAAGGCCATGTGTATTTACATATTTATAGCCTGTACATCTACTAAAACCACTCAGAGCATCTTAAAAGTTTCTATCACCACACTGCAAGTTGCCCTTTCTCTGCTTTACTGGCTGTCACTTGCAGAAGGTCTGAAAACAGGGACCCTGGCAACAGGATCCAGGCAGTTCCACCCTTGTGCCGCCTGCACAGCCTGCTGCCCTGCAGTGCCGCTCTACAGAGAGTCAGGAAGGGCAACTTTTGAGCTGGGCAAAACTAAATGACCTGAGAACCCAATAAGGTCCCATCTTAGTAAATAGCTGCTGAGTCTGATCTGGCTCCTCAGCCTGTCTCTAAATCCACTGATGTGCCTTCCTGACAGTGGGAATAACAGTAGCATGGCGATAGCATATCTTACATTCTGTACGACTAAATATTACCAGTGGAGGGTGAAATCCTGAGCTTCTATTTTAAATGAAAAGTCATACATCATGGCCAGTTCTACCCTTAGGAAGGAATAAGATACAGACAAGCATCCCTAAGTTATTTAAATGCCTTCCCCTTAGAAACTGGCTGAAGTTTAAACTTGAGCATCTTTTGGAGATGCTGTATTATCTATAAATTCAGTCAGGCTTTTAGTAGCCAGGATTAAGACAAATGAGACTTGGACATATTTGTATACTTTAGATTTCTGATAGGATATGGGATACCTGCCCTTTTCCAATGAACTCTGAGGCCAGAGCAAGAGGAACATAAAATTCATAATGCATGTGTAGCTTCTGTATTTCCTCTTCTGTCTCCCATTCACATCTTGAAAATGCCACATATTATGGCACAAATGCTACACTAGGACTAACAGGATACCCTATTACCAGTTCCAGCATAAACCTGAGCATTTGGGTGACTTTTCAGACTCCCCCCCCCCCCGCCCCAGGAAGCCCTAAAGTCAAATGTTTCAGACACTTGACTTGAGATTACAAATTCAAAAGAGGGTTTCTTGCAGCTGAACACCCACCACCAATTTGGATGTCAAACAGGCACAGTTAAAGTCACGTTCTGAACATTGCAGGCTTTTAAAAGCCATATGGCTCTGTGCCACGGGGAAATGAAAAACCTTTGGGAGAGAAGGGCTTTGTTTTACCCCAAAGACCAATTTTAAATAAATTAATCATTTAGCCCATTCGGAACAAGTCCTCTCATTGTTGGGTATTTAAGTAAAGGGGTGGCCCCAGTGCATGATGGGAGCTTAGGCTAGGGTCTACTAGTCAAATCTATTAGCATAAATATATCTAAGCCACCCTCAGAGGTGGGTGGGGGCCCTGCATTCCAATTCACATTTAGCATGGAGAAATGTCAGACATCTTGGCAGAGTCACAAACAGCAGTTGGTAATAAAAGACAGAGCATTGTCATTAAGTTTTCTAAGTTGCGTGATGTGTGCAAACGTGTACATCTTTGATTTGTTTGTTGAACTCAAGGTCTTATTCTTCGAGAACAGCCAAGAGACAAGGCAGCAGGTTTTTATTAAAGAGCCACACATGCAATTGGAATTATGCTTGAAAGTAAACATCTGCACATACTCCAATCTGGATGCTTCAGCATATCCGCTGTGGCCTGCATGTGAGTGCACAACCCCCCCCCCCCACACCCTTGTTTTCACAAGCCTAAAATGACTGCAAGGCTTTCAAACTGCAGTCCGTCAGCTCAAAGTGGTACTTCCTCACAAACTAGGGGCTGTTCACAAGCGTCTTGAAGCCCAGGTTTATAAGCAGAGTTCTGAAGTCAGAACCACACCTGGAGAGCTTGCTGTGGGGTGGACCCCAAAGGACAATGATTCACAGTGGTACCGAGCTGAGGATTTCGATCACCCCATTTGAAATGCTTAGACCTGTTTATAAAGCGGGTGCCCCATGTGCAAATGCTGGGCTCCAAGTGGAAAGAACCAGAAGGTTCGAGTGGAGCTCTGCAGCTTGGGAGGTCCAGAGCCACCCAAGTCAGGCAGGAAGATACTTAAAAAAATAAAATAAAAAAGCCTTGACTTTCTGTGACCTGTGCTTGTACATCCATGCTACCCTCATGTTGCCAGTGAATACTGGCCCAGGGAGAACAGCATGCTGGGAGCAAAAAGCAACCCCTCCACTCACCCCTTGAGCCTAGCACAGGCATCTAGGATGATTCTGAGGGCTGAAGGGGAGAGGGAAGGTCTTTGGCTCCATTATGAGCTCAGGGGACAAACAGAGGGAAGGAAGCATACCCATACCCTGCAGCCGCCAAATCCATTGCAGGGACTGGACAACTACAGCCTTTGTGCTGGAGCCAATTACGTCTTGGCTGGAAGATAGCAAAAAGCGAAGCAAGTCAACCCCTTCTGACCAGGATCCAAGGAGCCCCACAAAAGCCTCTGCAAATCAGATGCTTTTCGGTTTGAGCAGCGGGGTTGCTGCAACAGCACCACGGAGCCAGGAAGTGTAAGAGGAGGTCCCTGCCCTTCCTCTCACTGCTCTGTGAACAGGTCACTGGTTTCTAGTCGTACTGGACTGATCAATATAGCAACCTACAGTGACAACCATTTCAGGGCTTGGCAGCTGGCTGCCCCAGACTGAAATCTACCCCCCAATGGGTACATTTCCATCCTCTCCCTATCAACCTCCTCCCCTCTTCTAAAAAAAGCCCTTATGTATGTTGAGAACTATTAGTTCAGCGAACAAGCCAATAAATTATTTAAATATTTATATTCTGCTTTTGTCCTCACTGGGGGACCCAAAGCTGTTTGAAAAACCCACCAAATATACCAACCAATCAGCAACATAAAGAAAATTCAGCACAACTCCAGGATGGGCCTAGAATCCAACTGAGCCAGGTTCACTCAAGACCACAGGTAGCAAGCCACAGGGTGAGGTCTGAGAGGCTCTTCAGGCTCTTCCCTAAAGGCTCCCACCACTGGCTACACCCAGACATGCTCCCAAATTACTCTCCCCCAAGACTGATCTCCCCAAATAACTGCTGGACCTCTCAGGAGCTGCTGCTTTTGCCATGCCTTGTTTGCGATATTTGGAGTCAGTGACCATACCACCAGACATCAAGGCAACATGCCCATCCACTGTTTAAAAAACAAAAATCCAACAATTTGATCTCAACTCAGTCTTCAACATAGCATTCCTTGATAATCTGTTATATACCCTACAGGAGTGGGCTTCAGCCCTCTGGGTCAGACAGGTAGGTCACAGACCCCTATAGAGCTTGCCTTTTTGGAAAGACTTGCTGGATAAATAGCAAGGGTGCCATTCCTCTTTACATGCTTCAAAGAGCAGGACAACAAGGTGAGGTCACCCAGCAGTGGAGACGATTCTCTCCATGGCTCGGGGGGGGCAAGGGGGGCACCTGACCCAGGCAGCATGCAGTGGGGGGCAGCGGCAGCAGCAAATTTTATAAAGAAAAATATGGATATAGTACATTGGGGGGGCATGTGTCAATTTGTACTTTTGCCCCCCCATCCAAAAAAATGTAGCTCTGGTTCTGCTCTGACTCATCACTTTTTCCTTGAAGATTTCCTGGTGCTTGGCTCCTGTCCTTAGCATTTTTGATCCTATGATCCTGGCCTTGACACCAGTGAGTTCATAAGTCCAAATCTTTCTTTTCCTGTCACATGGTTACAGATCGGTGGGCCCTAAATCTGGAAAGGCCCAGTGCCCTACATTACCAACATCACAGCTTAGTAAGTTAAATTACCCCACCCTCTGTTATTGAGAGGCAGGGGCTGTGAGCCTTTGGACGCTTGTCAGGAGCAGGCCATGAGGATGGTATGCGGTAGTGCGTTTGTGCTGCTTCCAGGTGCTGTTGTGCTATTCTGTCCAAGGCCAGTCTGTGCCCCGTGTTTAGTCTTCATAGATTCCCATACTGTGGGAATCGCCAAGTACTCCTTCCTGCCTCTGGGAGGGGGGTTGCCTGGGTTAACAGTTATCTCCTTTTGCTTTTCCATATATGCCATGTACCTTGCCTTTTCCCCTTACTAGTGTCCTTTTGAATAAGGCTTCTGAAACCTGTCGATTCTAACCAATAAAACTGCTTTCGTGGACTTGCCGTCTGCGGGAATCTGTTTATGGGTTTGCAGCAGGGCAAGAGCTTACAACGCTACAGTTCCTCCTTCTCAGAGGCAGAACTGTCAGCTGGGCTGGAGGAAGGAGCATGGGAGAGAGCTGTCAGCGAGATGAGTGTTTTTGCCATTCCTAAACTGCTGGGGAGCATTAGCTGAGGTTGCTGTGTGAGAGGACAGTGTTTGAGGGTGAGGGAGGAGCTTGTAGCCTGCTGCAGAATAGTTTCTGTTTGGTTCTGTTTCTTCTATTGTTTAGTTTGTTGTGGACTGAGGAGGGTCAGTTTGCCTGGGGTTAATTTCTGGTCCTGCCCTCTGCTGTTACTGTGGCTGTTGAGAGGTGGGGGCTGTAAGCCTTTGAACGATGATGCTCCTCCTCTTCCGAGGCACGAGTCTTTGGCAAGAGCCATCGGGACCTTGGCCTGTGACTCTTAGCCTGGGGATTAGACCAGGGGACCTTATAAGTAGCTAAGAAGTGTTTACATTGTTGTATGTGTTACCCCTTTTGGCTTAGGTAGACATATGGTCAGTTCTGTATGTTTCAGGTTAGATCAACACACCAAGGAAATTCTAGGGTGAAGGAATCCACTTGGAAGATAATGTTGAATGCTCAAGGCTCATTTCCAGTCACCGGCAGGGAGTGTGCCATGTTTGTTTTCCTTCCTGAGGACAAGATGGACTTCACAGTCAAAAGTGTAAGCTGATAGGGCTCTTAGAAGAGAAGGTTCGGAGCCTGGAGGAAAGGATTGCTACCCTTTGCGAGATCAAGGAAGGGGAGGGTTTCATTAACAGAAGCCATGATGTCCTGCAGAGGGATGGGGAGACCGGTCAAAGGGACAACAGTGTGGTTGACTTCCCTAACAAGTCTCCTTTGAGCACTACAGCATGAACTGGAAGGTATCGAGTGAGACAGCACTGAGTGCCACTGTAATTCAGGAATCCTTTCCAGGCCCTTGTGGTGGTGACAGAGATGGAAACATCAGCAGAGGAAGAACCACAGGGCATAAAAGGCAGAGTGAGGAGGGCATGGGGACATGAAGAAATGGCACTGGAAGAAAAAAGTAAAGTGTAGGTCATCAGTGACTCTGCTGAGTGATGTGGAATGCCTGTGTCCTGACCCCCTGACCTAAGAGGTGTGTTGCTTGTCAGGGAGAAAGATTAAAGATATTGCAGACTGGATGCCAAAACTGATCAAACCTACAGATCATTACCAATTTGTGATTGTCCATGTGGGAACGAGCGGCACGGCTGTTAACACCACCACACATTAAGGCTGCCCATGACATTCTTGGGAAGCAGCTGAAGGGAATGGAAGCACAGGTGGTATTATTTTCGATCCTTCCCATCAGAGGAAGAGGAATGTGATGCGAACAGAAGATAATGGAGGTGAACCACTGGCTGCATTGGTGGTGCCGGCAGGGACAATCTGGATTCTGGGGCCATGGGCTAGGTTTTCTGGAAGATGACCTACCTTTGATAGACTTCATCTATCAAAGTTGGTGGGAACCTGCCAGCATACCAGGAGGGCTCTGCAAAAATGCTTGCCACAACCCCAAGCCACGCTGGAGCTCCAATGTTCCCCCCTTCCAGTCTTGCCTGGAGGAATTTGCTAACACTCAAATGGAAACAAAAAGGGGCGGGGCCTCCAATAAGCCCAAGCAGACCCCCAGAAAGAGGCACAGTGAGGCTAGTAAGCAAGTTTTCTGCCCCCCTCCTCACCCGCAGCCCAAAAGGCATGCTGCTCAGGCTGCAGGAATACTGGACACCAGCAAAGCCCCTGCCTGCCCCACCAAGGCAGCACCTAAGGAACCTCCCTCTGCTTCAAGCAGATGTTCCATCTCTCCCTTTTACAGATTGGAGGAAGAATATTCATTCACAGATTCCGAGCTCTCTAATAACCAATCTGGTAGAGAGGATGGGGAATTATTAGAGGGTGAACCTCCAAAGTCAGCAGTCTAAAAGACTGTTTACATAGGAGTAGTCCCCCACCCCAACCGCGCGCGCACACACACACTCTACAGGGTCCTTAAAATCCTTCAGCTTTCTCCCCTCAAAGTACAACCTAAGGGCACCAAGGAGGATGAGGATGGGCCCCCTGAAGTCTTGCCTTTTCCAGTTTTGTTCAGGGCCCATCTAAATAGAAACTAAACACACTTCCTCTCTCCTGAATGTTATACTCCCCTTTGTGTGGCCAGTCGAGTGACTGGCGGAGTCTTAGCAGCAAAGCATAACTGTGAGCCAACAGGCTGCAGTCTTGAACACTCAGCGTTGCTGGTCAGATTCTTGGGTGTGTGTCACTGCCATGTACAGAATCCGTGCAAATAGCAAACCTCTTTGCTGTTCAGTCTGAATCAGATAGTTGTGGCCAAGACAACCTTTATCGTAAGCCAGAGGGAGGAAAGAACTCCAAGAATACACAAGCAGGCATTTGCCAAGGCCCTCCCTGAGCCCAGCAAGACCCAGAGGTGACAGAAGTTGCTCCAAATGGCAGCCAGCTGAAAAAGGATGCTTGCCTTTCATATAAAGTTGATTACCCCTTTCGCTCCCACCCTTGTTATGGTTCCTGGCCCCGAACATGCAGAAGAACAGCCATGGACCTGCTAAGACGGCTGTCTCCATCTGTAATTAAACACAGATGCTTATGCAAACAAATGCTTCCACTATCAAGCCGGAGGCGGCTGGCTCCAAGAGGGAGACACACCAAACATCCTTTGGGTTGAGGATGGGACTCCTGCCCTCCATAGCTAGGTACAAGGGAGGGGAAGGCACCTCTTCCTCTGAAGCAGCACAGGATGGGAGGTTTAAGCCGCCACAACATTCTCCTATTATGGGGATCCTGGACATAGAGTAAAAGAGGCATGCAAATAACTGCATGCTGTAGTTTTGAAAGTGAAATGAGCCTGGGCTACATCCTCCTCCCCCCCCTTCCTCCCCACAAATGGTTGATGGCTCTATAAACAGGATTTTCATCTCCTGGCTGGGAGAGTGACTAGTTTTCTGATATGGGGTAGGGGGCTGCTTTTCCAGGGTTACAGCTGGGTTGCACGTGGCTGGCTTTTTCCAGAGATCACAGGCAACAGACCAAAGCCTTCCAAGAACATAGCAGCGCTGCAACGTGTGCTCACTACCCAACTGATTCACCAAAGCAAGCTGCTGATACCAAGCCAAAAGGTTAGAGAGTAACTCAGCTGCAGGAAAGGGCTTCTTCCATGGCTTCCTGTAGGCAGGATCTCTATGGCATGAACCATTGCCAGATCTTTAGGTGGATGGTTCTTCCTGCCAATATTGCAGCATATTGCTTTGCCCCTATCTGGCACTGAGGCTGCCAACCTCCAGGTGAGGCCTGGAGCTCTAGAATTTTACCAATCTCCAGACTACGGAAATCAGTTTGCCAGGAGAATCTGGCAGCTTCAGAGGGTGCGCTTTATGGGTTTACATCCCAGCTGAGCTCCCTCTCCAGGCACCACCCCAAGATCTCCAGGAATTTGTCAAGATGGAGTCGGCAATCCTACTTGGCACCTATACCCTATGGGGTTGCCATAAGTCAGCTGTGACTTGGCAGCAAAAAATCAAACAGAGGTGGGTAATTTTTCTGTATCTGTGCCTCAGATATGATTGGATTCCTCAGCCACTGCTCATGCAGCAGTGACTTACCCTCAGAGGAGACTGAATGCTATATTTCTGTAGGAATTGGTGCTCTCAACTATCCTTGTTCCAACTGGGAGATATACTTAAAGCAGCAATTCAAAAACATAAAGGGTGGTTGTTCAGAGGCAAGGTCATTCTTACTCTTACACTACACTTTAGGTACACCAGTGAAGGGAACCTTCGGCTTCTGAAGTGTGAAGAACACGGAGATTGGGTATGAATTCATCACAGTAACTTCTCTGGACGCTTAACAATGCTCACACTTCAATACAAGTCCAATTCAGAAATCTCCACAAATGAAAGGTATTAAGAATTCTTGATTTGGAAATTCGGTACTAAAGGGTTCAAGCCCGAAAGCCAGTAGCACAAAATGATTTCCAAATCCTCCCACAGGTGTGCTCCTGACTGCAGAACATTTTTGGAACCAGCAAGAAGACTTGAGTTGAAACAGATCAGTAAATTAAGCTACGCATACCGTTTCTCACCCAACTGTTCTGTTTCTTCACACTTATGTCACACCAGGCATGTGTCGGTAGCCAAGGTGTTCAGTCATCCCTCAACAACAGTCAGGCACCCCTCCATCACTTCCCACTCCACCCCCATATTGAGGCAACAACTTTAGAAATCTGGTAATTCAGGAACTTCTTCGCAGCTGGCACTCTGGTCGTAGTATTCAGAGTTCCTTCCCACAGCTGTTATCTCTGCCTGCAGTTAACAGGCTACCATAGCCACAGGATGCTATTATGGGATGCAGAAAGCTACACAGGAAATAAGCCCTTATTTCCCCCAATGGTGTATCAACCCACACAACTAAGTTCAGAGATGTGATGTGGAAGCTGCATTGGAGCTAACTAGAGATCACTTGGGTGGAAAAAATGGAGAAATTTATTATTCTGCACTTCTGTGAGGCATCTGATGCTGATAGGAGTTTCCTGTCTCCAGATGCTTTTCATGACATGTTTATATGCTGGTAGAGATATCCCAAAATATCGCCCCCCCCCACACACACACACTACCCATAAGCATGGTTGGATCTATACAAGCAGCAGAATGAGGCACTGGACTCTACCACATTAGATTATATGTAAGGAATACCTCTCTCTACAAGTAGAATATTAACAGGACAGAGGAATGGCAAAAGCCTTTTCCTTGCTAAGCTAGATTCACCCCCCTCCTGCACTCACCATGGTTTGTTTGTTTTTTACAGGAAGGATCAATCTAAAATGGCAACCCCATATCCAATCTGAAGTGATACAGCCCATTCTACCACCTCAGGCTTTTATCACAGCATTCTGCCCATATAAACCGGGCTTTAAGACACCCATGTGAGGAGGGAGGGGAACAAGATGGGACAAAGAAGGGACTGGGCGGTTGAAAACAGGGCAAGCCACAAACAGGAGAGTCTTAAAGAAAACATGTGCTTAACTGAAATGGTACATGTGCGTTCTGGTATTTTCTTCATTTATACCTTGCCATTCTCAAGCACCTTACATATTTCTCTTCTCAGTTTTATCCTAACAGCCCCGTGAGGTAGATTAGGCTGAGAAGAGAGTGACTGGCCCAAGGTCATCCCTGCAAACTTCCACAGCAGAGTAGAGATTTGAAAACGGGTCTCCCAGAACCAAGTTCAACACTTCAACCACTTCACCATGCTGGGACACTGGTACCCAACCTCAGAGCCAGACTATTTTACTCTTACCACAAGCACTATGCAAAAAATTCCTCCTCCCTGGCAAGTATGAATACTAGCCCATAATATGGTGACTTTTCTTATCTCTGTCAACATCCCAATGAAAGGGAATTGTGTGGGAGAGAAAGAACTACTCAGTAAATGGGCCCAGCATGGCAACTCACTAAAAGGATTTTGGTTTTGGGCAGCAAATATACTGGCAAAAGCATTATATAAAGGCTGACACCTAGCATAAGAAACAACACTTATTTTGAGCCCCCCCCCCCAATCCTTTTGAGAGTGTTTCAAACAAAGCTGTACAGAAAGTTAAACCACCCCTACATCATAGATTACATAGGTCCCCCTCCTTCCTGCCCTATGTTTTAATTACTGTTTTATGTGAGTTTAATATGCATTTTAGTTTTGGCTTTTTTTATTACATGTTTATATAATATTTTAAATGTTAGCCACCTTGGTGGTCCTGACTGGGCAGAAAGGTGGCATACCAATTTTGTAAACATAACTAAGTTCACAGAAATAGAAGGGGGATGAAATTAGAAGCATGTACCAAGCCTATTTTTTGCTGGGTCTAGATCCAGCCAGTAGCTCTGCTAATGGTGGCAAGGATAATCAGGTTGAGTCATACTGAAGAGCTCATCACTATATACTACAAGATCTCATCACTAGACAGCGTTGACACTGGATGTGGGAGACTTGAGTTCAAGTTCTATTGAACCATCACTTAGTGCTATTTAGAGGCCATGCTCTCAACCTCCATTACCATCTGTAAATTGGGAACAGTGCAGGGGTTTAAAAGACCAGATGTGAGAAGCTGCAACACTACATACCGTAGTATAACAGTTACTTCAGTCTAAACCCACGAGAATCAATGGGCAGAGACAGAAGAAACTGCAAAAGATTGCACGGTATGTTAGCACTTTTACTAACACAGACACGTGGTATTAAGTAGTTTTGAATATGATGGTAGTACAATATTTAGTAACAAGGTTTGTAAAATGTAATAAGATTTCAAGGAAGGTGGGGGGAGAAGAACTTGCCCCTGTCTTCAAAGTGTTAATTCAGCTGGAAAAACGTAGTGCTTTTCAGACAAGGCATATTTTGAAAAGCTGAGCCAAGTACATATAGCACAATCTACACTTGAAATTAATAAGACTTATTAAAAAAAAATAAGTGATAATTTCCAGTCATTGTGAACAATGTGCTCAGGAAAGTCTGAAAGTATTCTGTGTATAGGGAAGGGTAGTTTAACAGATTATTCTTTGCTTTACCAGAAAGATTTCCAGCCTCTAAACAAACTTTTTTTTTTGCCCTTGCAGGTGATGACAGTTAGCTCTTTAATTTTTTTATAATACCCAGTTTGATCAACAGTTCTGGAGAACTCAAAAGTTTGAGTTTGGGTCCTAATAAAAAAGTATTACATGGATTGTGACTTGTTTTGCGAGTTAGCTGATTGAACTGACTTACCGGTAACCACTCTTGGAACAAGTCTAAGCTTTCCTGGCGTCTGAGCATTAAAGAACAAACTGGACGATTCTGGGATGTGAAATACTTTTCTCCAGTGAGCTCGCTAAAATATTCTAATCACTGACTATATGCTCCCTTCATACCTGCCACCTGCACTTCACACTAGCAATACCCATTTGCAATGATAGCACATATTCGCGTATCACACTGTTAAGAAGAATCAGCAATTGAAGCACACTCACACGCCCATCCCAACTCATCCTAAAGGCGACGAAAGCCAAAGCCATTGCTAAAGAGGAAGAACACCAAATGCTGAGGTAAGAGTAAAAAAGCCTGCAGAAAAGGCCCGGCCAGCCATTTAACTAATAAGGACATTTCCTGGTGGGCCATGGCCCTAGAAGTCCACTGGTGATCAAGCCCCAGCAACCGTGGATTAGCGGGCACTTGGCTCAGACCTTTCATTGGTAATCAGAGTCAGTTTACCAATTGCCTCCTTCTGCACGGCTGCCATTTTGTGGGGTGAAGCAAAGAGTGGGCCAAGGCTCATTGTTGTCCCTACTGAATTCGGTCGCCCCCAAAGTGCTGGCTTGTAGCACCACAATGGCTGCTCTGCTGGACTTTCTCTAAGGCCTATTTCACGTTCCAGTCTCCTCCTGTAAGGATATCCTTACTTTTGGGGTGGAGAAGAACAAACATTCAGTTAACCTTTCTCATTATCATGGGACGGATAGAGCTTACAGTGGGTCAGCATGAAAGTAACTGCCCCATGAGAGTCACAGGTGATCAGTCACAGATGATTCGTTTACTTGTGGAGAGGTGGGTGGAAAGTTCAGGTAAGGCTGGTCCTTTTATATGGCTAGTTTGTTAAAAAGCAAGTCCCAGGTAAGGTCTTACAGGACCTGTGTTGTAGGTGGAGATTGAATATTTTAATACAGCAATTACATTGTAAACTAGAGAGTGACAGGCACTTCTCAGCAGCACCAGTGCAAGTCATGAACCTTGTCAGGCAAACAGAACTACCAGCAAGGAAAGCACAATCAGTCAAACAAAATTCACAAAGGTCCACATCCAACTATAAATTCATCAGCTTAGAATTTAGATTCTCCTCCCAAATGTCTCCCAAAAGAATTGCCTTCTGAAATGAGCACCTTAATGTAAGAAAGCGAAGGCCCTTCAAGCAGCATGACTGCATTTAAGCCAAATTTCACAATTCGGATTAAGTACACATGAGATGAAGAAGCCTTTGCTAAATCTTAAACGACAGCAACAGGTTCTACCAAGTGCTTTCCAATTCCTGCATTATAGTAGAATTGCCCACAAGTGCCTCTCACTATTTATACAAACATGGGAGCACAGAAAGTAAAAGAGCCCCATCTTTAAAATAAAAAGGCCACCCTAACCAACACCTGACCTGGATGGCCCAGGCTAGCCTGATCTCGTCAGATCTCAGAAGCTAAGCAGGGTCAGCCCTGGTTAGTATTTGGATGGGAGACCACCAAGGAATACCAGGGTTGCTGTGCAGAGGAAGGCACTGGCAAACCACCTGTTAGTCTCTTGCCATGAAAACCCCAAAAGGGGTCGCCATAAGTCGGCTGCGACTTGATGGCACTTCACACACACACACACACAACCAACACAGGTTAAATGCTTACACATGGCACAAAATGATCCACAACACACCCAAATCACTCTGTTCAGTGCAAAGCTATCCTGGCCAGGTGGACTATTGAACCATGTTATCAACGTACTCTGCAGAGGCCCATGGAGTAGAAACTTCACAGCTCTACTACTCACATTCAGTAGTCTCAAGATTTCCAGAAATGCCTTTTAGTTACCAAGTGATCATCTGGTCCAGCTCGTGCCAAGAGTCACAGAAATGTTCAGCATCCATTTGCAGTACAGCTTTATTAGGCAAGGTTATCTCAATGGGCCATGAGTTTAAACAGTGCTAGGGCACTAGAAGTGACACCAGCAAAAAGGGGACAACCCACACTTTGGGGGCCTCAAGTACAGCTGGAAAGCACATGGAAATGCTATCCTTGCTGAAGGTCTTGGTTTGGTCAAAGTCTGGATAGGAATCTTATGCATGCCTGAGTTCTGGGAAAGGTGAAAGGCAATAAAAGTGTAACAAAATTAATCACCTTATTAGGTCCCTCACCCCATCTGCAGGAGGAAAACTGTTCTTGTCACAAGCTGAAGTGAGAGGAGGTGACTGAAGCAAGCGTCAAGGCATGAGCACCAATTCATGAGCAAGTAACCTTGGTTTTTGGCCCCTTCCACCCTACACAGGCAGAGGGTGGGGAATGGGAAAAGTTCAAAAGCAACTGGGCAGAAACAGGACTACCAACACGGGACCACATTTTAGACTCCGAGTCCACAAGAACTCATTCTCCATAGACATCCCCTCCAACTGCAAATAGGAAGCTAAACAAAGGTTTTTTTTTTTTTTACAGCATTATGTATTCCCAGTGATGTATTAAGAGTTTGAAAATGTTATAAAAAACATCGCTTTAAAAGGGTTTTTGGATGCCACGGCTAAAAGATGGTTGGAAGACGGCTTCACAGCTAAAGGGGCCAAACAAAGTGCGAACAGGATTTTTTATAACAGTTTCAAACTCTTAATACATCGCTGGGAATACATAGAAAGTGCGCACAGTATTTTTTATAACATTTTCAAACTGTTAATACACCGCTGGGAACACATAATGCGGTAGCCCCCAAGGAAGCGCACCGGCGCCCACCCCAGCCTTGCCGGCAGCCTCCAGCAGCAGCGTCCCCGCGGGCCGGCAAGAGGACGCGCCGGACTTGACACGCCCGGGTGGCGGAGGGCTGCCACGAGCACGGCGGACATCTGGCCAGCGTCCGCCAGGGGTGGCTGGGAGGCAGGCAAACCCCCTCCCCAGGGTGGAATAAGGGCAGCCCCTCTCGCTCGCTCGCTCGTTCGCCTCTCCTTGGGGGCGGGGGGAAAAGGCTGGGACGGGAACTGGCCAGGGGGGAGTCCGGGCTCAGGCACGCCCTGGACCCGGGGTCTGGACGAGGGGAAGGGGGGGGGGAGACAATGCGGGGCGCGCGATGGGGGAGAAACAAGGACCTCGGCACGCGCCCCGCCCCTGCCGCCGCCTGCAACCCTTCGCTCACCCTCCTGGTCCGGGGCAACGTGCCCCCCGAGGCCGCCAGCACCCGCTCCAGCTCCAGCTCCGGCACCGCCGCCGCCGCCCGCTCTGGCTGCCCGGGCCGGAGCCGCCGGAGCCTCCGCAGGGTCATGGCCAGGCCGGGGGGGGGGGAGAAAGGGAAAAGGGGGCGGCCTCGCGGCACGAACTATATAGACCCTTCGCGGGGGCGGGCACCACCGAGGGCACGCCCACCCCCCGTTAGAACACGCCCCCCCGTTAGAACACGCCCCCCGCTTTCCCCTCTACTTGCGAAAACGCCTCCTCGGACTAAGACGGGATTCTTGACCACGGGGAAGCCACGCCCTCGCGACTAGTCCACGCCCACTAGCGCCAGCCGCGCGGGGCTCCTGCCGTCCCGGAAGGCGTGAGGCGCTTTTCTCGCGCTGCCGGCATTCGACCGAGGGCTCCCCGCCCGCGCCTCCCCTGGGCCTTCCGGGGACACTCGGCCGCGTGGAGGCGCGTCGCGCCCGCCAACCTCCGATCGCTCCCCGGCAGGGGGGTGCACCAAAACGCGTGACAAGCCAGCCCACTGGAAGCAGCGGGAGAGGCTGCCCAGCCCGGTGAAGATAATGGGAGCCGGGAGTGTCGGTTGACTTGCATGGGCTCCCTGGAAATACATTACAGCACAAAAAGAGTTGCAAAGAAAATGTGGAATGGATTTCCCAGTAAGGTCTCTAAGCCCAGATACCCGACTCTGGGATTGGAATGGCAGCCCCCCAAGGGGATTGGCAGCCCCTGGGACCGCCAGAAGTGTTCTGGGGTGGGCGTGACAGCCCCAGAACACTCCTGCAAGTCCCAGGGGCTGTCAGTCCCCTTGGGGGGCTCTCATCCCCACCCCAGAACACTTCTGCGAGTCCCAGGGGCTCTCAATCCCCTTGGGGGGCCATCACGCCCACCCCAGAACACTTCTGGCGGTCCCAGGGGCTGCCAATCCCCTTGGGGGGCTGCCATTCCAATCCCAGAGTCGGGTATCTGGGCTTAGAGACCTTACTGGGAAATCCATTCCACATTTTCTTTGCAACTCTTTTTGTGCTGTAATGTATTTCAATGGAGCCCATGCAAGTCAACCGACACTCCCGGCTCCCATTATCTTCAACGGGCTGTGCATCCTCTCCCGCTGCTTCCAATGGGCTGGCTTGTCATGCGTTTTAGTACATCACGGTGGGGGAGCTTTTCAAACAAGCTCCACCCTCTTCCAGTAAAGATAGATTTATGCATTGGAAGTACAATGCTTGGCAATTTTGTCTGTCTTTCCGCCTTTGAAGCCGCCCGCGCCACCGCCCTCTTCAAGACCAGGCAGGGCCTGGGTTGAGGGGTGGAGGTGGCCTTGCGTGAGGCAGTGCTGCTGGAGCAACAGGAGATCCCCTCCCCAATAAGGGCTTCAATTGCCTCAGGCCGACTTCAGCGAGGAGACACCATGCTCCTTTTTGTCGGTGGTTGCAAGGCTTCCGTAGCATTACCGCCTGAGGATAGGAAACCGGCTTTGGGTCGGTTTGTGAAATATGAAAACGACTCTTGTGAAAACAAAAAACCACTCTTGCTTTTAAGGGAAAAAATATTTTTTGGCATTAATTTGTGGTAAGGCACTGACGGGAGGGAAAGAAAGACAAATAATTTAAAATAATTCTATTCAAATCTGCCATACGTTATTTTTAAAGGTTATTTTAAGGCTGCCATGTTTATATATGTGAAAAAGGTTATTAAAGCAAACTAAGAAAGAAATCGACTTGGTTAATTGATTTGTTGCAGTCCCATACACAAGTTCTGTTAAAAATATGTCAGCGGACTACCGATTTTAATTCGTATGCGCGTTCCTTTCGTTATAGTCGATAAAATACGGGCTATTTGGTACCTTAGCGCCCTCTGCTGCCAAGTCTTCTCAGTTGCAGGGGAAATGATCATACAGTAGTAGAGAAGCACTTACAGAGGTTTCAGATAAGTAGCTGTTTACTAACAGGAATAGATGCCATAGGTTCGAAGGGCTTACACATTAGGTGGGTCAAAACTAAGGAGAGACTCCATTGAGGTGCAGGAGGTATGACCGGAGGGAACACATTGTTAAATTCCTTTTAGAAATTTCATACAATTTACTAGAAAACAAACAATTAAATGCTGTTAACGGGTCCATAGATCGACCATTGCTCCAGTTTTTACGAAAACTGTTAAATGCCCCTCGATGTGTTGCTGGTGTTACCCTTCCCTCTGAGTTTGGCCAAATATCTATCAAAGCTAGGGCATGGTTGTTTGCTTTTAAGCTACAACTTAAGTTGTTTTTTTTAGCACTGAGGGGTACTTAGTGTCTCTGAAGCATGTCTCATATAGATCCTCATGGCAAAAAATCTTTGATGAGAAACTGTCACTGATGGGCATCTTGTGGGATATGTTATCAGATCTTGGAAAAACAGAAGCTTTCGCGACAATAAAAAAGCATATCAAAGAGATTGATTATGATAGGACATCTTTTCGTGCTCGTCGCATTGGCTCATGTCAGTTTTTTGGAATACCACCACCACATTTGCCTGCCTATACCTACTTTTTGACAATTCCTTGCCTCTCTAGAACCTTCTTTCTAGCTAGATTAAACACTAACTCTTCTATGGTTATGCAAGGCTGAAAGTCTGGCTCCATTGACTCATTAGCGTATGTGCTCTGAATGCCATTTCTATGAGGACCTTAGAGCACGATATCTCTCTCCTCTTTTAATACATAAATTCAATATCTTGTTTTATCTGGCCAAGGGCCGCAAATAAACTATCTGAATCTACATAAATGCAATGCCTCTGTGTCCGATATAATGCCTTTTTAATTAAGTTATAGGGATCCCAAGGCTACTTTGGCAGTGGCAACATTTATCTCAGTCCACACATCCCCCAAACATTAGATTCAAAACTATGCTGCTCAAGATCAGTGGATCAAGGAGCTTCTAAGGCATAAAGGAAAGGAAAGAAAACAAAGAACTATTGTCAATGCCATTGAAGAATATAGATATTGCTGCCAAATGAACCTTCACAGAGGAATTGGATAGACCTGCATCCTTTAGAGACAACAGGTATTCGAATAACAAGGGTAAAGAACATTGTTCTGGTCTAACTTTTTTATCTCTTGCCCAGAGGGAAAATCTAAACCATTTCAAATTATAAGATCTTCTGGTGGGTGGCTTATCAGATACCAGAAGAACATCAGCCACTTTGTCGGACCATCTGTCTACAACTGGACTCTCCACACTGTGAGCCTCAGGGAATACACATCAAGATGTAAAATAGGACCCACTGATATCAGGCTGTGTATCAGGGGAAGGGTGATGAACTCTCTCTGAGCTAGGTTCCAGAGGGTAAGAAACCTCTCTTTGGCCAAAATGGAGTGATTAATATGTCTGCCCTGTCGGACAAGATCTTTCTGACTACCCTTGACAGGAGCAGAAATGGGGGGGAAAGCGTATATTAGACTGCCATGCCACAACAGTTGGAATGCATCCCCCATGGAGGCTACATTCTCTGCAGCTTGAGAGCAGAACCTTTGGCACTTTGTATTTTGGGAAGTGGCAAACAGGTCGATTAAAGGAAGGCCCCATTTTTTGAATATGAGTCCTAGACAGGCATTGTTGATGGACCACTTGTGATCCAAGGACACATCCTTGCTGAGAGCATCTGTTGTTGTTGTGGTGTACCCAGCAACATATATCACGGAGAAGGTCACACAGTGCTTGATGGCCCACTCCCATATCCTTGTTGCCTCTTGACAATGGGCCAGGGAATCTGTGACACCCTGCTTGTTTACCTAAAACCTCACAGTGGTGTTGTCTGTAGTGATCAGCATGGTGTTCCCAGTGAGGAGCCCTGAAAAAGAGGTAAGGGTGTGTGATTGCCTTCATCTCTAGTAGGTTAATGAGCAAGGTAGACTCCCTGGGTGACCATCTTCCCTTCACAGGATACCACAATGAGCCCCCCAAACCTCCTAGAGAGGCATCAGTGAAAACCTAGAGATCATGAGGCATCACCCCCCAAAGGATCCCTGCTAATATGTTAGTCTCAGAGGACCACCAATTCAAAGAATGGATGATGGATCTGGGCACAGATCCATTGTGAGTCAATATTAATGTTAAATGCTCTAATAAACCAGTTCTGCAATGGTCTCATATGCAGCCTGGCAGGAGGCATAACAGCTGTTGTGGAGGCCATGAGGCCTAGTAATTTTTGTATCGTAACAGCCTTTTGAAGTCTCTGTTTAGCAAATATTCCCACTAACTTCTGGATGACCCTGATCACAGGGAGAAAAGCTGAAGCATGGTCAGAGTTCAAGGTAGCCCCAATAAATTATGTGCATCTAGATGGGGTCAAACGTTACTTATCATAGTTAATTACAAAACCCAGACTGGACAAAGTGTGGGTAACCAAAGGTCTGAAAGGTCTTCCCAGGAAGTTCCTACCAGGAGCCAGTAGTCAAGGCAGGAAAAAATAGAACAGCCCCTCGTGGCTAGGTAGCCAATGACTTCAGCCAACAACCTTAGTGAATACCCTTGGCGCTGTAGACAAACTAAAGGGCAATTCAGTGAACTCATACAGGTTATTATCACACAAATCTAATGAACTTTCTACATGATTCATATATAGAGATGTGGAAGTACACATCCTTGAGGTCAAGGACCGCAAACCACATGTCACCTGATAGCAGGGGCAGCACCTCAAGGAGTGAAAGCATCCTGAACGTTTGAACATTCATGTGTTCATTTAAAGCTCTTAGGTCCAGGATAGGATGCTTCCCTCCACCTTTTTTGTCCACCAGTAAATATTGTGAATAAAAACCTGATGGGTCACAATTGAGTGGGATCTTTTGAATAGTCCCTTTGTATAGAAGTGTAGAAACCTCCATGAGTAGCTCAGGAGATTCAGGTCTTGAGTGAAAAGCAGGAGGACCACAACTGGGCACTGTGGTAAACTCTAAATAGTAACCATTTTTTTATTATACATAAGAACCATAGGTCAGATGTCACACAATGCCACTCAGATACAAAAGAACATAAATGATTCAGGAACATGGGTTAGAACTTGGAGAAACCAGGTATAGTCATGCCAATGACTTATTAGTTGAGGAATTGTCGAAGGGGAATGGCCACCCTTCTTTCCATTTTGTCTGGGAATTTATTCCCTTGTTGGGCATGGAACGAGGGCCTAGGTTGGTGCTGGTATTGGAAAGGTTGGTATTTATATGACCTTCCCAAATAGTAGGTTTGACTCTGTCTGGAATAAGGTCTAGACTTGTAGGATGGAGCAGAAGACTACTGGGTAATGCCCAGAGACTTGGCAGCTTGCCTCTGCTTCCTAAGATTGTAAAGGATTGTGTCCGACTGTTCATGGAACGGCGCTTTTTCATCCTCGGTGTCAGTGTGGAGGACCTCAGCCAGGAGGGATGCCAGAGAACAATGCTGGAGGCAATGGCCCTACCAGTGGTCCCCATCATGTGATGTGCTGCACTGAGCTGGTGCTTGCCCAGGTGCTAACCCTTGGTCTGTAGGACCTTAGCAAGGGTACACTCATCCTCAGGTAGAGCATCTAAGGCTTCTGACAGTTTGTCCCAAAGCATCATCTGGTATCTGCCCATTAGGGCACTAAAGTTGGCAATTCTAAGGCTAAGTGCAGCTGAGGAGTAAAACTTCCTCATCAAATTATCGAGCTTGCGCCCTTCCTTACCATCGGAGCCAAATGGGCCTCTGATCTATAATGGGCTGTGAGGACCTCCATGGCCAAGGAATTCACTTGGGAATGCTTGTAAAGGAACCTTAACTTTATATAAATTCCTGATCTTCTTGGTGGAGGCTGGCAGAGGCTGGCTTTGACCAAGTGGTAGTGGCTGTGGCGCGAATATTTATAATTTGGGTTAAGAATAACCACATTCATACCTTAATATTATAACCTATAGTCACACAAAACCTGACTAAGGCTTTCAGAAAGCAGCCCTCTAGCTGACCCCAACTTTTCCATTAGGATCCTGACCTTAGAAAGTAACAGGAGATTTGCATTACTAACAGTTAGTCACCCAGAACACATTAGGTACCTAGAAATTATGTGCAGGGATAACAAGGTCATTTAAAACAGACAGCAGAGTGCCTGCTTACGCAGGGAGAAATTATTTATGAACATTGGGTGACGGACGGAACAAGATTTATCAGAGACCTGAACATGGCAAACTTATTATCGAACAAGATATTTCTAAACAATTTTAGTCATGATTTGTGGAAACTCATTTCCTAAAGAATGTGACAGGGAGGGGCCATTTGAGACCCTCTCCTCAAGGTCCAGCCTATAAAAAGGCAGTCCAAATGTCCAGTCCTTTGTCCTTCCCAGGGAGAAACCATTCTGTCTCTCCTTTATAATGACCCAGAGCGGCTCTGATTGTCTGTCCGTCTGTCTGTGTATCAGTCTCTTTGTGGGGTGTTGTTAAATCTGTTTAAGTATTATTATTCTCTTTGCCTTACAGCCTTTTGTAAGTTTAATAAACCTATATGCTTCACTACTAGCGGGCAGAGGAGTCCAAAAAAAATAAAGGGCTCAAGGGAGAGAATTTGCAATGTCCCTAATCCCCTTGGCCATTCTAATAAACTGTTTGGTGTACAGCTTTAAGTCCTCATCAGAGACAGGGGTGGGGTTGCCCACTGCATCATTTGGGGATGGCAAGGAAGTATCATCTGACTCCGGCTCCGAGTCATGAGCAAGTTCTTCCTCTTGATCCAATGGCAATTTGTGGTGTGAGTGCACTTGCCTCTTACTCAGCGCCGAGGGGATGGGTGGTTCCATAACCTTCCTCTTGATTGATGAGGAAGATTTCACTGGACAACTCAAATTATCGGGTGGAAAAGCGGGGGGCAGCACCAGCAGGAAGGCCAGTGGGGATGCCAAGAGTGTCCTGCAGCGAACTGATGGTCACAAGCCTAGTGGTGTTCTGTGTCAGAAGGAATATTCGGTATCTCCACTACATCATCCTCAGAGAAGGAGAAATATACTTCTGGCATTGAGGGTGAGGGTGTGTCCCACACAGAGACAAGGCGGCCTCTTGAACCCGAGCCATGGGGCTACAACCTTGATGAGGGGGAGAGGTGGATCCGCTCCTTTGACTAGATCTTTGATGCTCAGAGCCTGATGATTCTCGATGTTGAAGAGACGGCGAATGCCTTCTAGCTGAGTTCGAATGATGCCAAGACAGACAACGGTGTCTCGGAGAGGATGACTTGTGGTGCAGCGATCAAGAATGGTGCTGGGGTGAAGGCAAGTGGTGTCAAGGAGAATGGTGCCGAGGCGATGGTGAACAGCGCTCGGTGAAGGGGCTGAAGGTCGAGGAGCCTTGATCAATGCTGGAAGAAAGGTAAGTTCTATCAACTGCAATCTTCAGCACTGAGGGGACCTCAATGGCAAGCAGTCAAGGTGTGGGCTTGAAGCAGATAACTTGGCTCCATCATGAGGGGCTGCCGCAGATTTTGAGACAGCAGATTTGTCCTTTGATGAGAACTTTGCTGCAGGGGTGGTATGCTTACTTTCTTTTTTCGATTTCTTTATGGGTGGCTCTGAGGAGGCCCATTGATCACTTAACGTCTACTCCAGAAGCTGTTTCAGAGGAGGTGGAGGCACAGAGGACACCGATAGGGACCTCGGTTATGTGGGCTAAGGCTCAGTGTGGACGGGCCTCAGCGATTTCTTGTAAAGAAAGGCCTTAAGCCTTGGAGGCCCTCTCTTGCTTGGCCTTAGATGTAAAAAGGCCACAGGCATAGTAGGAAGCCATCACATACCCTCCACCAAGACAGAAGAGGCAGTCATCATGTTCCTCATTCGACACCATCGAATGAGTGGTATTTCTTGAACAAAGCCATCATGATGGGGGGGGGGGGGAGAAAACAAATTAGAGTGATGATCCACTAGCGAACCTGAAGAAAAAAATCACCTCAGAAAGAAAAACCAAGGAGAAATGGAATGCTCAAAGCTATAATACATCCTCCCTCTGCGGCGGCAGAAAAAGAACGGAGGGAAGAGTGCTACCCCGCCCCTCCATCACGTGCCCATTTGGGCAGGAAAAGCCATTAGGGCTTACATATGTACGAAGGGGAGGGGAGTGCTCCTTTCAGAGCTGATCCTTCAAGAAGCTTTTCAGTCTATTCTCCATGGCTGGCCTGCACATACTCAGTCCCCATGTGGGACAGCACAGAAGCCATGACAATGAAAGTGGAGTTCCACCAAGTTGCCACATCCTGGATTAGATATCCAAACTACTAGGTTGAGAGCGTGGGCCATACACTGCACCCCTTTCATCTTCCCTGCCTGCAGTGCTGCCACCATATTTTCCCCATGCTTCTTCTGAGACCAGCACCTGTGACATGCACTGAATCAATCTGTCATATCGTGCCGTACAAGGCACAGTGGAAAAGAACATGTGGCAGGTCTTCTCCCTGGTCAACAGAACAGGGGCAAAACTGTTGACCATATGGAAGACTACCATGTGTTACCCGAATTGCTCTTTAATTGGGGAAATTAGCTTAGCAATCGGTAACTATGTATTTATAGAGCGAGATTGCACTCAACTATACCAGAATCCGTTTAATGAGACTTTGAATAAAGACAGACAAAGGATTCCAAATTAAACAGTGTTTATGTCTTCAAGCATTCAAATGGTGCAACACAGACATACAAGAGGCTAAGAAATAACAGAGAGTAGTACAGAGACGTTTGCCAATGTGGCAGGAGAGCGTTGACCCAATATTTACCGTATCTAGAAGAGGTGTTGTCCAATTTCACGTAGACTAATAACAGATTGAAAAGGAAGACCGAGATGGGGGCAGGGGTTCCCGTAGACTTGGCCAGCAAGACGGGAGGGAGCGTGGCTAGGCTGCGCAAAACCAAACCAACAGAGTAACGGCAAAGGTGCCAGGAAAGACCTAAGGTGACATAGTGGGCTTGGAGTCCCACAGTTATACTGTTTTTCTGGGGGCGGGGAGAGGGGTTGCACCCCTCCTAGGTTCCCAGGTGGCAAAAGGTGACAAAAGGATTAATCTGTGGCTGCCGGGGCGGAGTAGTGAGAATTTAGAAATCTATTCTAATGCCAATGACTGTAGCACCCGTGATGAGCTGGAATCTCTCTGCTGATGAGATTTACATTCAGGAACAATGGGAGCGATCTGTGCAAACGTCCTGGGGCCACTGCGGCTGCTGTGGTGGAATGACTCATCTGGACTGCTGCTGTTGGCCCATTAAGCAGTTTATGTTGCAAGGGGAGGGGGTGCTTGACACTGATTTCCTGACCTTCTGCTTCTTCTGACATGGCTGCAGCTGGAATAGAGCCTATACAGGAACATGGCTTCCCTCTGGTTCACCAGAGGCTGCCCCTGTATCTGCTTCCTAGCTGCTAGCTGCACGGCGCTCGCAGGAGCGGCCGAGTCCGTGACTACGGAGTGCGCAGCGGCCGTCCCGTAGCGTTTGGGGCGGGCACGCGGCCAGCGGAGCAGTCAAGTGTCAGCACAGCGGGTTGCCAGATCCCGCCCAGGAGGGGGGGGCAGGCCCGTATGCTAACAGTTCCCCCCCTTGTCGCTGTTGAAGACTCTGTCTGAAATGGCGACACACTTAACACGTGTTGCTTGAAGTCTTGATTGTAGACGCCAAGCCGGGTGCATTAGCCAAAGGGTTTTGGGAACCATTTGCTATACTAAAACCTCAGATTAAAAACGGGTGGCTGCCTAGTGAAGTTGGACAACCTCGCAGGAATTTTGCATTGTTAAATTTGCAAGCATATTTCAGGGCGGTTGCATTGCATGCATCAAAGCATCCGGTTCATCTTACAATACAAAATAAAACATTTTTTTCTAAACTCAAGCTTACATTGCTAAACTAATAAACTGAAAACATATACATTGAGTCATAGCTGCAAACGTAGGATACAAAGAAAAAACCTTAGGCATAAGCTGCCGGATGTTAGAAGGAAAAACTTTGTACCCTTTTTAAAGTTATAGACAAATAAAGATAGCAAGACATACCGCTGGTGTACAAGCAATCGTTCAGAATCTGGAAATATCTTTCCCCCCCCAGTGGAAGGGTGAAGGTAAACATAAGCATAATGGTTTCAGGTTCGTTCCTCCCCGCAGTAGATGAGGGGGAGGGCTTAACAAATCTTCCTTGCCTCTTCCGTTGGCAATCGGCTGGGCTCGGCTGTCTTCGTGCCTTTTCGGAAGCACTCTTCGGGGGCCTAACCTTTCTCGGGGGTGGCATGGGCTGGCCTGGCTGAGGGGGCGTGGGGTGATTTGCATACTGCTTTGCAAGGCATTCTGGTCGGATCTAGGGCTTTGCTGGTGTCACAACTGGACCATGGTATTTTCCTATGGTTGGACCTTTGCCTGGCATCTAGGGGTCTAGTTGTCTAGGGCCCTTTTTACATACGGACTTTGTGTCCACCATACTCCTTAAGGGTTGACCTTCTGTAGTGGATGCCCTTGCCTTCCTCTCGCCACCCATCAATCATGAAGACTCGCGCTTGCGCGGTCTTCACTATGGTTACTCGTAAGGGTGGTGCCTATCTGGCGGGTCACTCAAGGTGGCCTCGTCGGCTTGCGTTGGTGCCATCCTGGTTTCGGACCGGATGATCCCGCGGTGCGGGTTAGTCCGGGCGAACCGCCGAGGCTCTGACTAACGAAGCGATTCCATTTGGTCAGGCTGGAATCGCTTCCTCGGGAAGGGCCTCAATTTTCTTGGTAAAAGATAGATTGAACAGAACATATACACAACATATACAACAAATACATTTTCTAACTGTCTTAGGTTTGGAGGGGCTGCCGCATGCAAAGTGCGAGCTCACTGGCATGCTGGGTAGGGGCACCTGTAGGGACTCCTAGCGCGGCTAAACATCAGGCGCTCCGTTTGGAGACCTGAAGGGGCATGTGCGGGGGATCGGGCCTGTCTTTGACCTCTTTAGTGTGGGCTATTTGCACGTTTGAGTTGGTCGCCATGTTGGGTGTGTCTACCGCTACCGGGGACCCGGAGGACCTTCTAGCCTCTGCTCTATACTGAGCTGGCCTAGTGCTGGCTGTGGGCTGGTGGTCCAAAACCGGCCCAACAATGCCTGGCATGGACCTCCAAGGCAAATGTCAGGTCAGACAGTTCCACTCTTGCGAGCACCATAGTGAAACTGCCATCAAATTCTTGCTCGTTCCCAGCTAATTTTTCCCCAGGGGCAAGCCAAAAAGGTAGCCCCGCCTATGAAGGTCAAAGAACAGACTTAAAACGAGGGGAGGGGAGGCCCGGATGCAGCCTTTCGGCAAAGGTCGGCTACTCTCGGACTTCTCCGTAAGGGAGAGGTGTCAATCATTCATAGTCTCACGGCCTTCCACGTTGCTGATCTTTGTTGAAGGGTATCAGGTTAGAGGAGCTTTCGGGGGAGGAGAGGCATTTGCATACGGCGCAAGGCATCATAGTTACACATACATTTATACATTTACTAATAAAATATTGGCAAATCACGTTCTATACCCAGGCGCTTGAAAGGCTTTTCCTGGTTTCATATTCTTACACACATTAGAAAAATACTTAACGAGAGACTAAGATAGACACTGTTTGCAGAAGGCAACTTGGGCTGTAAGGCCAAGTCAGACCGAGGCGCATTCTCTTAGCTCTAAGCTGATTTTCCCTGGTGGCATGTCCTCACACCCACCAGTAAATGCGGCCCTTTACCACTAGGCCTGTGTGGGCCTTTTGGATTGCACTTGAGTCGTACTGGTTTTGGATAGTCAGCCCACTGAGCGGGCTAACTATTTAACCAAGACCTTGAGGTCTCTTCCTAACAGGGCGATTCTATAAGAGCCGGAATCGCCTTCTTGGGGGGAGGCCTCTCCTATACTGGTAAAAGATAGAATCACAACTAAAACAAAGCAACCTATACAACAACATTTCTACAACTTGACTTGGTACATTCCAAGGGGAGGGGGACAAGGGGATCTATACTAAACTGCGCAGACTCGGTCTGCACCAGAGGGTTCGGTTTATGCAAATTTTAAGCCCAGGAGCATGATGGGTATCTGATTGCTCCTGGCATTTAGACAGGTGTCCAGCCAAGGTGCTGTCCATTAAAGCAATAGCAATAGATTTTTGAAACAGAGAAGAGTATTGGCCTTCCAAAGGTATATTTGTTTGTCGGGGGAAGGGGCCCCCTGTGATCTCAAGGTGGGTGTCTCTAGGATACCATGCAGTGGCAGTGGAAGCCTTCCTGCATTGGTGGGTGGGCTGTCCAAAACCGGGACGGCTCCAGCGCTTGCGCACCCCACCGTTGTAAGGTTTTCCTATAGGTTTTCCCCAATTCAGGCGATCCTTCATCAGCCTGAAATTGGAAGTTGCACGGAGGCGTCCGCCTTTACGGTGGGTATGATGACACGCCACCTGCGGAGCTAGCCTCGAGGAAAGCCTTTTTCAATTTTTGTGCCCGGGGTTTGGCCAATAACAACCCCACTTTGGAAAGTCAAAAATAGAATGAAATAAGAGAAAAGGGAAAGGAGGGAGAGTTCCATTCTTCCCCCCCCTTCCTACAGCTTTTGATATGAGAGCTGAGTGGTGCGGTTGGTGACTGCCAGTTGCCTGAGCTGCCGTTTCACCCAACACCCAAGGAAAATTATTAGAAAAGTCAGGCCCACTTGTGCAGCCAGAATCACTACTATGGGGTGGAGGGCCAAATTCAAAAATCCGGTGGCAGAAGGACTCCATCCTAAAAGAGTCTCCCACCATGAATGGTCTCCTGCCTTTTCTATGATGGCAGAGATGTCTGCAATTTCCTTATTATTGTGGGAGATGACCAGGGAGCTGGTATCTCCGGATTGCTTTATTTCCTGAAGGGTAGACTGCAGTTTGGGATGTTTAAAAAGTTGGCTTATGGATTCTAAGCCCATCCCTAAAAAGAGGGGCTGAATATAGGCGAAAAGTTCTGGGGACAAAATCATTTCTTCACGAGTCCATACAGGGATGGTGTATTGAAAGTCACACCCCTGCACAGATGTGAGATTACAAAAACATTGATTTACAAAAGGGAGCATGGGTTGCAACAAAAAGGAATTCAAAATGAGGAAAGGGCAGGGGGACCTTACACAAGCACACCCTTTCCCTAGGTATACCAGGGCAGATCCGTTTTCCTGCTTCAGGTCATATTTACAGATTCTGACCTGATCTATTTGGGGGGCTAAACAGGGGTGGTGAGGTTCTAATGCATGATCCTCACAAATAAATCCGAGGCGGTCTCTGTGAACACATCCCTCGGTGTTCAAAAAGATTATTCCTTGCGGAGAGAGTCGTGCCCAGTGAGAGGGGTTATCTGCATAGAGCACGTCTGACTCTCCCGCTTGCAAGCCTAGGGGGACAATGGGAAAAATGGGAAAAGATTCTCGGCTGCTAGCCGTCAATAAATACAATAAGAGTTCCTGGGACTGGGGGTGGAAGGTGGAATTCACTAGGGTCCACCAGGGTTCTAGTTGCAGCTCTGTGGCTGTTAGTCTTGGGGCGATGAGGTGCTTTATTTCCAGGGGGAGGTGCCCCGCTGAAGCTTCTTTAATGATTCCCATGGCCACAGCAGTATTTAGGCTATGGGCTTGGGTACAAGCTATGGCAATGGACAGATTAGTTTGCAGAGACTGAGTCCCTCTTAAGAGGAGAGCAAAGTCTCTTTCAATTTTGCTTTCCCAATTGACTAATATTTCACTTATGGAGTGCTGCACTTCAGACAGGGAATGCATTGAGTTTGAGATGGGCTTGCCCAGGTCTGAAATCGTGGCTGTAGCGTATGCAAATTTGTTAGCAAGAACTTCTATATTTGCTGCATCTAAAAGGGCCGCTCCTCCTGCTGCGGGGGCGATCCAGTCAGCAGCTGCTCTTCTCCTCCGGCTGGGGAAGGGAGAGACATCTGTCCATAACCTGAGCCAAGCTTTCCATCCTTCTTGGCCGGGTTTCAAATAGGGGGCACACTGAGGCAATCTGTGCGTGGTGTTGAGACCCGAGAGCTGAACTCGGATCTCCTTTAGGGACATATGGGGCTGGATCAGGACGGTTTCTTTTATATCTGTTTTTATCACATGGGAGCCAGCGACCTTAGTGAAATTGTCCATGAGTTTCTGTGGGTCCGATATAAGTGGATAAAATGTTTTTTTTTTTTGAAAATTTTATTGGTTTTTATAATATAAATTTTCCATGTTAACAAACAACAATATACGTAGTATTAAAAACTAAATCATAGATAATGTTGTTATAATTGTTTAAGTGCTAAATAAAAATAAAAAATAAAGGAAAATTTATTGACTTCCCCATCACCTCCGTCCGCCTCTTAATAAAGTATTCTATCCCATCTTGATATGGTCTGATCTTAATTATTCTTATATCTCAATTAGATTTCAATCACATTATACTATCAATATAATTGATTACGTTTCTTTATGTTAACAATGTCATCTAGATCAGATTAAAAGGTACTTTTCCATTTTCCCCAGTCCTAGTTCATATTCACAATATTTCATCCAAGCCTCCCATTCCTCCATAAATTGAACATTGTCTTTTTGATTTGAAATAGCTGTAAGTTTTGCCATTTCCACCAGTTCAAACATTTTCATAGTCCAGTCTTTTTCCCCAGGAGTGTCTGCCCCTTTCCATTTTGCTGCATAAAGCAGTCTTGCAGCTGTAGTCGTGTAAATCAAAAAAATCCTGTGTTTTAACAAATCATCAGGTATCATACTTAATAGCATCATTTCTGGTGTTTTGGGTATATTTTTTTGTACTATTAGTCTTAATTCATTATAAATCATATCCCAAAAGTCCTTAGCTTTGTCACAAGTCCACCACATATGATAAAAAGAACCAACTTCTTTATTACATTTCCAACATTTAGGGGATGTCACTTTGTAGATCTTTGCAATCTTCTTAGGCGTTAAATGCCATCTATACATCATTTTATAGATATTTTCTCGAATTGACTGCGCATTTATTCCTTTCAGGTCTTTCGCCCATAGTCTTTCCCATTTGTTTAGGGCAATATCATGTCCCACAATAAGTGGATCAAATGTTAAGTTAAAGGAGTCCCCTGCTTCCACTTCTAAGTGGTATGGACCCACAACATGTGTTAGGCGTATTTCTATCACTCCCAGGTGGTGAAACCTGATAGAGTGGGCTTGACTGGGGCATTTGGGGTCCGTAGACCTTATAAGCCAGTCTGGAGGTCCCTGCTTTGCCAGGTCCTCATTACTAACTGTCCAAGGGGTATTTGTCCAGTTTTCCACTTGGCTCGTGATGACTTCCCCGGTGGGGGTGGTTATTTTAGTGAACACTTCCATTCTAGTCCTGGTGCCTATTAGAATTATGATTTTGAGGGGTTCCTCTGCCTTCCAAACTGCGGCCGACATCATGCAAACTGCGCAGGTTGGAGCCCAGTCCTCCGTAACAGCGGGAGGAATGGGGGTTGAGGCAAAGGTGGTCGCTGGTCTCGTGGCTTTTAAAATTCTGATTGTAGGTGGTCTCTTTTGACTCCAAATACATGATGCATTGACTAGTGGACTTTGCTTGTCCATGTGTGAATAGCATAACAAGAGCTGTGTATTTGTCTGTACCCCAATGCACAGGAGCACTTGATCTGGGGGTCGGATCCACTGTTCATCACAGCTTCTGAATATACGGCTGTTTCTCTGAATAGCATAGAAAGCGTATGCATAATTGCTTTTGAGTATGTTGCATACCGTAACATCATAGTTATTGACTGCTGTTTTGCATCTCCAGTGGGGTTTGCCTAATATACTGGAGATGGTTTGGTTGGAAGACATGGCATTACCTAGATGCAGGGCGAGGACGAGGTATAGGGTCCTTGTCCATATGTTCCAGTCCATTTTGGGGTCCCTGCAAGCACAGAGAGGGATCGAATTCAGGATATGCTGGGGGTTTTAGCAAACAAAAAAAATTGTGGGGGGGTTGTTTTGCGTGGGATACTTCTATTTCCCCCCCTTGCTTATTCTGGGGTATTGAACCCAGAAGAAGCAAAAACTAGCGACTGTCTGTTTCAGATCTCCATGAAGGTGCCTTCCAGAGGGACCGTTGGAAGGTGGGATATGCTCATGACTGAGATCTGCCTGGTTCTGACTTCTGAGATTGGAGGCAGCGAGGGGAACCTCGTGGTTGGTTGCGTTTGTGGGTGGACTTCGGGCGGTTTGCCTTTCCATTCTTTCAGCTGGGAACAGTGAAAGAACTTGTACCAGGTGTCTCCCTTCCTTCTGGGAATGGCTACCTGATAGACAGCAGGGCTTACTCTTTTAGTGATTGGCACTGGTCCCTGCCACTTTACGGACAGAGGGTGTCCGTCCTTAGAAAACTTTCTGTATAGGACCATCTGTCCTACTTCCCACTGTTGGGGGTTGCGGACCCAACCTAGTTTTTTGTTGATTTGCTGTTGGGTGACTCCCAAGTTCCTGGCCACCTATAGGTGTATCTCAGATACAGTTTGGATGAGATTTCGGACCCATTCCTCATTGATGACCACTGCTTCCATGTCATTGGGCAGCTGTGAGTCAAGCCAAAGGGATTCAGGGAGGCGCATTTTCCTCCCTGTCATGACCATATGGGGTGTATAGCCATGAGTTGCAATGGTGCCTCTGAGGGCCATGAGGATGATAGGGAGTTTCTTGTCCCAGTCCCTTCCTGAGGACTTAACCATTTTGCGCAATGCCTCTTTTAAAGTGCGGTTCGTTCTTTCAATAGTCCCGGCGGACTGGGGGTGGCCAGCGATGTGAAATCGCTGTTTTATGCCCAGCGCCTTGCACAATTCCTGGGTGACCTGCCCAGTGAAATGTGTCCCGAGATCGCTGTCCACATCGCATATTCCGAACCTACTGAATATGTTATTGAACAGGAGGCGGGCTGTAGTGGCGGCATCATTCCTTTTGCACGGAATAGCCTCGACCCACTTACTGAACGGGTCTATTATAGTTAAGCAATGCTTGTTTCCTCTGGCGGTAGTGGGGAGAGGACCTATGAAGTCGATTTGCACCTGGGCCCATGGACCCTTGATCCTTTGGTGCCATAAGGGGGCTTTGGGGCCGGAGGGGTCCGCATTTACCATGGCGCAGGCGAGGCAGTTGTCTACCCACTGAGCTACATCCTGGCGCATGTGCGGCCACCATCCAACTTCCTGGACCCGGGAGAGCGTGTGCTCTTTGCCCCGGTGTCCCTGTTCGTGGACAAACTGAATAAGATCACCTTTTACGTCTGAGGGTACAACCAAGTGGGGCTCGCCCTCTGAGTCCACTGCCCAGACTATAGAGTCTTTTTTCTGGATGGTGAATCTACCTGTGGCATCCTTGCCTGCTTGGGCTAGTTTCTGGATGCTGGGATCTGATTCCTGCAAGGTAGCTAAGTCTAAGAGATCAGGGGTTTGTTTCTGGGCAGCCGCTCTTCTTGTGACCACTGGTCTGACTATGTTAATGTAGTGCGGGGGGGAGGGTTTGTCGTATGCGGCAGCCGCTTTTGCTTCCTGGTCTGCCTGATCGTTCCAGTAAGCTGTGGCTGAGTTATCTTTCTGATGCCCTTTGACGTGGGTGATATGGGTTATTGCCACACGTCTTTGGATCAAGGCTGCTACATCCATCCAGCGTTGCTGGTAGGTGACAGCCTTTCCATTCTGGTTCACCCATGAGTTCTTCTGCCATACTGGGAGCCAGATAGTGGCAGCTCGAACCGCCCAGTCTGAGTCAGAATATATGGCAACAGGGGTATTGGGGTCTTCCCAGTCTAAGACCGCTAGAAGCGCGTCTATTTCAGCCGCTTGGCTGGAGTGAGGGCGCGTAATTCCCTTCAAGACATGGCGATCTCTAACTCTGACGGCTGCAAAGCCGGTGCGAGGAGAGCCATCAACGTAGAAGGAGGACCCGTCGCAGAACCAGCATTCGAAGCCAAGCGCTTTTGCTTCTGCTAGGGGGACCCCTTCCTTTGCTGGCCAGGGATCGCTGTCTATTGTGGGGAGGGGGCACTCATGTGCTTCCCCTGTTACTATGAGGCCATAAGGGGAGGACGGTTCACTAGAGGCTCGCTGGAACTCTACACCCTTATTGACTAGGGTTAGAATCCATTGGGCTATTCTGGCATTGGACACTTGGCCATCCTGTATTTTTCCGGACAGGATGTATTTTAGAGGGGTGTGGGTGGTATGGACCACCACTCGGGAGCCGCCTATTATGAATTCCCAGTGGGTCAGGCTCCACACTAGTGCTAGGCACATTTTCTCACAGGGGCTGAACCTGGTTTCCACCAGGCTGAGATTTTTGGAAGCGTATGCCACCACTCGGTGGGTGCCTGCATGCTCTTGGGTCAAAGTTGCGCCTAGGCTGCGCTCTGAGGTGGCAAACTGAATATGGAAAGGCTTTGCTGGATCTGGGTGTGCAAGCGCTGGGGCTTGCATCAAACTGGTCTTCAGAGCAGCGAAAGCTTCCTGTTGCTCTGCTTCCCACTTCCACGGGGCGTTCTTTTTGAGCAGGGCATAAAGGGGTCTGGCCTTATCGGAAAATGACTCAATAAAGTCACGTGAGAAATTAAAGGTCCCTAGCAAGGCTCTGAGGGAGGGAACATCAGTGGGCGCGGGGAGCTTTGAAATTACTTCCACCCGCTGCGCGTCTGGCGTTCTTCCGTCAGGTCCTAGTGCTAGTCCTAGATACTTGACGCTGGTTTTGACCAACTGAGCTTTCTCACGGCTTGCCTTGAAGCCTGTTTGTCCGATAAGTGTCAGAACTTCTTGGGTGATCTCAGCAGTTTTCTCTGCGGACTCTGAGTGGACTAAGACGTCATCCACGTAACTCAGCACGTGGGGGCGGGAGTTAGGCTGTAGCCTCTCCCACATCTGTACCACATGTGCGTGGCAGATGCTTGGGGATGAATGAAATCCCTGGGGCGTCTGTTTAAATGCGTATTGCTGGCCTCTGAAGGTAAAAGCGAACTTGTACCAACAGGATGGGTGGAGCTCAATGCTGTGGAAAGCATTGGCCAGTCAATCATGGAATAGAACTTTGATCCAGCCGCGATGGCGGCAAGGATCTCGTTATACTTGGCCACTATGGGTGCGACCGGGGGGGTAACGGCATTCAGGGCTCTGAAGTCGACAGTCATGCGCCACGTGACACCATCTGCTTTTAAAACCGGCCACAACGGGGCGTTGCAGATGGACTGCATCGGCAGGATGACGTCCCATTCCAGGAGACCCTGAATAGTTTTCCCTATGCCTACCTCTGCGTCAGCAGGGTACTTGTACTGGCGCTGGGGAGGGGGGTCCTTTCCTTCGATAAGTACACAAGCACCATGGACCAGTCCGAACTCTGCCTTGTCCCTGACCCACACTTCGGGGAACTCCTGTGTCCAGGTGTCCTCCATCAGTGGAGCCAAGGGGAGGGGGGCTTTTAGGGCTGCGCAGCGGTGAACCGCGTTTACAAGACTGGGTCCCCCTGGGATATGCCACAGGAGTCCATTTGCTAGGTCAATGGTAATTTGTGACTTTCTTAGAAAGGGCATCCCTAGGATCCCATCATCCTCTCCTGAATTCTCACATGCTTGGATGAGGGTCTTGATGGATCCTACTTTTATTGGGATGTCTGTCCATTCTTTCGCTCGGTGGCTCCCTCCTCCAAAGCCTGAAAGGCGAATTGTACTTGAGGTGGGTTGCCCGTGCTGTGCTAGGGCGGGGTGCAGCACGTTGAGTGCTGCCCCGGTATCAATTAAAAGGTTGGCGGAATTTTTTTTCCCTGGAGTCCCAATCTCCGCCTGAACAGTGGGTCTCCCCCATGGGTCAGGTTTAAGCCTGGCTACAATTCCTGCGGGGGAGCCCATGGACTCCGGGCACCCCTATTGTCCTGCTTGGGTCTGTGCTTCCTGGGAGGGATCGGGCTGCGGATCTGGGGGCTGAATCTTGCTCTCGGCATAGCTCCTGGCTTTGGCTGTGGGGGGCTCTTGTTCCAGTTCGGCTAATGCCCTGAGTAAGACTGCAGTGGGCTCATGATCAAGTTTGTTCATGTCAGCACCCTTTTCTACTAGCCTGAACCAGATTTTGTTCCTGAAGGAACCTTGGGATTCTGCTGGGGGCCTTGCGTAAACAGAGGACCTCCGCTGGGGTTGGGGTTCCTGCCTGCTGGTTTCTTCAGGGGGAGGAGGGGGAGCACTGGGAGTGACCTTGCGGTTGTGCTCTTTTCCTCCGGTTCCTCGGTTTCCCTTGCCTGGCTCTCTTTGCCATTGCCCTTTCTGTGCTCCAGACTGTGCTGAGTCTGGGCTATATCGGGAATGGGGGCCATTGTTGGCATAGGTAACTGCCTGGATTGGTTCAGGCTGATGCCTGCCCTTTTTGGGATACTGGATTTGTTTGATCCGGATCACTTTTGCAGCGGTTCTGAGCTTGGCTTCTATTTCATTCCAAGTCAGGCCCTCTGGAGACATTAGTCCCGCCATTATTTTAGTGTCTGGTTCGAGATTTTCAACCAAGGGGTTGAGAAATCGGTGCTGGTTAAACATAGGCACCCCACGGATGTCGTGGTCGACTATTTCTGCTAAACGGGCTAGCAGTTTCTTCCTAGACACGTATGTGTCAGGGTCTTCCCCTGGTTTTTGGTAGTCTGCCCAAAAAATGGCTGGGGCTAGTTCACCTATCCGGATGAACTCTAACATTTCTCGCATCCAGGGCAGTATTTCCATATGTCTCAAGTTCCGAGACGATATGAAAGCATGCATCCGAGCTTGCTCATGATGCGGGCTGCAATTTAAGGCCAGGGTGGTTAGGTCTTCCGCATCAGCGGTGGGGTATGAGGTAGAGGCAGTAGTCAACCATGTGACCACGGTTTCCCGATTGAGGGGTCCCACATGTGCAACTGCTGCCTTTAACTCTTCTCCAGACCAGGGTCTGGCTTCGGTGACCTGTTTAGTCACCGCCGCCTGCCTTCCCTGTTGTGTGATTACATTCTTAGTCACTACGGGTTTTAAAGGGGCAGGTTCCTGGGGTTCATTTCCCCATTCCGTGTTGGCCAGAGCGCTGTGCTCCTCTAACGGGGGTAAAATGGAATGGAGGGGGAAGGAGTCCCCCAGGTGCGGTCGCACTGTGCTTACAAGGGAGTGTTGGAGTTCCAATTTTTGTTTTAAAGCTTGGATCTCCTGTGCACAGGCTTCGTGGGAGGCAGCCTCGTGCCTTTTCTTGGACTGCTCTACCATGTAACTGGTGGCTTGGGCAGCCCGGGCTGATTTCTCTTGGGCATCTTGCAATTGCAACCTGAGATCTCTATTTTGGAGGGTTAGGCTGTCCCTTTCTTTAGTTGTCTCTATAAGAGAGACTGTAGCCGTCTGCTTTTCCGGCTTCAGGCTTTGGATTTCAGCGGCTTGTTGTTGGACTATGGCAGCAAGCTGTTCTGCCTCATCAAATGCTCCCTTACTCTCATTCAGCAGTTCCATACAGTCATGGAGGGCAGTGTACAGTCCCCATGCCATGAACTTGTCTTTCTTGGAGGAGGAGGGTTTCTCCTTCTCGCAGAAGGTTTGCAATGCTTCCTTTAAAGTTTTCAAGGGGTTTTCAGTTTTAAAACTTCCTTCCTCCCAAGGGCTATCACCCCGTTTTGCCATCCACCTCTCCAGACGTGGGAGACTCTGTTGCTTTTTGTACATGGTGCTTTCGGTTAGTTCCAATGTACTGGGGCGAGGAAACTTTTTGCCTCTTCCCTACTACTTTCCTGGCTTCCAATCCCCGGGCGGAAATGGCGTGAAAAATCTAATCCTCTCCTGGCTATTACCCTAAGGAGCTCTACTCCGGGCGGAGATGGTTCAGATAGTTCAATCCCTTCCTCCTAACCCTTGGTGGGGCTTAGATTCACGGGTTCGCGGACTCTCGAGTTACACAGGGATGTCCGATATACAGGTTCACTGACTAGCAGGTTCACAGGGGTGTCAGTTTCTCAATTTATTTGGATTTACTGATATGCGGGTCCACAGGGTTTATCAGTTGTTCCAGAAAAGGGACTCTGAGCGCTGCAGACACTTCTTCTCGTCCCATAGGGGCCAGAGACCTACTCTGGAGCCCTGTTAGGAAGTCGGTGCGCCTCGCTCCCGACTCCTGGTTCAAGCGTTAGGATCCGGTGCGCCTCACTCCCGGTCCTTCGTAAGCGTTAGGATCCAGTGCGCCTCGCTCCCGGTCCTTCCTAAGCGTTAGGATCCGGTGCGCCTCGCTCCCGGTCCTTCCTATAGATGCTAATACTCGTCTTGACCCTAATCCTCATCAGGATCGAGTGATATAGTTACGGCTGAGCTTGGCTCGGCCAGAAAGAAGAGTGCCAGTGCGTCTGGATTACTGAGTTATTGTTCCCCTTCTGGCGTGAAGGGCCGGTCACCCCACCGGATTGCTGAACGTTACTCCACTCTTTAAAGAGATATCAAAAGGCGTTCCTCACAACAATTCTGCTTCAAAAATGGGGGGGGGGGGAGGGGAAAGCAGTATTTTCCTAGTCGGGGTTTTGGGTTAGCAAGGGGTATTATATAGGCCTGGGTGTAGAGGTGCAAGTGTCTACGGGTATCCTACTCTGCAACAACCCACCCAGACAGCCGTTTAAATGGGGAATCTCAAGAGAGAGATGCGGATCCCAGGGCTTCGCCTTTATCAGTCCCCTTGCTTTGCCGGGAAGTGGGCCCGGCTGGCGGCTGGACTTTAGGGCTGAAGGGAGGAGCGGGGGAAAAGCCCAACCCACAAAAACAAGAACAGTGCTCTCTAGAGCCACACACACACACACGTACACGGTTGTTTTACGTGGCAATTGATTTTTGGTGACAAATTAGTCAAAATTCAAAGAGTCTCAGAAAACTTTTTCCTACGTCTACACGCTAAATACACACGTGTCGACTCATGTGCATTCAGACAGGTAGGAGTGCCCGCATTCTTTCCACCAGTAATCTGTTACCCGAATTGCTCTTTAATTGGGGAAATTAGCTTAGCAATCGGTAACTATGTATTTATAGAGCGAGATTGCACTCAACTATACCAGAATCCGTTTAATGAGACTTTGAATAAAGACAAACAAAGGATTCCAAATTAAACAGTGTTTATGTCTTCAAGCATTCAAATGGTGCAACACAGACATACAAGAGGCTAAGAAATAACAGAGAGTAGTACAGAGACGTTTGCCAATGTGGCAGGAGAGCGTTGACCCAATATTTACCGTATCTAGAAGAGGTGTTGTCCAATTTCACGTAGACTAATAACAGATTGAAAAGGAAGACCGAGATGGGGGCAGGGGTTCCCGTAGACTTGGCCAGCAAGACGGGAGGGAGCGTGGCTAGGCTGCGCAAAACCAAACCAACAGAGTAACGGCAAAGGTGCCAGGAAAGACCTAAGGTGACATAGTGGGCTTGGAGTCCCACAGTTATACTGTTTTTCTGGGGGCGGGGAGAGGGGTTGCACCTCTCCTAGGTTCCCAGGTGGCAAAAGGTGACAAAAGGATTAATCTGTGGCTGCCGGGGCGGAGTAGTGAGAATTTAAAAATCTATTCTAATGCCAATGACTGTAGCACCCGTGATGAGCTGGAATCTCTCTGCTGATGAGATTTACATTCAGGAACAATGGGAGCGATCTGTGCAAACGTCCTGGGGCCGCTGTGGCTGCTGTGGTGGAATGACTTATCTGGACTGCTGCTGATGGCCCATTAAGCAGTGGATGTTGCAAGGGGAGGGGGTGCTTGACACTGATTTCCTGACCTTCTGCTTCTTCTGACATGGCTGCAGCTGGAATAGAGCCTATACAGGAACATGGCTTCCCTCTGGTTCACCAGAGGCTGCCCCTGTATCTGCTTCCTAGCTGCTAGCTGCACGGCGCTCGAGGAGCAGCCGAGTCCGTGAGTACGGAGCGCGCAGCGGCCGTCCCGTAGCGTTTGGGGCGGGCGCGCGGCCAGCGGAGCAGTCAAGTGTCAGCACAGCGGGTTGCCAGATCCCGCCCAGGAGGGGGTGGGCAGGCCCGTATGCTAACACATGTCTACCCTGAATAACTTCTGATGGAAACAGTTGTGACTGGGTCACTGTAAAGGCTCCTCATAGTGAGATCTTTTAATGTGCTACTAACCAGCATATACTTTATGGATTGTTTAAAAGTAAAGGTGGGGTGGGGGAGAGAGCTACACCTTGGGATGCCTGATAAAAGATGCCAATGTTTTTGTATAGCACTCTTGATTTTGGTGTAGAAACTATTATATGTTAGAGTAATGACCATCCTGTTGTTATTTTGTATATAAATATAAAGACTTGAGCTTTAGCAAAGAAGATCTGGGGTATTTAAAGCTTTATGAAAAGCTTGTCTGAAGATTTTAGACAAATAGCCCCTGTCTGAAAATTGGCTAATTAAGACAAATGTAATCTAAAACCATTCCATAAAAAAATATCCATGCTTAAAATGCAGGCATCTAATTTAAAAACAAACAAAAATCCTGTTATTTTGGCCACAGTTCATCCTGAATTACATGTAATGTCAAAATGTTATATGTTGCTTTGAAGCCTGAGTTGTGCTCCTTCAGATGGTTCAGTTCATTTGTCAATTATTTCAAGAGATAATGGGGTTGCATATGGCAGAGAATGAAAAAGTAAGGACACCAGAAAAGCGGGTTCATAATTTCATATCTCATTTCAGTCTATCCCAGCAAAATAAAGCAGACGTCCAGTGGTATTAAGGAGTAAGTTTATTCCAGCATATGTTTTTGAGAGTCAGACCTCACTTCTTCAGATGTGTATAAGACTGCAAAACTGGGAGATATCCGGGAGAAGGTGGATTTCAGAAGACAGAGCCCATCTTCCTGAGTATTTTAATATAGGGAATGCTTTTGTTACAGTGAGTTTGGGGTTAAACTGTTTTTGAGCTAGATTATCTGGCCTATTGAGGTTACCCTGCTCACAAAAAATGCAGACATTGACCAGACCAAGACCAGTTTAACCAGCTCTCAGTCCTTCACTAAAAGATACACAGCAACAATCCAATACCTATCCACAAACAGTCTTGGAAGCAAAGATACAAGGAATATAATGCACATTTGTATGCAAGATCTTTCCTTTAAAATATAATGTGGTTCACCTCCATCAACATTTAACAGTATATAGCTCAGAACTGAGGCCCAGATGGCAACCTCCTGCTTGTATTTGAATTAAGCCCCTCTAATGTCATTTGGCTGGGGCTTGAAGATAGGTAAACCACCATAATATTGTTAGGGAATAAACAGGAGAAGGGGGAGACTCTTTCAAACATGTTATGCTCATGTGAACTAGTAACATGGTGAGGGCTTAAATTACAGAAAATTGGATGAGCAGGTTACTTAGCCTTATGCCAAAGAGGATCTGAAAGGGGAGGGGGAACAATTTTTAAAAAATATATTGTTAAAATACACTCCCCCAGCTTCAAGCCAGATAAGCTTGTTACAACCACTGGATATTCTCTAGTACATATAAAGGATGATACTTTCAACAGGAGGCTTTTTTTTAAAGCTTATTCCTCACAATGACCTGCTGCTGCTTCTTATTCAAATACCACACAAGGAGAAGGCTAAATGGGCTTAAGCCTTAAATGTTTTGTCTGGCAGCAAGGGTTGAGGGAACACAAGCTTTTAATCCATGTGTAGGAGCTAATTTTCTAATCTTTAGATTTTAGGGCAGGGGTGGGGAACCTTTTTTCTCCCAAGGGCCATTTGCATATTTATAACATCGTTCAGGGGGCCATACCGGCATAGATCTCCCGTGGGGGGAGGGGAGAGGCTAGGGTTGCCAGGTCCTCTTCACCACCGGTGGGAGGTTTTTGGGGAGGAGCCTGAGGAGAGCAGGGTTTGGGGAGGAAGACTGCATAGCCATAAAGCCCAATGGCCAAAGCGGCCATTTTCTCCAGGGGAACTGATCTCTATTGGCTGGAGATCAGTTGTAATAGCAGGAGATCTCCAGCCACCACCTGGAGGTTGGCAACCCTAAGAGAGGCTATGCAGAGAAGGCTGGGAGGGTGCCTCTGCTCTCCCCGGTCCTCTCCCTCCTCCCAGGCGGGAGGATAGCCAGTGATGGGCCCGGGTAACCGAGGCACTGGGGGGGCGCAGCTTGCAGCCCGTGGTTGATCTGAAGGAAGGGAGGAACAGAGGAAAGGGAGGGAAGGAAGGAAGGAAGGAAGAAAGGGGAGAGAAAGAAAGAAAAAGAGAAAGAGAGAGAGGGAGGGAGGGAGAGAAAGGGAGAAAGAACAGGATGGAGGGAGACAGAGAGACAGAAAAAGAGGGAGAGAGGGAGAGAAAGAGAAGGAGAGACAGTGAAAGAAAAAGAGGAAGACAAGAGAGAAAAGCCTTCCTCCCACATATGTGCGTGGCCGGCCGGGCTGAAGGCTTCCAGCTTCTATCTCTTTCTCTCTCTCTCATTCACACACACACACACACACTGCCCGGCATGGCCGGGCTGAAGGCTTCCAGCTTCTCCCACACACACACACACACACACACACACACGCACACACATGGCCGGGCTTCCGGCTTCTCTCTCTCTCACACACACACACGCGGCCCAGCCAGGCTGAAGGCTTCCGGCGCTCTCTCTCTCTCACACACACATACACACACGTGCACTTCCAGCTTCTCACCCACCCACACACGGCCCAGAACGGCCGGGCCGACGGCTTCCCAGCTCCAGAAGCGGCAATGGCAGCTGCTTCCATGTGAGAGTCCGTGGGCCGCAGCAAGTGATGTTGTGGGCCTTAAATGGCCCATGGGCCAGAGGTTCCCCACCCTTGATTTAGGAGAAGGGAACACACCCTGAGATTTTCCACAGCTCCTATTGCTTAAGCCATCATTGAGTAAGGTGCAGCATAAACCATATTTATACAGAATTAAATCCCACTGAGTTTACTGGGACTTCCTCCTGTTCTATTTATAACATGCTACAAGTTGCCCTAACCTGGTCCTAGTTGTATAGATGACTTTCAGTTGGTGAGGTCTGATGAAGTGGAGAAGCTGCTTGGAAGTGTGCAGCCCACCACATCGAGGCCTGACCCTTGCTCTTCGTGGCTGGTAGCATGGAATGGGCTTGGGTTGGACAAGTAGGCCTGGAAAGTAGTAAATTAACCCCTGCAAGAGGGTGTAGTTTCAACTGCTTTGATAGAGGTGGTCATGAGACCCCTCCTGCGAAAGACAAGCCTGGACCCAAGTAACTTAAGTACCACCTGCTGGGCAACACCCCATTGTTTCAGCAAGGTGCTTGAGAAAGTAGTGGATACATAGCTTTACGTGATCTTAGAGAAGACTCACTTCAGTCCAGATCTGGGTTTGGGACTGAAACAGCCTTGGTCACCCTGACTGATATTTGCTCGAAGAGTGACAAGGGGAGAATGTGAGCCTGTTTATTCTCTTGGAGACTTTCAATACCATTGACTATATTAACCTCCTGGAGAGGGTGGCTAGATGGGAAATAGGGGGCACTGTTCTTCAGTAGCTCTGCTCTTACTTGACTGGTCAATTCCAGAAAGTAGTGCTAGGGAACCTGCCAGGATCTATTTTGCCCCCCATTCTGTTTTAACTATGTGAAACTGCTAAGATTTGTAGTGTGGTGACACCAACAAGGAGATGCCACCTAGCTCTATGTTTCCTTAACAGCTGAGTTTGGTTGGTCTGTGGAGGTCCTGAACAGGCGCCTGGAGAAGGTAATAGTATAGATGCAGGCCAATAAACTGAAGCTCAGTCCAGACATGGCTGAAGTCAATGACAGAAGTTCTTAAGGACAAGTCTCGAACAACTGAACATCTCTGGAGAATAATAATACACTCCCACATACCTTACTCTTGTAGTTCCACGATTCTCAACCATGCAAAGGGGTCCTCTCCCTTCCAGAAGTCTGCCTCTTTCCACTGGGAACTCTTCCAGAACACTTACATGATGCCATTTCTCCAAATCCCTCAAAACCTACCTTGTCTTTGAAGTCCTTGACCCACCCCTTCAGTACTGAAATTAAGGCTAAGCATAAGTAACTGGAAAGAATGTGTGCTCTTTTCTGGGTTATCCCTATCTTCCTTTGTTGCCTCCCTTACATCAAATATATTGTTAGCCAGAGGGGGAAAGGGTCCTTTTGTGTGTGTGTAAAGTGCTGTCAAGTTGCAGCCGACTTATGACAACCCCATAGGGTTTTCAAGGCAAGAGACATTCAGAGGTGGTTGGCCATTGCCTTCCTCTGAATAGTGACCCTGGACTTTCATTGTGGTCTCCCATCCAAGTACTAACCAGGCTGACCCTGCTTAACTTCTGATGTCTGACAAGATCATGCTTGCCTGGGCCATCCAGGTCAGGGCAAAGGGTCCTTGCCCCTTGTAAATGGTCCTACACATTGATAGTACCCATTGTTGGAGTTAAACATCCCTCTTTTCCAGCAGATAATGCTGGAGTCTGACATAATTTCAGAGGCTTAATACCTAACAAATAGGTACCAGTTCTCCATCTGTAAAATGAAAAACACAGTGGGATCAATAGATCTCAGCAGACTATTTATTACACAGTACTTTTAAAACAGCAAAGAATGTTCAGCACTCCTCATGTTCTCCAGCCACTAAGTTATTTTCACTTTTGACAGATGGGGCAAAGGAGAGAACAGGAACCAATGTTAACTGGGCTATCCCACAGCTGAAAGAGGGATGCCTGCCCCTTATTCTGGAAGTTAACTGCATGCAACAGTGAAGCTGAGCTCTATTTTTATCCAGAAAAATATGTGCCCTGAGGATCAAACATTAGGGAAGTAAAGTATTTAGCACGTCAGGAACAGTAGCTTTACACATCCCATTTCTCCAAAGACTATACTTGGGAGGTGAACTAATTGTCTCCGGCAGCTTTATTTTAGAAGAGACAGAGAGGAACAGGAGCGAATATTCAGTGATTTCTAAAGCTGTTCTGACTGGAGATCTAGTGCATGTTCAATTCTCACAACAGTAATTGGACCACATGGCCTGCAAAAGTCTTCAAAACCATTTCTTCCAGACTCTTGCCAAGATTACTACAAACAAGTTCATTGTAACTCCATCTTCAGTTTGTTGCACCTTCCTTTTCACATAGGTGCTCTGGAACCCAGCCTGTCTTGGTTATGCATGTTCCCCTTTGCAATTTCCTGAACTGCTAGTCAGATTAAAATATCCAGTTTGATTCTGGCTAACTAGACAGTAATAACAAAAAACAGGAAAAAAGCCATGGAGCTCATGTGAATAAAAACAATCTTTTAATAATGTACAACAGAAAATTGGACAACCTCATTCTTATATTAAAACAAAAGATTTTTTCCTATATTACACATATTTACATTTGCATACTGAGGAGGTAAAGTGTCTAAGTGGCTATTTTACAGTCTTTTTCTAATAAAACATACAAAACTTGAAACAAGTATAAATGTCAAAGAGCCAAGGAGGAAAAGAAAGGAAGAAGAAATAGACAAGTACCAAGATCAACCTGTTCTGAAGCCAGTGTACCACTTGCCAGAGACTGATAGCCCCAGCTGAGGACTCGGCCCTTCTATATCCGAAAAAAAAAGACGAAGGCTTGAATCTTTCAGGGCATTTCCTTACCCCCTCCTTCTCCCCAAGAGCCCCCCAAAGATCTTTAAAATGCCAATGCTGGAGGCTGTGGAACTAACACGACCAGCAATTCCTGCAACCCACTGAATTTCTTGCATCACTGGAAAAACTGCCAATTGAAAGGAAAGTGTGTGTGGGGGGGGCAATTTCACAGGGTTACTCCTCATCTCTGCAGCCCCCCACCCCAGCTGTATGGATTTTTGTTTTGTTGAGTCCCATGACAGCAGCCTTTTGGAAATGCTGGGGAAGGCAAGAAATAATCATGTCATGAGCATCCTTGTGTGATTCAAGCCTAAGAGCACACCCACCCTATAAACTCTCTTCCATTAGGGTTTTTGATGACACCAGACTCTTCCAAGATGTATCTTGTTTGCTCTACAGCTGAAACCTGTGAGCTGCATAAAGTTGGGCTACTCAAAAAACTGCAGAGTGCTACACAATTTTGCCTTTCTCCTGTGTTTCTGAATATATTGGGAATGAACTCAGGGCTGGTAGTACAAATCTAACTGGTTGTTTTTAGTACATTTATTACAGCAACTATAGATTTAATTTTTGAAATAACTTGCAGCCTTCTTTTTTGGATCCATGGAGGAATGGATAGGAACAATAGTCATGTGAGTATGACATGAGGATTTCCATGCCAGCATGTTTTTAGCAGGCAAATCAGAAAAATCAACCTAATGCAATTTGTAGTGTTGCAAACTGCATCCAGCCAACAACTCTCACATATCACTGGACTGATAAATGTTACAGTACTGAGATGACAGATCAGATGCAATTTGGAGATGTCAGATCAGATGCACTTGGAGATGTCCCAAATGAGCATCTAGTGGAGACTTACCTTGCCCTGAAGCAGCACATGGTGTGTGTTAGTCTGTTTAAAACATTTAGCCTCACTCCTCCATGATGTAACTGTGTACTGGCATTGAGCAAAATTACTCCTAAGTTTTTGCTGCAACCTTGCAACACTCTTTGGACAAAGAATAATGAAAAATGCTACAGAGAAAAATTACTGTCCCAGTGACCCAGATTTTGAGGTGCAACACAATGCCACAGTCATCTCTTCATGTTTTAGTAGGGTTGCCAGGTGCCCGCTGGTGGCAGGCAAACCCCCGGTAATTTGCCCCTCTGCCCGCCAACCAGCTGAGGGTTAGCGGGCAATCATGCATGTGTGCACCAACGTGGCATTTCCGGTTTACAACCGGAAGTGCCGCGTTGGCGGGTGAACCTCCCGTTGACGGTGGTGGTGGTGGGGAACTGGCAACCCTACTTGCTGTGCATGCGCTTTGAGCGAGTGCACAGCGGGGCTTTGAAGGCTCCAGGCTCCCTTTGCACTCTAAAAGCCCAATCGGAGTGCAAAGGAGGGCTGGGCTGGAGCATTCCTCCCTGCCTCGCTGTGCGAGTGCTTCAAACGAGCACACAGCGAAGCTTTGAAGGCTCCAGGCTCCCTTTGCCCGAATGCAAAGGAGGGCTGGAGCGTTCTTCCCAGCCCTGCTCTGCATGCGCTCTGAGTGTGCGCACAACAGGGCTAGGAAACCGGAAGTGGTGTCGGGAGCATGCAGGACTCCCTCCACCCAGCCCCGCCCAGTGGAACCTCCCGTTAAAGGTAAGTGGGGACCTGGCAACCCTATGTTTTAGGCTACATGTGGCTAGAAGAGGAACATGTTAGCATAAGCCTTTATGTAAATTTCACCCCAAGTCAAACTGCTCTTACATGGAAGCATGTCTTGCTAATCTTCATGGAGTTTATTTCTCAGTGCTCAGGATTGCAATGCCAAAAAGGCAGAGGAAAACATGTTCTAAAAAAAAAAAGAGGATTTATCACTCCAAAGAACCGAAACGTGCTTATTAGCAGGCTGGATTTTTCTGCAGCAAGTTAATTGTATAGGTACACCACTCTTCACACTGCAAAGGCCAAGAAACCTTCTAAAGAGAATGGCTCCAAAAGTGATTTTTACTAAGTGGGATCTAGTGAGGGCATTATCCCTTTCACCTGGGTAACTCTCTTCCCCAACTACCCAACTGAAACATTTAAATCCATATGCATTGGTTTCAACTTCCTGTACTCCCCCACCAAGTAGACCATGTCATCTTGGTAAAATTTCAAGGTGCCTTTCATCTTTGATCTGAGATGCACGAATGATTCAGTCAGCTATGTCCCATTGCTGGAGATATGCAGTAGCCTCTAGCTCAGAAACAATCAGAACAAAGTGACAGAGGAAGGCAAGTTTTACAATCAAAAGCACAAACTCTTCATACTCCTCCACAAATAAGAGTGCCTGAGATCTTTTAAAACACAGACTGGAGGAAGCCACAGTTCCTTTCAAACCAAAAGGAACATGTAAAGTTGGCTGCATAATGCAACAACTCTTCAGCTTTACACACTGACACAGTTGAAAACAAGAGAAAGGGCTGAAGGAGAATGCACACACACACACACAAACACAAATGCAGAATGTTTTATATTCTTTAAAAAAGTCCTGCCTCTTTTGTCTTACAAGTTAGGACTCATGGTTTGAGCAGAAACAGTTCCAGTGTAGAACCGAGCTGTGTGTATTTTTTAAAGTTTTTTTTGCAGTGATTTCTTTATAAACAGAATGAGAGGTAATCATCAATTGTATTTCTCTTATAAAGAATAGTAAAAAAAGTTAAAACCCCAGCCCTCCCAATAAAACAATAGTTAAAAAAATAATCAAACCACTCCAGTTAAAAGTTATGGCTTCAAGAGTTATCTACCACAAACACCTGACCTAACCCATACACAATGGAGTTATCGATGCATTATTTGCATCATAATACAGTCTCAGGCTGTTCCCTAAGCAAATGTGACAGCCAAATCAATCTTACCACCACCTGACTATTCAACTGAAACAAAATACATGCAGTTAATCTATTACCATACCACCCCTCCCTCCCCTGCGACACATAACTGCTTCCAGAATATGGGAAACTATATATATATATTTACACACACACACACACGTATTTAAAAAACAAATTCATTTGCAGTCATAATTCCTTAAGAGAGAAATCTTGCCTGGAAGCCTCTTGAGTTGTTTTCCCAATGGATGCTTCATTCTTACATCCAGAAATGTAAAATGCTAGAGTCATTCTGCCAAAGGCACCTTGAGATGTGGAAAGGCGATGATCCTATAAGGACGACAGCCTTCCCCAGCCTTGCTTTTGACTCACTTGCTCTTATCAGCACAAGCTCCGATTACAGTGGACATCTATTCCTTTGGCAAAGGGCTCTGCTTACCTGGCAATCTTGTGTTGCTACTCAGAACTGCCATTATGGGGGATCCTGAAGCCAAGCAAAAGAAAAGCTGTCTCCTGCTTTAAAAACAACAATGAGGGAATGGGCGACAGTTTAATGGCCCTGGTAGGTCTACCAAGTGTCAGGGCATACTTCCACCTCTCCTGAGAGGAAAGTGATCATCATCACAAAGAGGGCACTAGCACCTGCACTTCATAAGAAGACACTATTATTTGCACATGCACAGGAGCACAAGGGAACACAATACATATTTAAGGGGCGCAGGAACACGTACCTTTGCATGTGCACACGCTGTTGAACACTAACAGCTGCGCTGTTTTAGGATGTGTTTTCGGTCAAGAGCTTCATGTGGCTAGGCAGTGGGTGTATGCAAGGCTTGTAATGTATGCAGATGTCAGTCCTCAAGACCACCCCTCCCTCTAAGTACACGAGTTAGTCTCTTCTTCTCTCAAGCCATCAGTATGTCAATAGAATTTACAGCAATTTCCATCGCAGAAATCAAGGTTACAGTTGTGGCCAACATTGTCTGTACAAGTCCCTCTTTATATTCTTAGGAGGGCATTGGGGGAAAAAAGATGTGTTTTGCTCCTCAGCCACGAAGAGAGCTAGGTCTACGAAGCCCTGCCTCCTCACCTAATCACCCGCAGGCCAAAGTTGTCCACATGTTATGTTGATAGCAGCAGGCAATGTAGAAATATGAGGTAGCCTTCACCACCACATTTCAATTCTTGCATGGCAGCTTTTGTGCAGTTTCCTCGGGATGGGGTTCGCGAATTAAATTTTCACATCTTCCTGGATACTGAGCTGAGAGAGAGTTTTCTTGATGCGCAAGGCTGTTAACCGTGCTGCCCCGTTAGCATACCAGCACTCTCGCATCATTTTCCCCATTACTCGCAAGGCCTGAGAACACAGAAAGAGAGATGCCATCAGGAACTTTGTCCCACCATATCAAATCCTATGCCTCTTTTAGCCTACATTCATTCAACAACTTATATTCTGGCAGTACTTTCTTCTTATCAAGACACAGCGTACTAGGGTCTATCCCTACCCAAGCATGACCTTGCTAATTCACTTCCCTTATGAAAAAGGACATTTCTCAGTCTTCGAGGGGTGGCGGTTTGGGTCTGCATTCTTTGGCAGCTGTGCTGACATAACACCACATTGGCTTTTGTTGTTTGTCAATATCTATTGGAACATTTGATTGGTACTCATGGGTTAGAGTGAGAAAAGGCTTACTGGACCCACTGAACTTTTTGATAAGCCTAATTTTGGCCACAATTCTAAATGTTACCCAGTACTGCAGCTGCACCACATTCAGTTTAGCAAATTACTTTTCAAGGCTTTTGCTATCTGTACTGTTTTATTGCTCTGCCGAGAATGATTAACAATATGGCAGAACTGTCAAGCAGGTGCTCCACCACATGCCCAGATCCCAGTTCATTGTGCACTTGAAACAGCCTATTAAAATGGGACTCTGGCACTAGGTGGAAATGTTCACCTAATTGTTTGATTATGCCTACGCTTCCATCTAGGCATCTGCAAATAAAATACTGAATATATATACATATCCCAGACTTAGCACACGTTGTTCCTCAAAGGAAGCAAACAGTATAATCATCCAAATGGTAATGAAATCCATAGGGTTTCCCTTTTTAACATTTCAAAGCTTTGTCTTCTGCAGTGGATAGTGTTTGGTTTTCCTCACTGCAGACCCTTCCGCTTTTATTCAAATGAGGGGAAAGTAGGACATTTGAAAACTGCTGCCTAACCCACCTCACTAGGCTACTGGAAAGAAAGACTCTATACCCTGAAGATGAGCGATAGCAATGTTTACTATGCAGATAGTGTCCAGAGCATGCACAGGCCTTGGTTCCTTAGATACCACCCAGTCTCAGGGTGATATCACAGACTTCTACACTAAAGGCAGTGAAAACGGATGCCATTCACACCAAGGAGGAACCTGTACCTGGGTGGTTTCTACTACTGCTGCTGAACAATTGTTTAATGTCAACAAGGTCCTAGGCCTTCTTCCATGCCCTAGGCTCATGACACATGCTATATCAAAAGCAATGTTTGCCAGAATTGCCCATTATATTGATGGTATCCTCTCTTTTAGCCTTCAAGATGACAGATGAGTTTTACCTCATAACTTTGCCACCAGTTAGGAATGTTTGGTCGCAGCTTCTGATCACACACAACCTTTCGCATTTCTTCAATAGAGGGGTCAGAGGGCACAAGATCATAATAAGGGAGCTGATATTCTTCATGAATACCTGAAAAAAGGGGATGCGAGAGGAGGAGATATTATTCCAGTCATTTCCATTTTTCACAAATGCAGTAGACATTGTTTATTCAATATCCTATGCAGAATAGGAAGAATCCCATGCAAAAGGGCTCTAGAAATCTGCATCATGTAAAATGGCATTTACCAGGACAGCTCATAGCCACTGCCGTCAGATAGGGGGTTTTCAATGGATGGACACCATGTTTCCTTCTACCTTTATATTCAGCGCAGATCCCAACCCTTGTCCATGTCCTCTGCCATCACCCATCTACTACTTCAACCCAATACATTAGTAATTACATTTTCTAAGTCAATCACAAAGAAAGTGAAGGGGAAGGGAGTGTAAAACTGATTCTTCATTGTAACAGCAACAACAACATGAGCTTTAGAACTCTAGAAGAAATTATGCAACCAAATGTGGTATTTCTGGTTACAGATTTTGTGAGTTTTGATTTAAAAGCTTTATACTTATGGGTGAACTGCCAAAAATAGAAGGATGTGGCAACAATCAAAATGTCAGCAGAATTCAATTGATACTGTCATATTAATGAATCAGTGTGTCCAAGAAACCCAAACAACTATTTATACTCAATCCAGAACAGAGACTCCAGCACCCTCCCCCCAAACAAAACATATTAGTGGGACTCTGATTAGAATGCTGAGTCACTGGGAACAAAGGGATCTGCTGAATCAGCAGGACCACTTTCTTGCAGCATAGTTCTCCACCGCCTTCATCATATTTAGTGCACTGTAGCCCCAAGTAGCTTCATTTTTTTAAAAGAACACTGAAGTTTCTATGCACTTGGATGACACTGCTTTGATCCAACATTTGAAGCTTAAAGAAATCATCTCTAGATGGAAGGAAGAAAAAGTAACTTCTTACCTCCTGAGTTGCATCTGCGAGCAATTTCCCAGTAGACCAAGCCCAGGGCATAAATATCGGCACATTTAAATGAATCAAAATGTTTCATGTTAATTGTTTCATCAAGAACCTCAGGGGCCATGTACCTGAAGCAAATGAGACCAAACACATTAACTGCTACAGGATGTACTGAGGACATAATTTATATGGCAACCATTTCCATATGACACATTATAGTTAAGATCTATTACTGTTAAAGCACCCGAGTATAGTATAGAAGCCCATTTGCCACAAATATTGACCAAGGATCAGCATGTTTCATAACAAGATTCCTAGGAAGGAGACCCATCCAGTTAAAATAAACCTTGGAGGGATATTCAATATGTTTTCTATAATAAGCCATCTTTTTGTTTTGTTTTTTAAACAAAACAAAATACTAAAGGTGATATGAAAATGACTGGATGGTAAGTACTGTATTTTCTGGCGTATAAGACTACTTTTTAACCCAGGAAAATCTTCGCAAAAGTCGGGGGTCGTCTTATACGCCGGGTGTCGTCTTATACGCCGGATGCTGAATTCCGAGCCAGACTGGAGAATCTGCCTGGGGAGCCGCCTCCGCTCTGTCCATGTCCGCCGGAGGAGGGAGGGGAGGCGAGCCCGGCGAGGGTGCTCACTGCCCGGCTCGGAGTCGGAGCCAGGCACGCCGGGGTGCACGGAGGGAAGTGCTCGGCTGCGCTCCAGCGGCAGCGCAAGGCAGGCAGGTGGCTGGCTGGCCGGCTGGCCGGGGTGGCCACTCTCTTCTCCCGGCACAGGGTGTTTTGGCTGCCGCCTAGCACACCCAACATGCCCCCTTTCCTCCCCGGCCTCCGCTTCAGCTTCTGTTTTTATGGGCTTCCCTCCCCTCCAAACCCTCCTTTAGCCCCGCCCTCCGTGGGCCATCGGCTCAGTCTTCCCCTTGCCTTTAGCCTCGCCCTTCTCGAGGGCCCTTACTCTCGCCCCCGTCCCCCTTCTTCCCCGCTACCTTCTCCCCTCGCCGACTCCTCCCAAGAGCCACGTCCCGCCACTTCGGGCTCCCACCCTCCCGCCGGAGCCCGGGGCTGAGCCTTGGCTACAGCCGGCGTCTCTGGCTGCGGGGCTCCCGCTGCCCGGGGAGGCTCCCTCCCCGCCTCGCCTCCAGGATTTGCTCTGGCTGGGCCGGGTCGGCACACACTCTTCCATGCCGGGAGGTTGGCCCCCGGCCTCCTCCTGTTCCTCCCGCCAGCCCTGCCTCCTGGCGCGCTGCCAGCTCGTCCGGCCGCCCCCTCTTTCTCCCGCCCCGGTAAGTGGTGTTGTTTCCCCGGGGGTTGAGCCGCCCCAGGAGGACCGGGGTGGCCGCGGGGTTGGGGCGCAGTCCCGAGGGCCGGCCCCAGGCCGCTGACTCGGGACAATCCCAAACTCTATATTTTAACTGTAAAAATGGGGGGGTCGTCTTATACGCCCAGTCGTCTTGTACGCCGGAAAATACGGTATGTAGAAACAGCCATAACTCCAGTTTTGTCCTGAATACTAAAGACACCCAACAGATAAGAAGAAGAAGGAGGAAAAAAGAAAAGGATAGCATCAATTAAACATTTGCAGCAACTTCTGATCATGGCTCTCTTAGTTCATCTCACAAGGCTAAAAATATTAAGCCCTACTCCATTTGGCAGGTTCCACTAGTAGGGATGTGCGTTCAGTATATCCGAGCTTAAAAACTACCTGAAAAATACCTTAACAGTATTTTTGGGTATTTGTTTAGCCGAATACACATTATCTAATCTTCAATGCTAGCCGGTTATCTCAATCCTGAAAAAAATTGAGTTTATTCAGGAATGCTGAACAGCAACAGTTAAAGGTCTGCAAAATTGCTCTATGCTCTTTTTCCAACTTTGGACTGGTTCCCAGGGCAACAGGGGGAGCTGTACTGCTTGACTGATCACAGCAGTTATTTTACAGGGTTGTTTGGCTTCAAATGTGGAGTCCTTGTCCGTCCCCCCCCATTAACAGATTTCCCAGGGAACAGAAGGAAAAGGGGAAGGAGGCAGTGGCAAATAGGACTGCATGCTATGGGGAGCAGTGTTGTTACAGAAGTTGTTTCATGCCTACTTTTCTTTCAAGTTTTATTTTATTTATTTATTTTATTAGATTTTTATCCTGCCCTTTCCCGACCAAAGTAAGCTCAGGGCTGCTAACATGCAAGCAATATTCCAGTTAATAACAATATCAGAATAATAAATAGTTACAAATTAAAACTTATAATATCCCAGAATTAAACAGCTTAATACCAAAAATCCAGATGGCGCTTACATACCAGTACTGACAACTAAGCAGAAGTGAAAAGGTGAGGCAAGCTACAATAGGATGAAATAGGAGGCCAGCTATAATGGAACTATTGCTGCCCTCAATCACAGGCCTGGCTGAACATCTCCCTCTTTCAGGCCCTGCGGAACTCAGCTAAATTTTGCAGGGCCCAGGTCTCATTAGACAGAGAGTTCCACCAGGCTGAAAAAGCTCTGGCCCTGGTCGAGGTCAGCTGAATACTTCTCGGGCTGGGGACCACTAATAAGTTGTTACTGGATGAGCGCAATGCTCTTTGAGGGGTGTATTGGGAAAGGCAGTCCCATAGGTACAATGGTCCTAGACTGTTTAGGGTGTTAAAGGTTAGTACCAAGACCTTAAATCTGAGCTGGTACTCAACCTGTATCCAGTGCAGCTGGCGGAGCACCAGTTGAATATGCACTCTCCATGGGGTCTCCGTGAGGACCCTCACCGCTGCATTCTAGCTCTCCTAGTGCATTGAGTACATGCAGGCTAAGAGGGTCATAGCGAAAGGCTTTGCCCTTGTGGGTAAGGGGATATAGAAACTTCAGAACATGTCTTGATCTGCTGTTCATTCTACCAAGAGGTCCGCACAAGGGTTCTTTTCCCTTTGCTTAACACTTGCCCTGACCAACGAGATGAGTTTCTGGCTAAGAAGCTCCTATGTGATGAAAAATCACAGTTTAAACTCTTGACTGCTAAATTCTGTGCTGCAGCTATTAAAATACGTCGTACCCTGACAGGATAAGAGTAACAGAAATACTTTATTACTCAAAATATTAAGGGGGTCACACCAAGTTATACGATGTTTATACAAATTTTATTTATACACGTAATAGGTAATTTTTAGGCTCAGATTATTTGTAGTAGCAGTAGCAGCTGTTGTTGTGGTTTTCTTATTATCTGTTGTGGCTGTTGTTATTTGTTTGTTTGGTTGTTAGTTTTCGCCGGTCAGTGACCGTATTAATAAATTATTATTATAGGCCAAGAGGGTCACATTGGCATGAGCAGAGGAAGTGGGAAGCAAAAGCAGCTCTGCTGCTATTCATCCCCCACCTTCCTGCTAGGCAGTGTCCCCCCCTGTGGCAAATGTTGAGATCACCTTGAAGATGGAGCTCACTGGGCGGGCGCTTGGTCCTCTGGGAGTGAAAGGTGCATGGGACAGGATACAGTGGGTGCAATTATGAGGGAGTACCTTATTGAGCCCTATGAGTGGCAGACCACCAATCCACTGAGCTATTGGGCCATGAAAGAGAAAGTCTAGCTGGACCTCTCTGCTGTGGCCCAGAGGCTCCTCTCACACCCTCCGACAAGCAGGCAGAGTGTGTTTTCTCTCCCATATGCAGGTAACATTCTTGGCCGACATTGTTCACACCTACTCTCGTGGACAGTTGAGCAGTTGGTCTTCCTGAAGGTCAAATCGTCACTGTTCAACTACCCAGTTCTGGACTCTGAGGGTCAGTGAAATGAGCACATGCTTGTGCCTGCATCCTCTCTAAGTCTGTTGGGAAGTAGGGGGCGAAAAACTCTTCCCAAAATTAAAATGTCACTAGAAAGAAGCAGCAGTGTAGTTCCCCAATTTGATTGGCAGAATTCCCAACATCCCTAATGCCATTCCAAATCCACCTGCATCAAAACGCTTCAACTGAACCCCAGTAGTTCTGCAGCACAGGGGGATCAGCCCCACAAAACCAAAATTGCATGCTGAAAATAATACAGCTGCACCAAAACTGCTCTTCATCTTGTTGAAGATGAAAGGGATAAAGTAGGATAGAGAACTTTATGTCTAACATAAACCAGCAGAACCCACAGGAGCACCATAAATAATGAAACTAATCTGCATGTGGCTAACATTCCTCTTTGCAGAAGTGGGAGGTGGGAAAAGAAGAGCCAGTGTTGAAGGGCAGCTACAGTACCTAAGGCTCCTCCTCTGAGGCAGTGATGGTGTACACACTGCTGAGAGAGGAGGATCAGGATTCACACCCCTCCCTCTCACTTACTGAAGTCTTCCTCGGGGAAGTGATGGTATGTGGATTGCCCTTGGTTTGGGGGGGGGGGGGGGAAACAGCCTGATGGGATTCTCTGGTTGGACACTGTTTCTGTTGTGGTTGCAAAAGTAGCTCCCATGCTTAAGACTGTTCTGCTGGGCTTCTGCGGATTGCCCTTGGTTCTACAAACCCCTCACTCACACACAAAACCTGATGGGGTTCTGTGGTTTGACATTGGTTTTACTTGTGGCCCACTGTGCTTAAGACTGTTCTGCTGGGCTTCTGTGGTTTGCCCTTGGTGCTGCTGGGCTTGCAAAAGTGGCCCCATGTGTTTAAGATTCTTCTGCTGGGCTTCTTCTTTTGTGGATTGCCCTTGGTTCTTAAAAAAACACCCTGCTAGGATTCTCTGGTTTGATACTGGTTCTGTTGGGCTTGCACTGCCACACTGGCTCTGGGTTCTGCTGGGTTTCTCTGTTACATATTGGTTCTGTTGGCCTTGCAAAAGTGCCCCCCCCCCACTTGATTTTGTTCTGCTGGGATTCTCTGACGACATTGGTTCTGTAGGGCTTGCCACATTGACTTGTGGTTTTGTTGGTATTGCTGAGTTCTGTTAGGCTTGTGTTGGCTCTTCACATGGGATGCATTGACCAGTGGTAGTGACAGGCATGCCCCTTTGCTTTTGCCCTGGATAAAAAGGTGTTTTTTTGGGGAAAAGGGAGGATGGATGGGGGCAATCTTCTTAAAATGTGAGGGTTCTGCTGTGGACAAGCACCAGCAGCATTGAAGCAAATCTGGTTCCTCTAATTTAAAAAACAGCTCCCCAGACAACTTTCTCATTGGCTAGAATGGAACCAAATACATTTGGATTCCTGAATAAAACCTGAATCTGAATACCATAGTTGTATTGGAATTTGGGGGTCTTGGAAATACCAATATTTTTTTGATCCAATATACCCGAATCCGAAAAATACCATTCTTTTTATGCACACCCCTATCCACCAGTTCCTTACCGCTTTGTTCCAACCCTCTGATTGGGTGCGATGTCAATTGTGTCAGTAACAGAGTCATGACGGACAGCCAAACCCAGGTCTGCAATAGCACAAGTTCCATTCTTCTTCACTAGGATATTCTTGGATTTCAAGTCCCGGTGCGCAATCCCAGGTTTCCCTAGCAATACAAAATGCCACAGTAGTCCTTCTGTACATCAATCAATAAAGATATGTTGAGTATAAAGGGGGGGGAAAGGAGGAGGCAGCACCAAAACTGCCATGAAGTTCAGTCAGTTTTAACCTGCAATGTGTGCAGTATAGTTGGCTGATAACCCTGAAGGAAACACATAGAAACCACTTATCAGACTCATTGCATCTACTTTAGCAAGACTGCCAGTTGAAGGAGCTTGCTACTGCCAGCAGATTCTAGTTAAGATAGTATGCATTGTGGATGCCTATCTGTAGCTAACATAATCCTAAATTCTCTCCATCATCCAGTTTTGGCCTAAATTCTATTTGTCTCACTGCCAACCTCCTTGCACTTTCTTTTTTGCTTTCATCTTTGGAAGAAATTATTTTATCTTCTTCAGTTGAAGACTGTCTTTCATCACAGGAGTCTCTCATTTTCTAACTCACCACTACATAATTTGCATTTGGAACCATCTGCTTCTTACCTTGAGTCCCCATAATTTCCATGTGCAGATGTGCCAGTCCACTGGCAGCAGACAAAGCCAATTTAATCATCCCCTCAATAGTTACAGCATATCGATTAAGGTAATCAAACAGAGATCCATGTTCATGGTAATCAGAGACCAACCACAGCTGAGTCCAAGTGCCATTATCTGTCGGCAAGACAAATGGGGGAAAGGTGCATGTGTTTAAAAGCTGTACAAGTACATTTACTCCAGAATTTATTTCAAAACAGTAGAGGGTGTAAGCAACAAAATCAGTATACATGAACAAAATCTATTAACAGCTCCTAATTCTCTAATGCCATTTACTATAGGCAGTGTGACTACTCCAGGTACAATCTGTTTACTACTCCCTGAAGTTTATGGAGGAGAAACTTTATGGAGCTCTGGCACTGGTAACTGAATACTCGTAGAAACAGACAATTACCACATCATATCTGCTGACAATACATTTCACAGCTATGAACCAAACTTTTTTTGCATAGGAATTTGGGGGATACAGTGTGGCAAAGACAGGCAAGAGGTGATCCCAGCATACTTCTCCCTGAAAAGAAAGAATGCTACAAACGGAACTTTAAAAACGGCTAATAGTCTGCCAAGCCATTTCAATACTGGCCAGTTTGGGGATCTTCATTTTTAGTTCCTTCTCACAGCTCCTCCATGGTTCTAGGATCCTTTGTAGTTTGTTCCCAATCCCATATTTTTCACAGCCCTTCCTTCCTTCTCCTATGCCTCCCCAGATCATTGTTTCCTCAAATCCCTACTTGTCTTTCATTGCCAGAGCTAATGTGAGGTTTAAAGTCATATCCAAACACTGTCTGGGGACATTTTATTTCATTTCTGGGAGGCAGAAAAGGGCAACTCATTCAAGATGTCCCACCAACACAGCCAACAGGCAAGAGAGGCATCATCATGTGTTATCTTGATTATCACTATCTTTTTAACACAATTAAAAATAATAATAATAAAAATAAAATTATTTTAGTCATGTCACCCATCATAGACATGTTAAGCTTTGAAGAAACCTGCAACCCTTGCTTGCTTTCTAGAACACGAAGGCAGCACAATACCTTTATTGTCTGCAGCAATAAAACCTAGAATATTCTCATGGCGTAACATGACGGTCTGGTAGATCTCAGCTTCCCTGAACCAGGATCGCTCTTCCCGCGAAGAGAAGATTTTCACAGCTACATCACCACCACGCCACCTACCACGCCATACTTCCCCAAAACGACCTTTGCCAATGATTTCCTGTAGGACAATTGTTCGAGCCACAGTGCGCTGGACAAAGAGTGGCAAACCTGAAAGCAAAAGAAAACAGGTTAAAAATGTAGTAAAACAGATCAATTTAAACAGAATCACTGAGAACTGCCTGTCCTTGACTTCAACTTGCTCAAGAATCTAAATTTAAAGTTTTCCTCTGTTTAAGGACCAATATTGCAAAGTGCTGGTAAGGGACCCACGTCTCCAAAAACAGGAGTTCAGAGCCACTAATAACTTGGTTGCAGGAGCAAACAACAATTATGATCAGTTGCCAATGCTTAGACCTACATCATTTGTGCAGAAAAATACAGTAGGAGGAGAAAATGCTGAAGAGGATCTTATAGGAAACGAAGCTGGGTTAGCACAACATTCAATATACAGAGTCAAACCATTGTATTGTTTTAGCTCCCTGCAGCTGTAGCTGACTATGTGCACTACTGCCCCATAGAAGGGAGGTATGACCCAGGAAACTACAGGCCAGTTGGTTTGACCTCTGTCCCAGGGAAGATACTGGACCAGATATTAAAGAGATCTATCTGCAAGCATCTGAAGGACAACTTGTTGATCTGGGGAAATCAGCATGGATTTGTCCCCAACAGGTCCTGTCAGACCAACTTTGTTTCCTTCTTTGATCAAGTGATCGAGGGAATGCGGTCGGATGTAGTTTACCTGGATTTCAGTAAAGCTTTTGACAGGGTTCCTCATGATATTCTGATGGGTAAACTAGAGGACTGTGGACTAAACCCTAGGATAGTTAGGTGGATAGGGAACTGGTTGGAGAACCGCACTCAAAGAATAGTTGTCAATGACATTTCATCTGAATGGAGAGAGGTGTCCAGTGGGGTGCCACAGGGTTTGGTTCTGGGCTGGTACTTTTCAGTATTTTTATAAATGATCTGGATGAGGGTGTGGAGGGATTACTCATTAAATTTGCAGAAGACACCAAATTGGGACGAGCAGCGAACACACCAGAATATAAGAGTTAGAATGTTCAAGTACTTGAAGGGCTGTCATATAGAGGAGGGTGCCGAGTTGTTTTCTGTTGCTTAAGAAGGTCGGACCAGAACTAACGGGTTGAAATTAAATCAAAAGAGTTTCCGTCTAGACATTAGGAAGAATTTTCTAACAGTTAGAGCGGTTCCTCAGTGGAACAGGCTTCCTTGGGAGGTGGTAAGCTCTCCTTCCCTGGAGGTTTTTAAGAAGAGGTTAGATGGCCATCTGTCAGCAATGGTGATTCTGTGACCTTAGGCAGATGATGAGACGGAGGGCATCTTGGCCATCTTCTGGTCACTAGGGGTGTGGTGGGGGGAGGTAGTTGTGAATTTCCTGCATTGTGCAGGGGGTTGGACTTGATGGCCCTGGTGGTCCCTTCCAACTCTATGATTCTATGTGAACACGATGCAATTCAACAAGGATAAATGATGGAGGCTTGGAATTACGTAATTTGAAATTATATTATCAGGCCGCTGCGTTGGTTTGGATTACTGATTGGATCAGAGATCTGGAACTAAATACCATGAGAATGGAGAAAGATCGGAACTATGGGCTAAAATACTATCTTTGGAAAGCTACATAGCAAGATACATTGAAATACTGTCATGTCATTAGAGATGGATTAATGAAGACTAGGTTGAGAAATAAAAAAGGCTGAGTCCAACTCCGGTTCTTCTAATGTCACCAACAGAGGCATATTATAATACAGCTGAGAGGAAGACAATGGATTGTATAAGATATCAAGATATGATAACTGACCATGGCAATATTAAATCTTGGGAAGAAATTGTGTGTGTGTGTGTTAAGTGTCGTCAAGTCGTTTCCAACTCATGGCGACCCTATGAATGAAAGTCCTTCAAAATGTCCTATCTTTGACAGCCTTGCTCAGATCTTGCAAATTGAGGGCTGTGGCTTCCTTTATTGAGTCAGTCCATCTCTTGTTGGGTCTTCCTCAATTGGGAAGAAATTGGAAAGGCTAAAAAGAGAGTAAGTTGGCTAATGTATTGAGAGTAGATTGTTTTCAATAAGGGAAAATAAGAGAAAGGGCAGAATTCGAGAGTTTCATAAGCATTGAAAAGGATAATCTCTTGGGCAAGATATATAAACTTTTACTTAAGTATGAAGCTGAAACGGAGCAAGTAAAAGGATGTATGGCAAAATGGATGCAGAACACTAGAAAAGAAATTACGATGCAACGATGGGAACACTTATGGTTAAAATCAATAAAATTTACTGTCAGTTACAATTTGAGAGAGAACTGGTACAAACAATTTTTCAGATGGTACTTAACTCCTATGGACATTGAAAAGATGAATACAAATGCTGACAGCCGATGTTGGAAATGTAAAACAACAGATTGGACTTATTTTCATATCTGGTGGTCATGCAAGAAAGTTAAGAAATTTTGGATCAATATTCACCAAGAAATGCGGAAGATTCTTAAAACGGACTTCCCTCTAGACCCGGAGACAATGCTACTAGGAATACTGCTGACAGATCTGAACAAAAATAATACAGAACTTTTTAACTATATGATAACGGAAGCCAGAGTAGTCTTAGCATCGATGTGGAAGCAAGATGACATTCCGGAGATTGAAATATGGCTAGAGGAAATGGCGGAATTCGCAGTGACGGCCAAGTTGACACATTTATTAAACAAAAGACCTTTGGGAGAATTACAAAGAAAATGGGGAGGTTATTATGATTACGTGAAACAGTTACCGTGATAATATGTAAAACCGACATTGAGAAACCTATATTAAGTAGACATGCCATAGTTTTTATTTTTTATTTTCTTAACAGTATTTTTGTATTATTATTATGACTATGTGTCACAGTCTCTGACATGTTACAGCACCTAATCTATAGTTTTCTGTTGTACATGTGTAGAATTATTTCCTATAAAACTAAAAAGCTACACATACAAACAGCTGAACAGTTATATAACTGAAGTTACTTTCAAAAGAGAAGGAAGAAAAGCCTCTGGCTTCATTAAGCTGGTTTCTGAAATACTCTGTCATCTGTCAGGAGAAATGCTTCTTCCACCCTTTCAAGGTCTTCCAGTGGGAAACCTTTCACCCTTCCAAGATAATTCTTTTAAAGTAATCATTAAGTGAAGAACTTAATCACCTTTTTTAATGTAAGAGCCTCTTCATATCTTATCAGTTAGAACGTCTTACTGCCCTCTTGAAGGACATGTCAGGAGCAGATCCTGGGAATGGTATGCTGTGGCATCTCATGGAATTTATTCATGAAATTATCATGGGGCAAGAGCTGACATTTGGACTCTTAATCACTGCTTCTACAATCCTGGCGGGCTCTCGAGTCGGGGTGCAGGATAAGCTCCCCGAGGACTGCGACCTGCTACACACCGTCCTTGTTGAAGCCCTTTGGACTCGTGCGGAGGCTGACCGTTTGGGCAGCTTGGCGGTGCGCCAGTGGCTTCGTATAGCGGCGGAAGCTCCTTGGCAAACGCGGGACACTGACCTACTAGCCTGCAGCAAGCTTTTGTGGCTGGAGAGGTTGCTGGAGGATTTCCAGTCAGCACGACAGGACTTTGCTCTTCTGACTCAGTTGTTCAGTGAGCTCGCCCTCCGAGAGGCGCAGCGCCAGCCGGCGGCCTCGATCCAGGACTGCGGGCTACATTTCCAGATGGCCGGGGCCCCAGAGGACGTCCCCAATCCTCTTCTGTGCCAACGGGATGCACAGAATGTTGCAGCTAGGACTATCATGGCTCTTATGGACCTGCTGCCGGCCACGGCAGCGGAGGCCAACGTGGAAAAGATTTTGCAACCTACGTTTGGCACTGCATCCGCGAACTTGCCCAGCAAGTTCATCCATTGTTGGGCAAGCACAAGGACATCCTTCCGATTTTGGAGCAGGTGGCTTTACCTCTAACAACTGCTGCCAAGGCAGCCAGACTCGCGGTGTGCAAAACGTTCGCTGAACAACAGCGGGTGGAGGAGGAAGCCGCGGCTCGGGCTCAAGGTGCCTTTGGGGTGCGAGCGGGGAGCCGCGATAAATCGGAATGGTCCTTTTCTACATGGTCCCCGGAACCCCGAGATGCGGCCTGTAGACGGCGACTTGCGACGGGGCTGCCACGGGATCAAGAGGACGACTATGAGGAGTGGAATACAAACTTCCGGGCCAGCCAAGCCCGACGAACTGGGGGTGCTGAGGAAGAGATCCTCACTTTGAAGTATCAAAACCAAGACTTATTGGATCGTATGGACCAAATGCAGGCCAAATCAACGTCCCAGTACGCGAATTTGCGCAACAACATCAGGGGCTGCCAGCTCCGAGGCAACCAGCCGGCCCAGGGCAACCGACCGTGCCGCCAGCGGGGCCCGGGCAATCAGTGGCGCCCGGGCAACCAGTGGCGCCGCCAGCGGGAGCGCCAGCAGTGCCGCCAAGGCAACCAGTGGCACCTCCAGTGGGGCCTCCAGCCGGTCCTCCATTAGTGCTGGCGGGACCAGTAGCCCCTGCCGCCCCGTGGAAGCGGCCTCGGTTACGCATCACTTTTGACGGCTCTGCTGACATGTTGCTGTTTTTTACATCAAGTGGACAGTTACATGAGGGAACATGGGCATGCCTTCCCCATGGAAGACAGCTGAGTGCGGTTTGTATCGTCTCTGCTGACGGGAAGGGCTGCTGAGTGGATGATCCTTCAATTTGATACGCAGGCCCAATCCGTACCCTCTCTGAATGAGTTCATGAGGGCACTGCGGAGGCGTTTTGAAGACCAGTTCCAGGGGGGGAAAGCCAAAACTGCCATCCTGCAACTCCGCCAAGGCTCTACCCCTGTGAGAGAATTCGCTGACGAGTTTCAAAGATTGGCAAGTAAAATAGTCGATTGGCCAGAGGCCACTCGGATCCATTACTTCCGTACAGCCCTCAATCCTGATATTCTAAATTGGGCCTACATGCAACGAGACCCAGCAACTTTAGAGGAGTGGATTTTACTGGCTGAAGAAGTGGAAAGCTGCCGCCGGTTCATCACCCTTACCCGCCATCAAGCCAAGGACGGGGGGGGGAAGAATCCTCCCAAAGTTGTCGCTCCGGCCGCACCGCGGAGGCAGGCTCAATCTACCCGACCGTGCTTCGCATTTTCTGAGGGGGGCCTGCCTCATTTGCGGCGCAGTGGGGCACTTCGCTACAGCCTGCTCGCTACGCACAGAGCGACCGAACTCCCTACCACGGCCAGACAGAACGCCCTGAGGGAGAGGACGCGCTCGAGGACGGAGCACAGCGGCCGAACACAGCATCGCTCCGGGACGGAGAGCGCCCCCAGCCCTCCACGTCAAAGAGGTGACCCCGGAGGCATCGCCAGCGGACCCGTCGGGGTCCAGAATTACAATTGCTGTCCCCCCAGGAGACAGATCTGTTTCATCGGATGAGGGTGACCGCTGGGAAGCCGCTGCCCTCAATCTGGAGTCACCCCTTGAGCCGCCAAAAAACGGGTGGTGTCTGCGGTAGAGGGAGCGCTGCCGCAGACAACAGCAGGACCTCCTGCAAAACCTCAAGCTCCCTTAATGGTGAGTGCAGTGGAAGAGATGATGTATGTGGATGTACTGTTGCAACATTATAAACGGGGTCTCCAATTAAGAGTCAAAGCCTTAGTCGACTCAGGGTGGGCCCGCACTTTGATCAATGAAGTAACTTTTAATGCACTCCAAGTGAAATCCCTGCCTTTACCAACACCCGTTCATTTCGCCCAGATGGATGGTAGAGATTTCAGGGGTGGGCCAGTGACTCGGCACACAGTTGGGGTGGCGATGGGGATTGGCCACCACTGGGAACAAATTAATTTCACCATAGTACCCAATGTTCGATACAATCTGGTGCTGGGAGTAAACTGGCTCAAAGGACACAGCCCTACTATTGATTGGGGGGCTGGGACGTTGGCATTCGACAACCCGCTGTGCAACCAACACCGATACGAGGTGGCGGTTAAAACAGTCAACACCCCAACCCCTGCCCTGGCCTCAGAGACCTCTGATGCGCCCACACTGCTCCCCCAATATCAAGACTTTGCAGATGTGTTTAATGTGCAAGAATGTGACATCTTGCCCCCCCACCGCCAGACAGACTGTGCTATTGAAGTGGTGGGCAATGAAAAGCTGTCAAAAAGTAAGATTTACCCAATGAGCCCTACAGAGAGGGGGGTGCTTCGGGACTTCCTGGATAAGAACTTAGCTCGAGGTTTCGTCCGTCCCTCCACTGCTCCCTTTTCTGCACCCGCTTTCTTTGTGCGCAAGAAAACAGGAGACTTGCGTTTGTGTATTGACTTTCGCAAGCTCAACGCTGCCACACAAACCAATGCTTATCCCATCCCTCTTGTTTCAGATCTCCTCGGACAACTGAAAGAGGGACATATCTTCACTAAATTGGACCTAGTCGAGGTGTATTACAGAGTTAGGATCCGGGAGGGGGATGAGGCTCTAACAGCATTTTCAAGTTGCTTTGGGATGTTTGAATTCCTGGTCATGCCCTTTGAGTTAAAAGGGGCTGCGGGGGTCTTCATGCAACTCATTAACGACATCCTAAGTGACCTTCTGTTCGAAGGGGTTATAGTTTATCTGGATGATATACTTATATACTCTAAAACTATGGACGAACATGTTGCCTTGGTTAGAAAAGTATTGCAATGTCTCAGAGACAATCAGCTTTATGCTAAAGTATCCAAGTGTGAATTTCACCAGAAGCAGTTGTCATTCCTCGGCTATGTCATTTCACACCATGGACTAACTATGGACCCTGAAAAAGTGCAAGCAGTACTCGATTGGAAGCCACCCTCCACCCGTAAGAAAGTCCAGAAGTTTCTTGGATTTGCAAACTTTTACAGAACATTCCTCCCCAATTTCGCTCACATTGCACTCCCCATCACGGACCTCCTTAAGACTAAGGGGAAGGGGAATGCAGCTGCCTTACCTAACGCTCAAGTAAATTGGACCCCCCACTGTCAAATTGCTTTTGACACTCTGAAACGCCTGTTTACTTCTGAACCTGTCCGATGCGTTCGAAGTTGCCATGGGGGGAGCCTTGTTACAGCGAGGGGGGATGGTCAATTGCATCCGTGCGCTTACATCTCTAAAAAATTCACACAGTCCGAGCTCAACTGGCCCATATGGGAAAAGGAGGCTGCTGCTGTCAAACATGCTCTGATTGTGTGGAGGCAGTTCTTATAAGGTTCCAAACTACCCTTTGAAGTCTGGAGCGATCACAAGAACCTGGAGGCCCTAACAGGGGCTCGCAAACTGTCCGCGAAACAGGTGCGCTGGGTGGACTTCTTTGCCCAATTTTGCTTCGTTTTGAAACATGTACCAAGGAAGCAAAACTTACTGGCCGACGCTTTGTCTAGACTTCCCCAGTATCCTACCAAAATTGATCGGCCCACTGACTCGCTCTTCACCCCTGCCCAGTGACGTTTATTGCCCACGCTCGAGGTGCAAATGCCATCTCAAACCCGGTCGCCGCCACTGCCGTTGGAGGACGGGCAAACCTCACGCCCAGCTGAGCTGGCGGGGCTGCCCGTTCCGCTGCCTCCGCCAGCCGAACAGCCTGTAGTTCCCAAAGTGCAGAGCCCCAGCCGCTCAGCCCCACTCCCTCCCGTGGCACCGGCTCCGCCTGCACCGCCCGCCACAACTCCCGAGGTTGAGGGGGTGGTGGGACTGCCTGAATTGTTCAAAGAAACTTTGCATCATAGCTACCAAGTTGACAGCTCTGCACAAGCCTTACCGGCTACTCTAGTGAAACGGGGGGACTTTTGGTACAAGGATTCCAAGTTGTACGTTCCTGCGGGGTTAAGGAGGGAGGTGTTGGGCTTGGTTCATGGGGCCAAGACAGCCGGACATTTTGGGTTCCTCAAAACTTTACATCTGTTACGGCATCAATTCTGGTGGGCGGGCATGCGATCAGACGTAGACTCCTTTATCCGCAGCTGCCCCATCTGTGCCGCAGCCAAATGGCCCCAAGGCAAGCCGCCCGGACTCTTACAACCCTTGGAGACCCCCTCTAGACCCTGGGAAGTGATTGTAATGGATTTCATGACGGATCTTCCCCCCAGTGGGGGGAAAACAGTGCTTTGGGTAATTACTGATCTGTTGCATCTTGTCCCTTGCGCAGGTATTCCTTCCGCCCTGAAACTGGCCCGCCTCTTTGTGTCACATGTCTTTCGACTGCATAGTTTTCCGCACAAGATCGTGAGTGATAGGGGGGGCACCTATGTGGCCAAATTCTGGAGGGCCTTTCTGAAATTGGTTGGGGTGGAACAGGGTCTGTCTAATGCCTTTCATCCTCAAACTGATGGTCAAACTGAGCGAGTCAATGCTGTACTGGAATGTTACTTACACTGTTATGTTAATCACCACCAGGATGATTGAGTAGACTTGTTGCCCTTTGCAGAATACGCTTACAATAATGCAGTCCATCAATCCACTGGATTTAGCCCCTTTCAGGCAGTGTATGGCAAAGACTTTCGCCCCGTCGGGCACTTTGATGTGTCCGGGGAGGGGGAGCACTCTGACGTGAACGAGTGGGTGCATACTGTCCAAACGACTTGGCCATGGCTCGTTAAGAATTTAGAACGAGCCAAGCGCAAATACAAAGTTCAGGCCGACAAGCACTGTTCACCAGGGAAGGACTGTAAGGTGGGGGACCTAGTACTTGTCCACCAAGAATCTGCGCTCCACTCGCCCCTGCGGCAAACTCAGTGCCAAATATGTGGGTCCTTTCCCCATCTCTAGCATCATCAACCAGGTCACTGTGGAGCTCTCCCTCCCCAAATCTCTATGCAGAATTCATCCGGTATTTCATGTCAGTCTCCTTAAACCATATGTGCCCTCAGACAAATGGCATCCAGAACCACCGCCTGAGGTGCCCGAGATGGTGGGGGGGGGAGGAGCATTTCGAAGTCGCTAAAATCTTAGATTCGCGATTTCACCGGGGCACCCTTCAATACTTAGTCCGCAGGAAACATTTTGGCCCCGCGCAAGATAAGTGGGTGCATGCCAGGGACGTCTCCGCCCCCCGGTTGGTTCGGGACTTTCATGCCGCCTACCCTCACAAGCCTGCCACTAGGGGGTGAGGGAGGCTTTTGGAGGGGCTGAATGTCAGGAGCAGATCGTGGGAATGGTATGCTGTGGCTGTGAGCAGCTGCTGTTGTGTTCCTCGTCCAAGGTCTCGCCTTGTTCTCTGTTTAGACTTCGTGCCGTGAGAAGCACTGAGTGCCCCGTTGGTCTCCTTTGGTCTCCGGGGGGTGGTGGTGGTGGTTACCATGGTGCTGTTATCAGTCTTCGTTTGCTACTTATGTTCTGTAGTACCTGCCTATCGCCTGCATTAGAGTCCATTTGACTTTTAGGCTTCTGAAACCTGTTGACTTTTCTGAATAAACCTGATTTTCTGGACTAAGCATCTCATGGAATTTATTCATGAAATTATCAAGGGGCAAGAGCTGACAGGATATAGAATGTCTTCCTGCCCTTTTCAATGACATCAATGTCACTGAATGTTCTCTACCCTAGCCAAGGCTATGTAATGCAATGTAAGCATATAATTGTGTTTTATGATTTAAATGTGTAGACATTATACTATTGATTCACAAATATATGTAATGAATGCACCTTATGCTGAGGATGACAATGATGTTAAAATTGAGTATATAGAGTGATTACAAAGCTCAAAACTGATAGTTTTGTGGTTTAGTAAAATAGACTAAGAGGATGTGGATGTCCAAATATGGTCTTATGCACTCATAAGCAACTTAGCATACTAAGTGAGGTAACTTAGCACCTACCTGTTGAAGGTTATAGAACCCTCCAGATAACAAGTGTGCAGAATCTTTTTTACCTCCTTTTCAAAGAGTTTGAAACAGTATAAATACAGGTACAGTGAGACTAGATTTTCACAGCTCAATCAGAGTCTCTCAGAAGAAAGGCTACTGGTATATATGGTTTTGACATATTCTAGATATTGTGAATTAGATACTTTGAACTGAATCAGATTTATTTGACTATTATATTTGAAATGGATTTAAAACTGAATAGTATGTAATGCTTGCTTTTACTGCATACATTGTAACAGAATATATTGTCACTGCATACATTGTAACAGAGTGTGAAGACTTTGTAAATTGCATTTACACATTTTTACTGGAAGTATATCAATAAAAAGACTTGCTTTTAACAAAGTAAGTAAAGTCGTTGAATCCTGCTTTGGTGACTGGCTGAATAAGATAACCTATCACTTCTCAGGAAGTGGTCCTTTCTAAGAGCCTAGTCACTTCAACAACCCGACCCGCTTCATATGTAAAACAGTTACCGTGATAATATTCAAAACTAATACTGAGAAATCTATATAACGGCAGACATACTTGTCTAACAGTATTGTAATGCTAGAGCAGATACTTTAAGATAGTAATTATATTAATGAGCAGTTTTGAATACAGAATGTTATTTCCAGTTTGAATGTTTTTGAATCAGTATTAAGATGAATAATATTAAGCAGGAAAATAGAAATCAAAAGCAGTAACAATCAGTATTAATATAGCATTAGAGATTCTTTAGTATAGTATTTTTAAATGGATTTTATTACCAGTACTTAAGAGGTTATTAATTGATGAAATGATAGGTGTAGGCACACTTTGGAAATGTGGAATATCAGTATGTATGGATTGTTTGCATGTATGGGGTATTTGTTTTGTTGTTCTATTTTTAAAAAATAACAAAATTTACACTAAAAAAACAAGGATAAGTGCCAAGTTCTACATCTGGGTAACAAAAATGTTCATGCGTCCTCTCTCCATGGCGGCAAAAAGAAAATTGAGAGATGGCCGCTCTCCCCCCCCCATGTCATGTGACCGTTTTGGCGGGAAGAGCCATTGGCTGAAATGGAGCGCTGGCAGTGGAAGAAACATCCCTTCTAGAAGCTTTCCACAGAAAGTTCTCTGCGGCTGGTCTGCACACGCGCACTTCCCTTGTGGGACTGCACAGAAGCCCTGATGGTGAAATGCCAAGTTCTACATCTGGGAAACTAAAATGAGGGACAAGCATACTGCACGGGGGATACACTTCTGGGTAGCACTGTGTGTGAACAAGATCTTGGGATACGGGTTGACCATAAGTTAAATAATGAGCAGCCAGTGTGATACAGCGACAAAAAAAGCTAATGCGATCTTGGGGTGCATCAACAGAGCCATAACATCCAAATCGCAAGATGTCATTGTTCCGCTGCACATGGCATTGGTCAGGCCACACCTGGAGTATTGTGTGCAGTTCTGGAGGCCTCACTTCAAAAAGTATGTGGACAGAATCGAGCAGGTGTAGAGGAGAGTGACAAGGATGATCAGGGGACTGGAGACCAAGCCCTATGAGTAAAAGCTGAGAGAGTTGGAAATGTTTAGTCTGGAGAAGAGGAGGTTGAGGGGGACATGATTGCTCTTCTTAAAGCATTTGAATGGCTGTCACTTAGAGAAGGGCAGGGAGCTGTTCCTGTTGGCAGCAGAGGATAGGACTCGCAATAATCGGCTTAAATTGGGGTGGAAAGGTAGGTATTAGGGGAAAAAAATTATATGGTAAGAGTTGTTCGACAGTGGAATCAGCTACTTAGGGAAGTGGTGAGATCTCCCTCACTGGCAGTCTTTAAACAGAGGCTGGACAAACACTTGTCAGGGATGTTCTAGGCTGATCCTATATTAAGCAGGGGGTTGGACTAGATGGCCTGTATGGCCCCTTCCAACTCTATGATTCTATGTAAAAATGTGAGGAGGGAAACCTCCAATTCAAATCCCTCTTTATCCACGAGGTCACTAGATGACTTTAGTGGCTTCCCTCTCTCTCTCAGCCCCTTGGCTACAATATAGAGGTAATACTGACCTACCTTAAAGGGTAGTTGTAAGAATTACCAAGACAATGTGAAAGATAACACTGACTTTTTACTATTGCAATAAAAATATGCAGCCAAAAATGCAGCTGGAACAAGCCTCATTTTAAATGCATGCCGCAATAGGATTAGGATGGTTGCAGAGACAGCTGATGTACTTCTTTTGGAATATAGAATGGGTAAAGCCTTCCCTTTCTTCCTTAGCATGAGAAGAAGTATTATCTCCTTCAATTTCAAAGCTAATGTCTACTCATAGGTAGAACTGTTAAGCTGCTGACAGTTCTGGTGACAGAGACAGCAGCTCAGGGACTGGCTTAAAAAGCTGTTATATAATTGCAGGCAATTTAAAAGGGAAGTATTGCATTTCTTATGTAGTAGAAGAGCAACATGCCATAGTCTAATATTAAAATATCTTTTTACACAAAAATAAGTTCTCTATACCTGAGCCCGAGCCTGAGGTAGACAGATCGTAGACTAAATCTTGCAAGGTTTTGTCCTTGGACAGGCACATCTCACAAGAGGGATCCTCCATATCCAACCGTTGACGATTGTGGTAGTCTCGCTGGTGGTGGTGAAAGACGAAAACTACTATGATCATAACGATGAACACAAGGAAGACTGGGCCTGCAATCACAGCCACCAGCTCCACAGGCCCCCAGCTAGAAGGTGCTTCTTCATCTTTCCAGTGTCCTTGAGAGGAGAGAAAGAGCCAGTCTTACAAGCAATATAATATCTTCCAATAATAGTTATCACTCTCTAATACAAAACCAATATACAGTCCCTGATTTTTCACAGTGCATAAAATACCTTCTTCTAGCAGCAGTGCACATGTAAGGAATTAACATTTTGATAATGAAAGAAAGAATGGCTCCATGTGTAAACTGCTGCTGTTTTAAGACTCTATTCATATTGACAGACCACAAATAACATACTGAAACTATATAAGATCATAATAGGTATATGTTATGCATATCATGAACTTTTCTAACAGCCAGTATCTCTTCTCAAAAGCAACTCTTCCAAATTTTTTATTCTAGAAGATTCAGCCACTTCTAACGCCCTCAATGTCTCCCTTGTCTTTGAATAACCCTTTTACAGGAAGCCATTTGGCAGATATGGTTTTTGCTAGTATGATCCTTCAGAGAAGGAAAAATTACATGCATACTTCTTTATGACATGCATGTATCAGTGGAACAGGTCACACACTAGCAAACCCAAACTAGGAGAGTAACCATAATTTTAATCTTACAGCAGCTGTGCACTTAAAAATAATGAGCTCATTTTGAATTGGCAGATAGTCGACTTGTATTATACATCCCTTGTACAGTGCAGATGTAGTCCCTCAATGCCTTCCTAACTGGTATAGCAATAGTTAAGCCAAGTGAAGACTTACACTATATGTAAAGCTCTCTCTCTCTCTCAATTGTGGCTCAAGCCTTCTAAACACTGGACACTTAACTTGCAAAAATGCAGGCTCTCTAGCATGAAAACAGTGGTCCATAATGCAAATCATTACCACAAGAGGGAGCCAAAGCTATTTCCAAACATTCTTCTCATCCTCCACCAATTGAATAAACGTTATAGTGACGCAGTACATCTAAGAAGGCTCCAAATACACAATAAAACTAGTAAAAACAAGAGTTGCACTTACCTGCAACTGTTGTTCATTGAGTGGTCTTCCGTGCAGGCACACATGGGAACTGCGCATACGCAGGCCAGCAGCAGAGAAATCTTTATGGAAAGCTTCCCCGTTCTATGGCCAATGGCTTTTCTTGCAGAAACAGCCATGTGACGGAGGAGCAGGGGAGTGGCCATCCCTCAGGTCTCACTTTACCGCCATGGAGAAGCCATGAAGGGCTGTCATATAGAGGAGGGTGCCGAGTTGTTTTCTGTTGCTCCAGAAGGTCGGACCAGAACCAATGGGTTTAAATTAAATCAAAAGAGTTAGTCTAGGAAGAATTTTCTAACAGTTAGAGTGGTTCCTCAGTGGAACAGGCTTCCTCGGGAGGTGATAAGCTCTCCTTCCCTGGAGGTTTTTAAGAAGAGGTTAGATGGCCATCTGTCAGCAATGCTGATTCTGTGACCTTAGGCAGATGATGAGAGGGAGGGCATCTTGGCCATCTTCTGGTCACTAGGGGTGTGGAGGGGGGAGGTAGTTGTGAATTTCCTGCATTGTGCAGGGGGTTGGACTTGATGGCCCTGGTGGTGCCTTCCAACTCTATGATTCTATGATCAACAAAGCAGCCCACAGAGGGGAAAGGAAGGGTGTATGCCTGCACAGAAGACCACTCAACGAACAAGTTACAGCAAAGTGCAACTCTGTTTTTCATCATTGTGGTCTTTGCGCAGTCCCACATGGGAGAATGGCAAGCTCAGTACTCAGGAGGTGGGAGTGTGGCTACTCAGTGGTGAGCAGTGTTATTTAAGTCTTGATTATAACACTGCTCTCCCAACAGCTGCCTCAGACTTAGTGTCTACAACGATGGAGTAGTGGCAGATGAAGGTCATTGGTGTGGACCACATCACCGCCTTATGGATACCTTGAATGTCAACTTGCCATAAAGAATGGAATAAAAGGAAAAGGAATGTCAACTTGCATGGAGAAGGCAGCAGCAGATGCTTGCACTCTTGTGGAATGGGCGTTGTTATCAGAGGGCAGTCTCGCTTGGCCGTTTCATAAGTCATCGTGAAACCTATCTGGACAGAGTCTGGGATGACACTGTTTCCCCTTTTTGAGGACCATGAAAACAAAGAGATTTGTGTCTTTTCTAAACTCATGTGCATGCTTCAAATAAAATAATGCTCTCCTGACATCTAGTGTGGAGATATTTGTCTGTTGAGGATTGCAGATTGGGGAAAAACAAAGGTAAAGAAATGTCTTGGGTAGTGTGGAATTTCAAGGCCACCTTGGGTAGATGCTCCAACCTGGTGCATAACACCACTCTATCAGTGTGGAATATGGTGAATGGTGGGTCATGTCTCAGGGCTCTTATGTCACTGACCCTCCTCAGCGAGGTAATGGCCACATGAAATGTCACCTTGTAGGACAAGTGAGCCAAATCACAGGTCACCAATGACTCAAAGGGCTTGGTCATCAGGTGAGTCAGAACTAGCATTAGGCTCCACAGTACAACTGGTGTTTTGACTGGAGGGAATAAATTATTCAATCCCTTAAGGAATTTCTTCCATGTTGGGTTAGCAAATAAAGAAACAGAGTCAATTCCATCATGGAACACTGATAAGGCAGCAAAATGAGCTTTAATAGATGAATTTGCCAAACTTTCATCTTTGAGACACAATAAGTATCCAAACACTTGGGGCAATGATCTGGGACCTTCATATTTGCAGGACCGTCTCTCCTGTTATGCCCCCCAGAGATCATTGTGCTCGTTTAATACCGACTTACTGGTTGTCTCCAGTCCAAGAAGTGTCAGGCTGTCCTCAACCAGGACCAGGGCCTTTTTGATCCTGGCCCTGGCCTGGTGGAACTCCCTCTCAAATGAGACCAGGACCCTAAGGGATTTATCACAGTTCCGCAGGGCCTGTAAAACCAAATTGTTCCACGAGGCCTATGGTTGAGGGCAGTAATGGTTTTTCCATCATGGCTGGCCTCCCTCCTCTCCTCCCCTCTTCTTTCATCTGATCTGTATGAGGGACCCTGATTGCTTTCCTAGGCTGGTTCTTGGCCCTGTGTGAAGATAGCTAAGCACCATTGTTTTAAAATGTCTAAATTGTTTTAATTGAAATTAGTAATTTTAACCAAGATTAGTTTTTTCTTCTTTGTATTATCATAAATGTTCTTGTCTGATGTATACCACTTTGAGCCCGGTCTTGGCCAAGGATAGAGGCCGGTCTACAAATCTAAAATGAAATAAAAATAAATAATTAAAAGATGGGGAATTCATAGTGGTAATCCCTTTATTAAAAGCCCAATACATAAATCTAAGCCATTTAGAGTTGTAGGATTTCCTGGTTGAAGATTTGTGTGAGGCCAAGAGCAAGTTAGCTACCCTATCAGACCAGATGTTCAGGGATTGAGAAACAACCAAGCTGTCAGGTGCAGCAACTGGATGTCGTGATGGGAAACTGGGCCCACTAAAACCAGGTCCTGTTTGGTAGGGAGAGGAACATACCACCCTTTCATCATTCCCCACACAGTTGGGAACCATGACCTCTTGCGCCAAAAGGGGGCAATCATAATCACAGAGAGAGGCCCAGTCAGTTGCTGTTTTCCTCACGAACTTGTGCAGCAGTGGGAATAGTGGAAAACTCTACCTGAGGGGCTGTACATGAGTTGGAAGGTGCCACCTATTGAGAGAGGGTCCCTGGCAGCCCTGGAACAAAACTGAACACATTTTGTGTTCTGGCTTGTGGAGAAGACGTCTCAAATAGGGACACCCCAGTTGTTGAAGATGGGTGTGAGCTAACATGGATTCAAAGACCACTTGTGCTGAGAGGAAAGGTCCCTGCTGAGGGCTTCTGCCGCAGTGTTGGTGATGCCAGCTACATGGATAGCAGAAATGGCAATCTGATGTTGAACAGCCTACTCCCAAATTAGGAAGGCCTCTTGACACAGCATCATGGAACCCATGCCACCCTGCTTGTTGACATAAAACTTTGCAATGGCGTGGTCCATGGTGATTAGGAGCTTCTTGCCTCATAAAAGATCTGAAAAAGAAACAAGCACGTATCTAAACACGTGTAGCTCCAGCAGATTGATGTGCGAACTCGAGTCTGCCACAGACCATCTCCCCCTTGTTGAGAAACCGTCACAATGAGCACCCCATCCGCTTAAGGAAGCATCTGTGAGGAGCTGGCAATTGTGCGTTGTCACCTCAAAAGGTAACCCTTGCAATAAGTTGGAGTCAGTCTCCCACCAGGCAAATCACCTTATCACACAATAAGGGACAGACAGCCTTCATCACTGGGACTCCATGTTAATTTTAAAATGCTGACTAAATAAATTTTGAGGGCAGGTGCATACATATGTACGCGTAAGGTACCACTGATGTGGTGGAATTCATAAGACCCAAAAGTTTCTGTACTCTGACAGTGCGTTGGTATCTGTACTTCGTGAAAGATGCTACCATCTTTTGAATTGCTTTGACCTTTGGGAACAGGGGGAGGAGCATGCCCACCTCCAAATTCAACACGGCCCCAATAAACTCAATGACTTTTACTAGCTGGAGCCATGATTTCTCATGGTTCAAGACAAAACCCAAAGATTGCAATTGGGTAACTATAGCATGGACATTGTCAGCTAAGGTGTCAACTAGTCGTCCAACTATCAACCAGTCGTCCAAGTGTGGGAACATCGTGCAACCGTGAGTATCCAAATATCCCACTACTTCACCCACACATATGGGAAAAAAAACCTGGGGCAATAGTGAGAGGAAAGAGAAGCATGTTATACTGGTAATGTTTGTTGTTGCACGTAAACAACAAATATTTCCTACAAGATGAATGGACATGAAAATATGCATCTATAAGGTAAAGTACAGCAAAGTACATGTCTTTAACCAGCAAGGCTGCGATATCAGGAATGGAAACCATTCTGAATGAGCAAACCCAAAAGTATTTATTCAGGCCTCTGAGGTCCAATATGGGGCTCTTGCCACCATCTTTTTGGTCCATGAAGAAATACCTAGAATAAAAACCATCATGTATGTCAAAGCAAGGTACTTCAGAAAGGGCACCCTTGGACAGTAGCTTAGAGATTTCTTGAAGTAATTCAGGTGAACCCTCTTGGTATAAAGATGGTGGGGGACCACATGAAGGGGTTTCATGCCATTCCAGAAAATAACCAAATTTTATTATAAACAACATCCAAGGATCTTGAGTTATACTTGATCAAGGAACAATAAAAAGTTTAAAATGATCATAAAACACCAAGTCGGAGTAGTGGGCACCACATGCAACCTCTACTCATGCTACTGATTTTGTGGTGGAAGAATGTACAGGGGAAGTGCTATCAGCCTTCCTCCCTTTGCCCTTCTGGGAGTATTTTCTATGTTCTTGAGGGGGGTAGTATTGTTTGTGATGGGATTGGTATGGGGCTGACTGGAAGCAATAGCACTTAGTATGGTAAAAGGGAGCTCCCCATATCTAGGAATATCTATGCTTTCCTGAAGAGGAAGCGGGGTTTTGGGTAACCCCTAGTGACCTGGCCATGATCCTGTACTTCCTGAATTTATGGAGAACTTCATCTCTGGACTCATGAAACAGAGCCTTCTTGTCAAAGGCCATATACTCTATGCAGACTTTAGCCTCTGCAGGTAATGTCAAGGATCATAGCTAAGAGTGACATATAAGCATGACACTCAAGGACATAGTTTTCCTGGCAGAGTCGGCAGCATGGCATGCTGCAGTCAACTGGTGCCTGCCCAGGAACTATCCTTCTACCTGCATGGCCCTACCCACCATTTTCGTATCTTCCGGAAGGGAATCAAGAAGCTGTGAAAAACTGTCCTACAAGAGCATTTGATAGTGCCCCGTTAGTGCTGCAAGGCTGTAGATACGAAGTCCCATGAAACAGCAAGAATAAGCTCTCTGTCAGGCTGCTATCTCGGTTTCAGTATTGTTTCTGTGTCGGTACTGTACTGTCTAGCCTCAAGGCCGACCACACATACCAAGGCCTGGGAATACTGCTCCTGGGAAAGTTGACTCTGTCTGTGTATGCTGATGTTGTATAATCTCCCGCCATTTACTGCCTTATATTATCGTTCACCTAGTGAGACTCTCATAGCTGCCATAGTTCCCTGTATGCACTGTATTGCCTTTTTGACCAGTAAAAGCCATCTGCTTGGATTCTATATGACTCTGTGGTGATTTCTGGTTCGAAGGGTCAGGAGCTTACATTATGGCAGCTATCTATCATCTTCTTTATTGTACTATTAGTCAGGCTGGAGCCCAGGGGGGTTCGCCTGCCGCTTGGATGGGAGCTGAGAAGCTCTCCGAGTGACCTACTATCCTGGACCCAACGCGCACGCCGTTTGGCTGACCGACGTCGAGACTCAGGAGAGTCTGAAGACGAGGATCTTTATGGAGATAGCTCTCAATGGGCCACGAGCTTCCGGACCAGTAAACCTCATCTCACTGGTGGCCCAAGTGAGGAGGTTCACCTCTTACGAGCCCAGAATCGGGAGCTCTCCGACCGTGTTGATCAACTCCAAGAACTAATGGAACGTATGCTTCAGGATAACAGGCAATTACAACAAACCCTGATAGCCCAAGCACAGCCTGTTCCGATACCGGGTCAGGGGGTGCCCATCCAGCCACCCCAACCACCCGCTAATGTGCCCGCTCCACCCTTGCCTCCCGGAGCTCCCGTTGTTCCTCCGCCCGGACCACCCGTGCAACCGGGCCAACCTGCGCCCGGCCCTTGGAAGCAACTTAAATTGAGGACTACGTACGATGGATCTCTCGAGACTTTGCCTTGTTTCTTGCATCAAGTGGACAGTTATATGCGAGAACAAGGACAACTTTTCCCCACGGAAGATAGCCGGGTGCGTTATGTAGCTTCCCTTCTGACAGGTAAAGCAGCTGACTGGATGGTCCTCCAGTTTGACACCCGCTCTCGAGCTATTCGTTCCCTCAACAACTTCATGACTGCTCTAAGAAGGAGGTTTGAAGACCCCTTCCTGGGGGAAAGAGCCAAAACGGAACTCTTACAACTAAAACAAGGCTCTGCTACAGTTCGAGAATTTGCCGATGAATTTCAACGACTGGCAAGCAAAATTGTAGGCTGGCCTGAGACCACCCTAATTCATCATTTCAGGGAAGCCTTGCACCCTGACGTTCTGAACTGGTCATACATGCGGGGCGATCCCGATACCCTTGAAGACTGGATTCTATTGGCCGAGGAAGTGGAAAGCCGCCGACGCTTTATTTCCCTAGTCCGTCAAAAGCACAAGGAAAAAGGCACCCAAAAGCCTCAATCCAAGGCACCACCGCCCGTCCCACGAAATCCTCCACGTCCGCCCCAGGAACGTGAAGTCCGATTTCAGAGAGGTGCCTGTCTTACTTGCGGAGAAATGGGCCACTTTGCAGCTGTTTGCCCGCACCGCCATGAATTATTTCGTCCCAGCACGACGACCCGCGCCAGAGGTCGTCCACCACGCAGAGGCACCGCGGCCACCCGCAGCGCAGCTCCGGGAAGACCCACACCCTCTGCACTCCATGCCGGAGACCCAGCCTCCCTGCCTACTACCAACGACCCCGCCGGGTCTCGGATTACAAGTGCCCCATTGGGGGACAACTTTCCCTCTTCGGATGAGGAAAATCCTTGGAATTCTCTAGCCTTAAACCTGGAATCTCCCCTCGACTTGTCAAAAAACGGCTCCGGTCTGTGGTGAATGGAGCGTCTCCACAGACCTCTCAGGATCCTCCTGTTAAACCGAATGCTCCTACCAAAATCAAAGAAGTGGACTCCACCGTCTACGTGGATGCAGTTTTACAACACATTAACGGTGGCCCACAACTACCCGTCAAAGCACTAATCGACTCCGGTTGCTGTCGCACTCTCATAAGCGAAGCCACTTTTGCTGCACGCAGAGCCGAATCTGAGGCTTTACCCGCCCCCGTCCAATTTGCCCAAATGGACGGGAGCCATTTCCAGGGGGGTCCAGTTGATCACCGCACCATAGGGGTGGCAATGGGAATTGGCTCCCACTGGGAGCAAATAGACTTCACTATAGTCCCTATCCGTTTTGAAGTGGTCTTGGGTATTAACTGGATTAAAGGACATAGTCCCAGTATTAACTGGGAAACAAACACTATCTCCTTCGCCAGCCCCATGTGCAATCAGCACCGGCAGAACTTTGCACTGTTATATCCGCCCGTACCAGCATTGGCCTCCGATGTCCCAGCACTTCCAGTCCTACCTAAGGTATATCGAGACTTTGCGGATGTCTTCGACCTTAAAGAATGTGATACCTTACCCCCCCACCGGGCCTCAGACTGTACAATTGAGGTGGTCAAGGACTGCACATTAACCAGAAGTAAGATTTACCCTATGAGCGCTTCCGAGCGCACTGTTCTCCGGGACTTCCTTGACAAAAACCTTGCCAGAGGGTTCATTCGCCCATCGAATGCCCCGAACTCGGCCCCCGCGTTTTTTGTCCGAAAAAAAGAGGGCGACCTTCGTTTATGCATTGACTTCAGAAAACTCAATGCGGTTACCCAAACCAACGCCTATCCTATCCCATTAATATCTGATATTTTGGGACAGTTACAGGAGGGCCGGGTGTTCTCCAAGTTAGACTTGGTGGAAGCCTACTACCGAGTTCGCATCCGCGAAGGAGATGAGCACCTCACTGCCTTCTCTAGCTGTTTCGGTATGTATGAATTCCTCGTGATGCCGTTCGGATTAAAAGGGGCCCCGGGGGTCTTTATGCAACTCATCAACGAAATCCTTCATGACTTGCTGTATCGCGGGGTGGTGGTTTACTTAGACGACATTCTTATTTATTCAAAAACCATGGAAGAGCATGTAACTCTAGTCCGAGAAGTTCTGCAGCGCCTGCGCGACCACCAACTCTTTGCAAAACTGGCTAAATGCGAGTTTCATCAAAGCCAGCTCACATTTTTAGGATACATAATCTCCCACCAAGGTCTTCGCATGGACCCTGTCAAAGTCCAAGCCGTTCTCGATTGGACTCCTCCCACCAACCGCAAGCAAGTGCAACAGTTTTTGGGATTTGCAAACTTTTATCGAGGATTCATTCCTAACTTCGCCCAAGTGGCCCTACCCATTACTGATCTCCTAAAAACCAAAGGGAAAGCAAACACAGCTACCTTACCCTCCGCAAAAATCCTGTGGACTGATCAATGCCAAGCCACGTTTGTGGCTCTCAAACGCCTCTTCACATCCGAACCCGTACTACAGCACCCGGACCCAAACCAAATGTTTATTGTGCAAGTCGATGCCTCCGATGTAGCTATGGGAGGGGCCCTCCTCCAGAAAGGTCCGGATGGCCTCCTTCACCCGTGCGCTTACTTTTCGAGAAAATTTGCGCACGCACAATTGAACTGGCCCATTTGGGAAAAAGAGGCAGCGGCCGTTCACCATGCCCTAACTCTATGGAGACAATTCTTAGAGGGGTCCAATATCCCCTTCGAGGTTTGGACCGATCACAAGAATCTAGCTGCCCTCACGGGGTCCCATAAACTATCAGCAAAACAACAACGTTGGGCTGAATTCTTCGCTCAGTTTCGTTTCGTCCTAAAGCATGTTCCTGGGAAGCAAAACGTTCTCGCAGATGCCCTCTCCCGGTTGCCACAATACCCGGTAAAACTCGAAAGACCAACTGACTCTCTGTTCACCCCTACGCAAAGGGGAGCCCTTCCTGTACTGGCCGTGCAAACTCGATCTCAGCAACAGCATCCCAGATCCAGTTCTCCAGCACCTCCAACCCGAGCGGCTACCCAACCGCCCTCGCAACAACAACGAACCGACGATTCCACTCCTCCAACCCCACCGGCTGCCCTACCGCCTACAATCTGCGCACCACCGCACGTAAGCACCCCCATAGCTGGTCCTAAGACTACTATAGCCGGGGGGGGGGGGGGTTCCCGCCAAGGTTCCCATCTCCGAATCCTTTTTAAATACCCTTCGGAACCACTGCCTTTCTGAACGCTCCACTCACACCCTACCCCCTGGGGTAATAGAACAGGGAGGCTCATGGTACAAAGACTCTAAATTGTATGTACCCAAGGCACTTCGAAAAGACGTCTTACACTTAGCTCATGGAGTAAAAACAGCTGGACACTTTGGATTCCTAAAAACTCTCCACTTATTGCGCAGACAATTTTGGTGGGGGGGAATGCGTTCCGACGTTGACTCTTTTATTCGCAGCTGCCCTGTTTGCGCCACAGTGAAGCGATCACAAGGCAAACCCCCGGGGCTACTGCAACCTCTAGAAACACCCACCAGACCTTGGGAAGTGATTGCTATGGACTTTATGACTGATCTCCCTCTCAGCGGGGGAAAAACTGTGTTATGGGTTGTTACTGATTTGTTTTCCAAGCAAATCCATTTAGTTCCATGCGCAGGGATCCCCTCTGCTCAAAAAATGGCCCGCCTCTTCGTGACACATATCTTCAAATTACATTCGTTTCCGCGCAAAATAATCTGTGACCACGGCAGTGGCTTTGTTTCCAAGTTTTGGAAAGCATTCCTCAAGTTGGTGGGGGTTGAACAAGGATTGTCTACTGCATACCATCCTCAAACCGATGGTCAAACTGAACGTGTAAATGCTGTCCTTGAATGTTATTTACGCTGTTATGTAAACTACCACCAAGATCACTGGGTAGAACTGTTACCTTTTGCAGAATATGCTTACAATAATGCTGTACATCAATCTACAGGTTTTAGCCCATTCTATGCAGTATATGGACAGGATTTCAGTCCTGTTACGCCCAGAAGTAATGTGGAGGGGGAGGGAGATCCTGACGTTGCTTCCTGGGCACACACCCTCCGTACCACTTGGCCTTGGCTCGTTAGCAATCTCGACCGAGCCAAGCGCAAATACAAAGCACAAGCTGATAAACATCGTTCCCCCGGGGGCGAACTGCGAGTGGGTAAATTGGTCTATCTTTCCACCAAAAACCTACGTTCCACCCGTCCGTGTCTTAAACTCGATGCTAAATTCATTGGCCCTTTCCCGATCACACGGGTCATAAATCCTGTCACGGTGGAATTCGCTCTCCCGAAAACCCTGAGGCGTGTGCATCCCGTTTTCCATGTTAGCCTCCTGAAGCCCCATACGGCCTCTCCACAATGGCATCCCGATCCGCCCCCCGAACAGCCCATTATGGTGGGGGGGGAAGAGCACTTCGAAGTCTCCAAAATCCTTGACTCTCGTATTCACCATGGAAACCTACAGTATTTGGTCCGTTGGAAACACTTCCCCCCTGCCTACGACGAATGGGTTCGCGCACGAGATGTCTCCGCCCCCAAACTAATCGATGCCTTTCACACTGCCTACCCGGACAGACCATCCCCCTTGCAGACTGGGAGGGGGCCTTAAGGGGAGCAGGATGTCAGGCTGCTATCTCGGTTTCAGTATTGTTTCTGTGTCGGTACTGTACTGTCTAGCCTCAAGGCCGACCACACATACCAAGGCCTGGGAATACTGCTCCTGGGAAAGTTGACTCTGTCTGTGTATGCTGATGTTGTATAATCTCCCGCCATTTACTGCCTTATATTATCGTTCGCCTAGTGAGACTCTCATAGCTGCCATAGTTCCCTGTATGCACTGTATTGCCTTTTTGACCAGTAAAAGCCATCTGCTTGGATTCTATATGACTCTGTGGTGATTTCTGGTTCGAAGGGTCAGGAGCTTACACTCTCCTCCTTGCCCTCTTTGTCAAGGAGGGCGAAATGTGGGCCTGGTTGTTCCTTGGTGGGTAAGGTGTCAGCTATCAGGGAATTGAGATTGTGGGTATTGGTACAAGAACTGGGAGGATAGGCCTCTGACTTTGTAGAGGTTATCAGTTTTCCATGCCATTGGCGTATTAGAGGCAGGTTTCCCCGAGTTGGCAACTCCAATGGTTCTGATACCCTTCACCATAGGAAGTTGCACCAGGCCTGTGTCCTCAGTACAGACAACATCCATAATGGGGTCAACCTCCTCTGGTTCCAAGGTATCGATCTCAACCCTAAACATTTGTTCATTATAAGATTTAATGTCCTCCGTGGGAGGACCAGCAAGGAATCACCTACCATGTCATCAGGGGAAGGCATCAACAGTGTCGCAGAACCCTCATCAGACTCCTTAGAAGGATCCTTGCAGTCTGAATGCGAAGGCATCAATGGGTGGGTGAGGGAGTGCATCTATGTCAGCTCTGGTTCTGCCCTTCAACGCCATTGATGGCGAGTCATGGCTTCAAGGCGATTGCCTCTGATGGTTAGTTCCAACATCTCCCGATGTCAACAGCTCCAGGCTACTCCTCAAACAGGACTTAGAGCCTTGTGCTTAGCCTTCTTTTTGGCTCTGAGGCTGCCCTTTTCACAGAGGGAGCCAAGCCATGATCACTCCTTGGGGGTGCTGAGGCCGAGGCCGGCAAGTGACTACCCCAGCCCGATCCACAAATACCTCAGGTGGTCGGAGCGACTTTTTGTAGAGGGAGGCCTTGAGTCTTCAAGCCCTCACCTGACGAGCTGTAGGAGTGATAAAGGCACAGGCCTTACAAGAAGAAGGCACGTGCCCCTCACCGAGGCAGTAGAGGCACTCCTCATGTTCATCATTTGGCGCCATTTTTGTTCCACAGGCACTACATGTCTTGAAGACTATCATCATGATCAAGAAAGCTGCAATGACATGATCAATCGATGAAAGAAGATAATGAAGGATTTTGTGAACACACGAAGAAGCTCACCGCATGTCCTCTCTCCATGGTGGCAAAGAGAACTGAGGAATGGCTGCTCCTCTACCCCTCCATCACATGTCAGTTTTGGCAGGAAAAGTTGTTGGTCGCGGCATGGGGCAGAGGAGGAGTGTCCCTTGTTTCTAAAAGCTTTCCATGAAGATTTCTCCACGGCTGGCCTGCGCATGCCCAGTTCCCATGTGGGACTGAAGAGACCACAATGATGAACATGGAATTTAATGCTAAAGTACAGCAACCAAGTTGTGACAAAAAACAACAGCAATCACATCTGAGGATGAAACAGAGTTTTGTGGGACCTTAACAACTAGTAATAAATTCATTGTGGCATAAAATTCTGTGAGCTAAGCATAAAGTGTTATATTCAGTTGGCAGTGGAATATATAAATGAAGTATAAACAGAAAAAGTGTGAACACACCTGTCTGTGTGAGGTGGTGGTGGGGTATTACAAAAAGGCAAGAAGGGCCCAGTATCTCAAAACACAGATGTTCCATTCCATTACAGAGCACGGAAGAAAACAAAATCCAACCAAAATAACCAACTATCAGAATGGGTACGGACTGCTCCCAAATGCTGGCAAATTAGCAAAGCAGAATGGATTAGAATAGTGTACATAAACCTGTAAGGAGCATAATTACTTCCTGTAGACTCCCAAGAGGTAGTACCACTGATTCCAGTGAGATAGCAATGTTAGTCCACTGCAGCAAAACCAAAAAAGGAGTCTCGTGACTTTTTAAAGAGTAGCAGCTGTACAGAAAGAGAAGCATCTGTGGGCTAAGAAGGGTGCTCTAGTCCATGACTGCTTACACTAGAATAAACCTGTTAGCAGTTAAGGCACCTTAATACAAAGAGATAATTCCAGATAAGGTCTATAGCAGTAAAATAAGATAGGACTCCAGTGGCATTTTAGAGACAAAGGAAATTTATTGCAGCACAACTTAGTTAATCAGAGGTCACTTCATCAGATGCATGACGTCTACATCCACAAGGGCAATGAATTAAAGAATGTGGAACAGAAAAACAGAAGCCCTTCTGGTATTTTATAAAGAGAGGCCAGTTTAAAAGACTAAACAATCCACTCACAGTAGGTGAGGACTACTCACAACTGTTGATAGATGGGCAAAGTAGGGTTAATATAAAATGCAACCAAATCAACCTCTGTAAAGGGTGGGATATGGAAGGTATAAGCAACTAGAGTGAATGAGGAATGCGGGTAAGGGGGATGGTGTTAAACTTCTTGATGAACTCTAATGCAGCAATATTGCACTGGATTTTTCTTTAAAATAATTTTGTTGGAGGAATAGTGTCTTTTAGGTCATCAATAGAACGCCCTGGAAGATTAAAATCTTCACGTAGTAGTTGTGAATTTCCTGCACTGTGCAGGGGGTTGGACTAGATGACCCTGGTGGTCACTTCCAACTCTATGATTCGAAATACCCAACCAAGTACAACCTTCCACAGTGTTAATGGGAGTGGGGTTGCTCTAGCAGTGATTACTATTAAAATAACTAGGGTGTTACAAACATGTCCCTATCTTCATTTGTGAAATGTAGGAGGGAGTGTTACCCAGGTTTTACAGAATGGGGAAAATGTGGAAAAGAGAGATGAGTGACTTGGCCAAGGGCACCCAATGACGCCATAGCAGGGGTAGAATTTGAAACCAGTTGCAGAAGGCACTGATTTTGCTTCTAGACATACCCATTAAAGGTTAAGCTTTTGCTATGTCTCCAAATGTTTCAGGGAATCACTAGGGGAGAAAGGCCATTTGGTAATTAAGGCAACCAACAGTACAAAGGTCCACATGCTTCCTATAGTAGAGGCGAGGCTACCACGGAGGGGAGGGTTGTCTGTCAGAGAACAAGGACCCCTTTCCAGTTAGAAATAAGAATCAGAACACTGTTGACATATGGTGGCATGTGTTGGAGAACGGGCAAGTGAATGAGCCCAAGATATTGTAACTTATGTTATTAGCTTCTACATCTGTTGCCCCAGAAGGTCGGACCAGAACCAATGGGTTGAAATTAAATCAAAAGAGCTTCCATCTAGACATTAGGAAGAATTTTCTAACAGAGCGGTTCCTCAGTGGAACAGACTTCCTTGAGAGGTTTTTAAGGCAGAGGCTAGATGGCCAGCTGTCAGCAATGCTGATTCTATGACTTTGGGCAGTTTATGGGAAGGAGGGCATCTCGGCCATCTTCTGGGCATGGAGTAGGGGACACTGGGTGTGTGTGGAGGAGGTAGTTGTGAATTTCCTGCATTGTGCAGGTGTTGGACTAGATGACCTTGGTGGTCCCTTCCAACTCTACGATTCTATGATTTTATGATCTTTGCAGGTATTTTGTGCATGGGAATTTTACTTGGGTTCGACGCTCCTTTGATCCACACTTTTCTGATCTGAATTCTCAAAATCCTATGCATGGTGATTGTTTGCCCTGAAGAAAGTCCTGGAGTATCAGGAGTACGTTTTTGTGCTGCAGAATCACCTGTACAAATCCGGAGAGTCTGAGTCCCTCCCCCTTGAAAACACTGCTTTGTAATTGACTGTAGTCTGCAAAGGGATGTACTAAAAGGAATGGCAGGATTGTCTACTGGAAACAATGGGAGAGGCTGGAAGGCTCAATGAAGATCATGGGAGCCAGGATTGCCAATTGACTTGCATGGGCCCCACTGAAATACATTACAGAACTAAAACAGCTGCAAAGAAAATGCAGAATGTATTATCCATTAAGGTCACTTGGCCCATATAGATTACTATGGCACTGGATTGACAGCCCCCAGACTGGACTGTCATTCCACTCTGGGGCTGTCATTCTAGTCCCAGAACACATCTGCTACACCCAGAGGGTGTCATTCCACTCTGGGGGCTGTCATTCCAGTCCCAGAGCACAGATTCTGCTCCCTGGGTCTGTGATTCCATGCTGGGGGCTGTCATTCCAGTCCCAGAGCACAGATTCTGTTCCCTGGGACCGCTATTCTACTCTGGGGGCTGTCAACAGTGCCAGCATAGTCTATCTGGGCCAAGTGACCTTAATGGAAAATCCTTTCTGCATTTTCTTTGCAACTGTTTTTGTGCTGTAATGTATTCCAAGGGAGCCCATGCAAGTGCAGCTAAGTTGGTTCCTGATTATGCAAACATGGGAAACCCGAACGCCTTATACACGCAAACAGCTACAATTTGAACCAAGTTATCATGGAGCAGACTTCAAATCCATGGCAAAACAGCACTAGGAAAACTCGAGAAAAGTGCGGGGTGGGCAGGTGGGTGCGAGGTCAATTCTGATGGATGGAAAAGTCATACATAACTCTCCAAGAAACAACCAAGTCAGTCTGGGGGCGAACATGAGGCAAAGTACCCATGCATAAAGGACCTTAGTCTCTGAAGTGCCACTGGACTGCTGTTTTACAATCGAAAGCCTGATAGTTGTCAAATCTGCACATGAATTCCAACAGCAGCATCTTACAAGAATCTCTGTCTGATACTCTTCTGCTGATATACTGCAGCCTTTAAGTCTATATCAAATATCCTGAGAGGTTGAAATACACCCGCACTGATTTCTGAGTGTTTTCATTTTTCTCATCTGATTTGCAATCATTTACTCTCTTGAGTACAGACTATCCAGTTCAGCCAATGTAAATGACAAAGGGCATTGCTGGCACATGTCACACCATTTTAGAGGAAATGCAGGTGAGTTATAGTGTTGAAGGCTTTCACAGTAAGAGTTCATTGGTTCTTGTAGGTTATCCGGGCTGTGTGACCGTGGTCTTGGTATTTTCTTTCCGAGACCACGGTCACACAGCCGGGTAACCTACAAGAACCAGGTGAGTTATCCTTGATAGTTTGGCAGATGAAGTTAGTCCAGTGACAGTATTACTTGGGTGAGCATGGACAGGCCTCTCTACCCAACAGCCTGCCAGAAGAAAGAATCATCTTCCAGGACAGGCTACAGATCCCTGATGATGCACTGGACTGGTTTTAGCTGTGACACAGCTAGACAGACACCAAGTAGTCTTCTAAAGAGCAGGCTCAGCAAAGAAAATAACAGAACCCCACCTATTGTTACCTACCCCTCTAGTGCATCATCATGGACTTCTACTGATTATTGCACCTAATTTCATTAGCAATGGCAACACTATTTCCCTGCACCATTTTCTGACCTGACAGTATAAAAACAAAGAGAAATATCCTGGTGACAGATTAGTGCTAGTGTGAGTACAACACAAAGAATAAAACTAATTTTAATTGCCTGGAAAGGACCTCAGAGCACTCTTCTTCAATTATGTAGATCCTTACTTACCACTGGGCACCATAAGGTCAATTTTGTTGCAGTAGTCAGAGTAGCAGCAATGTGTATTGCGCAGGTGGTCTGAGCTCAGGCAGAAGAAAGGTTTTCCAGCAGGAACAAGATCTGATTCAGGGATACACGTTCGGACATGATGCTTGATTCCATTCAAGTTTGATATTGAGACCATGCAGGCACCATCTGTTTCACATGTGGAGTTTGCTTGGGTGCAACCAGAGCACAGACACAGTAAGGCTACAGAGACCAAGGAGAGAGAAAAAAACTGTTATGACCAACACTACAGAAACAGAAGGGGTGATACTTTCCCCCTTGAGATAGGGTTGCAGTTTACACCACGGTTTCAGGGAGATACAAATGGCTTTAAAGAACTAATAACATTTGCAAAACATTTTGAATACCATAGGCCAAGATAATATGGAAGGCATTTACTGTTAGTTCTCAGACTTCCCATCTGTCTAAGTCCATAAAAGAATGACTCACTCAATTCAGAGTCCCTGTAATACTATATGAACTCAATTTCCATCAGGAATAAGAGAATGGAGCCCTGTTTACTCACCAAGAGGGTTCCTTCCGCTCTGAGGTAGAAGGACATCTTGCAGCTTGAGTTATTCCTGTCCATTACTAGGGGAGGCAGGACTAATTTTCTACTTCCGGTCTCCTTGGTGGGAATAATCTTAAGCTTTCAGTTTTCCACTAATAAGCTAATAGAGACAGGAGTAATGCAGATAATAATGGTAGATAACAGTAAGAACATGTAACTGAACTGTACAGAAATAACATGTAAAACTGAAGGCATAAACAAGGAGGAGAAATAATTTGTAAGTATCCTTTAAGTCCTTTTTTCTGCAATTTAAGATGAATTAACATGTCTGGTTGCATTGATGGACTACAGAAAGGTAAAACATCTCTTGCTCCAGTTGATGAAGCCACCCTGGTTGTATCTATTGTTTCTTCTTCAGGTGGGCAAGATGCCCCTTCTACCTCAGAGTGGAAGGAACCCTCTTGGTGAGTAAACAAGGCTCCGTTCCCGCTCTGAGGGAAGGGCATCTTGCAGCTTGGGATGTCCAAGAACTAAGTTTCCGGGTGGGATTTAATAATCTACTTCTATTATATGCTGTAGAAATCTTCTGCCAAATGCCTCATTGGCAGAAGCAAAAGTATTAATCTGGTAATGCCGCACAAAAGTTATAATTGAGGACCAGCTGGCTGCCTTGCAGTTTTCCTCAACAGAGGCTCATTTGTACAAGGCCACAGTAGTGGCTGCGCTGCGAATGGAATGAGCGGTGATGCCATCTGGGACTGGTAATTTACTAGCTGTGTAGGCCTCTGTAACACATCGTCTGACGGTGCGACTCAGTGCAGGCTGAGACATTTTGAGACCCTTATTTGGGGCTGAAATGGAAATAAAGAGAGCACCATAAATTCTGAAGGAGAATGTACGATTGATGTAGGTCCCAAGGGCTCTGTGCACATCAAGAGTGTGCCACTCTTTTTCCTTGGAGGTTGACGGTTGGGGGGAAAGGAGGGAAAGTGGATTTCCTGCTGTCTATGAAAAGTAGAATTGACTTTTGGCATGAAAGTGGGGTCAGGGCGCAATACTACCTTGTCTTTGTGGAATATGCAAAGCTCTTTGTGAATGGAAAGCACACCTGAAATCCTTCTGGCTGATGTTATGGTGGTGAGGAAAAGTACGTTCATGCTGAGAAAACTAAGGGGATCTTCCTGAGGGGTTTGAAAGGTGGTTTTGTCAGAGCTGCAAGTACCACATTGAGTCGCCAGGTGGGAAATCGGTGGATGACAGGAAAATTAGACTGGGTAACTCCCTTAAGGAACGCCTTGATCTGAGGGTGGATAGACAGTGGAATGCAGACAAGGGAAGGGATGACAGTAGAAATTGCCACCAACTGCTTCCGGAGGGTGGCCACTCTAAGCCCTTGTTGTATGTCATCTTGCAGAAAGGCGAGTAGTTGAGGGAGCCTGATGGAGAGAGGACTGAGCTATTTTCTTTGGCACCACTTGACAAACGCCTTCCAGGTTTAATCATAAATCCTCTGAGTGGAGGGGTGTCTGGCCTCCAGTATGGTGGTAATAATGTTGTCATTCAGCCCCAGTAGAGCTAGCTGGTGCCTTTCAATGGCCAAGCGGTTAGCTTGAACTATCTGGAACACTTGTGGGCAAAGGCTCCACTCCCCCTCGCAGATGGAATGATGGCTCCGCCATCATGAGAGCCCTGAATTTGTTCAACCTGGCAAATCTGAACAGCTTTTGGTGTGAAGGATGGATAGGTATGTAGAGGTAAGCCTCCCGAAGATCTATGGATGCCATGTATGATCCACGTTGCAGGGCCTCCACAATGGAGGGTTTCCATTCTGAAATGCTTGGGCTGTACGAATCTGTCGAGGTACTTCAGGTCTAGAATGGCCCTCCAGTCACAATTGGAAAAATATTGAGTAGACGCTTGAGAAACACTCCTCAGGAGAGAGGTTCTCTATTGCCCTGACTTGCAACAGATGGTAGTGGCTCTCAGGGTTCTTGCGTGCATTGCAGAAGAGCGAGAGGTTGGTGATGGGACAAACCAATCTCTTGGGTTGGCCTTTAATTCCATGTGATAGCCCTGTGCTATTAATTGCAGCACCCATGTGTCCGGTTGGGAAATGGTCCATTGTGGGAGAAAGAGCTGCAACCTTCATTCCATAGGGACAGAGTTGGCGTCACTGCTTTCTGGTTTTGGAAAACATATCTCCTTTATCCCCTCAAAACTGTTGGTGTTGGAAGGGGCAATTGTAGCATTCTGTCCGACAAAAGGAGTGACGGTTGCCGGTCCAAGATGGTTGTCTCTGATGCTGCCTGAAGCGTGGCAGGATGTGCGTAGAACGAAAAGTCTGTGGAAGGGCCTTACCTTCCTTCCTGTTGCTTCTAGGCATCATACGTTTCTTGTCTTTCGTCTCTGTGAGCGTCTTATCCAGGCGATCCCCAAACAGTTTCCCACCCTATAGGGGATAAGCTAGAAGGACAGACTTAGATTTGAAATCTGCCTGCCAGGTCTGTAACCAGAGGGCTCTGCAGATGGCTGCATTGGAAGCAACTGACCTGGTCAAAAAGGAAAGGGCATCAAGGGAAGCAGTGGCCAGAAAGGAGGAGGCCTTGAGGCCCCGATCTACACCCTCTGCAATTCTCCTGTCTGCTCCAGCTAGGAGCTGGGAGAGCTTTCCCCCACCCCCAGGCGTGTGAGGCCCTTGCAATAATAGCTGCTGTGGCAATGGCCTGAATGGATAAGGAGGAGGCTTCATGGACTTTCCTAGACAATAACTCCATTTTATGATCTAACTAGTCTCTGATGGAGCCCACCCCATCTTCAGCCAGAAGGTCTGAAGACTGAACAGCTGCCACAGGAACGCCCACCTCAGGTGGACCACAGAGCTCCTTGGCTGAGGAGGACATATCATACAGCTTCCTAGTGGCTACAGAAAACTGTTAATTTGTGGTAGGTTTGTCCCACTCAGTTTTGATCACTCTCTCAAAAAACTCTGGAAAGGGAACTTTTCTATTATGTTGATTGACTCTGGGAAAGTAATCCTTTGCCCCCTTAGGCCAGACTTGGGGTTTTGACTCCTCAGAAATGCCAGGCTCCTCACTGAATCTGAGAGCCACCAGGGCCTTAGAGAGGAGAGCTTGGTAGTCCTCAGCCGAGAACAACCTGGTCTGATTTTCCTCCTCTATGAGACAGTCATCAGCATCAGAGATGCATTCTCCCTCCTCTCTGTCCCCTTCCTCCAATGAAGAGTTGATGGAGGTGTAGTTATCTATGGTGGCGTGGCCCATATGGGCATACACTGATTACATGGGTGATTTAGTGGGCCAGGGCTTAGTCCAATCTCCATGGGTGCAACAGAATTCCCTTCCACTGAGAGTGAGGGGGGAGCTGCCAGGGTAAGACATTGGGGCCGTCATTACAGGGCCTAAATTATGGGCCAGAGGAACCTGTCTATGGGTGGCAAGAGCTTGATTTATCGTGGCCTCCAAGGTAATTGGTCCCCCGCGCCACAGCCTCTCCTGAAGAGGAAGGTATGTTACCGGACGATGTTCTCGATAGGGAAGGAGAAGCCCGGAGCCAGCTCTTCCACTGACCATTGAAAGGGAAGGCCAACCTACGCTGCTGCAGAGGTACCAGAGGTTTGTTTCAGGGCCTGCAGCTTCTTTGTGCCATTTTAAATCGTGGCACCATGATGCCTCTTTGAGGTCACCTTCTTCAGTGTGGCCTGCCTTTCTGATCCCTTGCTGGCCAGATCCGCCAGTTCCAAGAGATCACATGGGTGGCTGATAGAGGGCTCTCTGGCTTCTGAAGCATCTTTTGGACGGAGGGCATGGTTGTAGTCCTCCTCCGATAGGAAATTGTCTTCCTGCTCCTTGGAATGGATGGCTTCTGAAGCATCTTTTGGACGGAGGGCATGGTTGTAGTCCTCCTCCGATAGGAAATTGTCTTCCTGCTCCTTGGAATGGAAGGCAGCATATGCTATTTTCCTGGGCTCGCTTTGCTCAGAGAGAAAGACAGTCTAAACGGGAAAGCGAAAGAAAGGGTCTTTTTTTCATTTTAAATATAATAGAAAAATGAAGAGTGGAGGAGGAATGTAAGTTGAAATGTGAGAAAGGAGAGAAAAAAACCAGCCTCCCTAAATAGCTAGTAGCAAAGAACAGAGCTCTACTATGAGCGTGCATTCCCCAGCAAGGCAGGAGGGAAAGTGAAAGCTAAGGCTGTTCCCACCAAGGAGAAAGGAAGTAGAAAATTAGTCCTGCCTCCCCTAGCAATGGGCTGGAATAACCCAAGCTGCAAGATTCTCATTCTCTCTCTCTCTCTCTCTCTCCCCCCCCCATGTAATCAACATAAATAAGTCAGTGAAAAAATCACTGAGCTTATTATTGAGAAACAAAGACATACACGACGTGTGGGAGCCTTGCAAAAAGCGAAGGAAGAGATATCATCATCTTGTGAAGATGCTGACTCCACAGAGTATCGTTTCAAATCCAATATTTTAATCAGTTGCATATCCCGTTGCTAAAGAAAATTGCCTTACACAATATTTTACTGGGGAAGTATCTTCACATTCTCCCATGCCAACATGATATGGCTTCACAATTGTAAGAATGTGAAGACACTTCCCCAGTATAAGATTGGGGGGAGGTGGTTCTCTTTTGGTTGTGCTTATCTGGGACACCTTGCTGTGATTTTTTGAGCGATATATATATGGCCTGCACCACCTCCAAATGCACTCTCTATTTATTCAACTAAACGGCTGCAGCGCAGTTTTTGTTGAGTACTGAAGCATCACCACCACTTCATTATAGTCACAAACTTGCCAACAATACCTGGGCCAGGGCATTTCTTAAAAGGTTCAGATCTTTTCTAGAAGAAGAACTCAAAATGAGGAACAAGAAAAAAGACGATAGAGCTGGTAGATCAGGCTCACCGCGGAACACTGATAAGAACTCTGCTGCAGACCAAGAAGGTCTAATGGACGAGGTAGCAGCTTACAAGTAAAAAATAACATGATGGAAGGCCTAGAAATATTATCTATTAATATAAATGGCCTGAACACAGCACAAAAAAGAAAGAAGACCTTTCATGCGTTCTAAATATAAAGAAAATGTAATATGTCTTCAAGAAACACACATAAAAAGAAAATACAATCATCTATTAAATAATAAACAACTTGGAACAGTGTATACATCTTCAGCGGCTGAAAAAAAAAGGGGCATAGCAATATACATTAGGGATCCTACCATTAAAGTTTTGGAAGTAATGAAAGATACAAAAGGTAGACAGCTAATACTTAAACTACAACTCCCAACAGGAGAAATAAAAATATTAACCTCCATTTACGCACCATTGACATCAAAAGAAAAATTCTTCACAGAGCTCTTTACAACATTAGAAGAACAACTGGAATATGAGATTATTATTATCAGGGACATGAATGGAGTTTTGGAAGTCAAACTGGACAGATCCAAAAACCAAAAAAGTGGCAAGCTAGCAAAAAGTGTAAAACTGGATATGCAGCGTCTTAATTTGCAGGACATCTGGAGAATTAAGAATCCAAATGTTAAAGATTATACATTCTATTCGGATAGGCATAGGACCTTCTCAAGAATTGACATGTGTTGGACTTCGACAATTTAGAATATATCAAAATAGTACCTCGGATTCTGTCAGATCACAATCCTATAGCAATAAAATGGCAAAAAAAAGAAAAAGGCAATATTTAGATGGAGACTAAATGATACTCTCCTTAATAAAGAGACAGACCTTAACATGGGCCATGAAGAACTTAAGGAATTTCTGAAGAGGAATGAAACACCAGGAATGAGTCAAGCAACGATCTGGGACTGTTCAAAGGCCTATATGAGAGGTATCTTCATTTCAATAAACTCAAAAAATAAAAAAGAAAGGGAAAAACGTCTGACAGATCTCCAAACTAATCTCGCACAGTTAGAAAAAATCCACCAACAAACAAATAGCAAGAAAACTTTAAAAGAGCTTAAAAAGACAAGACATGAAATTGATTTACTTTTTACAGACGAGATGGCAAAAAAATTAAGATTTATAAAACAGAGGCACTTTGCAAATGCAAACAAGCCGGGCAAGTACTTGGCATCTACGATCAAAACAGAAAAACAGAAAAGAGCAATAACCGCAGCAAAAATAAAAGAGCAGATAACACACAAAGAAGATGAAATAGCACAGTGCTTCCTAGAATATTTTAAAGACCTTTACAAAAAGAAGATACAAAACGACCAAACGGAGGAAATAAAAAGCTATATCCAACAGAATCATCTAAACCATCTATCCAAGGAAGATATAACTCTCTTAAATCAAGAAATTACAATAGAAGAAGTAAAACAGGCAATCAAGAAATTAAAGAGTGGGAAGACTCCTGGGCCAGATGGTCTCACAGCTAGGTATTATAAATCGTTTACAGAGGAAGTGGCCCCAACGCTAGTAAAAGTGATGAATGAAATATATAAGAAACATAAGGTGCCAGATACCTGGAAAGAAGCATATATAACGCTTATCCCAAAAGGAGGAACAGACCCGACATTACCTTCCTCGTATAGGCCAATATCTCTCCTTAATACAGATTATAAAATATTTACAACAATAATCGCACAGAGATTGCTAGCTGATGCAGACACGCTGATTAATCTGGACCAGACAGGCTTTATACCCAAACGACATATGGCAGACAATATTAGATTTCTGATCAACGCGAGAGAGTTAGTAAAATACAGAAAAGAAAAAATGGCCTTTATTTTTGTTGATGCGGAGAAAGCCTTTGATAACATCTCGTGGAATTTTATAAGACAAGTAATCTATAGCATAAGCAATGAAGGCCACCTATTTCATTGGATATCTAGTATTTACACAGAACAACAGGCGAAGCTCATAATAAACGGCACTCTGACAAAAGATATAAAAACAGAAAAAGGAACCAGGCAAGGATGTCCATTGTCCCCACTGCTATTTAATCTAACACTTGAAGTATTAGCAAATAAAATTAGAACAAATCAGAAAATAACTGGTTTACATGTACAAGGAGAAGAATTTAAAATAAGAGCCTATGCAGATGATGTCTTGTTAACAATTACACAACCAGAAACAAGTATTAAAGAACTTATGAATGATATTCAAATATATGGAGGATTGGCAGGTTACAAACTTAACAAATCCAAAACAAAACTTTTCTTAGAACATTCAACTAAAGAAGAGGAATCAGAGATAACGATTATCTCAGGATGTACAATATCAAACAAACCAATAAAATATTTGGGAATAATTTTTCCAAAAAAAAATAATCAAGATTTATTCATCCACAACTATCAAATGGTCTGGAGTAAGATTGAACGTGATCTCCAAACTTGGACCAAGTTGAAGGTATCCTGGTTGGGCAGAATAGCCATAGTTAAAATGAACACACTTCCAAGATTCAACTTATTTCAAACGATTCCCATTAAAATCCCAGACAAGACTTTAAAATCCTGGCAACGAAAAATTAACGGATTTGTATGGGATAAAAAATGTCCCAGATTAAAATTTAAAATTATGACTGATGAAAAGAAAAGAGGGGGCATGTCACTTCCAAATTTAACAATATACCATCAAGTGGCAACCTTGGTATGGATTAAAGATTGGATCATGCAGACTAATGACAGGACTACTAAACTAGAGCTGGCAGGCTTATAAGGTGGAGCGCATTACTTATTGTGGGGGGAAAATTGGAGGAAGAGTCTAGAAGAAATGGGAGGCCATCCAACTGTAGAAAACATGGTGGCAGTATGGTGGAAATTGAAATCAAGATTAAGTTTTGATGGGTCATTATTGACGGCGCCCTTTAATGGTTCTGTAACAGACAGGAAAAAATATGGGACAATACAATATCAGGACTTGGTAAAAACAGATGGCACTCTCAAGACACTATCAGAGATACAAGTTAACTACCCGCAGATGCCCTGGCTATCATACCACCAACTAATTTCCAGATTTAAAGATGACTGCTGGACTCGGGGAGTACTAAAAGGAAAAACAGATTTCGAACAGATGCTAAGCAAGCCAACAGAACATCTACTAGGTACAATATATAAGCTATTGCTGACACACGATACAGAAGATGAACAAGTAAAGTCATGTCAAATCAAATGGATGGAAAACTTTAATGAGATTATAACAACAGACGAATGGGAACAGCTATTTCGTAGAAATCTTAAATTCACCCTCTGCCAAGGGATTCAGGAAAATTGGTTAAAAATGTTACATAGGTGGTACATCACACCGAGTGATATCCAGAATATGAACAGTTCAACATCTGGGTTGTGTTGGAAATGTCATAAAACTAGAGGCACCTTTTATCACTGTTGGTGGACATGTACATCAGTCCAAAAATTTTGGAAGAAAATACATAAGAACATAGAAGTTATCATTGGCCAACCTATAACATATGATCCTAAACTATTCCTCCTGAGTAAAACACCTGACGAAAACGGTAAAGACCAACAGGTCATACTAAAATACTTAATTACAGCGGCAAGAACAGTGTTAGCATCACTGTGGAAAACAGATAAAATACCAAAAATCGAAACTTGGATTGATAAAGCTTACGAATATATAACAATGGCACACTTAACAGAAATATTACAAAAAGACACTCAAAGACCAAATAAAGACAAATGGAATTCCTTCTATGAATATATTAAAATCAAAAAATAACAACAAAATCTTATGTCATAAGAAAGTTAAGTCAACGATCAAATGTATTACGTTAATAAATGACTGTAATTTTGAACCTTATAAGGGGGTAGAACTATGCATTTTTTAATGTTAAATATTGTTTAACCGATGGTTTTTCCTTTCCCGTTTCTTTTTCCCTGTATCCTTATTTAATACTGAAAACTAATAAAAATATGTATTAAAAAAAAAAGGTTCAGATCTTCCCTACATCATTAATTCACTGGGTGGCCTTAGGGCCGGCAATCTGTGTCCCTTTAGCTTCAATCTGCCAAGTATGGTACTGATCCACCTTACAGAGACAGAGATAATCAATGGTTTGAAAGAAATGTGTTGTGGGTTTACATGAACTTCCCGCTTCTGTGCTTAGACTTCCAGCCACTGATTCTTCTATGCAAAAGCATCTCAGGCTGCATTTCATGGGTAAAAAATGACCATGGGGCAGTAGTCCACATTAGCAGGAGAGTGTGAGAAGGTGCAGGAGGGGTTAAGCATACTTCCTATCCTGCAGTTCTCACTTACAAATCCCCCACCACATACCATTCCAACAAACACAGGTTTGGGAACACACATTTGCCAAAATAACATGTAATTCTGCCAAATTTTACAAGTATGTAATACCAGATATTTTTCCAGACAATAACTGATTGCTGTATCCTGTGATAGAGAATATATTCTACTCTTCTATTCAAACATAAAACAACTTCTAGATTCACATCTCAAGTCTCCAAGCAGAAGTTGATTTTATCTCAAGGTGCCTGGAAAAAAGCAGCTAAACTCTCAAGCAACAATGATGAATTTAATCATGGCAAGGAGAAGGGTGGGGAGCCTTTAATTAGCATTACTGTACTTTCTCCAACTGTCATCAGATCCTGTTTCCCCACAGGGGATAAGGAGCATGTACATACTTGCTGAACACAGACATTTTAAAGCAAAAAGTCAGATGTTTATGGTTAAATGCTGCCCACTCTTAACAACAAATTCCTCCAAATTTATAAAAAGTTATTATAATGGGAAGTCAGTCCAAACGTTTGCAAAAACTCACACATAATTAAAACTATAAAACAACAGTGAACTATAACAATATACAAACTGGCATAGAAATCAAGAGCAAAATCAGACAGCAGCATAAAAGGCATTAAAATCCAGGATGGACAGTTATTATTTTACTTTGCTTCTAAACACTATTGAAGTGGGTGCCAACTGAATGGGTCTGGGGGAAGGAATTTCATAAATGGGTACCACCAGAGAGAAGGATCTATCCCAGGTACTGAGCGATCTTATTTCAGAATATGGGGCAGCCAGAGCTAGGTCCCCCAAGAAGTTAACAGGCAACAGTTTCACACAGGAGCAGACAATCCGAGGCTGGCCCAAGTTTTTTGGGGTTCCTAGGTAAACTATGATCGTGGCACCAATCTAGTCCAGCATTCTGTTTCTACAGTGCCCAACCAGTTGTTTTTGTAAAACCAACAAATATTACACAAAGGATGCAGCAACTCCCAAACAAATGCCATTCTAAAGTACACAGCCTTTGTATATGGATGTTACATTCCAGCCTCTGACCAAGAGGTTGGGCTGCTGAAGGAGCAGTACCAAGACAGAGCCCATGCATCCACATGCCTCTTTTTCTCTTCTGTTTTCACCGGTGCACTAAACAGCTCCAGCCTTTTCTCCCCTTCTTCTGATTATTACCATAAAGTTACTAGTTGCTGGATGAATGGCTTTTCCCCATGTGAGAATGTGAGAAGTTGGCAGGGAGGAAGATGAGAGTAAGAGTACAATTCAAAAGGCAGGATCAGCCATTAGAGAGGGATGGCCTGCAACCCACTTTTGGGTCCCGACCCACCAGTCGGGAAATGCTGCATCATGGAGCCCTGACTACAGCATATACCCAGTGGCTGTCACGTCCGTTCGAACAAGAGCATGTTGCTGATAGAGTAGCATCCTGAACTTGAGTAGGGGCAGTCTGATTGCTCTTGGCTCCAATAAGTTTATGTGTAACTTCTCCTGTGGGGACCACATGCCCTGTGTCAGCTCCTTGTTGATTACAGCACCCCAGCCCTCCAGACTCGCATCCGTGAACAACTGAACTGTCTTGTGCTGTAAGTAGGTCTGCCCCTTGTTCAGGTTGGAATCCTTGGACCACCATCTGAGACTCTTCTTGACTTGCAGGGACAGCAAAATCTCCTTGTCCCTTCGATTGAGAATGTCGTTTTGAAAGGGACAAAGAAGCCATTGAAGAGGGCAGGCATAGAAGCATGCCCATGGTACTGCTCCAATACAGGAAACCATGAGACCCATTAACCTAGCTAAATACATGATACGTTGCTGTCTTGCATTGAGCTGCTGACTTCACCATTGATGTCATCTTGGTAACTTTTTCTTTAGGTAAGATGAGAAGGTTCTTCCTGGTGTTGATAATTATGCCCAGATGTTGTCGATTCTGAGATGGCTGCAGAACTGCTCTTTTCTTTGTCTACTAAGGTAGCTGTGGTTCTCTAGGACCAGAATGACTCTGGCCATGTGTTGGATTGACAAGGCTCTGGACGGAGCACAGATGAGGATGTCGTCCAAGTAAGGATGAATCTGTATGCCTTCTTGTCTCAATACAGCTACCAAGGTCACAAGGATCTTTGAGAATACTCATGGGGCTGATGCCAGCCCGAAGGGAAGGGCCTTGAATTGGTAATGAAGCAGAGAAACCTGTAATGGTCTGGATGTATGGGTACATGCAGGTATGCGTTGGCAAGATCCACTGCTGTCATGAAGGTGCCCAGATTCAGAGACTCCACAATGGACAGGAGTGTTTCCATTCTGAAGTGTTTTGCTTTGACCAATTTGTTGACGTGCTTCAGATCTAATATCGTATGGCAATCTCCATTTTTCTTTGTTACAGCAAAAAATGATGAATAAACACCCAGGCGGTGCTCCTGTGCTGGCACTGGTTCTATGGCTCTGATTAGTCTTAAGTGATTGATTGCCCTGATGGTTCTCAGATGTTCCTCTGCGAGAAAGGACGTGGGGAAGACTTTTGAATTCAACTAGGTAACCTATTGAAACTCCCACCCTTCTTGAACTCCCTTCTCCTTAAGTATTTCTGACCATGGGATTCTACCCAGCATAAGTTTAAGCTTGTTAAAATTTGCTCTCCTAAAGTCCAACCAATATATCTGACTATGTAGTTTTTCCTTTCCCCAAGATTGTAAATTCCAAGATTACATGGTCAGAACTACCCAGAGTGTCTACTACTTTAACCTCACCAACCAGTTCTTCCCTGTTAGTGAGTATCAAATCTAAGATACCAGATCCCCTTGTTTCTCTGTCCATTTTCTGGAATAGGAAGTTGTCAGCAAAACAAGTCAGGAATTTATTGGATCTTGCATTTTTAGCAGAGTTGGACTTCCAACAATTATCCAGGTAATTAAAATCTCCCATGACAACCATGTCCCGTCTCTTTGGGAACTTTGCAATCTGGTCTAGGAGTGTCTCATCCAAGTCCTCTGCTGGTTTGGTGGTCAATAGAAGACCCCCCACCATAATATCACTATTATTTCTTACTCCTTTTATAATTTAACCCATTGTTTTAATTAAGTCCTGTGATCCTCAACTGGCAATATCAGGGTTTCTCATTCTAAAATACAACCTCTCAGAACAGTGGTTCCCAAACATTTTCAGGCTACTGTCCCCTTAGTTCCCATAAACTCATCCCCAATGCCCCCTACCCTACCCTATAAAAAGTATTGTTCAGAATAGCGGATTGCACAACCCTCTATGGAAGATAATAATAAAATCCAAAACAGTAACAATTGCACATTTATTTAAAATCCAATTAAAACTTTAATTTATTCAACAATATTGATGAACTTGATCCAGTGATGCCAGTTTTTCAAAGTCTGATAGTCATTCAGCAATAATCTTAGACACCTCATTTAATAACTACTTCAGTGTTCAGTAAATTCTTAATGTGATGGACAGGCTTCATGAAGTGATACCAGTTTCCCAATGTCTGGTTTAAAGTAATTTAGCAGGAATCTTAAATTACCGTGTTTAGTAATCCTGCCTTGGTGGGGAAAAGGTGGGATAAACATCTAATTAAAATAATAATCTGGAGTCTATTTCTTTGCTTGGAGAGTCAATTTCTTTACTTGGAGAGAAGTTGGATGACCACACTAAAACCATGTTCCACCACATATGATGTTGGAAATGCAACAACGAGCTTCTTAACCACTGTCCATAGTGCAGGATAGTGATCAGAAATTTTCTGTAACCAAAACTCTTGATACATTTTCTTAAACTTTGGCTTCAGCTCAATGTCATTTTGTAGCTCAATTAGTTCTTCCACAGTATCTGAAAATTGATTTATCACCCAATCTGGAATTTCCAGTGCTGAGGTAGCATGCAGTACAGCAATATGGAACTCTTTGTCTTGGTACCGGATACATTTGCAATTTTGTTTGTAAAAAACAAAGGCATTTATACTTTTACAGTTCATAAATTTGACAAGTTATACAATTCTATAAAGTAACTAAGCTACACAATATTATCAATATTATTTCATTTCTTCAACCATTTCAATTTTTTAAAAGCCTGGAAAAATATTTTTTTCTCCTAGTCTTTACATTTTCTGGAAACTTAATATTTTTTAATTAGACTGAGACACAGTGACTTGCTGAATGCTATTGAGTCAGGGGGGCCTAACGCACCAACAATTTACAGCATATTATCATCATGCTCAGTGTGTGTGTTTTGGATGCGTATTCTTCATTTCCGATCGCACCGTGCCTGTTAAGATGGTTTATCGTCACATTGCACCTAATATCGTAATAGTCCGAAAAGTTGAGAGGAGGAGCTTGGGGGAGCACTGCGTCATGTCTACGTCGCTGATGCTTCCCCGCCTCCCCTTTCTTTGTTTCACGCATGAAATATATCATTAATCTGAAGGAGCGCTGTACGCCATTAAGAATTGCCTCATTTGCACAACAGGGAAACCCTAATCACAACCTATGCAGGCATTCCCCCCCAAAAAACAAAATGAGCCGTTCCTTGCACAGTGCTAATCACAGAGCTGCCGTCTTTTCAGGCGTTGGTCCAACGATCTTGCATTTTTTCGTTGGAATGAGCACATTAAAAAAAAAATTTGAGAGCAGGGAGGCACGCTCAACCCCGGCAGAAGGAGAAAGAGGGGAACAGGCGGGGAGAAACTTTGTGATGGCAGGAGAGCACTGACATGTGTGTGTGTGTGTGTGTGCGCTCACTATCCCTCAGTCTCTCTCCCTTCCTCCTGCTGCTGCTTCCCCTCCCCCATCTGCTGCTCGCAGCAATTTCGCTACTTTTCCAGCCCTCGCCCTCCTCTGCATTCCTTCCCCTTCAAGCCCACGAACCGTTTACAAAATCCACTTCGGTCTGAGGTGCAATCTAACCTGGATAACACGTTTTTTTAAACGTAGTATATACTGAGTGCGTTAGGCCCCAGGATTCCAACCCAGGTTTCCAGAGTTCAAGCCCAACACCCTACCCTACTACACTCCTCTATGTATAATAAACCATCCACCAGAAATGTTTCAAAATGACACTAGCGTTTAAAATGAAGGGCCTCTTACTGCTGAAAGAAACCAAAAAGGACACTCACAACAGTCCATCCAGTATGTTAGTTAAAGCTACTGGATATGTCATCTCTCTACCAAAGTGTTCGGGACAATTAAAAATGGATAAAACAACCCAGTAATGTTATACATCAATAATAAAAGATACAGCTGCCCACTAGACCTAATAAACAAATCTCAGATTATCATTTCTTCTATGTAGCTGATAAAATATTAGGCTTAGAACTGCTCTTTAACAATATCTGCTCAGTGGGGTTAATCCCTTTCAAGGACCTTATTATCCTCACATTATTAAATAGGTGATGCACATATCTTCTCCAACAGCTGGCGGGAGCACAGAGCTGCTGAAAAAAACAAGTTTTACTGTAAGTCTACTTATGTTTTATGCATGAATGTACAGAAAAATGGCCTATGTTGGGTAGGCAGTTTTTAGCATTTTGTTTTTTGTGCCCTGTTAACACTAAATCAGCTACTGCATACTGTACATCAGCTCCATTTGAAGCCTTATTCACACTGTCTGTACCAGCACCTGCATAGGCATGTTGTTCCCATGCTAAGTATTTTTCAGTTTGAAGAAGCTAAGGAAATTTTGGTTGTCCAAATTACTGCACTACATAAACATGCAAACAGATATTGACACTTTTACCTTTGAAAAATGTCCTTTCTCCATGTTACCCAATTGTTTCCACCTATTTTTCTGCATGCACGACTATGAGCTGTCTGGTAATTACTACTGTTGTGACAAGTTTTAGAGCAAACAATCTTGAAGAACTGAATGCAAAGGCCCAACTCACACATGCTTATTTGTCCAATCAAAACTCAAAGAATAGCATACATAAACAAAAGCTTACAAATTAGAAACAGCAGCACATTGATTTGCACATAAAACATTAATACATTGTAGGCCAGTTATATTCTTTGCCCCTAAGGCAAAAACATGAAAATCCCCTTCCACTAATTCTATACTTTTAACTGGACTTCATTTGATTACCACACAGAGGATAGCCATGTTGATAATAGAGACAAGAAAATGGTGGGCCCCCCAGAACCTGCTGCTTGAAGCAACTATTTCACATAGCTTCATAGCAAATGCTGACCTAAGTATAAACCATGGAAATCCTTGGTATAACCAGGAGACCTGTGCAGCCAAAATTATGCCAAAACTTTCCTCTTTAGAACTTACCACTCTGCCAAAATCATTCACTGCAATGCACTGCATTTGTAGGTAAGCGATCCCAAGGGCCTTAAAATCTCTAGCCCATGAAAACTTACTCTAAGCCAAAAAACTTTGCACAGCTTTCCTATCTGCTTCTTATTTGCCACAGTGGATCAGATGAATTTTCTGCAAGCCTGTGTTGAAGCAGCTCAAAAAAGGACCAGTGTTCTCTCTCTCAATAAGGCAACATGTAGACTTCATCTAACTCATGACCGATTTAACATTGTAGCATTAAGTCTGAAGTGTGTGCAGGAAGTGGGGAAAGTACCTCAAGGAAGATATACTAACTAGCACAGGCCTTTTTAATATAGTAACTGCTTTGGAATTTGTTTCCTACACTAATTTCATTAGACCACACTACTACACTATTCTGGTTTCTAAGCATTCTCATTAATACTTTTGTGTAGGATTTTTAAAAGGTTGTAAATTTCTCTTTAATACTAGACTCTGAAAAGAAAATATCTTTTAGAAATACCTGCAGCTGAGCATATTTCCTAGATACCTTAATTATCTGGTGTTCTCTACCAGAGTGCTTCTAGACTATGAGTACAACAAGCAAACATTATATATTATGATGCCAGTGTGACAGTATGAGATCTGTGTTTGCCTGCAACATTTTGTACAGGCTATTTGACGAAGCTACATGTTTCACTCTTTGCCAAGACTAGATGACAGTGCTTTTACATTAAACAGGCATTTCTTTCTCAACCCCTTTGGGGAGAACAGAACTATGGACAGCCTGTAATTACGAGATTAAAAACAACCTATACAGTTCTAGCATTTTTAAGTTCTGACTAGTGACAGGGAAAATTCTTCCCCCATCAATAACACCAAAAGCAAACTTGTAATATTGCTAATTATTTCACCTTGGAGAATGTTCAGATACCAATTTAAGAGGCCAGTACACATTCTTTTCAGAAAGAAAGAAAGAAAGAAAGAAAGAAAGAAAGAAAGAAAGAAAGAAAGAAAGAAAGAAAGAAAGAAAGAAAGAAAGAAAGAAAGAAAGAAAGAAAGAAAGAAAGAAAGAAAGAAAGAAAGAAAGAAAGAAAGAAAGAAAGAAAGGTCAAAGTACAACTAGGAATGTTTGGACAAGTCCAATAAAGAAACATAAAAACAAAATTCAGATCAGGCTTTCCAGCAGTTAAATGGGAGGGGGAAACATCCTTTATACATAAAAAATATAACACATAAAAGGAAATTCCTAAATTAGATACAAGAAGGAAAATTAATTCAACACCGATCTTTATCAACACAGCTCCAGAAAAAAAATGTCTACAGATGCACTGAAAGGAGCAATACAAGTTTGTAGTGGATTTATTTCTATCTATTTGGCATGCCTGTGTCTGACATTCTGCACGGAGACAGACCCAACCCCAAAAGAAGCTGTTTAAACAAGCCTAAGGTTCAGAGGCTCAGAATGCAAGCTTTGTTCTTGCTCAAGAGATTTTTGAGATATCATCTCTCCCCATAATACCAGAATCTAAACACCCAATGGGCCAGAGATTCAGACACTGTATAAGTGGGCTTACTGAACTCATCGCCACAGGATGCAGTGATGTCCTTTAGCTTATATGGCTTTGGAAAGAGATTAGACAAATTTATTGAGGATAGGTCTATTAAAGGCTATCAGCTGTGGGTAAAAATAATTAGGTGGTTCTGACCTCTATGCCCTGCTGGTAGGTCTTCTGGGGGAATCTGACTGGCCACTGAATGAAGCAGAATGCTGGACTAGGTAGATCAATGGTCGGATACATAAGGAGTCTTCTTATGTTTACAGAAGGGGCTTTTTAAAAGCGTCTTTTGTAAACATATCTCTTAACTGCACTACTACTATGATTAGTGGTCTACAAATTGGTGTTGCCAAGAACATAGCACCTTTAAGTAAGATAAAGTGTGCTGTTGAGTCACAACCAACTCATAATAACCCCCATGAAGTTCTACCTCATGGGGTTTTCAAGGCAAGAGACATTCAGAGGTGGTTTGCCATTGCCTTCCTCTGCATAGCAACCCTGGTCTTCCTTGGTGGTCTCCCAACATAGCAACCCTGGTCTTCCTTGTTGGACTCCCAGCTTGTACTAACTATGGCCCACCCTGTTTAGCTTCTAAGTTCTGTCAAGATCAGGCTAGGCTGGGCTATTAGGGCTGCTGTCGAACCATTACTTGTCTGTAAATCCAGACAGAAGTTGCTCTATTCCTGATCTTAGAAGGACTGCCAGAGGCAAACTGACAAGATGATATAGTTTTATTAGTACAGTAGAGGGGGAAATAATAATTGCTTATATCATATCTTGGACTACGAACAAGTATAGTTTACAAAATGAATTAAGTCAAGTGGGGCTACAGGCTTAACCAGCCTCCAAGAAGCCATTTAAACTGGAATTCAAATACTAATTTTTAAAATATTGGGCAATTTAGGAGGTAAATTATGACCACTTACATTAATTCTCATTGTAACAGCACCTCTGCAACTGAGAAAGCACAAAGTTAATGTTGTACACTTTGTTTTTTGGGAAATGTCCTTATTAAATACCAAAACTATTCTAGGTAAAGGAGGAAACTTCCATCCCAAATTTTAAAACACTTCACTATTAAAATCTAGGGATATTTTCAGGTTTGGAAAAAAATCACCCTGGAAGCAAGCTGTAGCTATCAAATATGGTAACCATTGTTCAGAATTTGAGCGCTTTTCCTTTTTTAAATATTTTATCAGAGCAGCAACAAGACTACAATAAAACCTCATTTATAACCCTTTTTACTTGATTTGTCTGTGGGAGTTAACAGTTGGTAAAATGCTTAATTATTTTCAGTTCCAATCCACATCCTGTATAATTATCTGATTAACATGCCATGCCAATCAATTGATTATGAAGTAAAGAACTGGTTATTCTATTTCCTATTGCCTCATTGCTGCATCCTTTTGCCATCTGTAAAAAAGGGCTCCTTGTGTTGAGTCTTGCAGGAATCTGGGTATACACAAAAACACACATTGCATATAAGAGCAGGTATCCCTTGCTTTACAACCTTCTGCATAGAATAGGGCTGCCAGCTCCAGCTTGGGAAATACCTGGAGATTTTGGAGTGAAGCCTGAGGAGGGCGGGGTTTGGTGAGGAGAGGGACTTCAATAGAGTACAATGCCATAGAGTTCGCCTTCCAAAACAGCCATTTTCTCCAGGTGAACTGATCTGTCACCTGGAGATCAGTTGTAATCCCAGGAGATCTCCAGCCACCACCTGGAGGTTTGCAACCCTACTATCAAACCTTCATTTCTTTCAGCCTTCCCCTTACTTCCATTAAGCCCTGTGGGACTGCAGAAGCTACTCTGCAATGAAGAACAAACCAAAACCAGCTGTACAGCTTCTCACCTACAAGCAGTATGCTGCATCTGAAAGCATCTCCATTGACAACATTCATTATATAGTATTTCATCATCATTTTCATTGTTTATATTTTAATTAGTCTCATACTGGTTATGTAATTCTTATCAAATCGGTTTTAGTTTTAAATATACCACAGTGACTTTAGCAGTATCTCAACAATGTCTGACAAGACAGTTGACCAAGTTCATTTTTTGACTGTCAAATCAACCATGGCAAGCTATGCATACCCTACAGTCTCCTGAACTCTTGCAAGATTTATTCCATGTATGGCTTGCTGGTGACCCACAGGGACAGAATTGGGGAGAAGAGGTTGTGTTGCAGCAGGAAGAGGAAGTGAGAAAGTCCCAGTCTGTGAATGGGAATCATTCTGTGTGTGGAAAGACAGTGTTGCATTCAAGTCCTTGTCTCACATGTTAAGTACTGCCATTCCTATCAATTCCTAAGCCTTCTTATTCACTTGCTATTATCAGAATAACTTTATTTCCCCCCCCCCTTCTAACTCTATGCACATAAAAGCTGTTTTTTCTTTAATCATAATGTTGGGATAAACCCATCTATCTCACAATGTCTCAGTGTCTAACAACATATTATGCAAAGTACTACATTACTTAAAAAACTTTTTAAAAATAGATGAAACAGCCAGAATTGAAGGGGGGGGGGCATCCCTGTAGTGTTAGTGATGGGGAGAAGTATTTCAGCAGAAGCAATTTCAAAATGATAATTAGCTGGAAAAAACAATTAAACAGCTCCATCCACATCCACCCTTCCTCTGTTCCTGATTGTCCTAGAGTAAGCTATTATCTCATATACAACGTTTCCTGCCCTTGCTTTTTCAAGTTGTACTGCTGACACAATGTTTTAACATTAACACTTTGTTTTTGGGACAGCTTAATAATTATTTTCAAAATGAAAATTTTATTGGAATCATTAATGAAAAATTCACTAGATAAATCAAGTCCACACTTCCTTTGGTAATCAGTTGTTACAACAGAGTGTAAATCAATGATACCTAAACTAAGTAGCAAACATAAGATTGTGAGGAGAATATTTTACACACAATCAGTAGAGATATTGGAACTGTAACAGATAGCAGCTTAGGAAAAGAGTCAAGTTCGTTCAGCTCATTTTGATTATCAGTCATTTTATTGGAATGCGAGCATCAATTGACTAATGATCTTTTACCACTTAGCACAGCATAAGAGGAAGTAGCTGTCAATCGGATACATTTCTCTACTTGAAATTGACCTTTAAATGTATATATTTGTTGGCGGAAGAGGGTGTATGTCAGACCTTGAACAGGTTCTGGTAAAATGACTGAAAATTAAAATGAGCTGAAGGAACGTGACCCTTTTCCTAAGCTGTGGTATGGTCCAATATCTCCACTTGCATTGTGAGTAAAATATTCTCCTCACAATTTATATATATATATATATATATACACACACACACACACACACACACATAAAATTTATTTATTAATAAATTAATAATTTTATTTATTTATATAAATAAATAAAAATCTAGACTGAGTAAAACCTTGTTCTAAGAAACTATCAGTAATAGAATGTTGCGGCTGAAGCATACACACACACACACACACTGCTTTCAAGTTCTAGCCAATAGGAGGTAGTGTGAGGCCACAGGCTAGGCTGCCAACATTCTACTTACTTTGGTGTACAATTACACTGCCTTACTATTAGTGCAACTTGCCTCAGAGAATTATGTTATTATTGCTTGCTCTATTGGAACAGAACAGCTCAGAACCATAGAAAACAAACTCAATGAACCTATGAAAGAGGAAATCATCTCACTCACTGACACCTCGTGAACTCTGTCTACTTTTTACTAGAAGTCTTTTGCAAGAGCAATTTCCCCAGGGCTGTTACAACTGGACATTCATCCCCATTGCCAAAAGTGTGTGGGGGGGTGAGGAGTGGGGGGAGAAACTCATCTAGATAAAGTAGTTCAAACTTTTTTTGGACAGTGCATTCAATTCCCATTTAAGTGATATCTTTCTTGGAAAGTCCTGAAGTATAAATTGTATTCTATTCAGCGCTAATCTGGACTGAGTAAAACCTTGTTCTAAGAAACTATCAGTAATAGAACGTTGTGGCTGCTGAAGCAGATTGATTAGGCTTCACACAGTCCTTCCCATTTATTGTTCCTCTTGTTAAGAGGCTTTCGCCTACCCACACCTTTCATCAGCACATTTCTCCATGCTGCATGCACACCTCACCAAGGAATACTGTTAATCAAAATATACATACAGCATTTGTTGGAAACAGAGGCCGCCTACTGAAACAAAACATCAAACAAAAATGAAGTCAATTTCCCAGTTCCTGTTTATTTTCTGAACAGTCTCCCAAAATTAAGGAAATCATATGAACTTTCCAGAGCAGTTAGAAGCATGACAATGATAGATAAGCTCAGTCCTGGATGGACTTCATGTACACAACTGTTTACCCTCAAAAAACCCTCACATTTAATTATTTGAGAAACGTCCTTTAGAATCTCTAACGCAAATTCTGTCCACTGATCTGGAAGGTGGTAGTTTGGAGGCTTTATTTAACAACCCAAAGCTGCAATGACAAATTGCTTTAAGGGCTTATTATAGCCTTCACTGGAAAGACACCTAGATAACAAAGTGCCAGATATGGACACCTTTGCTGCCCACCAAAGATGAAATGGAGGGTTCAGAAGACCAAAAGATCACAAAGTTTTTTCTCATACCCATCAGAGATTACCACCACCTAGAACCTACACTGTTACTTATAGAATCTTGTGCTAGTCTACGGCATATTCAAGCATACACTCTTTTTATGTGAGCATAACCATTGATTTTACCCACAGTGAAAACCTTTGCTACCTAATAAAGTAATGAGAAACCTGATCTTACATATCCAGGATGTAAGGGGTAACACTATGCAAAAGTGCTAATGATGTGAGCCTCAGTGTAAAATCCTGATCAGGAAGTAAATCCTACAGAGATTGATGGAATTTACTTCCAAACAGGTTTAAGGATGGGACTGAAAGATTTTCTGCTCACTCTTTTAAAAGGTACCCCAGTCATAGTAGTGGAAACCATTCTTGAACTGCTAGTCACCAACACAGGGTAGTGATATGTCAATTTTTAAGAGGAAAAGTTTCAAGAGTGGCTGACTTTAATTTTAAAATAATATTTTGTCCATTTTTATTAATCAAAAATATTAATTTTAAAACACTACAACAATAAGTAGGTGTTTACATTAAATGTCCCAATAACAACATCTCTGAAATGCCACATTATTCTAATGGTTATCAGTCTTCAGAAACCAAGGCAATTGGTTTATATTACAACAGATTAAGCACATAGCTTTGATCATTATCATCCAAGAACACAACGAGGTCTTCTTTCAAACTGTGCCAATTCCTATAGGAAGCTGTCATATATTATCTATTAAGCATCAGTACTCCATCATATCCCTTATGCCCCTACTCATCTGATTAGAATAAAAAATCAAATTCTTCTTTGCAATGCCACTCCCTAATTCTGCATCCTCAAGGTTGAAGTTAATTACTCCCAGTTCCTTATCCATGATAAAAATCCTACATAGATCTGTCTCCTTGAGAGAGCTTTTAGCCAGGGTGAAATCTGGCCTGACTTTTGCTATGTAATTAAATGAATAATTCACCATACCCCCAAGTAATCAGGAACATCCATAATGAGAAGTGGGTTAATTCATCTCAGGCTGGCTGGTGGGCTGAACACAAAGTGAACCACTCAATCAGTCTGTGTGTGTAAAGTGATGTCAACTCATAGCTGACTTACAGCAACCCTTGCTTTCAAGGCAAGTGAGAAACAGAGGTGGTTTGCTATTGCCTCCCTCTGCAGTCTTCTTTGGAGATCTCCCTTCCAAGTACTGACCCTGTTTAGCTTCCGAGATCTGATGAGATCGGGCTATACCATGCTGCCTTCCCTCCCACTCAATCAGTTTACCATATGGAAAAAGTAAAATTTGGGATAAATTCAATTCGATTCCAGTAGGTAAAAATGGGACTGTCCTTCTATGGTAAAGTTCTGACCAAACATTACTATTGAATAAACCTTTATGTTTCACCCCACAGCACTTGTCTTATAAACCAGAAAATACTATTTCATGCAGTACGATGGCTAGCCCCACCTGAACTTTCGTAAATGTACAGTTTGTTCTAAACAAAGATGGCTCACTTTTTTTGGAAACACTCCTGCAAATAAGGAACTGGTTTTTGATTGGCTCCTTATTTATGTCTTTGTTGAGACGTCAAGAAGTATCTGGTGTCACCACACCTGACCGAATATTACAGTGAAATGAAGCATTAGGTCAATCCCAGAAACCAGGTTACATAGGATGAACTGAAACTTCATTCTGGGCTTACAGCCTATTAAAAAGGTTAAAACTCCAGTATCATTTGCCTTTAAAAAAAAAAAACAGTTTACACATTTATGGACACGACTGATAATGTTATTGATTAAAACAGGTATTTGTTGATTATTATTTCAGAACCAATTCTGATTTGCGGTGATTCTTCCAAGCAGCCAACCCTATGGGCAGTGTGACCGCTCCTCCTAAATACATCACAGAGAGCACGCTACAGAGCTCCCCTCCTTTGAGGAAGATGTGAGGCTCGGCGTCCTAATCCTTCATTCTCCCCCTTGCGGAAGCAGTTCCCACCGCCTGTCACAACCTCCCCTACATTATGAAGCACTCCATTTAAAACCCGTACTTTGTCTTAGGCTCCCCACCCCAATCACGCATCTGCCCTACGCCGCATGCACCTCTCGGCCAAACCACACACAACCCCTGTACGTGCCAACGTGACTTCTCCAACACTACCCCCTCCCCCAGGGCAGTTCCCCAGGTAGGAGCCCTCAGCCCCTGTGGAGAAGACTAAGGGCGGGGGTCCTTCCGTCAGCTCCCGAAGAGAAGAAGCCCCACTAAGGGAAGTACCCGGGGGAGACACGAGGAGTGACACACACGCCCTCATAAATCCGCGAAGGGGTCGACCCCAGTGTCCCGGACACCTTCTTCAGAGCCCCCCTTCCCCTCCCCCCCCCAGGAATTCTCCCCGGAGCCCCCTCCACAATAGTCCGGGCCCCACCCCCACGCTGAAGCGACCACCGCCATGTTGGATAAGGTTCTGCTCCAATCCGCGCTCCGCTCACCTTGGGCCCCCCGGTGGCCCCCAAGCACCAGCCCCAGGACCACCAGCCCCAGCCCGAGCAGCGGCGAGGAGGGCCGTGAAACGGCTCCGGGCGAGACCCCCGTCATGGCGCCGGCCCCGGCGGCGGGAGCGGCAGCCTCGTTTTCGCCGTCGCTCGCAGGGCTCGGCTGAGACGCCAACAACGGCCGCCGCCGCAGCAGCCGCGCGAGACGAGTCAGGCACAAGGGGAACGCGAGAGCGACGCGGTCTTCAGCCCAGCCGGGCTTAAAGGGGAGGCGGCGCCGGCTCTTAAAGGGAAGGGCGGGGGGATACGGCAAGGTGTCCGCCGACAAGTCAGCGAGTGTCGCCAGACAAAGGGTGTGTGTGTGTGCGCGCGCGTGCGGCGAGCACGGCAGCACAAAGGCGTGCTCGTGGTTGCTTGTGTGCGTTACCAACTGTCGCTTTTGCACGCTTTGCATAGGGGCATGTAGGCAAGGGTGGGCGAGTGTTCAGCGTGGGCTTTATTGCAGTGATTGCATGGGCAGAGAAAAGGCGATACGTGCAGCGTTTTCTGATGAAGTGAATTCTGACTCATGACAACTGATATTGAAGTCCATTTTGTTAACTTTTAAGGAGCTGCTGGACTCCTGTTTTGTCACGCACTGTAAATGCCAGATGGTGAGCCTGCAGATGTGTAAAACAGGCACGGGATCTAAGGGAGAGATTTCATGCTTGGAAGACTGAGGGGGTAGGGGTGGAAATCTGGTTCCCGAAGTATTAATTGCCCCTTGTGAGTGACAGGCGAGGCATCAGATCAATCCAAGAATCCACAGTATATTGAAGTGGCATTGTGGGCCAACAGCCAGTTAAAAAAAATAAATTAAAACTCAAGTTTTCTCCTTTAAAAATAGCATAACTCACCCTAACCTACCTCACATGGTTGACGTGAGGAAAAAATGGAGGACGGGGAAATTATTTTGCTGCTTTGGGTCCCCATTGGGGAAAAAGCAGGGAATAAATACAGTACATAAATTAATAAAAGGCCAGCCAGTCACTCTGTCCTGGCTCATCCATGCATGTGCAGTCCTCCTCAGTTCAGGACTGTAACACCAAGTGGTGCTTTGCCTGTGTGAATGGGACATCACAGATGCAATGCCACAGAGACAAGTTTTATAGTACCTCAAATGAAGCTTCTCATTGAAGTTAGTTCACATATTCAGCTGCCAGTCCTCTTTCATACACACATATAAATTACTTGATTTCAATACATTGGATTATTGACTGGCAGCTGAATGCATGCAAAGCAATTGGATCTTCAAGGTAATGTGATACTAAAGATCTTTCTGTTCCATATTTGTGGTGATCTTTTCACACATGCAACTTGCCACTTGATGTATCAGTCTCAAGAGATGACCGTATGCATACAGCAATCAAATGTTGAAAAGGGAAGTGATACATATGTGGGAGCCAGTCCTTTTTGTGGAAGCCACATTTTCATTGCAACATGTGTGCAGTTCCCACTATGCTTTTTATGAAATATAATTGTAACATCTGGATGGTGCTAACTTTTTACTATGTGGCTGTATGTGGGGTGGGGAGGTGAAATTAAGAAGCTCAAATTTCAGGGAGCAACAGAGCACAAAACTCAGTATTTTTGTTATGGTAGAGCTATATGTTCTGCTGTTTGCATATGAATGCAGACACAATGACACTGGATACCCATAGGGCTGATGATCTATTTTCAGCCTCCACCATTCAAACCAAACCTGCTAAATGCAGGCTTAACAGAGGAGAGTGAGCTTGACGGCAGGTTTGGGTCCATTCCAGACCATGCTAGTGACTCCTCAGAGATGCATCACAGAACAGTGTTGGATTCTAATTAAAATGCAGCTGGTTGCAACAAAGTTGAGAACACCATTTCTTCTTTCAGCCATGATGCATAGGCATTGTGCTACTGGTCCCTTGGGGAGTATATGTGCTGCTGGAGCAGTTGCATTCCTAGACTTAAAGACAATCCCCATCCTAAATTCTTTCTGGAGACTGAGCTCATGATTCACTTGTGGAATTTCTCATCTGTACGTGTGTGCGCACTTGGGCAGAGTTATACCAGGCCTCCAAAGCTTAAAAGAAGAGAGCTTCCCCAGCTGCAGGGATCTAACCAAGGGAGGTACTGAGACTGCTAATAAGGGATGGCTGATAAATAAACTTTTTTACTGAGATGAAAGGAGTTAGTTCCACTCCATTTAAGACTAAATTTTTGATATTTCAGTTAAATACATTGGGGGTTTTTGGTCCTCCCCTTGTTGTTACAGAAATATTCCTTCATATCCACAATACTGTTGCATCAGTGGATGGTAGAAGACAGTGTTAATTATGAGATAACTCGATCAGTTGTTCACAAAGTGTCAAGTGGGCCTCTCTAAAGAAGTGTGTTCCACTTCCCAGAGGAGTCAAGAGTTAAAGAGTGTTGTTCCTGACTGACTGAGAATGGCAATATCTGATGAATTATTGCAGTGAACCCCAACATGGTGCCTGCTGATGTATTTTCTGGAGATCACTTCCTCCTTCCTCAGAGTATCTGTTCCCTAAAGCAAAGAGCCATTCCTGACTTTCCTCCATCTCATTGGAGTAAAAAAGTCTACAAGAAACACACGTTCAGAAACAGCTGTCTCCATCATAGGAGGGTGCTTGGCCTAGAAACTCCAAATATCTTGTAATTAGTCCCAACCCCCATGGCAGCCATTTTGTGGTGGCAGCTACTTGTCTTCAAAATTCCAGAAGTGCCCACAAGTTCACCTTATTGGTATTTTCAGGACATATTTGGGCCTCCTGGTGGTATCTGGGTTTTTCCAGGATACCAGGAAATTGGGAGTAACAGGAAATATCGGAAGCCAGCATTTTAAGCCTCCCAGGACTGGTGTTTTTTTCTTGAATTTTGCTTTGTCTCTGTCAGTGTCTTCTTTCCAAGGCTTGATAGCGGCTTGACAGGTTGATGTCTGCTTAGATTCTGTGCTTTGAAATTAATTCTGTGGATCTTGCAATATTGTGTTCTTTGTTCAAGTTGGTTTGTATCAGGTTTATGATTTGTAGTGGATTCTCTGTTTTGACATTGCTGTAGACTCTCAGGTTGTGCATTGGCTTGGATTCACTTATTTTACAATTGGGCTTGCAACAGCATTCCAATTTGGTTTGGAGGATTCTCTAGTTTGATATTGGCCTGGATTCTTAGGTTGTACAGTTGTGGTAGGCATGCCACATTGTCTCATGGTTCTGCTAGGATTCCCTGGGTCTGCATTGGTTCCTTGGGCTTATTGGTTCTGACTGCTTTGAGAGGTTTTGGCTTGCTCTTAAGTCTTTGGCTATTCTTTGTCTTGGAGAAAGCATGGAATTCCCCCCTCCACAACAGGAAAAAATGGAGGATGGCTGAGGGCACCTTGTTCAGAGGGGGGTTATTTATAGGACAGGCACCCAGCAGCTCTTCCCCCCCCCCCAAAAAAACAAACAAACTTGGATTCAGACACCAAACTGGTATTTGGAACCCAGATAACTGGGAATACTGATATTTTTCGGCTCCCTAATATCCAGATCCAAAAAATACTGTGTCTTTTTGGTGCACATCCCTAGTCTATAGACAAGATAGACTTTGACAAGAAGCTGCCATCTTCAGCTATTTCAAACACAAATAGAACTTAATTGAATAAACTACATACTTCCATATCCTTTCCTTCTGAATTCAGGGTCTTTTTTCTTCCAGCATTGCTTCCTTGTCTTAAAGTGGTAGAAACGCTTCCTATATCTTTATGGAAGACACTAGAGCTGCCATACACTGCCAAAGCGGTCAACAGGCCTGGAGAAAAATGTTTTGCCCCCTTAATGTGTGGAAATGGGCAGCTAAAGCTTTTCATGTCCTGGAGGTATATAACATCCCCTGGTAAATAACATCCATTAAGCCTCTATTCAAGCTACAGGACATTTTTCTCCAGTTGTTGGCAATCTTATATGTCCCTAATTTTTTAAAAAAGAACACATTAAACCCCTAAATATTTTTGCTTGGCCTTTGGGTTTTGCAACCTAGAGAGTCTGTGTTTAAGTCAAGAATTGAAATTTAAGCTCAGCACACAGGCAAAGCAACTGTCACCATTTTAAGTTGGTTTCCAAAACAGTTTTTGTGTGTGTGTAATTAAAAAAATTCTGCCCTCCCTAATTAGCCAATTGAGGCTCATTGGACTGCTCTCATTGTTTAACAATCACATCCATTTGGTTTAAAAAATGAAATAGTTGACATTTTTATCATGAGGAAGGCCCTGAAATTGCTAACCAGAAAAAAAAATGGCAGGCAGAATCATTTGCTTAATTTATGGCACAGAACTTGAGATAACGAGTGGTTGTCTGATAGGCCAATCAATTTCTGGGTGGTTTATAACATTTTGCAACATTACTGGAATGTGGGGGAGGGGAATATTGCGCCATCACAACTTTTATCGGATAATAGAAATGAAAGAGTCATTTCAACATTTTGGTTAAATTCCTCTTGAATCATGTACAGTGCAATCCTAAACAGAGTAATTCTAAGCCCATTGACTCTAATGGACTCAGAAGGATGTAGGTCTGTGATCCTGCACTGTGATCCTCCCCTTCCTTTTACTGCTGCTGTTAACAGGAAATTCCTACATTCTAGATGGAGTGGATTGACTAATAATGGCCTAGAAAGTTGCTGGATGCATAATGTGCCGCATAAACAACAGGATTTCCACAGTTCCAAGTAACTGTGTTGGTCCAAAGCAAATTCCAAAAACAAACCAGACAAAATGACATAAAATAGTGTATGGGTTTTTGAGCTTTCTGTTTATAGGGAATTACATGGTTTTGTTGGAAGTGGGCTGGATTTTACTTTGGATCAGTGCAGCTACTTGAAACTTCTATCTACTTGGAAAACCAAAATTTAACAGGGGAAAAATAGCGATTGATTAACTGAAGAAAAATGACCTGGGGAAAGAATCCTATCCAGGTAATATTACTAGTGCAGCTCCCAACCTAGTCCATCAAATTAATTTCTAGTTTTGTTCGTTTCAAGACTACTACTTTTTCTTCTGTTCACACGCCTTTTGGCAGACCTATGTTTTTAGTTTGATGTGATGAAAACATTTGATTCATCACTGGTTTTTATGTTCACAATGTAGGCTATCATTATTTTCTTCTTCCCAAAGCTGCCCAACGCTAACTCCATCCTGTGCCCTAGCATTTTCTACATCTGGATGACTTTCCCAACAGTCAGTGAATGTCCTCAAGATCATGGCCTCAAATAACATTTTCTCTCCCCCCTCCCTCCAATATCCAGCTGAATAAAGAGTTCTGGAGAACTGAAAAAGATTTTACATTGTGCCACTCTGGTTGATCTTACTAAAAGATAATGCATAGATTTTGACCCATTGATTTTCAGTGGTGGGACATGTGATTTGCTAAATCCATAGTTATACACAAGGCTGTGTATCCCTATCATCACCATCATCATCATCCAAATTCTGCACCAAAACCGGACATTTGCTGATTGTGCATAATTTCTTTTGCTTCTGCTAGCTATATTGAGAGACGAAGACTATGCCAGGTATTGAAGCCCACTTCCTTAATTATGGGAAGTCCTGCTCTGCCCACTGAGTACAGCAAGGGCTGTTTATGTGTTTTGGAGTTCATCTGTATAGTCATAAGGGCTAGATGTTTGCTTTTGCTTTTCAAAATGAAAGCTGTGATTCTCAAGATGGAGAATTCTGCATTGGCTAACAAATTCATTACTTGCAGTATGACTGCATACTTATAGAATACAAGCAGCACTGACTGCACTCATAAGGAGAATGAGTACAATTAAAGTAGTGAGTATGAGCACAGTATAAGCAGATGAGATGCTAGAATTCCATAACTGGAGCTTTCAACATCTTTAATTTTTTTTTAAACAAGCCACAGTTTGGGGTGGGTGGGAATGATTTAAATCAAGGATGGGCAGAAGACCTTTAGCCCTGGCTTCCTGCATGGTTTCCCAGATAGAAATACTTCTATCCCTTAAGCTGCTCTTTTTCTGGGGATGGTGGTTGTGTGCATGTGTGTGTGTATGAGGGGCTTTTAAAACACTGCTTCTAGTGCTGCAAAGTGTGACATGTGGGCTATAAACACACAGCTGATCTACATTGGAAAGCTGTGGACAATTGAGGTTTCCCAGGTTGTGTCCATTGCATGTCCCCAAAACATCGAGGGAAACATGCAAATATGATATAGATTTTAATAAATACATGTGGAGGAAAACACCTGCATTATGTAAGGAAAGCTTTCATTTTGCTCTGTATTTGATATGGCAGATATGACGAGCGCAATACCTGTATTAAACAGGAGCGATCTATATTTTCCTTCCCAGTTCTTTAACACACTTCTGCTTGTAATTGTATCAGTGGCTGTGGTGACTGGAGAGTTTCCATTCATTCCATATTAACTTGTCTCTTTATCTACATTCTACCCAGAACAGTTCATTTCCACCATGTGAAATAATCTATATTTAGTTTCTTCCTATCAGCTTATTTTGGACACACAAAGTTATTAGACATGCAAGAAGTTGATGCACATCAGCAAACTGCTGATTAAATAAAAAAATATGCAGCAGAACTTCTGGATGTTTTGAGAGCAGAGCTATGATAGCAAATCAAGTGGAATGGAAGTCTGCAGGGATGCCTGCTCCTTGGAATAGCATCCGAGTTCCATAGGCTTTTCAGGATGCTACTGTCATTGTGGCTGAGTCAACATCTACTTTGGGAACTGGCAAAGAGATCGAGTTCTTCAGATTTGCAAATATTTGTTCATCCATGGCCTGATAAATGATCTAGCCAGACACATGGAACTCACAGCTTCCCAGGCTAAACAGAAAATAAAACATGGAGCCAGTCATAATATTTTGGACACACTTCTGTGATAGCCAACTGCCTGCTGGTTGCAAACACCACTGGCTACCAAACCCTCCAGCAGCTGAGTTCTTGGCCTCATGCTGTTGTGATAGTGGCAGAGGGCTTTCCCGAAGTTGGGGTTTCCTTCCTTCAGACAGATATAATAGAACAAAATGTGAACTCTTGCTTTCCCCCATCCCCCAAAGCAGGCACCTAATACTCTGCCCCCAAAGTACTTGATTGGATTTAGAGGCAGGTGATATTCAGGGTCGCAGGCTGAAATCTTTCACAGCACCTACTACTTGTTTCTTTAACTGGAAATGCTGGGGATTGAAGCCAGGACCTTCTGCATGTAGAGCACATGTTCTGCCATTGAACCCCAGCCTTTCACATTCCATCTGAATTATAGGTGTGCTTTGGATACGTTCCTATCTCCCAGCAAATAAACCTAGGAAATGTACTAGCTCACAAAAACGGTTCTTAGGCTACCTGTCCAATCACCCCTATGTTAGTTACCTAAAAGTAAACAGGAATTAACCTTTATAAACTTTCTCTACTGGAGGTAATTATTACTTGCCATAGGTGAGCAGGCAAACAACTATTTGATTGTCTTCAATGGGGTTTAAGCAACTTAACAGCATGAAGGATTGCAGTTTGTTTTCCTGCTTCATATTTCAAGAGGTTCTCATTTTCCATCTTTTGGACATTTTACTTTTGTTTGCATTCCTCCCTCTTCCCATTACAGAACATTTGACTAACTACACTATATTGTTTTATTCAAAATAAAATTCTGTAATTTCAACAAAGATCCTACATGGAGACCTTTTCTTGCATTTTTCCCATGGAAATATTTGCTCAAATATAATATTACTCATGCAAAAATTTTAAAAAAATTGTAAAATGTGTTTAGGTACAAATTTAATAAATACAAAATAATTTCTGTGCAAAATAATGACAATTTCTAAGGCAACTTTGAGTATTCTTTGTGAAATGTGATTACATGTCTTTCACTCTGCTTTACTCAGCTGCCCTGACACAGGTATATTATATGCAGGTGTAAATATAAGGCAGGGAAGGTTAATACCTTGGAGAAAATAGTGTTAACTGTGCTAAATGAATATGCACTGACTTCTACAGTTGACATCTTTCCTTTGTCTCTTAAAATCAAAAGTTCTGTATTAGAGTTGTTTAAAATATTGCAACCCTCCATCCTGATTTAAATTTTTTTTTTTAAAAAAATAGTGGTATTCATACATGTTCACAAGCTGCACACAGATGCACATGTTCAACTTCATGAAGAATGTCTGCTCAGCACATCCCTGGCAGCATCTGCCCCAGAGAATCTCCTTTATATGTGACTGGACAAATGTGCAACATGGGGCTTGCAACTGTTGCATTCCTTTTGCTCTTAATGTTTGAACCATCTCTTCTTTGAGATTGTGATTTTACCTAGTCTCATTATCAAAAAGGTAGACTTCTCACCACCATGCCCAGGTTCAGATGTTTACAGGTGATGTGCATGTATGTTTGCCTCACATAGGCTCCAGTCACATAAAAAGGGCTGCCCTGCAAGTAATACCATCACAGCATGACTGAAGCCCCAAACAGACATTACTTAATCATGATTAACACTAACCCTGATTTGTTTCCTTAATTCTAGCTGATCTCAAAAACAGGGCAACCATGGTTGAACTTGCCAAGTAAGAGAACAACAGGAAGCAGAGAGGCAAGAAAGGCAGTAGAAAATGCCTTGTTTGTGATTTGCATGGCACAGATCAACTGCAAGCCAGGCTTGAAAACCCATGCCAAGGTTCCACATCCTGGCCAATATTTAATCATGGTTCAGGAATTCAGCTGTGCCGCCTAACCATGGTGAAGGAAAACAAACCATGATGTTTGCATAGAGACTACACGTTTCTTAGGTCTGTTTCATGCAGGTGTTTTTTCTGGCCACTTTTCCCCACTGTCTGGTGAACAGAGAGGCCCTGGAGAACATAGCACTCACAGGTTTAACCAGTCTTCCAAAGGATGGCAAAATGGGGAAGATTCAGAAATGGATGCAAGGAGCTATTTCACCTAATTATTCACCTTTGTGTGTACATGTCACCAAGCAGCTATCTAAAAAACTGGGCAAGACAAGCAGGAAATGGGACCACCTTTATTAATCACCCTGCCTGCCTCTTGCAAAAGCAATTTCAGGGGAGTCTCTAATGCCTGCTCTACTGTGGAGCATATTCCTCTCAGTTCTGACCCATCCCATTGAATGGCTTACCTGTTCATTACCAAATCAAGTTAGCTTCTCTGAATCCACCACAGCCCCAGAATGATTTTATGGGATATGTGAGGGGGGGTGGTTACACTTACATATAAACACACATATTCCTCCATGTGATTCTTCACATACAGAAAATGACACACTTGTATACACATTTCATATGCATACCAAACATCTCTGGCACATGAATATGGGTATGTGTAAATCGTATCTCCCTTTTGCAAGCACTTGCCTTTACATCTGTTCTCTTGCTTTGTCCTCTATGCATGCATGTGTGCGCCCCCCCCCCCCAAATGTTATAGATGTACACAGATGCACACAAATCCTACAGGCTCAATTTAAATACTGGCTTATGAATGGCTCTTAATTGGTGTTTCCAAGGAAGAACCCCTATGGGCAGAGCGGCTGTGCTTTTTACAAGTACGATCCCTCCCATTTTGCAGGCGTTGGTGGCGAGACGGCCTGGCGTCAGGTTACAGATCTGGAGGGTATTTATATTAATGTATGTGCTGGGAGAGGTGGGTGATGTTTCCCCCATTTTTGTTGTTAAAGAAAACAAATTAAAAGTGCCTGAAGCAAAATACATGGCTGTCATCTGTTCTGTGATTCTTTTCCTGCAAAGGATCACTCCCTGACATGGGGGCCGTAGCCCAAGTCTTCTTGGCTAGATTTCAGACATGGTTTGTTGTAACCACAGAGGCCAGGACCTGCACTGAAAGGAGAAGGGGTGACCTTGAACTTTTTGCTGAGCCCACAAGTCAGAAATCTGATCCCTGGTCCCAGAGGCAGCGCCTGCAGCTAGAAGTGTTGTTTGGGTTTGTCGAAGGAGTCGCGGAGCTTTTTCAGTGTCTTTTTAATCCTCAAAGCTGTAAGTCTGGCTGAGGGGCTCTGGTACCAGCATTCCTTCATGATCTTAGCCAGGGCAGACAAAGTCTGGGGGGCATAAGGGGGGGAGAGGGAGAAAAAAAACATTATTGTCATGGAGAAACAATTGCAACTTTCAGATAGTTTAGATTTCCAGTTAGGATCATTCCATGTAACTCGAATCCTGTGTTTGTATTGTATCAATTACAATCATGCAAAATTCCCTCTGAGGAATTGATAGCTGCATTGAAACTCTATTTCTTCCCTCAAAATTCCTCAGATGTTTCTCCTGAGTTTCTTCTTCACAATTTACCTCATAAATTGCCTTAAGACAAAATTTGTTGGCAACTCCAACCCTCAGCCTTATCAACTTTTCCCTTTATGAAGGGTTTCTTCTAGATGTTCAAGAGTTACATACATGGTTCTTCCCTTTTCTTATTACAATAGCCCTGTAAGGTAGCTTAAGCCTAAAGTGTGTGAGTGTGTGTATAAAGTGCTGTTAAGTCACAGCAGACTTATGGCAGCCCCATAGGGTTTTCAAAGCAAAAGATTAACAGAGGTGGTTTGCCATTGCCTCCCTCTGCACAACAACCATGACATTCATTGGTGGTCTCCCATCCAGTAACTAACCAGGGCTGACCCTGCTTAGCTTCTGAGATCTGAGGAGATCAGACTAGCCTGGACCATCCAGGTCAGCACCCTAAAGAGTGTGTGTGTGTAAAGTGCCGTCAAGTCGCAGCCGACTTATGGCGACCCCTTTTGGGGGTTTTCATGGCAAGAGACTAACAGAGGTGGTTTGCCAGTGCCTTCCTCTGCACAGCAACCCTGGTATTCCTTGGTGGTCTCCCATCCAAATACTAACCAGGGTTGACCCTACTTAGCTTCTGAGATTTGATGAGATCAGGCTAGCCTGGGCCATCCAGGTCAGGGCACCCTAAAGACAATAGCTGGCCCAAAATCATCCAATGAGTTTCATGGCAAGCAAGGATTTGAGCATGGATTCGAACCAAGTCTCCCCGGTTCTAGTCCAGCTCTAGTCCAATCACACAACTAGTGCTGGTGAGATGCAGGTGACATCCACAGAAAACCCTGAAGAATGATCAGTGTTATTTGTGGGTCCCGTGGTGGGAATTTATGAAACCATTTTTTGTTTCTCTCAAAAATTTCTGATGATTTCACCCGAAGAACTTCTAGATTCACCTCAGATGTTTGCTGTAGATGATACCTGGTGGCAACAGTAGTATTTATGGTACCCCACAAACCTATTTTCACGTCTCATTATTACGATCAGGAAAAATTAGATCAAGAAGATTATGGTTACGTTGCCACTGCAGATGACTATGCTTCTGTTTGATGTAATATCATTGTAAAGGTAGAACTAATAGCAGAATTTGCACTTTTCCTGAGTATTCAGCGAAAAGGTTATACTTTGCTATGCAGCCAAATCCTGATTTAACACCCTAAAGCTATATGTCTAATTGTGAAGTGTGTCCCCTGCTTAAATCCACAGATGGGGGCACACTCACCTCCAACAGGTTTTTCTACAGACTCAGGGGACCCCCTGGGTCTGCAGAAAAATCTGAAATTAAAAAGGGGTTTAACCCCCCCCCCCAATTTTTAAAAGAGCCTTGTTTGCGCATGCTCAGACAACAGTCTTCAGTTGCTGCAGGTGCCAGGAGCAGCTCCTGGGCTGCGCCACCACAGCGTTGGATGCCTGGGGGCTCCAGGCTTTTAAGTAAGTGGTTGGGGGGGGGGAGGCCTGGCCACACTTGCCTGGCATAACACAGGGCAAGCTGGCAAGACAGTGAGGCTGGGGGTGAGGCCTGGAGCCATGGTGGGGGGCAAAGATGGGGTCCCCCCCATGACTTTCATGAGCCCCCACTTGTCATATGCTAAAGCCGCATCTAACCAATCCATGCCCTTAAGTCCAATCCTAACTGCTTTACATAAATAGGTTAAACATTTATGTCCTGCAGCAAAACAGTTACCTAAGCAGGAGTTTCGGGATGTTGACAAGCCAAAACAATTGCTATGTGAACTAGAATACCAGCTTTGAGGGCGGTGCATGGGCTAGGAAAAGGCAAGAGGTGGTCCAGGCCTTCCTCATTCTGTACCTCAGCTGCTTTCTTCTTTGTGTGTGAAAACATAGGCAAAGGGCTCAGGGCACTTTGGGGAATCTTAGGCCAAGTCTTCCCTTCATTATGAAACTCAGCCAGTTGCTCTGAGTTGAGTTTCAGTCTCTTCTTCCCTGCCACTTCAGGACCAGCGACAAAAGTTCTTGGGTTAGGGAGACCTAAGTTCCAATTCGTATTAATCAAGCTTATTGGATGACCTTGGACTATTTACTGCCTCATAGCCCAACATATCTCACAGGGTTGTTGTAAAGACAGGATACTGTCTTTCATGCACACCATCCTGAGCTCTTGGAGGAAGACTGGAATATGAGTGTGGTACAATACATAAGAATTCTCCTTAAGTAACTCAGCAGCTCAGTTCTTTATGTAACCCCCAAGACCCAGGCAAGGGGACATTGTAAGGGGGTGGGCCCTGCTAAACCACTGTTGTTGTATTGACTAGAGGAGAGGAATCTTCCACAGGCATTGGGTGGCCTATTGTAGGAAATAGGATGCTGGAATAGATGGACCATTGATCAGCTCCAGCAGGGCACTTTTTATGTTCTGATCATCTCCCTCTGGTTTCTGAGGTTGCACCAGGTCTTGTTCACATAAAATCAGCTTCACAGCTGCCTCCGCTACCTACAAATAAGGGTATTTTTTTCCTGTTCAATCTTATCTGGTTTTCCTCCTCACTGCAGCCCACATCCCATGTAGCTTTTGTCCATGTGAAACCCATGACCCCCGGCACAGCCTTTTGGGGGATCAGAATGGACCCCCCAACCCTCTTGCAGAAAACCTGGCTGGATCAAAACCTAAAATTCTCAGGGTACAGAATTCTGCATCCAATACCACATTTGATCCTTGTATAGTGTATTTATATTTATTCATTAAAACATTTCTACTCTGGTGAGTTACCAAGTTGCAACCCAGAGATCTGCTCTGTCCTTTTAAGGATACTGATTAGCAGGAGATGCATCTGCTGCAGCTTTGCCTTCACTACGGCTTCCTCAGCTCTGTCTGGCCTCCTGGGCAGCAGTGCTACAGTTCTGTTTGCCACAACAGGGCGGGGTGAGATGGGAAACGGACAGACTGGGGCAAGGAGCCAGTGGGAGAATCTGCTGCGTCTCCTGGTTAATTGGTAGCTTTGAAGCAAATCTCCAGGCTCCAATTTGGCTACCCTGGTGGCTCTTAATGTTCTTTCTCTCTGGGCACAGTCAGAGCCACCCAGTTTACCCTCAGGTAGGTTACATGCAACATTCAATTCATGCTCAACTGGGGCAGTGCACACAATGCTTGTTTTGTGGGCCCTTTGTTCAAAGGGATAGGGAACAGTGTACGAAGGCAGTCCTGGCTCATTGGGCTGCCCAGGAGTTCAATGCCAATTGCCCTTCCTGTGGGTCACTTACTGGGTCAGAGTACAATCGATTTGGGATGGTCGGTGTCTGTTGGTCAACACAAACAACTTTCTTCATTTCTTCGAAGCTGGGGTCGATTGGCACCATGTCAAAGAAAGGAGGTTTGTAATCTTCAACAATCCCTGTAGGATGAAAAAAGAGGTGTGAGAGGGGAGAAGCCTGAAGTGCAAGTATATACCTGTGCAGGAATGCTGTCCAAATTATTGTGCGCTTGACTGGTCTGCACATCTGTTATTGTGTGTGAAAATTTCTCTCTGTTCTTTTTCACTCCAGTGTGATCCCAGGGTGGAAATATGCAGGTGATGGAATTTATTGTATTTACTTCTTTTACTTCCCCCCCCCCAAGGGACCCAAAATGGCCTACATTGTTCTCCTCTCTTCCATTTAATCCTCACAACAACCCTGTGAGGTAGGTTAGGCTACCGCATATTTCTTTGAATTTTTCACGCTGAACCGCATTCCGGAAGTGACTGCGAAGCCAGCGCGTACCTGCTTTGCATTACTAAAGAGCCCATTTAATGCAGCCTTTGGTGTTTGCCATGAAGAATCCCCCTCAAGGAACCATGCAAAATAACAGCGGCGGGTTAGCTATGCACATGCTAATGGCTGTGCAAACAGGAACAAAGGAGCAGGCAAGTGGGGGTGTGGAATTTCTCCTTTTGTTTCGGGACCATAAATAGGCATTTTTAAAGTCACATTTTAAAAAAAGAGTTTGAGTGAGCATCAAAATTGACCCTGGTAAATGGCCTAAGAGTAAATTGGTAGCTATTTGACATCTCTGCAAAACTGAAATGCTAAGCACTAGAGCATCACTGTTTTGGTCACACCAAAGTGTCAGCACAAAAGTATGCTGATTACAATATACTGGGAGCTTTGTAGAAGGAAATCCAAAACCACACATCTTGAATACATTGTGATATGATACCCTATCTAATCAAGGAAGAGTCTTGAGTTGTTCCTCGACACAGAATTGCCTTTTGAAAAGCTGTTTGGACTGTTATAGGAGGACATCTGTTTTGTTTGGCTACAATAAATTTACACGGCTCCCCCTCTGTTATTAGGAGTGCCTAGTAATTGAATTTGAACCTGGTTTTCTCCTGTCATAGCCCAGCACTCAAACCACTGCACCACACATTGTATTAGGTATATTGCTTGTGTATTTTTTACTGTTTTATTGTTTTTATGTATTTACAAACTGATTTAAGCTCAGGAAAAGGAGCTTAAAAAAAGGATATTCTTCTCCAAACTTGGGGGACACCCTAGGTATGCAGAAAAACCTTTAAACATGGCCAGCACCACACAACTAGGTCACAGTTTTCCTAGGTAGATGCTGCTGGAGGGGGGGAAGAGGGAAATATGAAAACAGAGGGGTAGAAAACGGCATTCCCTCCCCATTCATATATAACTGAACAATTTGGATATTTTGTACGTTACCATTCTAAGGCTGGGGAAAAACCCCAATATAACTTCTGTAAGAACTACTTACATCTGTCCTTTGGGGGGGGGGGGACAAAGGTATATCTGTTGTACTATGTTTATTAATATTTTGGACCACGGACTCCTTCCTCCCATCATCAAGCTATGGGAACAGCTTTGATTATACTTATTTTTTAAAATTATATGTATTCCAATTTTTCCCCAAAACAGAAGGTGAATTATGTAACATGTGAAGGTACTTTCCAAGCTCTGACAAGCTTGGTTCCTCTCCTGATTGAAAGTTCAGACTATAGCATACATTGGTTCTCGTAGGTTATCCGGGCTGTGTAACCGTGGTCTTGGTATTTTCTTTCCTGATGTTTCGCCAGCAGCTGTGGCAGGCATCTTCAGAGGAGTAACACTGAAGGACAGTGTCTATCAGTGTCAAGTGTGTAGGAAGAGGAATATTTAGTCAGAAAGGGGTTGGGTTTGAGCTGAATCATTGTCCTGCAAAAAGTAACAAAGGTAATGTGCTAACCATTGTCCTGTGAGTATCAAGATAATGTGCTAATGAGGGTGTGGTATGTTAATATGGAACTATTGTATCCTGAAGTGATCTGTTAATGTGTGAAATCCAAAGCTAATCTGCATGGCTATTGTTGACTGTAGTCTTTGTTAGTCTGGAGGTTTTCAAGACAGGAAGCCAAGCCTTATTCATTCTTAAACTCTCTTCTTTTCTGTTAAAGTTGTGCTGATGTTTATGAATTTCAATGGCTTCTCTGTGCAATCTGACAAAATAGTTGGTAGAATTGTCCAGTCTTTCAGTGTCTTGGAATAAGACCCTGTGTCCTGTTTGTGTCAGTCCATGTTCAGCCAAGGCTGATTTCTCAGGTTGGCCCAGTCTGCAGTATCTTTCATGTTCTTTTATCCTTGTTTGTATGCTGCGTTTTGTTGTCCCGATGTAAACTTGTCCACAGCTGCAAGGTATACAATATACTCCTGCAGAGGTGAGGGGGTCTCTTTTGTCTTTTGCTGATTGTAGAATTTGTTGTATTTTCTTGGTGGGTTTAAACACTGTTTGTAGGTTATGTTTTTTCAAAAGTTTCTCCATGCTATCAGTGACTCCTTTAATAAATGGCAAGAATACCTTTCCTATGGGAGACTGTTTTTCCTGAGTTTTCTGATTTTTGTTTGGTTTAATGGCCCTTCTGATTTCATTCTTGGAATAGCCGTTTGCTAGCAGTGCGTAATTTAGATGATTAGTTTCTTCCTTGAGAAACTGTGGTTCACAGATCCGTCTTGCACGGTCCATTAATGTTTTGATTATTCCTCTTTTCTGTCGGGGGTGGTGGTTGGAGTTTTTGTGTAAGTAGCGATCTGTGTACAGTTTTATAGAAAAATTACACTAGGCCTAAAACTGGCTTTCATATGAATAGTCCCTGAACACACCCCAAGCAATCCCCAGTCCACTGAGGTGCCACAGAGTTGGGAATCCATTAGCATTATCATGGGGTGGGAGGTGGGGGAGAAGGTAGATAGGCAGGCCCTTCCCTTCATTTGTGTGTATTTGTGGGTGGCTGGGGGGGGGGGGGTTAATCTGGAATACTTTCTGCTTTGTCTCCAGCACTGTCCTCCCAACTCTCTGTTCCAGCTTTATTTGCCCTCTGCAGCTTCAGGTTTAAAGATTTTCTTATTTGTGTATATATGTGTGGGGATTTGAGGAGGAAGAAATACTCCATTTAACTTTATTCACACAGGCTCTTAATGTTATGTGATGGCAAAGAGGTAGCAGCTTCTCTTCATTTTGCCATGATTTATTTGCCATGATTTATCTCAAGCGCAGTTACACCCTTCTAAGTTCACTGAAGTCAGTGGACAACCAGAAAGGGTGTAGCTCTGCTTAGAATGGCACTGTTAGACTTCTTTACATATTTACCTTTGGTTTAGAGAAAAGGTTGCATAAAACTGAAGCGTAGAAATACAATACTTATTCATCTGCATGTTGGCCACCCCTTAGGGCAACATTAGGTCTGTTCTCATCTGTTACAGTGAATGCATGTACATCTGTTTGTAGAAAAGAGACAATGCATGTTCATTTTACAAATGAAACTGGGGACCAGTATCTGGATGAATGTAGGGCTTCAATCACACGTTCAGCTGTACATGTGTTAAATGTACTATGAGAATTACTCAACACACATATAAAGAAAAATCAAGTGTGTACAGTATGCATTCACTGTAACTTATGAACAGTCACTTTCCACCTTCTGCACAATGAAGCAGCAGATGGAAGAAGCAGAATTCTAGACTGTACCACGTCAGACTAAAGATGGAGCAGGGTGGGGTATTTTCAGTGATTTTGAGTGCTCCCTGCATGTAGTAAACCCACAAATCCAGGGTAAAGGTGTACTGTAGTTCTTGTCCTTATGCTTAATTTTACTACATGTAGAGAGCTTTTCACATTTCTGAAAAGATCATTCCTCACATAGTTTGAAGTGATGCTCTTCCAATTTCCATCACTTCAGTCTAGCACCTTTTAAGGGCCTCCTGGCTCATACATTCAGAACGAGGCAAGTTGGATGCTGAGGCAGAAGAAAGGCCTGCACCATTTCAGACGGCAGGTGGTAGATTCCATCTTGGCTTGTTCCTTCACATAAAAAAGCTCTTGCAAATATCCATCACTAGCCTTCACATACCCCCCATCTTTCCTTTAAAGACCAAGCTGTAGTTTGAGCCTCTATTTTATTCTCACAAACCACCCTGTGAGGTAAGTTAGGTTGAAGGACAGTGACTGGCACAAGATCAGCCAGTGATAAAACTATCAAAGCATGTACAACAACGCTACCTCCTAGCTTTGTTTAAGTGTGTGTAAAGTGCCTTCAAGTCGCAGCCGACTTATGGCGACCCCTTTTGGGGTTTTCATGGCTAAGAGACTAACAGAGGTGGTTTGCCAGTGCCTTCCTCTGCACAGCAGCCCTGGACTTCCTTGGTGGTCTCCCATCCAAATACTAACCAGGGTTGACCCTGCTTAGCTTCTGAGATCTGACGAGATCAGGCTAGCCTGGGCCATCCAGGTCTCGGCTCAGCTTTGTTTGCTGTGGAGTTTTTAATTTGGGGGAAGGGATTGTGTCTCTGACATAGGGTTGCCAACTCTGGACTGAGAAATTCTTGGAGATTTGGAGGTGGAATGTGGGGAGCTTTCCAGAGCTCCTCTGATCAACAGATTTTGAGCAATAACTAGAAGAATACTAAATTAGTTTCTAAAGGAAAATGTGATAGAAATCTAGCAAACAATAAGGTTATATTCAGATAACTGTCTAGCATCAGATAGGGAATAACATCCCTTTGAAAATTATTACACAACATAAACGTGATAAAGTAGGTAAAGATCCAGCAATTCCTAAACAACATTGTATGAGACAAAGTATCAATTTTATCCTAGCCACAAGGAAAAAGATGATCTGGATATGGAATATGGCAGAACCTCCCACGCAGACTTTTGGAAGGGAGTCCAGAAGAAGACATCCAGAGTAAAGTGTGAACAATAACTAACAGTAACAGTTTCTGACCCACTCACATGGACTGGGTATAACGATGGAACAACTCCTGCTCCCCAACCAACTATGAAGAACAGCGGGCATGAAGTCTCCATCACTGGGCTTTTCTCAGAAAAGTATGAATGAATTTCTGCCAGAAAGATTTTGACTTCAGAGGTAAACTCCCTTCAGGCCTATTGCCCTGTGAAGCCACTCAGTGGGCAATTTCCCCCTTAATGGCCCAGACTGATCCAGTATTTCTGAAGTTGTTGCAGCCTGAATAACAGGAGAACAAAGAGGTTGCCTGCACAATATTATTGGTTCATTGTGCTTCTGGCATCACCTAGTGGACAAAACCTCTGCTCACCTCGGAGCCTCCAGCAGCTGGCTTTTTAATTAATCCAGACTCACAAATGTCTCCCTATGTCCTCACCCTTCAAGAATTTAACCCATTTGCAGCTTATAATGTGCTTTTGAATGTTGACCGTCACAGTAGTCAAGGCAGCACCAATCCTTGCCTTGTTACTAACTAAAAGAGAGTCATAATGCAGTGGTTAATCAATACCATAAAAAAACCCCAACACAAACAAGCAAAAAACTCTCATAGACCATTCCCAAGCAACCATATCCCTGTATATATTTTGTAAGATATGATGCTGAGAAGATGCTGGGAGTAAAAAAAAAAATAGCAACAGCACAGATGGAAATGTTCAGACACTTAAAGAGTTAATAGGCATACAATTTAAGGCTATAAAGTGAGAATGTAATAGGCTTATTAATGGGCAATATTTAATTTGAAGTGAAGATGGGATTAGTCTGGCTAATCTGAGCCTTGGGGTTGGTTTGCCTGCTTTTGAATTAATGAATGTTTTCTTTGAAGTGGCTTACTGATGTGATGGTAGTGGGGTGGTGTCCTCCACCTGCAAAAGAAACTCCTATGGGTTGGGAAGGTCCAAATGGAATATGGGAAGCATTGCTATGAACTGGGGACAGAGGAGGATCCCCACAATTACAGAAGCCCCACAGTGTGGTGTTGGGATTAATTTCAGGATTCAAGCCCAAATCAGATCTTGTATTTCCAAATTGGTATTAGGCAGAGATTCAGCCTGTGTATCAGCTCAAGAAGGAGCTGCTGAATCAATGCAACCATTGTACATATCAGATCACTTCTGCTCTATACGAATGTCCAATATAGGCCTATTTTTTATTTGGAACAATAAATTAACTTACTTTGAATGTTTCCACCTTTTAAAATGTGGATGCATACAGACACATACACAAATCAAGTCCTGATTAGGGGTGTGGGGAAAAAATCCCCCCCTATAGTTAGGTATATTGGACCCCGAAAACATCAGTATTACCTATATTCCTGAATTCCAATACCAATATGGTATTTCAGATTCAGGTTTTCCCCCCCAGGAATCTGAATATTTTTGGGTCCATTATTCCCTATGGAGAACATTTCTGGGTGGCTGGAGTGGTTGTTTTTGAAGGTACAGGCACCAAAATTGCAGTAGAGCTGCTGGTGCTTGTCCTTTAAATACACCCAAAATTTCAAGTAATTGGACCAATTGGACCAAGAGGTCCAATTCTATGGGCCCCTGAACAAGGTGCCCCTACCCATCCTCCATTATTTCCTGGCCTGCATGAAACATCACTGGTCAAACAATGCCTCCAATGGAAGAATCAACACAAGCCCAACAGAACCATCATAGAACCCAGTAATCCTAGTAGAACTACAAGCCAACGTGCCAAGCCAAACTGAACCAACATCAAACTAGAGAATCTCAACAGTGGAAACTCAAGGGGGGGCACTTTTGCAAGACCAGGAGAACCAGTGACAATGGCCCAGACCAGGAGAACCAGTGAGAAGACCAGGAGAACCAGTGACAATGGCCCAGCAGAATCCCAGTGCAAGCCTAACAGAAGCAATGTCAAACCAGAGAATCTCTGCAGCAGAAACTCAAAGTGGGGAGGGGGGATTTTGCAAGCCCAAAAGAATGAACGGCAATGTACACAATGCCCAGTAGAACCCAGTGTCAATGCGAGCTCAACCAAAGTAAAGTCAAACCAGAGAATCTCTAACTGGAAACTGAAGGGGGGGTGCACTTTTGCAAGCCCGGCAGAAGGAATGGCAATACAGAATGTGCAGCAAAACCCAGCGCCACTCTGGCAGTGCAAGCTCAAGAAAAGTAATGTCAAACCACAGAATTTCGAGTGGAAACAAGGTTTTTTTTTTTTTTTTTTGCAAACCCAGCAGAACCAATAACAACCAATGACTAATGTGCACCCAGAGAATCACTGGCAGCATTCCACATCCAAGTGATTGGGAGGGATTTTTCAAGCCCAGCAGAACCCACTGAGAGAACAACAGTGTAAATACAGCTAAGGGAATTCAAAGAAACAGTTGCAAAGAAGAAAAAACCTCCAGAAACTGACAGAAGCAAACTTTTAAACTCTGGGAGGTGCAAAAACAAAGGCAAGACAAGTGGGGAGGTGGGGGGACGGAAACAACAGTCACCGAGAGCCTGCAAACACTGGCTCCCGATCTTCCCAAGAGTGCCAAATATTTTTGGGATTTGTCAGCATCTTTAAAAAAAAAATATCCTGGAAATATTTGGTAGAGCGGAAAATTCCCCAAACATACCAATAAGCTATATTTTGGGTATATTTTTGGATCAGTTTCACCCGAATGCATATCCCTAGTCCTGATATGTTATTTTTCCTTCTGCGGGTTAAGCCCAGCTTCCCTAAACCTTCACAATCCATTTGACAGTCATACTGGTTAACAAATCCAATGCTTACATTCTTCCATATTTAAAATGGTGGAACACTACTTCAGGGAGGAAGTGGGTTGGTGGCCCCCCAGGCTCTTAGCTAATCAGTGCTATGCATCAGGACTACTGTAATGCATTCCCCTCAAAGTCAACTGAGAGATTCTGGTTGATGCAGCATGCTGAAGCTTGGTTATTATGGGGAGTGATACGGCAAAAGGGGGTTCGTGGGGGGAGAGAGAGACCTGAGATCGTTATTCAAGAAAACAGTTTATTCTGGCAGCTGCGACCCAGAGCACTCTACCGAGTAAAAATCTCTGAGCCCCGATCATACTGAGGAAGGGATATTTATCCAAATTCAAGATATGACAACCCATCAACATTCAGGGTAGGCTGATAACACTCCAGACATCGAGGCGGCAGTGGAGTAATAGTTTCAACCAGTTCTTGTTATGGTTTACTGTAACCCTCCATGACTCTTACCCCAGTTACTAGCTCACAGACACACAGGGAGATTCTGCCCAGCAACAAGCTATTCCCTGGTTGCCCTAATACATTTTACAGAAAGGAAAAGAGATTATTACAAATTGCTAAATCAGTGGATCTTCCATAGTCAGGGGAAGTCTACCTGCTGTCACAGGAGCTAGACACAGCCTAAGAGCCCCATGGCACAGAGTGGTAAGCTGCAGTACTGCAGTCCAAGCTCTGCTCACGACCTGAGTTCAATCCCAATGGAAGTTGATTTCAGGTAGCCGGCTCAAGGCTGACTCAGCCTTCCATCCTTCCGAGGTCGGTAAAATGAGTACCCAGCTTGTTGGGGGTAAAGGGAAGATGACTGGGGAAGGCACTGGCAAACCACCCCGTAAACAATGTCTGCCTAGTAAACGTTGGGATGTGATGTCATCCCATGGGTCAGGAATGACCCGGTGCTTGCACAGGGGACCTTTACCTTTAGACGCAGCCTGCATATTACTCCCATTCTGCAGTCACTTCATTGGCTGGCCAACAGTTACCAGGTTCAATTCAAGGTACTGGTCATCACATACAAAGCCCTTCATGGACTTGGACCCTCATATCTGCAGGACCGCCTCTTCTCTGCAACAACAACTTTGCTCATCTGTTGTCTGCAACAACAACTTTGCTCATCTGGGCAGGGCCTTCTGCAGGTGCCACCCTGCAAATGGACAAGATCAAGAACTGCCTGTACATGTGCTTTCTCTGTTGTGGCCTCCACATTAGGCAAAGGCCTGCCTGATGAATCATAGAGCTGGAAAGGACCACAGGGTAGTCCAACCCCCTGAACAATGCAGGAAATTCACAACTACTCCCCACCCCACACCCCCAGTGACTCCTACTCCATGGCCAGAAGATGGCCAAGATGCCCTCCCTCTCATCATCTGCCTAAGGTCATAGAATCAGCATTGCTGACAGATGGCCATCTAACCTTTTAAAAAGGGCAAGAGTCCAGTAGCACCTTAAAGACTAACAAAAATATTTTCTGGTAGGGTATGAGCTTTCGTGAGCCACAGCTCACTTCTTCAGATACAGCTAGAATGTGAATCCATTGGTCTTTAAGTAGAGGAACAGTATGTAAATGTGAATAGCAGGCTTGATGGGATTAGGTGTGATATGCAGAAGAGTCTGTGATGTCCAGGGGAGAGATGGGTGTGGAGAAATCAGCATTGGTAATGGGCCATGAATGCAAGGTCTTTATTCAGCCCAGGTAAATGCATTGACTTTAGTTTGAATATCAACTGTAATTCAGCAGTTTCTCTTTCCAATCTCCCTTTAAAATTCCTTTGTAAGAGAACTGCTACTCTTAAATCTGCAACAGAATGTCCTGGAAGGTTGAAATGTTCACCCACAGGTTTTTGAATATTGTGGTTTCTGATGTCAGACTTATGTCCATTTAATCTTTGTCTAAGAGACTGACCTGTTTGTCCAATGTAGATTGTGGAAGGGCATTGCTGGCATGTGATAAATCACATTAGAAGATGAGCAGGAATATGAACCTGAGATAGTATGGCTGACATTGGTGGGTCCAGAGATGGTGTTCCTAGAATCTATATGAGGGCAAAGTTGGCACCTTGGTTTGTTGCAGGCCTTGGTGCCAGAGTCCATGTTCTTGTTAAGTAGTTTATCATCATGGGTGAGAAGTTGTTTTAGGTTAGCCGGCTGTCTGTAAGCAAGAAAGGGACACCCCCCCCCCAGTGCTTCAGCGAGGGAAGTGTCACAATCCAGCACTGGTTGTAGGTCCTTAATAATACGTTGGACTGGTTTTAGTTGGGAGCTATAAGTGACAACCAGAGGTGTTCTGTTGTCATTCTCTCTGGGCTTATCTTGTAGTAAGTTGTGCCTGGGTATCATTCTGGCCTTCTCAATCATCTTTCGCACCATATCTGCAGGATATTGTAGTTGCAAAAATGTTTGCTGTAGGTCTCTCAAGTGTGTATCTCTGTCTGAAGGATTGGAGCAGATGCAACTATAGCGTAGGGCTTGGCTATAGACAATGGATTGTCTGATATGGTTGGGGTGGTGGCTGGACGCATGTAGATACGTTTGCCGATCTGTCGGTTTCCGGTACAATATGGTGCTTGTGTGTCCCCCATGGATCCGTACTGTGGTGTCTAGGAAGTTGATTTCTTGTTCAGAATAATTCATAGTTAGATTGATGGTGGGGTGGAAGTCGTTGAAAGCCTGGTGAAATCTTTCAAGGGCTTCTTTGCCATGAGTCCAGACAAAGAAAATGTCATCAATGAATCTCAAGTAAAGGAGAGGTGACAGTGGGTATGAGTTCAGAAAACGTTGTTCTAGATCTGCCATGAAAATGTTGGCATATTGTGGGGCCATGCGAGTGCCCATGGCAGTGCCATTGATTTGAAGGTATAAGTCCTTACCAAACCGGAAGTAGTTGTGAGTGAGAACAAATCTGCAGAGTTGTGTAGCCAGATATGCAGTGTTGTTGTCAGGGATGGTATTTCTAATGGCTTGTAGCCCGTCGTCATGGGGGATGTTAGTGTATAGAGACTCCACATCCATGGTGACTAGAATGCTGTTTTCTGGGAGACAGTTGATGGACTGCAGTTTCCTTAGGAAGTCTGATTCTTTTTGACTACTGCAAACAGACTAACACGGCTACCCACTGTGAATAACCTTTTAAAAACCTCCAGGGAAGGAGAGCTTACCACCTCCCGAGGAAGCCTGTTCCACTGAGGAACCGCTCTAACTGTTAAAAAATTATTCCTAGATGGAAACTCTTCTGATTTAATTTCAACCCGTTGGTTCTGGTCTGACCTTCTGGGGCAACAGGAAACAACTCGGCACCATCTTCTATATGACAGCCCTTCAAGTACTTGAAGATGGTTATCATATCACCTCTCAGTCTTCTTCTCTTCAGGCTAAATATGCCCAGCTCCTTCAACCTTTCCTCACAGGATTTGGTCTCCAGACCCCTCACCATCTTTGTTGCCCTCCTCTGGACACGTTCCAGCTTGTCTACATCTTTCTTAAATTGCAGTGCCCAAAACTGAACACAGTACTCTAGGTGAGGTCTAACCAGAGCAGAGTAAAGCGATACCATCACTTTGCGTGATCTGGACACTATCCTTCTGTTGATACAGCCCAAGATCGAATTTGCCTTTTTAGCTACTGCATGAGTCACACTGCTGACTCACGTTCAGTGTTTGGTCTACTAAGACCCCAAGATGCTTTTCACACACACTACTGCTCAGACAAGTCTCCCTCATCCTATAATTATGCATTGATTTTTTTCTACTTAAATGTAGAACTTTACATTTATCTTTGTTGAAGTGCATTTTATTATTTTTAGCCCAATTCTCCAGCCTGTCAAGATCATCCTTGTATCCTGGCTCTGTCTTCCACTATATTTGCTCCCAATTTAGTATCATCTTAAATTTAATAAGCATCCCCTCTGTTCCTTCATCCAAATCATTTATAAACATATTGAACAACACAGGGCCCAGGACAGATCCCTGAGGTACTCCACTAGTCACTCCTCTCCAAGTGGATGAGGAACCATTAGCAAGCACTCTTTGGGTGCGATCGGTCAACCAATTACAGATCCATGTGACAGTAACAGGATCTAAACCACATTTTCCCATTTTTTCAACAAAGATATTATGGGGAACCTTATCAGAAGCCTTACTGAAATCAAGATAAACTATGTCTACAGCATTTCCCTGATCCAACAAGGTAGTAACTTTCTCAAAAAAGGAGATAAGATTAGTCTGACATGACTTGTTCTTGAGAAACCCATGCTGGCTCTTAGTGATCAGATCCATCCTTTCTAAATGCTCAAGGACTGATTTTTGATGATTTGTTCAAAAACTTTTCCCGGTATAGAAGTCAAGCTGATGGGTCGGTTGTTACCCGGATCCTCCTTTTTCCCCTTCTTGAAGATGGGGACAACATTTGCTCGCCTCCAATCTTCTGGCACCTCACCTGTTCTTCAAGACTTCTCAAAAATAATGGACACAGGCTCAGAAATTACATCTGCAAGTTCTTTGAGTACCCTTGGATGCAGTTCATCTGGCCCTGAGGACTTGTTTCATTTAAAGAAACTAGGTGTTTGTGTACTACCCCAATGCTTATGTTCTTATAATGCCAATCCTAGGCTGCAAATCCCTTCCCTCATCATGTGTTCTGTTTATGCCATGTTGAGCACCACTTCCCTCACAAGAAAAGACTGAGGAAAAGTTGGAATTGAGGAGTTCTGCCCTCTCTTCATCTCCTGTTACAATTTCACTTTCTAGTCCCTGCAATGGGCTTATCTTGTCCTTGTTCTTATCCTTACTCTGTCAGGAAGGCTCCCACTCTTCTCACATTCCTCAAATTATGCAAAACTGAATTATTCAGGAGGGCATTTTTACACAGGTAACTGGAATGGTTCAGAAAGATGCTTCAATGAAGGTTATGGGATTGTGGACTATACCACTGCGTATATAATCTACTATCAGTTGCCATAGGTATTATCCTGCTGTGTAATTTCTGCATCGTTTAACATGTCATGTTAAAAGTTATGCTTTGTTTCAGATTTTCTCAATCCTAGTTCTATTACATTGCTTACTGGATGTCCCATTCTGATCACTGTATCAATTTATACTGTGTAATCCACCTTCACTCTCAGTGTGAAAGGAGGACTATAAAGAATGCAAATAAAACATAAAAATGCACAGGTTCCCCTTGAGCTGGATCTGGAAAATAAGACTGTATGTCAGGCCGAAACATGGTGAGCTTGCTTCTACATTGAGAGCTCTTCTAAAATTGTGTATATCTCTATTGTGTACTTTTTTTTGGCCCTGAATTCACAGCTGACTTATGGTGACCCCATAGGGGTTTCAAGGCAAAAGACATTCAGAGGTGGTTTGCCATTGCCTGCCTCTCCTTAGTGACCCTGGACTTCCTTGGTGGTCTCCAATCCAAATGCTAACCAGGGCTGACCCTGCTTAGCTTCCAAGATCTGATGAGATTGGGTTAGCCAGGTCAGGCCTGTACTACTCTGTATCAACTTCTCTGCAGTGTGCTCAGCTGAACTGCTCATTCAATTATTATTTTTCTTATCTTCTAAGGGAGTGCTAAGGGCACAAGAAGGGAAAAAATAAAGCAAGGAGCACCCAGTGATGGCCTCTGCATTTCTATAAAGAAAGGAGCAGGACCGGCTTTGTGGCTGCCCCCCCTCCCCCATTGGCCAAAGGAGACGGGGAAATTCCATGCATGTGGCCCATTGCCAGGCGGAGCTCTGATGCTGCTGGTTACCTAATCAGTACTGAACAAACAAAGTGCTGATTGAGTCTAATGGCCCCTTTAATCAGCAAGCCAGGCGCTGACACTAGATTACAGTGTTTATAATTTACAGCTAATCATTTGTGTGGAAAAAAGAGAGAGAGAAAACACCACCTCCAAACTACAGCAGCCAAAAACCTTCGTATTAACAGGCATGATTAGTGATTATTTCTGCAACCAGAGGCAGGCCAGGCCCCCAGTCTGGTCCTTGGCTTCAGCTGCTATTGTAAATCCTAAACAGATGATTTACTTAGCTGCCCCGTTTGCTCTTCACAGACTTCCTTTGATGAGAAGTAGTGGCTGTCTACAGGGCTAATTCTAATTCTCCTGCTTCCAGACGAGATGTTTAGAGTGCAATCCTAAACACCACTGCACCTTTCTAAGTCCACTGAAGTTTATTGGATTAGAAGCATGCAACTCTGTTGAGGATTGTGCAGTTAGGCTCACAAGACCCTAAAAGCATTTATCTGTTTACTTCATTTATTCCTGATCTGACTCCCCAATGGGGACTCCAAATGGCTTACATCATTTTTTCCCTTTTATCCTCACAACAACCCTCTGAGGCAGGTTAGGTTGAGTGTGTGTGACTGGCCCAAGGTCACCAAACAAACTTCCATAGCAGAATGGGGATTCAAACCTGGATCTCCCAGATCCTAGTCCAACACTCTAACCATTACATCATACTGGTCATTCTGTATCAGACCCATGGCTCATCCAAGCCAGCATCCTGTTCCCAACAGTGGCTGGTCATGTGCCACTGGAAAGCCCACAAGCAGAGCCCTGCTGGTACCCTGCTGACTGCTCCCCAGCATCTGTCATTCTGCCTCTGAAACTGGAGGCTTCATTTGGCTGTCATGTATAATAGCCAGTGATAGAGCTATCCTTCATAAATCTGTCCAGCCCCCTTTTAAATCCGGTCTATCCCCATGGCCATCACCATGTCTTGAGGTGGTGAGTTCTACAAGCCAGCTACCCGTCTGTCTTGGCAAGCACTTCCTTGTTTTGGTCTGCTCATGTGAGTCCAGGAGATGCAGTTAAAGCACTTCAGAAGCTTGCCTCTGTTGGCTCCCAACCTGTGGCTAGCTGGGTTCTGATTTCTGAACTTGCCCATATGCAGGAGCTTTCATCATATCACTGCAAACAGCACTTCTGCAATGTTTGCCAGTGCCTTCCTCTGCATAGCAACCCTGGTATTCCTTGGTGGTCTCCCATCCAAATACTAACCAGGGCTGACCCTGCTTAGCTTCCAAGATCTGATGAGATCGGGCTGTACCATGCTGCCTTCCCTCCTAAGGTACCTTACTGATGCTAAAATTGTCAGCAGTGCCTTTCTAGCATCTCGCATTTGCTTCTGCTGGCCTTCTGAAAACTTGCTCTGTACATTTACTCTTACTTTAACAGAGGCTATAGCTTGGACAGCTGCATGGTGCAAGATAGAATTCTGATGGCTCTGAAATCTAAACAAAGACTTCTTCCAGTTTGAGAAGCTATTTTGAACAAAAGTTTCTGTGCACTCTTGTCTCTTGATGTGTTTGGAAGAGGAATATTCATGTCATTTGCTGCTAAGTGACAGCTGTCACAATATGCTTTTCCATTGCCACATCATAAGAGAGCCATTCATAGGTTCTTTCCCAAGTATATTGGTACTGTCCGCCTGGCTTTTGTTTCACATTAGAAGCTCTCTTCTCTCAAGAGGGAAGTGTCACAATCCAGCATTGGTTGTAGGTCGTTAATAATAAGTTGGACTGGTTTGAGTTGTGAGTATGTGACCACAAGAGGTGTTCTATTGTCATTTTCTTTGGGTTTGTCTTGTAGCAAGCTTGTATCATTCTGGCCTATCCAATCATCTTTTTTACCATATCAGCAGGATATTGTAGTTGCAAAAATGCTCGCTGTAGCTCCTTCAAGTGAGTATCTCTGTCTCAGGGGTTGAAGCAGATGTGACTAGAGCATAGGGCTTGGCTATAGACAATGGACTGTTTGATATGGTTGGGGTGGTACCTGGAGGCATGTAGATATGTTTGCTGATCTGTCAGTTTCCAGTATAATGTGGTGCTTGTGCATCCCTTGTGTAACCGTACTGTGGTGTCCAGGAAGTTTATTTCTTGTTCAGAGACATTCATAGTTAGAGTGATGGTGGGGTGGAAGTTTTTGAAAGTCTCATGAAATCTTTTGAGGGCTTCTTTGCCATGAATCCAGACAAATAAAATGTCATCAATGAATCTCAAGTAAAGAGGTGCCAATGAGTAGGAGTTCAGAAAATACGTTCTAGATCCGCTATGAAAATGTTGGCAAACTGTGGAGCCATGTGGGTGCCCATGACTGTGCCACTGATTTGAAGGTATAACTCCTCACCAAACCTGAAGTCATTGCGGGTGAGAGCAAACCTGCTGAGTTCAGTGGCAAGATCCTTTGTTTGGGCCATAGGAACAGGTCTTTTAAGGCAGTGTATAAAATCTTAATAGACACACAAATACATACTAGCAAACAGGAACAAAGCCCCAAAGAAGCATGGAAATCGTAATACAACAGGTAGGTAGGACAGGACTGTGTTTCAGCTGCCATTGTAACTGAGCCCCTCAGGTGGGCACTGGTTGCCCGGGGGAGTCTCAAGCCCCTCAGCCCCCCCCCCAATAGTTTATGCCTATGGTCAGTCCGGGTTAGTACTTTGATGGGAGACCACTAAGGAATACCAGGGTTGCTCTGCAGAGGAAGGCAATGGCAAACCACCTCTGCTAGTCTCTTGCCTTGAAAACCCTATGTTGGCAGCAATTTGATGGCACTTTACCCACTCATCAAAAAGTAAATCTTGCAGCCAATGTAAAATACATACAGCCCCCTTGCCACAAGCGATGAGTAAACACAAACCAGGCATGGTTTTAACCAATGGGAAACAGAGGCAGCTGTTCTGGGCCCTAGGCTGGGTGTGTGTGACTGCCTACAGCCCCAACAGAGGTAGCAGCTGGTTTGGCAGCAGTAGCTGCCCCTGCTTGGCACCTGAGTGGCAGCAGCAGATTTTGCCCACCTCACACAGGACAAGGACCACCCTTTGTTTGGATCCCAGTGGTGGTGGAGCGTTCAGGAGGTAGAGTTCTGGGGTCACTCCTGGACCCAGAATCATTAAGACTGCCTTTGACACAGAACAATTTACTCTTGGCACCAAAATGGTGGCATGAATACCGGTAGGTCCTCACCGTGGGGGAATAAACTATGGAAAGTATGAGGTCAACAGATATTGCATGGGTTAGTTAAATGGAACCTCACTGTTCAGAGATAGTTATTGCAGATAAATGCTGCTTCGAAATTCTACATTATTATATTTGGAATATGGAATTTAAAATCTATGAAAATTTGGTCATGCTGTGAAGATTTAGTTTGCAATCTAAATTACTGTATTTCACAAAATAATTTGTGTTTTTTTCAGTTCACTTTCCTTACCGTTAACAACTGTTCTCCGGGCTAACTCCCATAGGATCAGACCATATGCCCAGATGTCTGTCTGTTTGAAGGATTCAAAACAGTCCATACGAATCTGTTCATCTAAAACTTCAGGTGCCATGTATCTTTTGGTGCCTACCCGTGGGTTATTCCCAATGTCCAAGTAGTCATTGCTCTGGGAATGCATGACTGCCAGACCTGAAAGGAAAAGTTATTCCAATTGTTAGAAGAATGCTTAGCTAGGAAAGTGACCATCAGTTAGGTAGTTGTCCAATGACAGCCATTATTCAATCCAAGATTGCTTGCCTCCCCTCTGGTTGGGTCCATGACCAACTGCCAAACCTTGTGTGACCCCAGGCAAAGTAATTAATTCCTCTAGACCTTGCCTGTGAGGTGGGGATGCTAGCACGGTCTTGCACTATAGAGCTAGGGTTACTTGAAAGCAAAACACTTAGGGAACCCAGAGTGTTTAAAGAGTATGCATGGATTTTGTGGTGGTAGTGATACAACTTGTAAGCTTGTAGGTATGGCTTACGTTGCTTCCACACTAGCCATTTTCTCTGTAATTGCCATCATTCTTATACCTGGCTATTGTTGAGAAGGTTGATGCTGCTGCTATTGCCAAACAGTTGCATTCCTGTGTTTTCCCTGCCATTCTCTCATATTTTTAATTACCTGTTCATAGCAATTTTAATTTTTTTAGTGGAATTGCTGTGCCAGCCTGTCCAGCATGGACTGGGAAAGCCCTACTGATCTCCTGCTCAGAGGGATGGGCAGGGGAATTTTTAGCAGGCGCAGCCTCGCTGTTCTCTATGAGGCGAAAAGCCCCATTTAAAATTTTAAAAGCCTTTTTTTTAGTTTTTGGTGCCCGGGAAATGGGTTAGGAGGTGCTGCAGCAGTGCCTCCTCTCTGCCATCCCCGGCCCCCAACAACTCAGGAATGGGCTGCTTGTGTTCCTTTACTCTCATTGTCATCTAATGGTCCCACTGCTCCCCTAACTGGTTTCTTGCTCCTAATGTACTTAAAGAATTTCTTATTTTGGTCTTGATATGTTTAGCGATATGTCCCTCAAAATCTTTTTTTGCGTCTCTAATTACCGTACTTGCTTTTCCTTTGTGCAAGTTTGTGTTTGCTTTTATTTGCCTTGTTTGGGCAAGCCTTCCAGTTTCTGAAGGAAGCCTTTTTCTCTCTAATACCTTCTTTCATACGTTAGCCATGGCAGTGATATTTTGGGCTTTATACTACCTTTCCTGACTTCCAATATACAATCTAGCTGATCCTCTAGTATTGAAGACTTGAGTAACCCCCAAGCCCTTTCCAGAGATTTAACTCTCCTAACTGTGCCTTTCAACTTCCTTTTTTACCAACCTCCTCATTTTAGAGACGTTTCCTCTTTTAAAGTCAAATGTAATTGTGTGAGATTTCCCAGGCATTTCCCCACACACATATAAATTAAATTTGATGCCCTTGTGGTCACTGTTGCCAATTGGCTCAACCAATCCTGCACTAAGTTGTTGGCAGAACCATTATTCAATCCAAGATTGCTTGCCTCCCCTCTGGTTGGGTCCATGACCAACTGTTTGAGGGCATAGTCATTGAGGATGTCTAGAAATGTTATCTCTTTGGTTTGACTGGAACATGCATTTATCCAGTCAATACGAGGGTAGTTAAAGTCTCCCATTATTAGCACTTCATCACCTCTGGATGCAGTCAGCCCCAGGCAAAGCAGACCCTCCCCAATCAACAACAATCAGCTGCAATCACCTCCTCAATTAGGTACCCTCAGCTATAACCCAGGCAAAAGAGATAGATAGAAACTACATGTACTCAAACAGGCACCACTCTACAGCAGGCTATACACACCCAGGGGGTTACCGCATTATGTATTCCCATCGATGTACTAAGAGTTTGAAAATGTTATAAAAAACATCGCTTTAAAAGGGTTTTTGGATACTACGGCTAAAAAATGGTTGTAAGATGTCTTCACAGCTAAAGGGGCCAAACAAAGTGCGAACAGTATTTTTTATAACAGTTTCAAACTCTTAATACATCGCTGGGAATTCATAATGCTGTAACCCCCCCCCCCATAATGTCCTCCCACACAGTAACTTCAGCTAATGCTCCCCAGCAGTTAAGGAAAGCAAGAAAGAAACAAAACACTCACCACACCAGCAGTTCTCTTTCCTACTCCTATTCAGAAACTGGCTGACTGTGGTTTTAAAGTGACTTTTAAATGATATGGGCATCCTCATGGTGGCCACAAGGACACTGCCACATCTAGTTTGGCCCTAAGAGAGTATGGAATGCCCTAGACCAGTGATGGCGAACCTTTTAGAGACCGAGTGCCCAAACTGCAACCCAAAACCCACTTATTTATCGCCGAGTGCCAATGCGGCAATTTAACCTGAATACTGAGGTTTTAGTTTAGAACAGGGGTGGGGAACCTTTTTTCTGCCAAGGGCCATTTGCATATTTATAACATCGTTCGGGGACCATACCGGGCGTAGATCTCCTGGTGTGTGTGTGGGGGGGGAAGCTAGGGTTGCCAGGTCCTCTTCACCACTGGCGGGAGGTTTTGGGGGTGAAGCCTGAGGAGGGCGGGGTTTGGGGAGGAAGACTGCACAGCCATAGAGCCCAATGGCCAAAGTGGCCATTTTCTCCAGGGGAACTGATCTCTATTGGCTGGAGATCAGTTGTAATAGCAGGAGATCTCCAGCCACCACCTGGAGATTGGCAACCTTAGGGGAGGCTATGAAGAGAAGGCTTGGAGGGTGCCTCAGCTCCCCCAGGTCTTCCCCCTCCTCCCAGGTGGGAAGGCAGCCAGCGGTGGGGCCCAGGCAACCAAGGTGCCAGGGGGGCGCAGCTTGCAGCCTGCGGTCGATCTGCAGGGAAGGAAAGAAGGAAGGAAGGAAGGAAGGAAGGAAAGAATGAAGGACAGAAAGAAGGAAGGAAGCAGGGAAAGAAGGATGGAAAGAAGGAAAGGAAGGAAGGAAAGAAAGTAGCAAGGAAGGAAGGAAGGACAGAAAGAAGGAAAGAAAGGGAAGAAGGAAGGAAGGAAAGAAGCAAGGAAAGAAGGAAGGAAGGAAAGAATGAAGGACAGAAGGAAGGAATGAAGGACAGAAAGAAGGAAAGGAGGAAGGAAGGGAAGAAAGGACAGAAAGAAGGAAGGAAGGAAGGACAGAAAGAAGTAAGGAAAGAAGGAAGGAAGGAATGAAGGACAGAAAGAAGGAAGGAAGGAAAGAAGGACAAAAAGAAGGAAAGGAGGAAGGAAGGGAAGAAAGGAGGACAGAAAGAAGGAAGGAAGGAAAGAAGGACAGAAAGAAGTAAGGAAAGAAGGAAGGAAGGAAAGAATGAAGGACAGAAAGAAGGCAGAAAGGAAGCATGGAAAGGAGAGAGAGAGAGAGAGAGAGAGAGAGAGAGAGAAAGAAAAGGAGAGAGAAAAAGAGGGGGGGAAAGAGACAGAAAAAGAGGAGAGAAAGAATAGGAGAGTGACAGAAAAAGGAAGAAAAGAGAGAAAAGCCTTCACACACACACACAGCCGGCTCCCTGCGACCGGGCTTCAGCCTTCCCACCTCTCCCCCCCCCACCCCCAAGTCCACAAAAGTCCTCCACCTGATCGGCTCCCACGCGGATGCTCCGGCCCCGGGAGGGAGCGATTGGCTTTTTCCTCCTCTTCCCCCCTCCCTCCCTCCCTCTGCGGCGGCCGAGAGAGGTTTCAACCCCTGTGCCGCGCGGCGTGCAGGGACGCTTCGCCTTCCCGGCTTGGGGGAAGCGTCTTCCTCCCTCCCACCTCCCGCCTCCTCTTGCCGATGGCGAGAGGGGGTTTAAAGGGGCCGCAGCGTTCCTGCACGCTGCGGCTTCAGAAAGGGCCGTGCTGCGCTGCGTTTCTCTGGCAGCTGCAGCGGAGCCCAGTCTGGGCCAGGAGCCTTCTTACTCCTCCTCCCAGAGGCTCCGGGGGCTGCTTGGGCGCAAGTCCCGCCGGCCGCCACTGCAGAAACCCCCCCCCCCCCACCGCACGGGCCGCTCCCGCTCCCCGGCTCCGCTTCACAGGCCGCTCGGCTGGGCTGCGCGCTGGGCAGAACCGGGGCGGCGGCGGCGGCTCCTCTTGGCCGAGCGGGGGAGGCACCGCAGGTGGCGGCCCGGCTTTCAGGGGCCTTTTGCAGCGGGCGGGCGGGCAGGCGGGCCCTGAGGGCGACCGCTGCCGGCTCGCCCGCTGTCCCCGCCCCCGTTCTGAAGCACCTCCCAGTCCGACCTCGGGCGTGAGGAGCCAATCCGGAGTCGCTGCGGACCGCCCGTGGCGCGGGGCCAGGCAAAGCCGCGCCTCGACCCCTTGCCTCCAGCCCGGGAAGGGAAGGGGAAGGAAGGCTGCTTCCCCGGGGGGTGAGTGGAGGCGGCCGGGCGCGTGCCGGCAGAGAGGGCTACGCGTGCCAGAGTCGGCACGCGTGCCATAGGTTCGCCAACACGGCCCTAGACATACTCCCCTAGAAAACATCTTCATACATTGTTGCAGAATACTTCAGATCTGCCAGCAGGGTTTGGTCAGTAACCAAAGTCCACTCACCCAGATCAGCAATGCAGCACTGCATATTTTTCTTGACCAGGATGTTTCTGCTCTTCAGGTCACGATGAGCGATAGCTGGCTTGCCCTGGGTGCCAAAGATCTCTACGTGTAGATGAACAAGCCCACAGATGATAGAGGATGCCAAGCGCAGGCAGGTCTCCACATCCAGAATCGTGCACTGCAGGTAGTCATAGAGAGAGCCATGCTCATGGTAATGGGTGATCAGCCACAGCTGTGTGCTCGAGTTCCTTGAAGTCATGTCAGAGGCAATGAACCCTGCGGGTAGCAAAGGAGGGCAGAGCTCAGGAATAGGCCATGCACATGAGTGTAATTTCAGAAAGCAGTACAACATGGTTGTCTATGTAGAAAATTACTGAAATGTCTCTGTCCAAAATAATACTGCACTCTCTTGTCGCCATTTTTCTTTGATATAAAGACTTGGACCTGTAGTCCACCCAGTCCAGTACTGGGAGCCTTGATTGGAAATGGTTCTGCAGGGTCTCAGGCAGAGTGCCTTCCCAGCCCCTAACATCTTACATATGTACACACCTTTCCCCAATGTGGACAACCTTCCTCCTCTCTACTCCTTTCTCTTTCAAATTATCATAAAAAGAAGGTGAGGTGGATCTGCTGGGAAAGGCCCATTACGGTTCTCTGTTAGGCCTTCCTGACCTTTTACTAGCTTTAAAAGTTGCCACTCCCCCCATAGAAAACCTGAACGCTCCTGAGTCTGATGGTCCCCTTCTATACTTCCTTTTCTGATCCTGTGGCTTTCCTCATCAGTGTTTACATGTTTTTGCCAAGGTTGCAACAACTAGATCTTTAGAAATGCCCCCCCCCCCAATTAATGAATGGCATTGGCAACAAATTTGTAATGAATTTATTTGGCAAAAGAAAAGAGCAAGAATAAAAAGGACAAACATGCATGAAATGAAAGATAAAGGAGGTTTACTTGTATAATACTGAACTTGTATTAATATAAATAGAAGTTTTTGTTCTATGATGAAGCTACATCAACATCTGGATATAGCCAATTCTTTATTTCTTCTATTTTTGCAGCTAGATAATATAAATAGATCCAACAAGAATTTGTGCATTTCCCACTTAATAAATGGTTTTGGTGCGAAAAGAAATATAGGAAAAAGCAATATAACAATGACAACATGGTTACTGACACTCTGAGTGCTTGGGATCAGATTAAACATAAATTAGTTCCAGAAAGATCTTTAATAGAGTCAGTAAATATAAATATAAACATTGGATAAAAAGGTCACAAATAATAGCTTATTCAGAACTAACAGATGAAAACCAGAAACAATTTATTAAACTATCTACCAGACATGAAAAATAAATCTCAATATATTCTTCCACATGTTAACAATAGCAAGAATAATTTTTGCTAGATGTTGGAAACGTAAAAATTCACCAGATTTACATAACTAGTTTGATAAAGTGAAAGAGACCTGTCTTGATTAAATTGACTTATTACAAAACAATAAAAACAGAAGATCTAGGTGAAGTATGGAGTCCTACAATTGCCAGAAGGGGAAATATACTTAAAAGTCTAGAATCAGATGGCTGTGGTTCATAATGTGATTACTCGCCCGAGAATATTATATGCTCTGTATTTTTATGTGTATTATACTTTTATAGATTTTGTATGTTGTTTGGATTGTATTGCTCCCATTTTTAATTTTGTAATAAATTTTTATTATTTTTTTATAGAGCGGGGAATTTTTCTTCTAAGATAGTGCTTGTTCTGGTTACCAGTTTATTTCTGGGTCCAGTATTTAAAGGTTTGGTACCTACAAACATGAAGGTCCACTTGTCCCCATTATGAGCTCAGAAAGAATGCACGGCCCTCCAGTCAAGGCCTGCTTTCTGTTTTTTCCCTAAGAGAGGTAAAGTCAGTGACTACCTGGGCCAGAATGCTCTTAGTGGCAGCTGCATCCTTGAGGAATGGGTTGCCAAGTGATGCGAGGGTTGCCTCCCCCTTTGCAGTTCAGAAAACAGTGTAAGACAATGCTATTTGGGTTGAATTTGTTTTTTATTTCATTGGATATTATGGTTTTAATTCAACTGATAATGTATTAACTGAACTTTAAAAAGGTAAAGGTCCCCTGTGCAAGCACCGGGTCATTCCTGACCCATGGGGTGACGTCAAATCCCGACGTTTCCAAGGCAGACTTTGTTTGCGGGGTGGTTTGCCAGTGCCTTCCCCAGTCATCTTCCTTTTACCCCCAGCAAGCTGGGTACTCATTTTACCGACCTCGGAAGGATGGAAGGCTGAGTCAACCTTGAGCCGGCTGCCTGAAACCGACCTCCGTCGGGATCGAACTCAGGTCGTGAGCAGAGTTTTTGACTGCAGTACTGCAGCTTAACACTCTGCACCACGGGGGTCCTAACTGAACTTTAGCTGTCTGATATTAGATTTATACAAGAAGGAGACCCATGAAGACTCATTGGAGGGGTGAGCTGATTACTCCCATTGATCCTCCTCCCCTTACCATCTCCACTTACCTTGTGATCCCTTGACTGGTCGTTCCCTGCCTTCCTTGGACCATGCAACCCCTGGCACAGAAGCACATCACTAGGGTGATGATGAGAAGGGACGGTGAGAGATATCTATCCCCAGCCCTGCTATTGCTCCTAGTTATGGAGAGTGCTGCTTCGTGTGGAAAAGACATGTGTCAGACCCCTTCCCCCTCCACTATAGGGTTTTGAAGAAGTGGGAGATATGGGAGGGTTGAGGAAGAAAGGGGAGAAAAGCAAAAACAGGTGAAACTAGAAAACGAGTAATTCAGCTCGGATCGATGTATGTCAGGTCAAAAAATGAAAGTAATCTTTTACAGGCAGCACTTGCTGAGGTCCCCTTCTTGTTGTCATTGCTGACTGGTGCTATCCTTAGGCTTCTAGCTGGAAATATTCAGACAGGTGTGAAGTATATGGATGCATGTGTGGTATAAATGTGTGAGAACCTGTGGTCCTATGCAGGGACCTTCAGGGCAGTGATATCTGTGTGCTGATGTTCCTAGAGGGATGGTATCATTTCTGCTCACCTAAGATGTTGTCATGCCTCAGCAGCACCGTGTTGTAGATCTCTGTCTCACGGAACCATGACTGTTCATCCCGGGAAGAGAAGATCTTGACAGCCACATTCTCTCCATGCCAAGCACCACGCCATACCTCCCCATAGCGCCCTTTGCCTGTTGTGGGACAAGTGACATACTGGATTTTGCTAACTTGCACAATATTTATTTATGTAAGATAGCCCAGGCTAGCCTGATCTCATCAGTTCTCAGAAGCTAAGCAGGGTTGACCCTGGCAAGTATTTGGATGGGATACCTCCAAGGAAGACCAGGGTCATGACATGAAGGCAGGCAATGGCAAACACTGAAAGTCTCTTGCCTTGAAAACCCCATCAGGGGTCGCCATAAGTCAGATGTGACTTGATGGGAAAAAAAGATGTTTCTATCCTGTCTTTCCACCAAAAAAGCCATTCTCTTTCTGGAGTTTTGTGTGTGGTATGCAATTGTACACTTAAAAGCATGTCCATATACACTCCAGTTATACCACAAGCATGGACTGTGGCATAAGGGATGAACGGTCCACTCCTGCCTGAGTGGATTATGGAGAGGCCATCCTGGATTTTACCTCTAATGAAACTCTACGGAATCTTTGCCTTCGGGCAAGAGGAGGTGTGAGGTAACAGAACTTCTTGAAGGCCTTCCAACCTAACATGCAGATATGCAAAACTGGCGGTCATTGGTTGTGACCAGCAATTCAGACAGTCCACTTGCCATCAGTAGGAATCACCCATGAATGAAGAAAAAAAAAGGCCACCAAAAGCTTCGGTCAGGTTAATTTCATTTATCTGGCTTTAGATCGGAAGCAAGAGATATTATGGACAGATCTGAAATTACGAGAGGAGAAGTCATCACTAAAGAACTAAGAATGAAGACAATTAAAACTGACCCACATCTGCTTTTAACCCTATAGGCATAATAATTAATCTGTCCTTTTTTTAAACCTAAGGGCTTAAAAGTAGCTCAGGAGGGGAAGGGAAGTTCTGATCAGGGAAATGGCCTGTGTGGTTAAGCACACTACTCCAACACCACAGCCCAGTTCCCCTCCTCCACAGCTACTTTTTGAGGCTAAATTGCATATTAGAAGATCCAGTCACACATCACTAATGTTACGTGTATTTTGGCCCTTGTGCAGCTAATAATCTTGAGTAATATTTCTACTCATTTGTAGAGACAGGAGATGAATCTATGGTTAAGTTTAGATTCTAGCAGTGCCATCCTAAGCAGAGATACACTTTTCTATTTCCATTTGAAGTCAATGAATGAGCTTAGAATGGCACTGTTAATCATTATCCTGCTGTGTGCTTTAATGGGTATAGCCCAATAAGTGGACCACAGAAGGTCCTGAGGATCTTCCTAGCTTTCATGCTCATATATACATCTTAAAATCTCCAGGTAAGAATTCTTTCCTGAATGGACAGGGATGGAAGCCTCTTGTGTCAAAGCTAAGACAGATCATTCAAGGTGCAAATGTCACCTCCTGCCCCCCATGATGGCTTAAGATGGCTCAGACTGAGTCATATGATTAATAGGCTTATTAAATGATCTTTAGCTGGACTGCACCACTTCATACTGTGGCTGGGGAAATAAACGGTTGAATTTTCCCCATATGCATATACTCTCTGCACATGCGTAGTCTGAGTAGTCTTCCAGAAACAGACACACATCATGAGTCTGCTCAGCATGCTTCTAATGGGTGATGCTTGAGTAAGGGTTTCAGAATCTGAAGTTTGTCAGGGAGTTAAAAAGAAGAACATCAGAAGAGCCCTGCTGGATCAGACCAGTAGTCCATCTAGTCCAGCATCCTGTCTTACACAGTGTCCAACCAGTTGCCCTGCCTCTGAATGTGGAGACTCACTTTAGTCAACATGGCAAACAGCCACTGATAGACCTGTCCTCTATGAATCTATCTAACCCCATCTTACATTCTCATTTGTCGGATGTTAGACAAATCTGCCTCTGTCCGATATACACATGTGCCTTACCTACACATTCAACCAGGGTAATCTGCCGAGCAACAGTTCTTTGCACAAGGAAGGGAAGTCCAGAGCCACTACCGGTGGTGCAGTCATCATTCATCCAGCCCTGGAGACAATAGGAAACAAGTGGTAAAACTCTGGAGAATGGAAAGCGAGGTAGATATCAGAACATGGCTAAAATTAATCTGCTAGGAGTGCAATCCTATCCTAGCTGCATGAAGGTGGGAGAATTGCTAAACCCATTACCCTGGCAAAACTCCAAATTAAGATGGAGGAACTTGAAGCTCATGTAACTTCTATACTGTTGTACATATTCTGGTATAAGGGGGAAGACACAGGAGAGAGATTAGAGCATGGTGAAGAAGAAGTCAAGGAGCTTCACTCCTAGTCCTGATCCTACGTTTTCTCATGCCAAATTCCTGCTTCCCATGCTGGCATAACATTGCAACAGCAAAGAGCTGCCTTAAGGAAATGCACGTCCACTGAAGTCAATGGAGGGACAAAAATAACCAATTCCACTCTTCAATCACAGAGCTTCCACTAAGTATAGGATACAGATTAGCTCTGCAGCCAAATAGTATTTAGGTCCGGAGTAGGAGACTAAAAAGGATCCATTATGGTTTCCATTTTTTGTGGGCTTCTGCAGTTAGAGTATTGCTGTGTGGAACAGGAAGCACAGGTTCTATTCCTGCTGTCTTCCTGTTTTCTGTCTGAAAATCATGTTGTCAACCAGACCCCAAAAGGTATGTTCAGTCTTGTGGGGGCTGCATTTCCATCTCCATGGAGCAAGACCCAACTCCCACACCCTTTATTCCATCTTGCAGTGGGCCTTCCCTACTGAGCTACCCAGAAGCTCACAGTTTTGCTTCCGGCTTGCTGTGGCATTTGTTCTGCTTGTCCAAGTGGCTCCCTTCTTTCTCCCTTGCAAAATGCTTGTTCCCTTTGTGTAAGCATTGCTCCCAAGTGGGAGCAGTAAGAACTATATGGAGAATCATCACCATGTGGAAGGATTGTCCCAAAACCTGGAGTTGTCGACTAACCTGCTGGCAGTCTCTTCCTACACTCTTTTACAAGGACTGCTAGGAGGCTGGAGATCCCCCACCCCCAACATAGTAGAACTCAAGTGGCCTCAGGTGAACTTCCATTCCAGGGTTGAGAAGGTATTCCTGACAACTACTTACTTCCAAGGTACTGTCGCAAGTCACAGATGCCTTTAGTATGGAGTCCTCCATGTCCCTCCATTCATCGGACTCTAGTAGCATTTGTCTCCGGCGGCTCTGGACCACTTTCCAGATAAATTGCCCAACCAATAAAGCAAAGATCAAAGTCCCAAACAGTGGAACCAGGATCAGCAGGAGCAGTTTCTGATGGGATTGGGTCTCTTCCAGCAGTTCTTTATCTGATTAGAGGAAAATAAAACAAAATCATTTGGTTAGTGCTGTTTTCTGATGGACAATGTATTCCCACAGGCACTGGTGCTACATCTCCTGCTTGTGCTAATTTATATGGGCCTTTTCACCTGTAAACTCAAGATGGCTGATAAATGACATATAGGAATGTTGTCTTTACATCATTCCCAGTAGGTTCTTCATCAGCACTGTCAGCTTGGCATTTCACTTTACAGATTTTGGTTCACATGAAAGAGATTTCTGAGAGCCAATTCACACTTCCTGGTTAAAGGTAACTTGCATCTGCGTCTTTTTTCTCTCTCCCAAGGTGGAACTGAAAGGAGGTGGGAGGAGATGTTGCTTTGAGCTCCCCCCACCCTGCAACAGCTATGGGCCCTTCAGCTGAGCAACATCAGAGTTTCTTTCTCTCGCCTATGGTTTTGTACCCCATCCTTATGTGGGGCTTTTGTGCTACCACTGGGGATAAAAATGTAAATAAAGTGGGTGAGGCCACAATCCACAGATCAAAACCAGGACTGTTACCAGAATTGTTGTGATTATCTTATGAAAGTTGTCTGGAGATACGCCTTTCCGCTTATATCTCTGGAAGATAGAGACATACTTTTTAAAGCAGAGAATTCACAAAACCTGTTACACTTACTGTTATAATGGTACATCAATATAATTATAGGTAATTGCTGATTTAAAAAAACAAAAAAGTTCCCCAGTGTTGGGGGGAGGAAACAACTGCCACGGGGACAGGGTAAAGGAAAATGGCTGCTTGAACTTTTTACAGGATTACGTGAAGCATCTCCATGCCAATAGCTAATCTCCTTGTATGTGTGTAAAGTGCCATCAAGTCACAGCTGACTTATGGCGACCCCTTTTTGGGGTGTTTCATGGCAAGAGACTAACAGAGGTGGTTTGCCAGTGCCTTCCTCTGCACAGCAACCCTGATATTCCTTGGTGATCTCCCATCCAAATACTAACCAGGGCCGACCCTGCTTAGCTTCTGAGATCTGAGGTATGAGACAAATACTTTTACTTGACCTCAGTGATGGACCCAATAATAATGTACTTTACTGTGCATGTAAGGGAACTTATTTGGCATTTGTTCTGAACAAACCAAAAAAACCCATTTAGCAACAGAAGATACTTATATTCAGGATCGAAAATGTACCTTCAAATGAGGTATAATTCATTTATGGAATTCAGTGCCATAAGATTTAATGATGACCACAGACTTAGAAGGCTTTAAAGGGAGACCTCACAAATTCATGGAGTATAGGCCCATCACTGGCTAATAGCAATGAATAACTAAATTTCATCTCCATGCTCACCGGCAGCACAATAGGGCATATCATTTGCATGGGGGGTGGGCAACAATATTGGGCTTCTTGTGGACCTCCTAGATGCATTTGGATGGCCATTGTGGGAAACAGAAGCTGGATTAGATGAACCTTTGGTCTGATTCAGCAGGACTTTCCTAATGTTCTTAAGACCTGTTTCCTGTTTGAGGTGACAATAGGTTCAGTACTAGGAGAGTGTCTGTTTTTGCAATACTGACAACTTAACAATGTAAGAACTTGTGAAAAAATAATGCTGACAGTGCTGTAAGAGATACATTTCAATGTATCATTGTCCATACTTGGGTCCTGCTACATTATAATTGAACATTTTAATGTATAATGTTTTTTAAAACAACTGAAACTAATTCTATTCAGCATGTTTCGCAACCGCTGATTGGTTTATATATTGATGATGCTCTGAACAATACAATTAACCCCCCATATAGGGCATGGATCTGTACTGCAAGATATTTTAGGGTGGTAGCATTCTTGATTGTCCACAAAAGCACCAAAGCTTAAGGTAGTCTCATCTGTAGGTTAACAAGAGGCTAAGAGTTTGCAAACAATCACTATTCACCATGAGTGGGTTCCTTTAACAAAAAGGAACTATTCCAACCAGAGCCGGATTTAGGTTTGATGAGGCCCTAAGCTATTGAAGGTAATGGGGCCCTTTATATGTCCAGCTGTCCTTTGTCAACAACAAATTGTCGCTGTTTTTTGTGTTGAATACATGCTATATGTAATTTATGGACCTAATAGGTACCTAAAGGCATTTGCACATAACAAAATATGTATTTTATCAAAGTAATTGTTGAACTGAAATACAATTAAGAAGTATATTAATAGTGAAATAACTATTAAGCTCTAATTTAAAATGATTTTTTATTCATAACAAACTTAATGATGCAAACACTGTTGCTATATGCAGGTTTTATTTTATTTGTTTTTTATCTTATATTTTGGAAATGTACATCCAATTTTTTTTTCCTTTACATTTTTTGGGCCCCCCCAAGAGAGTGGGGCCCTAAGCTATAGCTTGTTTAGCTTATACGTAAATCCGGCACTGATTGCAACAAGAAGGAAACATGGTAGGGGATCCAAGAAGCCAATGGGGATCAACAGAGAACTCCATGATGAGCTAAGGGAGAAAAAGGACATGTTCAAGAAATGGAGGCAAGGACATACCTCTAAAGAAGAGTATCTGCGGGTTGCTAGGCATTGTAGGTCGGCCATCAAAGAGGCCAAAGCTCAAAGAGAGCTAAGTTTGACCAGGGAAGTTTGCTACAACAAGAAAACTTTCTTTAGATGGGGGCAAATGGGGGCAAATGCAAGGGGGGGGCTGTGCCAGAGGAGTTGCTATGACATCATAGGGAGGAGCTAGTGACATCACAGGGAGGGGTCTCTGTTGCAGGGCCATGGGAGATTTAGGGAGGGGCTTCCCATAAATTTAGGGGGGCTTCAACAAATGATCTTCCGACAGCTGAAATACAACTTTTATTTTTAATTAACAATGCAAACTGTTTCTTTATTTCTTCAGATATGTGAAGAGCAAACACAAGGGAAAAGAGGCTACAGGCCCACTGTTGGGTGAAAATGGAGAAAGTCTGACAGATGACAGAGAGAAAGCAGAAAGGCTCAATGCCTATTTTGCCTCAGTTTTCTCCCTGGAAAAGAAAACAGGTTCATCTAGAGATGATAGTAGGCAAGTCACAGCATCTGGGCTGCTGGTTGACATGGACAGAGAGGTAGTTGAGAAGCACCTGGCTGCATTGGATGAGTACAAATCCCCTGAGCCCAAGAGCGCTCAAAGAACTTTCTAGGGAGCTTCCAGAGCCTTTGTCCATCATCTTCAAGACCTCTTGGAGGATGGGAGATGTGCCACAAGACTGGAGGAGGGCGAATGTTATCCCTATTTTCAAAAAAGGGAGGAGAGACAACCCAGGAAACTACATGCCAGTCAGTTTGACCTCTATCCCAGGAAAGATACTGGAGCAGATATTAAAGAGATCAATCTGCAAACATCTGAAGAACAACTTGGTGATCGGGGGAAGTCAGCATGGATTTGTCCCCAACAGGTCCTGCCAGACCAACCTCGTTACCTAAATGCAGAACTTTACATTTATCTCTGTTGAAATGCATTTTATTGGTTTTAGCCCAATTCTCCAGCCTGTAAAGATCATCCTGTATCCTGGCGCTGCCTTCTACCATATTTGCGACCCCTCCCAATTTAGTATCATCTGCAAATTTAATAAGCATCCCTTCTATTCCTTCATACAAATCATTTATAAAGATATTGAACAACACAGGGCCCAGGACAGATCCCTGAGGCACTCTACTAGTCACTCCTCTCCAAGTGGAAGAGGAACCATTAACAAGCACTCTTTGGGTGCGATCTGTCAACTAATTACAGAGCCACGTAACAGCAACAGGATCTAAATGAAATTTTTCCCAATTTGTCAGCAAGAATATTATGGGGAATGTTCCTGGCCAGGGGCTAATAGTTAGGACTTTTCGCAAGATAAGTGTTCAACTGGAAGCTACCTGACACTGAGAGACACTGTCCTTCAGTGTTACTACTCTGAAGATGCCTGCCACAGTTGCTGGCGAAACGTCAGGAAAGAAAATTCCAAGACCACGGTTACACAGCCCGGATAACCTACAAGAACCAATGAACTCTGACCGTGAAAGCCTTCGACAATATTTGGAAGCTACCTGGTCTCAATCATTCTTTATTTGCAATCTGCATACATTCAAAACGGTTCAGTGTTACTCAGGATATGAATATAAGATATCTGCAGTCATTTTCTTGTTGAGATTCCATTTGTAGTTGACCGTGAAAACATAATGGATTCACACACCTCTCTATTCCTCAGATCTCATTAACAATAAAGGCCCACACTTTTCCCGGGCAAGGTGGTCTGACCAGAAGAGGAAATGACATGTGCCCAATCAGTATACTACTACAGAGACATATGACTAGTGGGTTGCCTAAACTACAGTAACTAGCATGCACTCTTCTTAAAGGGAAAATAATATTTTCCTTGCACATTACCAATACAAAACATGAACTGAAAACCTACACATACTAGAAAGCTACTAACTCTGCCTAGGGGCAGCACAGGGAACCTTATCAAAAGCCTTACTGAGATCAAGATAAACTATATCTACTGCATTTCCCTGATCAGCAAAGTAGTCACTTTCTCAAAAAAAGAGATAAGATTAGTCTGACATGACTTGTTCTTGAGAAACCCGTGCTGGCTCTTAGATGACTGTGGACTGGACTTTAGGATAGTTAGATGGATAGGGAACTGATTGGAGAACCGTACTCAAAGAGTAGATGTCAGTGGCATTTCATCAGAATGGAGAGAGGTGTCCAGTGGGGTGCCACAAGGTTCGATTCTGGGCCTGGTACTTTTCAATATTTTTATAAATGATCTGGATGAGGATGTGGAGGGATTACTCATTAAATTTGCAGAAGACACCAAATTGGGAGGAGCAGTGAACACACCAGAAGATAGAGATAGAATTCAATGAAATCGGAACACAAGATACAATTCAACAAGGATAAGTGCCAAGTTCTACATCTGGGTAACAAAAATGAAGGACATACATACTGGATGGGGGATACGCTTCTGGGTAGCACTGTGTGTGAACAAGATCTTGGGGTATGGGTGGACCGTAAGTTAAATATGAGCAGCCAGTGTGAGGCAGCAACAAAAAAGGCTAATGTGATCTTGGGGTGTATCAACAGAGGCATAAGATCCAAATCGCAAGATGTCATAGTTCTGCTGTACACTGCATTGGTCAGGCCGCACCTGGAGTATTGTGTGCTGTTCTGGAGGCCTGAATTCAAAAAAGATGTGGTCAAACTCGAGTGGGTGCAGAGGAGAGCAACAAGGATGATCAGAGGCCTGGAGACCAAGCCGTATGAGGAAAGGCTAAGGGAGTTGGGAATGTTTAGTCTGGAGAAAAGGAGGTTGAGGGGGGACATGATTGCTCTCTTTAAGTATTTGAAGGGCTATCACTTAGAGGAGGGCAGGGAGCTGTTCCTGTTGGCAGCAGAGGATAGGATTCGCAATAATGGGTTGAAATCGAGGGCAGAAAGGTTATTAGGAAAATTTTTTTTACAGTAAGAGTTCTTCAACGGAGGAATTAGGTACCTAGGGAGGTGGTGAGCTCCCCTTCACTGGCAGTCTTTAAGCAGAGGCTGGACAAGCACTTGTCAGGGATGCTCTAGGCTGATCCTGCATTAAGCAGGGGGTTGAACTAGATGGCCTGTATGGCCCCTTCCAACTCTATAATTCTATGAAAGCTTAAGAACTGCTCTGGCCTCCCGTTTTGCCCAAGCAAGTGAGAAAGAGGTAAGCCCACTGAGATGCCTCATTCTTGTTTAGGGATCTTTCGTGTACAAAAAACCGCAGGAAACACCATCTCCTTTTCCCTTCTTTGGCATGACCCTTGCATCAGAAGGTGCAACTGTACCTGCCAGCTGGATATCGAGATTCCTATTACACAGGTTGGACAAGCAGCATATTGTGCCAAAATTCTCTGTGATGTCACCTCGACAATTTAGAGACCTGGGGTCTATGCATCCTTTCCTGGTGAAGACGATCCCTTGCTCCAGACTTTTGCTTACAAAACATGCCTCTCCTGAGCAAGTTTTGTAAGTACATTCTTCACAAATGCAGGACACTGTACCTGGAGAGGACAGAAAGGAGAAGAAGCTGTTTCGCCCTTTGTTTGCCAGCTGCCCACATAATCCAACTAAACTATGCCACAGTCAAGATATGTGTTTTGGCTTAAATGTGTTCAGGGAGGCTGACTAGGAAGGCGCTATGTGGGGTGGGCCGCCAGGCACTTGATTCAGAAACTTTGATGAAACCAGTTTCTAGTCAGTGGGAGACCATCTGAGAATCCAGTGTATTCTCCCTTCTGCTCCCTAGAGGAAAAGCAGGATATAAATGTGATTCAAACACAGAGACAAAAGGCAATTTGGAACTTTCCTCTTGGCTATGCTGAACTTCTTATGCACATCCTAGGACAGTGATGGCGAACCTTTTAGAGACCGAGTGCCCAAACTGCAACCCAAAACCCACTTATTTATCGCAAAGTGCCAACACGGCAATTTAACCTGAATACTGAGGTTTTAGTTTAGAACAGGGGTGGGGAACCTTTTTTCTGCCAAGGGCCATTTGCATATTTATAACATCGTTCGGGGGCCATACCGGGCGTAGATCTCCTGGTGTGTGTGTGTGGGGGGGAAGCTAGGGTTGCCAGGTCCTCTTCACCACTGGCGGGAGGTTTTGGGGGTGAAGCCTGAGGAGGGCGGGGTTTGCGGAGGAAGACTGCACAGCCATAGAGCCCAATGGCCAAAGTGGCCATTTTCTCCAGGGGAACTGATCTCTATTGGCTGGAGATCAGTTGTAATAGCAGGAGATCTCCAGCCACCACCTGGAGGTTGGCAACCTTAGGGGAGACTATGCAGAGAAGGCTTGGAGGGTGCCTCAGCTCCCCCAGGTCTTCCCCCTCCTCCCAGGTGGGAAGGCAGCCAGCGGTGGGCCCAGGCAACCAAGGTGCCAGGGGGGCGCAGCTTGCAGCCTGCGGTCGATCTGCAGGGAGGGAAGGAAGGAAGGAAGGAAGGAAGGAAGGAAGGAAGGAAGGAAGGAAGGAAAGAAAGAAAGAGAAAGAAAGAAAGAAGGAAGGAAGGAAAGAATGAAGGACAGAAAGAAGGAAGGAAGCAGGGAAAGAAGGAAGGAAAGAAGGAAAGGAAGGAAGGAAAGAAAGTAGGAAGGAAGGAAGGACAGAAAGAAGGAAAGAAAGGGAAGAAGGAAGGAAGGAAAGAATGAAGGACAGAAAGAAGGAATGAAGGACAGAAAGAAGGAAGGAATGAAGGACAGAAAGAAGGAAAGGAGGAAGGAAGGGAAGAAAGGAGGACAGAAAGAAGGAAGGAAGGACAGAAAGAAGGAAGGAAAGAAGGAAGGAAGGAAAGAATGAAGGACAGAAAGAAGGCAGAAAGGAAGCATGGAAAGGAGAGAGAGAGAGAAAGAAAGAAAAGGAGAGAGAAAAAGAGGGGGGGAAAGAGACAGAAAAAGAGGAGAGAAAGAATAGGAGAGTGACAGAAAAAGGAAGAAAAGAGAGAAAAGCCTTCACACACACACACAGCCGGCTCCCTGCGACCGGGCTTCAGCCTTCCCACCTCTCCCCCACCCCCACCCCCAAGTCCACAAAAGTCCTCCACCTGATCGGCTCCCACGCGGATGCTCCGGCCCCGGGAGGGAGCGATTGGCTTTTTCCTCCTCTTCCCCCCTCCCTCCCTCCCTCTGCGGCGGCCGAGAGAGGTTTCAACCCCTGTGCCGCGCGGCATGCAGGGACGCTTCGCCTTCCCGGCTTGGGGGAAGCGTCTTCCTCCCTCCCGCCTCCCCTTGCCGATGGCGAGAGGGGATTTAAAGGGGCCACAGCGTTCCTGCACGCTGCGGCTTCAGAGAGGGCCGTGCTGCGCTGCGTTTCTCTGGCAGCTGCAGCGGAGCCCAGTCTGGGCCAGGAGCCTTCTTACTCCTCCTCCCAGAGGCTCCAGGGGCTGCTTGGGCGCAAGTCCCGCCGGCCGCCACCGCAGCACAGCCCCCCCCCCCACCGCACGGGCTGCTCCCGCTCCCCGGCTCCGCTTCACAGGCCGCTCGGCTGGGCTGCGCGCTGGGCAGAACCGGGGCGGCAGCGGCGGCGGCTCCTCTTGGCCGAGCGGGGGAGGCGCCGCAGGTGGCGGCCCGGCTTTCAGGGGCCTTTTGCAGCGGGCGGGCGGGCAGGCGGGCCCTGAGGGCGACCGCTGCCGGCTCGCCCGCTGTCCCCGCCCCCGTTCTGAAGCGCCTCCCAGTCCGACCTCGGCGTGAGGAGCCAATCCGGAGTCGCTGCGGACCGCCCGTGGCGCGGGGCCAGGCAAAGCCGCGCCTCAACCCCTCGCCTCCAGCCCGGGAAGGGAAGGGGAAGGAAGGCTGCTTCCCCGGGGGGTGAGTGGAGGCGGCTGGGCGCGTGCCGGCAGAGAGGGCTACGCGTGCCAGAGTCGGCACGCGTGCCATAGGTTCGCCAACACGGTCCTAGGATGTCCACTTCAACTTGGCCCCAGCCAGGTAACCGGAGAGGCCAAATTCAATTCATAATTGGTTGAGGCCACTGCAGTGAACCACTTCTGCTAAGTTGAGCAGGCCTTTGTCATATGTCACAGTGGATCTAAGAGGCTATGCAAGGAGGAGAGCCGGAAAAACCGCTCTCTCCCCTGGAAAACAATAACACTGCAACCCTAAGAACACTTTCTTAAAAGTAAGCTCTATTGGCTAGTCTTGAGTTGGATTCTGCTTAGGGTCACTTTTGAACATTGAAAGTCTAAATCTCCAGGAGACAAGCCCCATGAAGCTCAATGGAGCTTACTTCCTAGTAAGGACATTTAGAGTTGCCGCCTATAGGTTGGTTTTTGTTTCTGTTTTTGAACATCTCAGATCAGAATGTCAATTTGTCTTCTGTGATCATGCCTCCATGTTTTAGACTTGCTAGATTTGCCCTATGCATATGTTAGGCAATCCAAGTCATTTTCTACCACTCTGTCTTGTTCTCCGCCATATCATTTCTTGTTGGCCTGTGTACTTTTTGATTTGTGATGACTGGAATTGCTTGTCTGTCCCTCCTCAAAGGAGCCTCACTGCAGCATACGTGGTTCTCCCCTCCCCGTGAAACTGGACCTATTACTCCAGCTGTTATTAACTAATGCTTTGTAACTCAATAGTGTCATTACACTATGGTCAGTTATGCATGCTGGTTTGTCTCTCGATTCTCCCACGATTGTCCTGGTTCTCTTTCGGGGTTATGCATGACGTTCTCCTCCCTGTGGGCTCAGCTTACTTCTATCCCGCGACTTTCCTGCATATTCCAATCCCTGTTTTATCCCAAAATTAAGTTAAGTTCCAAGCTTATCTCAAATGTAAGTAGGTGCATAGTTCTGCCGCGCGTTGATCTTCCCACGTCCCTACTCACCCCCATTCTCCAACTCCTCCTCCAACTCCTCCTCCAGCCATCCCCTCTGCAATGCCCCAGGAAGCCATATCCGAGATGGAGGCGGCCATGGTTGGCTCCTTCTCTGGGATCGCAGCATTTTAAAAAAAAATTTCCTGCTGCTATGATGTAATTTTTATATATCATCAAATCACCCAAAATACTATTCAAAACTGCAGAGAGAGGTGGCGGAGGCTAGGATCATTCACTTCCCCCCCACCCTACATTTTGGAGAAGACTTAAGGGGGCGTGGTGTGTGTGTGTGTGTGTGTGTGTGTGTGCACAGTCCTAGGCTCCACTGGCGCTCTCTGCGATTTTGATTAGTTTTTTGGGTGCTTTGATGATATATCAATATTACATCAGAGCAGCAGAATTAAAAAAAAAAAAACCCGGTGAGGGGCCCCAAAGGAGGCTTCTTTCAGCAAGTTTTTGTGTGCAACCGCAGAGGGCTTTTCTTCTGCCTACGGAGCCAAGGCAGCCAGCCCCCACTCCCTCCTCCCTCGGCCCTTTCTGGGTTTCCTGGGCCGGTGGCAGCTCCGCAAGCCCAGCCAGCCACCCTCCGCCCGTCTTTTATTTAACAGTGTTATTGTTTTGAACCATCTATTCTAGTCAGTTTCAGCCGTGTGTGCAACCATGAACTCCCCTCCTTGCATTTTCTTTTGTGGATGCAAATCTGCACTCCATTTTGCGAGAAGGGTTGTGAAATGGCCACTCACCGGGGGTGGGGAGAGGAGGGGAATGGGGAATGTTTTGTCAGAGTCAGCACTACTGCCAATGACAATGCAGCGTTTAAAGGGGTGGGGACTCAGGTGCTTCCTGATTTCAGCTTGTGATTATGCTTTGCTCCTGAGAACCCCAAGACTTTCTTCATAGTGAGCTACAGCCACGCATAAGGTTTTATATCTCAGGATATCAAGGTGTGAGACAAGAGAGGGACGAACCAGGGACATACTAACCATGCATAAAAAACCTCTGTATCTTGCACATAGTGCTTTGTCAATGAAACCTCAAATGGCACAGTTCTAGAAACACTCCTGTACCCACTCCTGCACTCAGTCTGCTCCAATTGTTTCTTACCAGTGGTTCTTGGGAGGCTCAGGATAGCCAAGAAAAGACCCAAGTTAGGTCCTGGCAACATTTTCTCTGCAGAAACAAAACAATTAGTTAATAATAAAGATCCTAACACTCCCTTTTCAAATTCACATTATAACAGTATTTATCTTGCCAAAATGCACTGTGTACACAGTGTTTGTTGAATACACGCAGAAAGGGAAATATACACAGCAAGGATGCAATGAAAATCCAAAACAGAGGTGAGACTGATCTCACCAAAACTCAGTTGTTAGGGCTATCAGAGGGATACCTCAGCAAATCAACTATTTGCAAAAGATCAAGGTCCTTGGACATGGTAGCTTTCCTTGTAGGAAGTTCTTTCCCTCACCCACCCCAAGATCTGCTACCAGTTTTCTGATCTGAAATATAGACTGTTCTGTGAGAACAATAGGGTGGGACAAAGGTTTGATGTCCTTTCACACGTGGGGTATACATGATTTGGTGGTGTCTCCAGATTTTGGACTTGGACAGCATATGAAAGTGGCAGAAGTGTTGACTTGCTGGCCATTTCCACACCATTCACTGACTGCATATTATCCTCGTGGTCAATCTGCAAGGGTTGACTATGAATTCAGAATTTCTGTCTGCATTTCATCACTTTTGCCATTTTATACCTTCTTCACAAGACACTTCCCCCCCCCCCTGTCTGCACCTTATAGGAAAAGGATGATGTTCCACAGGGGAGCGTCACATCATTTGTGATGTCGCAAATGCCCAAGACGCTTCTCCCTCTTCCCCTCCCCTTTTTTTGTTTTTGTGCATGTCCTGTAGCATTGGTGAGATATGATGTCCATGCAGGCACACTCTCACAAACTATCTTCCCCTCCCCTTTTTTTGTTTTTGTGCATGTCCTGTAGCATTGGTGAGATATGATGTCCATGCAGGCACACTCTCACAAACTATCACAGAGCTGCCGTCCTGTTGTCAGGTTCTCCAGCCAACCTGGGCAATTCCCAAAAAGCCACTCGCTCAGACAGCCAAGTCAGAAGCAGGTAAACTTTATTGAAGAAGCATCAGGTACAGATAAGGTAACTTGCAGAATTCAAAGCTGCTAATGAGCAGGCCAGACTACAGAGCATAGCTTAAACGTGGTAGCAAGATTACATCACAGGTGCACTTTCTAACAAGCCTGGGAAAGGGATTAATAACAATGTCGGGGGGGGGGGGAAGAGGGAAGATGAAGGGAGAGCGGGGAGACATAGCTTGTTAGCTGCTCAAGGCTACAGCAACAGGTGGAGGGAAACCGAGGGTGAGAACAGTACAGCAAATATGCAAACACCCGCAACCGGGCCTGTGCTCCTGTCAAGAGCCTAACCGCTTGTACGGGCCGGCCCCAGCGTGGCAGAACAGAGCAACATAAGGCACTAGCTAAGGAACGACTGACACCTCTGACACCTGTTGGGTTTATTACAACGCACCAGCATTCCTTCTCTAGTAAAAATCCAACAAATTTTAAAAAATGAAGAGCAAGGGGAATGGGAGGGAGAAGGGAATCCTGTTTGTGTGATTGTGTGGTATGGGAACCATTTCAGAGAATGCTGAATTGATTGCCGCTGTGGGGAAATGCCATCAGCTCTCCGCTCGGGACATGGCACTGGTAGCTCATGGTGCCAAGCCTCGGACTGCTCTCTCTCGCTGGCCCCCTCCCTCTCTGCTTCACGCGTGTGCCACCCTTCTTGGAGATCCTCACTGCCACTTTAAGGGGTAGAGAAGCAGAGACATTTGGGGCGGGGGAGCAGAGCGGGAAGACACATGTGTTTGCTTTCAGTTTACACATGCGGACGCCTCTCTTTCCTCTCATGGGTAGTCAGCCTAGTTACAAAGCACACTTAATGGAAATTAAATGTTAGGAAAAAGTTACATCAGGACCCTGCACAAATCAATGGGGTTAGTTCAATGTTCCAACGTTCCTTCGGTAGTCCAAATGCAGATAAGAAAAAACAAAGCAAAGGAAAGAAAGGAAAGGGGAGGAACAATGGGAGGAGATAGGCAATACAGTGGGTGTTGCCAATGGAGGGCGGAGAAAGGAAGCGTCTCCAGCTTGTCCACATCCCAAGGATGACCATCTTTAAAATGGAGTAAAGAAATACACTGTCATATAAGCGTTTGTCGAAGAAATGGATATTAAATGTTTGGAAAATATTTCCAAGACCAAACAGGGGGAAAATGGCGTGGACACAAAAAGAAAACTTCATTAAACTTTACAAATAATTAGTGTGGAAACTACCACTTTTAAGCTACAACCCTACAGGTACCATCAGTAAGACTAAATGAACATGTGGGGGAACACCCGCTGCATACTGAATGCATGTCAAACTTCTGCTGAGCCCCACACACTGCTCTTCAGGTTTCACTGACCGTTCATATCACAGATGAGAGTAGCTGTGGGACTCACAGGGCCAGGTGGCCTGGGTGGTTATAGTTTTGGTCTATAACAGAAGAAACTTGCTCTGTCCCATTGCCTACAGTCCAAGTTTAGCAGACAAACAAGAGCATAGGCAGCTGTTCTGCAGGTGTGCCTGCACAGGAAAGGAGGCTTTTGAAAGGCAGCTGCTGTCTGTACACTCCACATGCTAACTCCTTTCTACAGAGGGTGCACTGGAGAGCTTAATAGATGTGACTCAGATATAGAAGGAAGTGCTCTGAACTTATCTGCAACCAAGGCTGAATTTTAGGTGTCACATTTTAGCCTTGTTTGTTTTTTAATGACAGAGACGGATTTCTAAGCTTGCCTTTTGATGGAATGAGTCATCAAAGTTGGCCCTGTGCTGTTATTGTGGGGATGGATCCTCTCTTGTGCTGCATGGCTTGGCTTTGTTGCAAGATGTCCTATTTATCTCCATAAACCGAGGCCAGCTGTTGATTTCTGAAATTAAAGCCAGGGGGAGTGGAAGTTGTAGCAGGCTTATCAGTGATATATATATTTTTAAAAACCCTCCTTGCAAGAATCCAAAAATGTTCCAGCTGTTCCTCTAATAAGATGGGTCTGGGCATCCCCCCTACTTGTTTGTTCATTTCCTTGTAAAAACAGAAATGCCAAGCTACACTCATTGTGGAGACTTGATTCCACCTATTTGCCTTTCCAATCCTGCAACTTCCCCCTTTTTAACGGCACAAGTTTTGGGCCTTGGGAGCCCAAGATTATTTTGTTCTGCAGCGTCCACAGATTCCTAGCACAAACAAGCCAAGCCCCGGCTTCCTGCTATTCAAGAATTCCAGCATGCAGCCAGGGTGTTGCAGCCGGGACAGGAATCAAGATTGTTTAGATTCTGTTGATGGAGGGAAATAGAAACATGCAAACACAGAGAACTACAAGTCTGCAAACATCTATCAGAGCAAGACAAAAACAGCATGGCTCCAGCCATACGGCCGCCTTGCTGGGCTCCAAACTCCCCGGAAACAGCTTGCTTTTGTTGTTGATCATGGAGGGGAAACAGAGGCTACAAATAACATTGGCCCACAGATAGTGAGATTAGAAAGGAACATTGAGATCATGGTCTGATGAAGATGTAATGCTAGCTCACAAGGGTTGGACCAGAACCAATGGGTTGAAATTAAATCAAAAAAGTTTCCGTCTAGACATTAGGAAGAATTTTCCAACAGTTAGAGTGGTTCCTCAGTGGAACAGACTTCCTCAGGAGGTGGTAAGTGCTCCTTCCCTGGAGGTTTTTAAGCAGAGGCTAGATGGTCATCTGTCAGCAATGCTGACTCTATGACCATAGGCAGTTCATGAGAGGGAGGGCATCTTGGGCATCTTCTGGGCATGGAGTAGGGGTCACTGGGGGTGTGGGAGGGGAGGTAGTTGTGAATTTCCTGCATTGTGCAGGGGGTTGGACTAAATGACCCTGGTGGTACCTTCCAACTCTATGATTCTATGGTCAGGTATTTTCAGGACTGGTTTCTGATCCACAAATTGCTGTTTGCAAGGAATCAACATTACATTTGTACCAGACATATTTGGGATAACCTCTGTGATACAGTCTCTGAATGTCCTTCACATTTAACAAAGTTTGCATGAATTTAGGGTTGGGGGAGTCTTACCCCCCTTTGTGAATGCCCTTGTTAATGGATTTCACTATCAGCATGGAGCTACTCACTTCATAATCAGATACAGAGATTATGATATTTTCATGTCTGTACATGTGAATGATGGTTCACCTAAGGCATCCTGTGAGCACCAAATTTTATGATGGGAAGGTCGGCTACTCAGCTTGATGTGGCATTCATTCATTCAATATACTTAGGGTTGCCAAGAGGTCTGCAAAAAACCATCATGTTCCTTTAATAGAGGCTTAATGTGTGGAAATGAGGAATTGAAGCTTTTCATGGTATGGAAGTAAATAACATTCCATTAAAAATAATTTGTCCTCAAGTCACATCTGACTTATGGTGACGCCCTAATGGGGTTTTCAAGACAAGAGACATTCAGAGGTGGTTTGCCATCGCCTGCCTCTACATCATGACCCTGGTATTCCTTGGAGGTCTCCGATCCAAATACTTGGCAGGATCAACCCTGCTTAGCTTCTGAAATCTGATGAGATCAGGCTAGCCTGGTCTATTAGAGAGATGCATAAGAACAGAATAGACCACATTTCCCCCACAAACTGTAACAATAGTCTTTATCTAGCACTTCAGAATGAAATGGCTTTGGAAGCTCTGTCTGTTGCTCTTCCTCCTACTCTGTTTCTCAGCTCTGTTTCTTCCTCTTGGCTAGCTATGGGCCTCCCTCTGCTCCATTTCCCAGACTTCCCCGCCCATTGCAGAGTTAACCAGTGACCTCCTCATTTCACAACCAGCCAGAGTTCAAATTCTCATAGACACTGTCTGCATCTAAGTCTCTGGGGGAATACACCAAGCAGGCGCCTCATGTCTATTGCTTTCCATATGCTCTTGAGAAGAGCCTCAGGAATTACTAAGTCAGGTCATCCTATAAATCTGTCCCCAAAACTAAGGGAACATTGGGCTATGTCTTCCCACACAGTGAGCAGGTGAGGAGGAAACTAGCATTCTTCCCTCTGTCATAATAAGATGATGGATAAAATTTACAAGAATGAAGCTTGGGACAAAAACAGTAGGTCTTGGTGGAGGAGCTGTGGCTCAATGGCAGAGCATCTGCTCAGCATGCAGAAGGTCCCAGTTTCAGTCTTCAGCATCTCCAGTTAAAAGGCCCAGGTCGTAGATGATCTGAAAGACCTCTACTTGAGACCCAGGAGGATTTTTAACTGTCCCCAAATAATACAGAGTGCTTTTCTCCAAGGCCAGATTAAATGCACTGCCACTGAGGGAGTTAGCAGGCAGATTTTCAGGGGTCCCCTTTTCTGAGCGACTTTGCAATTGTGGCTCAGGGAGTTTGGACACTGTTTGGCATTTGTTTGTAAATTGTAAAAAGCACGATCTCGCCAGAGACAAATGGATCACAATATACATTCAGAGGTGGGGACCTGCCCTAAAGCAAGATATAGTGGCAAAGTTATTGGCTGATACTGACCCAAATGTAACCCTTGCAGTGGCAAAAATTTTATCTATGGTTTTTAATTATACTTCTTTTTAACTGTACTGTTTAGATATTATATTTTTGTATGCATGGTTATGTATATATTATGGAATGTATTGAATTTGTTTTGCTTATGACCTGTTGGTCCACAAGCATAAAAGAATGGAATAAGGGAAAGGAAAGGATGTTCCACTGCTCTGGTGATCCCTAGCCCCCACAGTTGACCCAAGAGATCTGTTTACGGGATCTTAGGTCCTTGAATGATGGGGAGGATCCAAGTGAAGCAGCCAGTCACTGGTTCCACTTTTACAATGGTCCTGCTAGTGGGAGATTTGGAGGGATGAAAGGCTAGAAAATACAGCATCACATGTATCACTTCTGTGCTCTACAATGAAATCCTAAGCAGAGTTATGCATCAGTCAATAGGTTTAGAAAGGTGTAACTGTTTAGGATTGTACTGTCAATCTTCTAAAGTAGAACTAGCTTTTAGTGCAGAATTGCATTGCTTTCTGGACAAACAGATGCTACCAACATTTGGCATATGCTGATGTGGCTATCTGATAGACTCAAATGCACCAAAGTCACATCCTACATATATATGGTGCAAGAAGTTTGCAGTGGTAAATGTGGTTTAGGGATGGTTGTGAGTTGGCCACATATTGAAGCAATCAACCCACTGCTTCACTGCAGGCCGACTTCCGCATCATTCCATTTATTTTTTTCAATTTAATCATTTAATTTTTTTGCTTACTTTTAAAGAAAAAAGCAACTGCCAAGCAGTTGTACTTCCTATATTTTAGAACTGATGTAGCACAGCAATGAAGAGCTTCAGTTGGAAGTAGGGCTGTTGGGAAAAAAAAAATCGGTATAGTTCAGATTCGGCTGAATTCGGCCCGTCTGGATTCGGGATATGCCGAAGTCCGAACTCCCCCACTTCGGGTCCATGCAATTCGGCGCGAATTCAAAGTTCGGGAAAAAAATTTGGCCGAATAAAGCCATTAAAAACACAACCGCACCTTTCCACGGCTCCGGGGGGCATTTTTTGGGGTAGAGGTCCAAAACTTTCAGTGGAGCTTCAAAGGACCCTTCTTACAAGACCCCCCAAGTTTTGTAAAGATTGGGTTGGGGGGGCTGAGATATGGGCCCCGAAAGGGGTCCCCCCACCCTTAATGTGCATCTCTGAGCAGAGCTTGCCGCCCACACACAAAGCTCCCAGCCCCGACAAACAGCTGAGCTGCAGGGAGCAAGGGCGGGGCAGGTGCAAAGAAGTTTGCAAAGCAACACAACTGCAAAGCAACACAACCATGCAAAGCAACACGTTTGCAACCATGCAAAGCAACACCTGACACCTGGGAGTTTGCAAACCATGGAAAGGGACAGAGGCAGCTAGCTATGCATAATGAGCAGGAGGGGGTGGAATTTCCCCTTTTGCATCGGACTTGGGACCAGGCAAATGCATTCTTTAAGTCACCATTTGAAAATTAGTTTTGAGCAAGCATCAAAATAGACCTAACCGATCTTATGAATGAGGGAAAACCTGAGGACACACAACTGAAGCCCCCCCTCAAACCAGGGAGAGAGAGACTCGAGGGGGCATACACACCCCAGGCAGAACAGGCGAAAGCCCCCTTTGGCTTCCCCCCCACCCACAGAAACTGCTCCCTCCCCACACACAAACAGACTCTGCTCCCCCCCACACACACACTCACAGGAGAAAAATTATAGATTAAAGCCCCCAAAGGGGTCTTACTGTGGCTGTCTTCTGTTCCATCAGGAGGGGCTGGAAGGACTGGGTAATCCAATATGATTCTATTTAAGCACGGGAGGTTTTGCCTTGGATTTGCCACTCTGGAGATGCATACAGGATTGGGTGATCCATTCATCCAAATAGGGAAAAGGGGAAAGCCCATATCTCGGGACCTCCTGACCCAATGTTTACAAAACTTGGGGGGTCTCTTAAGAAGGCTCGTCTGAAGCTCCGCTGAAAGTTTGGGGTCTCTACCCCCAAAAATGCGCCCCCTGCAGCCACAGAAAGGAGCGAATGTGCACAAGCACCCCCCCCACGAGGATTTCTCTCTCTTTCTCTCCCCGGCCGGGCCGCGCAGCAGCTGATTCCTCCAGTACTCAATCCTGACTGGCCAGAAGAAGACCCAGCTTGGCCACCGATTGGCCGGGGGAGAATGCTGCTTACTGACGGTTATGCTGCTGTGCCCTGAATTTGCTGAATTTATTCGTGAACTCCCGAAGTCGCTGAATTCAGCTCCCCCGTTTTCCCGCCATTTTTTAGTTCGGTTCGTCCTGAACTAAAAACCGCTGAATCAGGGGAAATTCGGCTGGTTTTCGGTTCGGGCCGAACCGAATCGACAGTCCTAGTTGGAAGTTCCTGGTTCAGTTCTCAAACATGCTGTTACTATATGTCCTTGCACAAGCAAATTGCTCAGCCTCCACCACTATTACCCAATCCATAAGAGGTCAAATGGCGAAAGCAGCTATTTATGCAGGCCTTCCTTGTTGGGTCATTGTTTCAAGATAAAGGGCTGGAGAAGTTCCCACAGCTGCAGTCCTCCAGCTACTTATAAGTATGTATGCTCAGTTACTGGAATGGAACCAAGTGTGCATTAGTGTGTACTAGATTTACACTACAAGAGAGTTCCTACCTCTTAACACTAAAAAGGGTGAAAATCTCAGGTCACATTTTAAAAATTATTTCTTTTGAAATCTTTTAATCCTTAAAATGATGCATTGCAGCATAAGTCAGAAACCAGTGTCCCATAATTCACTATGGAACTCCCTGCCATAATGTGCATTGATAACCATTTCTTTAGATGGCTTTTAAAAAGTATTAGGTCATTTTTGCATGGGTACTTTCACTCATGATCACCCTCTGTTTTGGTTGTTCCTTGGAGTTATGCATGAGTTTTTCCTGCATTAGAGATGACCTCGCTGCCAGCCCTCACAAATCCTGGACCTTCCCATTCCTCTTTTAACCCGATTCTTCCCTCTTCCCTGAGCTCAGCCTGGGTGAAATCTCCGTGCATAAGGCAAAGCGCAGGACCCACATGCTTAGTTTCACTAATAGCCAGTTATAAAGCAGCATGTCCAGAGGTGGGGATTCAAATACTTCCTGCGTCCTTGAAGCTCTTTCTGAGCAGAAGAAAGGCTTTTTAAAACCGGGGCTTGGATTTCTCCCCTCCCCCTCGTTTCAGATTGTTCCGTTGTTTGTTTTATGTTCTTAAAATGCTTTTTTATTCTGCGATTGGGTTTGGGCGGGAGGGAACTTTTATCTTACTACAGCCAATTACAAAGCAGCATTTCAAGGGGCAGGGATTCAAATACTTCCTGATTTGAGCTTGGAGACTGCTGGTTCATAGACTCCCAACAGGAAAGTGTGGGTCCAGCGAGCAACGAACCTCAGGTAAAACTCCCTTGCTAAATCATGACTAAATCATGTAGGATAGATCTACATTACTGAACCCTGGAAACAAAGAGCATAAAGTGGGCTGTTGCCTCCATGCTGTTGTACGCTTTGCAGAGGCGCCTTGCTGGTACCTGATCTGATCTACCAAGGTTCTTCTTATGTCCCTTGTCTTTACCCAAAGTTGTTGCTGTTAATGTGAAGCCTACTGAGATGCATAAGAGCTTCAGTGGCTTCTTTCAACAGACATTTCCCACTGTGTTGTTCATTTCCCCATGCTTAGATAAGTGGAAAACACAACAGGACACAAGCGCTGGGAAAAACAGCTTGTTAAACAGGATCTCTCTAGGATCAATTCTCAGGTTACCTTTTCACCCATGCACTTCCCTAATTGTCTACATTGGTTAGGGTTGCCACCTGAAGAGCAGACTGAGAAAGTGTGGTGATGGATCAGTGGTAGAGCATCTGGCTTTCCATACAGAAGATCCCAGGTTTAATCTCCAGCTAAAATCATCACAAAATAGGTGATGTTAAAGACGTTGATTGGAGACTCTCCCATAATTGATTTTTCTCCCTCTCCCTTAATACGTTGATTTTTCTCCCTCTCCCACAATACTAGAATGCGGGGTCATCTGCTGAAGCTGGAGGGTGAGAGATTCAAAACAGATAAAAGGAAATATTTTGGTGGAACTCCCTGCCCCAGGATGTGATGATGGCTGCCAGCTTGGAGGGCTTTAAGAGGGGAGTGGACATATTCATGGAGGAAAGGGGTATTCATGGCTATTAGTTAGAATGGATACTAGTCATGCTGCATACCTATTCTCTCTAGTATCAGAGGAGCATGCTTATTATATTGGGTGCGGTGGAACACAGGCAGGTTGGTGCTGCTGCAGTCGTCTTGTTTGTGGCTTCCTAGGGGCACCTGGTTGGCCACTGTGTGAACAGACTGCTGGACTTGATGGGTCTTGGTCTGATCCAGCAGGGCCTTTCTTATGTTCTTATGACTCTGGAGAGCTGCTGCCAGTCAGAGCAGACAATTCTTACCTTTATGAGACCAATGTTCTAATTCAGCATAGGGCAGCTTCACACGTATATATGTGAGACCCTAAGAAAATGACACATTTCATATGACAGAACATTACCAGTACTTTATTAGAATAGACTATTATATTGAAGTGGGGGGGTTGTTGCAAATATGGTTCATTTATTCTTTCCTATAAGTATTTCTCTCAATACCAAATATGAAACAGTTCTTTGAAATAAGGAAAAGTGACAAACCTAAAGAGGATGCATTTTAAGAATGAGGATGGCCATGCTGATGTATTTTTTCTTGCCAGTATTCCAGGATGCTTGTTACTATATCAGTTTTTTTTAACGCATGTACAATATTAGCGTGAAAAACATATATTAGCATGGCCATTTCCATGTTGCCAAAATACATGTTATCTGTGAATGTGGATCTGGACTTTCAGGTGTGAGAATATAAGGTGAGTACTGGGCTTCTGGATTTCCTTAAAGTCCAAGCATACAAGAACATTGCGCTCCCAACCTGAGATTTACTGTGACCTCTAGAAGTTCTTTCCATTTCAGCAAAGCTGCATCTGTGGAAAAGAAATGACTTTTTATCAATTACTCCATAGGGTTGATGAGAACAGTGCTGATTACTTACTTTTTTTAAAAAGAAATTTGAGGAACAAAAATAGGCTGGGCTGCAGTTCAGAAGGATCAACTGGTCCAAAATGAAGAAGTTAAGCTGCAGGCAGAGGGAAGTTAAACTTACCAGCACTACATCTCACCAGTTTTAAAAACCTTCCCTAGCTACCACTTTGTTGCCATGCAAATTCGAAGTGCTATTTATTACCTAAAAAGCCATAAACTGTTTTCTTCTGTACGAGCCTGTCCATGAAATGAGTTCCTCCTCAGAGGCCCTGTTCTGTGTGCCTCTCACAGCATGAGCTTGGTGGTAGAGCGCTAGGAACAGGGCCTTCTCTGTAGTGATGCCAACATGTCAGAACTGCCTCTTCACTGAGGCTCATATGTTGCATGATTTAAAATATTCTAGGTGCCCAGCAAGACTTAAAAAAAAAAAAAAGATTATTCCAAACTACATTATTTTCTCCTTTATTCGATTTCATTTAAATTTGTTATTTTATTTTCCAATTTTCTTTGAGCTTTTTTTTAGAATGCTTTGTAGATTTGGACACTTTTAAATTTTGTTATTGTCAGCCAACTTGGGTACTTTGTTGGAGAGCCCAGGATCTAAATGTTTCAAATAAATAAATACAAGTGGGAGACTCCAGCGCTCATCTAGTTTTGGCATGTGTGATGCTTATGCAGTAGTGGGGGTCAATGCAATAGCTTTCAAGCTCTTGGAAGATTAGCCGGTATAACATTCAAGTCCTCCATTTTGTGCATATGGAAAAGAACCCAGAAGTCTTGTCTGGCACCTTAAGGGCTGCCACTGTCCCCTAGGGTTATGGGAGAATGTCACACCTAAAAGCAATCAATTTATGCAAAGTGAAATATTAGCATGGAAGCTGCTGTAGTGCCTTGGGCAGAGGTACCCAAACTTATTAAGCCTGCAGGCACTTTTGGAATTTTGGGAAAGAGGAATCAAGACAAAATGGCTGCCATGGCAGGGTTAATCACAAAATAGTTGCAATGGGGCGGGTGGGATCAGAGCTCAGCTCTGGAAAAGAGAAGTTGTTCGGTTTCAGTTTCCAAAGAAGCAGGAGGGTTTGCTGTCCATGTATTCATGGGGAGAGGTTGCCGAAAGTCGGTGTCTGTGGCTAATCTGAGGGTGATGCATTTGCCCAAGATGAGCTCAGTTCTTTGCTCGTTGGTCAGGGATAGGGAACAATCTGATGCTCCTTGATTTTCTTGTGTTACATTCTTTTGGGTTTTAACCCCAAGACTCATGAAGGAACCAGGGCACCCAGTAATATACATTCAGGCACCACGTTGGGGACCACTGTAGAGCATTGCCATCGGACATGTGAGAACCACAAGGATCACTGAGGATTACTTGCACAAAACACTATATCTGTCAGCCTCAACTCTCTCGCATAGAAAATAAGTAGTGAAAAAATGTTGTTGTTGCTTACCTGAACCACTGGGATAGGATGAGAAAGAAATGTAAACAACAACAACAACAACAAAAGGTTCCTCAACAACAAAAGGTTGCAGTAAGTTCAGGGCTGAATTATATAAATATGCCTAGGTTAATCTTGGATGGCGAGGATGGCAATCAGGCCAGGAATGGATCTTGGATCACACATTGATGAATAAACACGTTTAAGTATTTTGACATCCTAGCTGAAAAATTACAATAATATGTACTCACACTACACAGAGCTGTTCAAATAGAAGAAGAAGAAGAACAACAAGAGTTGGTTTTTATATGCTGACTTTCTCTACCATTTAAGGAAGAATCAAACCGGCTTGCAATCTCCTCCCCTTCCTCTCCCACAACATGCACCCTGTGGGTAGGGTTGCCAGGTCCCTCTTCGCCACCAGTGGGAGATTTTTGGGGGAGAGCCTGAGGAGGGTGGGGTTTGGGGAGGGACTTCAATGCCATAGAGTTCAATTCCCAAAGCAGCCATTTTTCTCCAGGTGATCTGATCTCTATCGGCTGGAGATCAGTTGAATTAGCAGGAGATCTGCTACTACCTGGCAGTTGGCAACCCTACCTGTGGTAGGGTTGAGAGAGAGCTGTGACTAGCCCAAGGTCATCCAGCCAGCTTCATGTGTAGGAGTGGGGAAAGCAATCCAGTTCACCACATTAGAGTCTGCCGCTCATGAGTAGGAGTGGGGAATCAAACCTGGTTCTTCAGATTAGAGTCCTCTGCTCCAAACCACTGCTCTTAACCACTACACCACGCTGTTACAAATACTGTGGTAGGATTCAATGTGGAGAACATCAGAAGTCCTGTGAAACTCACTATATCCTGATAGATCTCATCCACCAGACTGTACCTTAAAATTTTCTAAAAAGTGTAGCTCCCCGCACAGTGCCCTACTGGTCAGCCTTCTACAGAAACCTGATAATAAACCTTGCCCTAATGATAGGTTGAGTTGCTTCTAGAGCAGTTAATAGCTCATCTGCAACTTAAGAACAAATAACACACTGTGTGGGAGATCCATCAGTGGGTTTCCTGAAATTTTTAAGCCTTTCGGTTGGAGGCAAGAGCTGGGGGGGGGGGGGCTTGAATTGCATCCAGGGTGCAGCACTGAGAGCCCAACTATATGTTACATTTTTTGATGAGTTGGGTCCAGGAACTTGCTTTTTCCACAGCTGTGGGGAAAGGCGTTTTTTAAAGTCCTCAGGAGCTTCATTGGGCTTGGGACAATGGCATGAGGAAGGAAAGATTCCTGCCTTCCACCCACACACCATTTTCCTGAGCCAAAAGGGCTGAGGGAAGGGAGTAAATTTGCTCATCTTTGGAGCTGAATCTGGAGTACCCAACTTGTCAAAAAACATAATGTGTAGTTTTGCCCTGATGAAGGCACAGTTACAAGAATGAGAAATGCATATTTTTTGAACTAGTACATATTATGATTAAAATTATGAAACAGATTTATAATCTGACAATATAAGGAAAGTTCATACATCAAAAATAGTGGACTTAGGCCCCAGTCTATGCACACTTACTTGTGGGAAGCCCCACTGAACATAATTCACTTACTTCTGAGCAGAAGCACTTAGGGTTGTGCTGTAAGAATGCTAGTTTCTCCACTGGCCTAAAGTTTTAGTTTTTGGATGCAAACAGATAACAATAATATCAGTGCAAAAACTCTTGAGTGCTGTTCTATAAGATATCTCTAGTGGAGAGAGAACCATGACTTTAATGTACAGCAAAACATTCATGATTGTTTCATGGCTTCAACAAACTTGCATTGTTCTTGGCCTTTAAAAGGACTTGCGTGTCTGTTCGGCATCAGAGAGTTGTACGATAAACTACTGGTTGTTAGGTTTGCAATTGAATGACATCAATTTTTTTGCTCCATATTCCCAGCATGCCAAGTGTGTAACAGGATACTAGCCACACCCTGTGCCCATCAAAATCAGCAAAGCATTATATATACAGATGCTGATAAAGAGCCTTTAAGTTCATGATCTGAGAGATCCTTCTCCAGTATTTTTAAACAACCAGCCTGATGAAATGCTCTGGAGAACTCAAAATCTTGTATATTGTGTTGTGTTACTTTGGTTAGGGTAATACAAAGCTTTTGTTTTTGGACTCCGGTGGTTTTCAGATTGTGCTTGGGGAACCCTGGAGTTCATCTGAAACTCATTTATCCTCAGCGAGAAGAGCAATAATTGCCGACAAGTCTCCTTGCCAGAAATCTTCCTTATCCTGGTGATCTTCCCCTGCAATGTACAGCCTCAGAGGAGCAGTTTTAGGAGCAATTATTTTGAAGAGGCCTGGTTTACACTTTCAAGAGAATGAGGTGGGAATGAGACAGTAGCATTCTGAGGTAGACCAGATGTCTTTGGGCGAAAACGCACGGTCGCTTTAGCCTCCTTTATTCCCTGTTTCAGCCAGGATTCAGCCAGGACCGAACGCACGCTCGACGAAACGCATGCGTTCGATCCTGGCTGAATCCTGGCTGAAACAGGGAATAAAGGAGGCTAAAGCGACTGTGCGTTTTCGCCCTTCAACTCAGGGGTTATGACCCTCAGGTTAGTTGCAGAGTTTCACCTGCTAGGTCAAAAATCCCTGCAGAGCCACTGATGATGATGATATTGCTGGTCTTTGGAAGGACCTGCTGCTAGTGCACATATGTAGAGATCTAAACCAGCTTCCTGATGGGATGGAATAAAGCAAATTTAAAATTGAGGCTTCCAAATATTTTTACTACTGCTGCAACTACAGCCGCCCGGAGTCCAGCTTTGGCCAGGATAGAGGGCGGGATACAAGTCCAATGAATGAATGAATGAATGTTTGACAGGTTTTCAGTGGGGCAGAGGGAAGACATGATTTGCTGTGGAGAAGTGGGAAGATGGTGGTGGGATTCTTTAGCCTCCCCCAACCACTGTTTTTTAACTGCTGAACGGTGATCATTAATCCAGAATCCATGCTTGGGCAAAACTGCCTGGAAGGAGTTAGAAGCAGCAAGGGAAGGGGAGCAATGGGGGAAAGTTTGAGTATCTCACTTCCATTCATTACTTTCCTGCCACATATCCCTCCCCCTTGCCATTATGCAGATGTTCAGCAGAGAGTAAGATTCCCAGCCCATTTCGTTTGGACCTAGATAACACATACATACCACACACACAGCTGTTTAGGCAAACAGTTAAAATACCAAGTAAAGATTCCCTGTGGAAAGCCAAGAAAATGACTGTGCAACACACAACCTTCTGCACTGTATCCTGCAAAATGCAGCTGTAAACATTTGTCAAAGTATTGCTCCTTTTGCCATGCCCCTCTATATCAGCCTAATAACAATGATGGGTTCTTTGGGCAGTTATCTGTAGCTGAAAAGCCTTGATCATACCACAGAATGAAAATTCTCTCCTCTCTACAGTGTACGAGGGTAGGAAAAATATTTTTCTGTTATTACTACAGAAAAGAATCGTCATCATTTGAGTTTCAGGTCAGGGCCAATTTACAAGTCTCTGGAAGTGCAATGAGGAAAACAGGGGATGTGGGTTGTGGGGAAGGCCCCCGGGTCTGTGGTAGAGCACTCAGTCAGTGGCTAGGATTGAGTGGCATGCCCATAAAACATCCGTTTGCTACAGACATGCCTAAATCTCAGCAGCAGACAGAATAGTAATCACCACATGGTAATCTCCTTCAGCTGTACAGTGCTGAGCTGTTGTTGCTAGAGGTCTGCCAACCCACTCATAGGACTCCATGACCCACCACTGGGGGATTCATTTATTGAAGTCATTCCTGGCAGATTTTTAAAGAGTTAAAATTTCTCATAATGGGAAATTATTGCCTTGTTTTCCCATAGCCTGTTTTTAGTGGCTACACACACACACACACACACACACACACACACACACACACACACACACACACACACACGATGGTTTCTACTTGTAAACTGCCTCAAGCCTCTGTTAATAAATAAACTCCACAATTTACTTGGAGAACTTATTTTGCTTCCTACTACTGTTTTCGGAATGTTTTGCCCTAACCTTTCATTGAAATTCCCCGCTGAGCTGATACTGTCAAAGAAATGGCTAGTTGGCCATAGTGGGAGATGATCCAGCCTGTGAAGGGTGCTCAGGGAGCAGACCCGGGAAAAAAAATCCAATATGCTAATTGCTAAGAATTTGATGCTAGTACCCAGGAATTCTCTCCATGATTGCTATAAAACTTTGATGCCTAAAGATTTCATGCTTGCTTCCAGGAATCTGAAATATTTTTCCAGCTTGCTTGAACGACTCCCCAGTTCTCATTCCCTCCACCCTAGCAAGAAAGGTTGAAGGGAAAAACCTGATTCCTACTTACCCAGGAGACTTCGTAGGTGGAATAGCTCCCAGCCTGGCCACGTCCAGTATCCAGTGTCTTCCTGCTTTCAGCAGGTCTTGGCTAATACTTCCCTAGATGAGAAATTGTCTTCAGTACCAAAGTTTGAAGCGTTGTTCAGAGAGATCTGTTTATAGATCGAACAGGGCAGCTCCTCATAGCTCACAAAAGACCAGCCTGAAATGTATTCATGGGTCTTATTTGTGACTACAGTGCAAACTTCCCTTAGTTTTTAAACTTAATGGGAACAGTGTCCTCTCATTATTTTGTTGGAAGCTCAGCTCTGGGGAAGTCTGTCAGAGAGGCCAGTGAATTGAAAAGGGGTATCCTCTTTCCAGCCCCCCCCCCCTGCTCTTTTTCTCTCACCCGAAAGCAGTGGTTTGGCAAGCCATGACTGCAGGAGAAGTTAAAAATGTTTCTTATTACTGCCTCTTCCTGCCTGGCTTTTCTCCACCACTCCCAGCTAATAAAGCATTTCCTATTGCGGAGCACAGATCTACGCACACACATACAGACAAAACCTCTCTTCCTCCAAAACACATTGGAGCCCTGCACAATCGTTCTTTGCAATCTCTTGTTGGTTCAGAAACAGTATAACAATGCCGCATGACTCACCTTATTAGATTCACATCCTTCTCCTTTTTGCTTTTCTAAAGTTCAGAGTGGGCCATTAGTGTTGCCAAGCAGATCAGGCAGAATTTTACTGGTCGCAAAGTAAGGTCAGTTTAGGGTTGCCAGCTCTGGGTTTGGAAATTCCTGGAGATTTGCAGAGACGTGATACCTTAGAGTTCACCCCCCAAAGCTGCCATTTTCTCCAGGGAAACTGATCTCTGTAGTCTGGAAAGTGGTTGTAATTTCAGAACAACTCCAGACCCCACCTGGAGGTTGGCGAGCCTGGGTCAGACTGTACTCACAGAATAAGTGGTACTTGGCTGCTGCACCAAAATTATGGAACCCCTTCCCCAGGGATATTAATTTGTTTCCTCCTATTACCAGCAAGTATCTTTTTTCTCTTTCTTTTGCTTCATATGGTGTTTTTTCCTCCTTCCTGGTTTATGTTTCAATTTGTGGTCCTCTGTTTTATATCTTTTATGTTTATGTCTTTTAAGAGGGGAGGGAGGGAAAGATTTTGGTTTTTAACTGAAAATGTTGTCAACTTACTGTAAACTGCCTTGAACCACAGGGAAAGGTAGCAGCAGCAACAACAACAACGGATTTTAGCTCTGTTTTTAAAATTAGTTTTAAGAAAAATATAGACAAGCTGGAACATGTCCGGAGGAGGGCAACTAAGATGGTGAGGGGTCTGGAGACCCAAGTCCTACGAGGAAAGGTTGAAGGAGCTGGGTATGTTTAGCCTGAAGAGGAGACAACTGAGAGGGGATATGATAACCAAGTACTTGAAGGGCTTTTATATAGAGAATGTTGCAGAATTGTTTTCTGTTGCCCCAGAAAGTCAGACCAGAACCAACAGGTTGAAATTAAATCAAAAGAGTTTCCAGCTAAACATTAGGAAGAACTTCCTGACCGTTAGAGCGGTTCCTGGGTGGAATAAGCTTCCTCGGAAGGTGGTGGGCTCTCCTTTGGAAGTTTTTAAGCAGAGGCTAGATGGCCATCTGACAGCAATGCTGATTCTGTGAACTTAGGCAGATCACGAGAAGGAGGGCAGGAAGGGTTGTGTCAGTGTTTGGCTCTTGAGGCCCTTTCTTACATTCCCAGGGAAATGCCAATCACCACTTTGGGGTCAGAAAGCAATTTTCCTCCAGGTCAATTTAGCCAGAGATCCTGGAGGGGGGTTGGACTAGATGACCCTGCATGTACCTTCCAACTCTATGATTCTATGATATATATTTATTAAATCATTTTAATTGTTAGATACCTGGCCCTGACTGGGGAGAAGGAGGGATATAAATGTTGTAAATAAATATGATTAAAATTCTCTTATGCTTATGCCATTACTTTGAAGTGCCACAAGACTCTTTTCGGCCTTAAAACTGTATCAGATCTTATAATTTGACAGAGGTAAGTAGGAGCATATTTCAAATTGCTCTGCCCTGAGTAAAAGTATGCTGGAGGAAATTAAGATAGAGGAATCTTATGGTACTCTATTAAAACAGGGACAGTGTACAGGCAAACCTGAGCAAAAAGGGCAGGAGAAACATTCTTAAGAAGTTTTATCAAAATACATTTTTTTAAAAAGCACTCAATTAGATTTCCCCCCCAAAAATTCCCATTACATTTTGGTTCTATCTGCCACTATTTGTTTAAATAATTGTAGAAAATGGTCATTCTGGGAAATTCTTGTGGCCAACCTTCCCTAGGTTAGTTCCAAAGGTATCCAAGTATAACTCTACTGTCAAAGCATATTTTTTGGCCTTCTGCTTCCTGTTGTAACCCCACACACTCTTTGAAAAGTGGCTTCTGGGGATGGGTAGGGTTGCCACTAATTGGGGAATTCCTGAGCATGTGGGTATGGTGCCTGGGAAAGACGGCAGTTGGGGAGGTGTCAAGGGAGGCGTTGGCTGGAGGGGGGGTTTAGCGGGGATGTGATGCCAGAGAGCAGGGTCCCCAACTTTTTTGAGCCTGTGGGCTCCTTTGGAATTCTGATACAGCATGGTGGGTGTAGCCACAAAATGGCTGCACAAAATCGCTGCTGCCCGAGGTGAAGCCAACCACAAAAATGGCTGCTGCAGCTTTCCTTCAGAAACACAGCTGCTGTCCAAGAAAATCTGTCCAAAAAAATCTGCACAACCAATTAAATCTCCAGTGGCCATTCAGGAACCTTGCTGGGCAAAACCTTTATCGGGCCCCACCCACTTTCTAAAGACATTTGGCGAGCACCAGGAAAGGTGTCAGCAGGCGCCGTGGTGCCGTTGGGAACCTCTGCCATAGAGTTTGTCCTTCAAAGCTGCCAATTCCTTCAGGAAACCTGGTCTCTGTAGTCTGGAGATCAGCTTTAATTTCAGGAGAACTGTTGGCCCCCACCCTGACATTGGTAGCCATAAGGATGGGACCCTCAGGATGCTATGAGACATAGGGGTCTGCAGTGGAAAGTCTGAACTGGTAAAAATGGCTTCCTGACCCTTTTATATGAATGGAAGTTCCAGAACATTGGATCTAACTAATGATTTCCCGTAAATCAGATTGGGAGAGTAAGTATGTTGGGTTGCCAACCTCCAGTTGGGGGCTGGAGATCGCCTAGAATTACAACTCATCTCCAGATGACAGAAATCAGGTCTCCTGGAGAAAAGAGGTGCTGTGGAGGGAGGATTGTATGGTATTATTCCTCATTGAGGTCTCTCCCCTTCCTAAACCCTGCCCTCCACAACCTCCAGATCTTTAGGCACTTCCCAAGCAGGACCTGGTAACCCTAGCCTAAACAGATTTTATCAAATGTTATCTAACACCCATCTGTCACTACTGAGCAGATGCCAACACCACAGCACCTATATGACTAAGATTGTACAAAGAGATGACAAAAGGAATTTCCTTAAATCAAAGGATAATTCTGCAGTTTGGCCTTTAAAAAGAACACCGTACGTCTGGGCTGATGCCTGTTTTTCTTTGCTTAAGATAGTAACTTGTGTTGATTGAATAACCCAATGGCTTCTTTGCCAAAGTTAGTCCACATTCTATATATCACAAATATATCATTACGGTAATCTGAAGAAGTGAGCTGTGGCTCACGAAAGCTCATACCCTGCCAGAAAATATTTTTGTTAGTCTTTAAGGTGCTACTGGACTCTTGCTCTTTTCTACTACTGCAGACAAACATGGCTACCCACTGTGAATTATATCATTAATCTGAACTCCTTCACAGTGATACCCTTATTAAGTTTTGTACATGGTTTTAAAATGTAATCTTAAATTCACAGACTTACTTCTGAGTAAACACATTTCTTTAAAAATTGTTTGGAAACTTCAGTTGGTTGGAAATGTGGTTGACAATGCCATGTTATTGTTGGGGGCTGGAGCCAGTGTGGTGTAGTGGTTAAGAATGGTGGACTCTAATCTGGAGAACCGTGTTTGATTCCCCAGTCCTCCACATGAGTGGCAGACTTTAATTTGGTGAACCAGGTTTGTTTCCTCACTCCTCCACATGAAGCCTGCTGGGTGACCTTGGGCTAGTCACAGTTCTCTCATAACTCGCTTACCTACCTCACAAGGTGTCTGTTGTGAGGAGGGGAAGGGAAGGTGATTGTAAGCCGAGACTGATATGCCTCAATTACCTTCAATTGCCCAATAAAGTAATTCAGGAGAGGTTATCAGGATTAAACTATTCTTTTATTAGGCCAATAAAAGAGAAGCGCGTGTGGAGATGCCCTTAAAAGTGTCAGAGCATTCCCACCCAGAACAAAGAAAGACATCGTGCTTTATAGACTTTAGGATGGGGGGCAGTAATCAGAATTGCGTATAACATCAGAGCCAATACACATTAGATTTGTGTGTGTGTGCGTGTGTGTGTGTATACAACCATTAGCATATCCTATTAGTGTGGTCTTGAGGCCGAATAGCAAAAGGAAAGAACGGACCAAAACAGGTTTGACTTGATGCGGGGATGAAGCATTTTTTCCCACAAACTTGAAGCAGTCATGAAAAATCAAAAATTAGCAGCGTTGCAAAACAAAAGTGAAACCGCTTCAAACCTCCGTGAAAAAATGACCAATGGGCAGGATGGAAGATAGCTGGTCCTGGAGGTCTGAGACATCATTATGCTTCTGCATACTGTGGAACTAACTGCTGCAGATCAAATTGCTATTAAAGGGACAGCAACAGGGGCTCGTTCAAAGTTTAACAACCTAATTTGTTATTATAAATGCTTCCAGCTTGTAGCTAGGATTGCCAGGGCTGCCAACTGTCTGGAGGAAAAAAAGATCCTGTTCTTTTAATAGAGGCTTAAGGAAGTGTTATTTACTGGGTGATTTTACATACCAGATGATGTTATTTATCTCCATGCCATGAAAAGCTACAGCTTCCCATTTCCACAGATTGAGCCTCTATTACAGGACATTTTTCTCCAAGCCTGATGGCTGCCCTAACTGTAGCTAAGGTGTGACGAGTGGTGTGGGTGAGGCGCCTGTTTGGACTACTGGTAGGGTAGGGGGCCATAATAGGCTAGACAGGGGTCTCCCTTTCATGTTGGGTATCCTGCAGTAATGAAGCAGCCAATCCCAAATCAGGTAACTCGCTTTTCATTGCTGTGCACAGGTGCTCCAATACAGTCAGCAGGAATAGGTACTTCACTTCCCTGTGTGTAGGCTCCAACTCCCTGGTTGCCTCTATCCCCAACCACCCCCAACTCCACTTAACCGCAGACTTAAGAGCCCTCCCTAGCAATAAGACCTGTCCCCTCATTCTATTCTCTACCCACTGAGCCCATCACCTGTGCAATCCAAATGGCACCCCTTCACCACCGAGATGGCCAATGAGCCCCATCCTACAGCACTGGTTGCCAGCCAAATACAACCCACAGGATGGTCAGTGGCCTCAGGCTTCTCTTTGTCCCCCACTGTCCAAATCCCCCCTTGGCTGTAGCCTTGTCCTGTGCGGAAGGGAAGGGGCCTCTTGACCCCTCTGTCACACTAGGAATGTGACCTGTATCTCTAACTGGGCTCCCTCTGACAAGTACATGACAGAAAGAAATGCAACAGAATATTTGCTGTCTGAATCTGCTCAGTTAAAAATTGGTTTTTCAAATGTTGAATTTGCTGTTGGCAATTTATGTCAGCATTGAGATCCAAACCAGGTTGTACTTGAGCACAACATAGAGAAGTCATGAAAGCAAGTAGGCATGGTCAAGAATTCTGGGAGATCTCCAGGCCCCACCTGGAGGATAATCTTTGGATTGGCTATGGGGAGTGCCTATATAGACATGCCCTTCATCACAATGATGAGGTGGAAGACAGAGCTAAGCTCTGCTTTCAAACACAACTGCCATTGCTCCTGCACTTTTGCACAGATTCAAAGGGAAATAAAGGGGAGGAGCAGGGTATGGGAAAGGTAGTAGGGAACACAGCAAGAGCTGGAGCATGTGGATGCCATTATCACACAGTTCTGTACCCTGCTGCTGTCATGGCTCGGGCACGTTTTGACCCCCCCCCCCGGATGGGTACAACCTTAGTCTGCAATTTCGATTGGCAAGCTGTATCTGTTCACAGATCAGAACTGTTCCCATGAGCTTCATGAACATCAGTCGTACTAAGTCAGTATGCCTGATGCTAAAATCTCGTTCATCTGGAAGTGTACTTGGAAGTACATATCTTTATATATTGAGGTTGTGAGGAGGGACGGGGTTTAAAAATCAAACATTTTCAAATGGCTTTGAAATTTAAAAGACAACTAAGTCCAAATGCTGACACAGTACAGAAGCAGGATAATTAGCTGATAGGCTAAAATAATCAATATGATGGCAGAGGGAGGAAGCAGGGGAGGGAAATTTCATCTAAGGTTTCCTATGGTGGGAAGATGTGGAGACAGCCTCTCTTTAGATCTTGCTGTATGCCTATGCTGTTAAGCTGTTTTCCTTTCCCAAACATGGGTCCTTACATATCATCCGAGTTTATCATAGTACAACCGAGTTTTGAGGACTATTTGTCACTTTAGCCAATGGGTAGTTTCATTCTCTTGAATGAGAAAGAAAAGAACTTGGTTGAGTCTGCGCTCCTCAAACTGGAAATAAACAGTTGTGATCTGATAAAAGCAGCTCTGTTGCTACAGGCTGGAAAAGGAAGTCTCCTCCTTGCAGGAAATGTCACTTGAAATACCTTTCTCTAATCGTCTCAGCCATCTTTCTTCCTTCTTGGAAATCTTGGCGGCCAACCCTCTGATCGTGGAGTCAGTTGGCCTGAGTTCTATTTTTGAATCAATCCTTCAGAAATGCCGAACTTGACAGTAGAGAGCTCGTGACATCCGCAGTTTTTCTTTAGGCAATGGCTAAGAGGGTCATGTTATTGTGCGGGCTTTCTTTTCTCCTTTCAAAGCCACCAAAAATCATGAGCTTGAATCTGCATGACTGCCACTCCCGATACACCCCCCGGAGAGCACTACGTCCAACAGATGCCAATCTACTGGTTGTCCCCAGCCCGATAAGTATCCAGCTGTCCTCAACCAGAGTCAGGGCTTTCTCGGCCCTGGCCTCGGCCTGGTGGAACTCTCTCTCAGATGAGACCAGGGCCCTGTGAGATCTTACCCAGATCTGCAGGGCCTGTTAGAAATGTTCCGCCAGGCCTATGGTTGAGGGCATCAACAGTTTTCTATCAGAGCTGGCCTCCTTACCTCCCCCCCATGTTCTTTTCCATTAAGTGGGGGAGCCTGGTTGCTCCTCCCAAGTTGGCCAAGACCCTGTACGCCAAACCTGAGCACCATCTTATTTCTGTTTTAATTGAATTTTAACTGAAAATCTGATGGTTTAAATTAATACTGTATGAACTGAATGTTTTATAGTATGCTTTGGTGTATGTTAATGTTTACCCATCCTGAGCCTGGCTGGGATAGGGTGGGATATAAATCCAAATAAATAAATAAATAAATAAAGTTGCCATATTTTGTTCTGTGGAGATAAAAAACAAGGCCAAGGCCGATGGTGCAAAATAAGTAAAAAAATATTTTATTACTCTTGCGAAATTTTGCATGGCAGCAATGAAAATTCGATGCCATAGAACAGCCTCTTAGCGCAATTGACAGATGTGTCCCAGCTGTAATTTTCTTTTTAAGTGTTATAAGACTCGGACTGTAATTCTTTGTTTGTAAGATTTTATTAGCCCATGTTTTCTGTTTTATCTGGCTAAGTGCCGTGAATAAATTATCTATCTATCTATCTATCTATCTATCTATCTATCTATCTATCTATCTATCTATCTATCTATCTATCTATCTATCTATCTATCTATCTATCTATTTTATTACTCAGTTAAAATTCCCTACACATTTCGCCCACGAGGCTTCTTCAGGGGAATCTGTTAGTTGCAGTGGTTTTTCAAAGAAGAGTATAAGATCAGTTGAAGCAGTTTCACTATGGTCTGTGGTCAAGCACATTTGGCAGATTTCTGAAGCACACAATTTGTTCATTTTCTAAATGTGCCTTTCAATAGAGAACTCCACCAGCTGCAGCATCTCCACTCACTCTGCAACCCTGTGCTATCAAAGTTTTCACTTCATGGCTTGAGATAACATTTTTACTTCACACTTTAAAAACAACAACAAGCAGCCCTAAAAAGAATTCTGGGTAACTCAAAGCTTGTACACTGTTTTGTGACATTTTAGTTGGTCCTAATAAAAGTTACTGCGTCCCTTTTGTTTTTGGATTTTGCTTTAGGTCAGTGCAGCTACCTGCAACGTCATTCACCTGTATCTTTGAACCAGGCCTTAGACTGAAATTGCAAGTACATTGTAAAACACATGAAAGTTAAAACGTGATCAAAAAGAAGGCTTCCTGCATGGAGGTGTATGACGCACCCCCTTTTCAACCACTTCAATATCCCACTCTCTCAACCCAGCCGTATATGCTGAGGGAAAAGCGTTGGCCTGAGTGTATTTATGAGGAGATTATTTTCCTTCTCCTCCAGTCCCACACCCGTATTTACCTCAGTGAGAAATAGGAGACAAGAGGCTTTTTAACTTAAACAGACAAAACAGGGAAGTTTATTGAACAGAACTCACAGAGATTGGTTTTCAAGAAAAGGCAGAAATTTGGAGGGAAAACTCAAGTCAGATTTATATACGCAAGATTACTTCAGAGAAATAGCTTAGATGTTTTCTTCACTCAAGTTCCTTTCGTTCCTAGTTTCAAGCTTAGTTCTATCCCTCAGAACTATTATTCAGACTTTCAGACTCTCAGTCTCTGTCATTCAGCTTCAGACTCTCAGACTGTTCCCAGCGTAGCTCTCTCTGACTACCCCACCTCAGTGGCTGTAATCCTCCACACCTTCCTGCTACCAGAATAGCTCTACCTCAGAGACTCATTCCCCTTGTGACTTGAGAATGGGCCCTCTCTAACCCAATTCTCACTCCTGTCACTACCACAGGTTGTGTGTGTCAATAGCTTCGGCTTTCACAGAACCCCTCAGGTTCACAGAGTACAGTTTGGCTTCCGCTTAGTCTTGCTACCAAGCTTCCAATCTAACACAGCCCTCTCTGGCCGGTCCCAAGCTTCGACTCTCTTCACAGCCTCCTATCCAGGCTGGGTCCCAAGCTTCGAATGCTTTCTGTCTCTCAGAGCTCAGAGTGTCAGCTCTCTGGCTCCACCCACTCTTGGTCTGTCAGCTCTTGCTGCTGATTTACCCCTTATCCATCACAAGGTGAATCAAATAAATTTAGCCTTTCTGGGTTTTGCGCATGTACACCAACAGGAGAGGTATGAAAAGTGCTTCAAGCAACACATGTGAATTCACTGTCAGGTTAAGATTCTGAGAGGGTAAGCCATGGAGGACTAAATCTTTAAGTAGGGACTTGTCCATTTGGTGAGGGACAATGGGGAGAAGTCCAAACTCTGAAAACTAAGGTAAAGATGGGCTTTTAAATGCTGCAACTTACCCTAGCTAAACATCATTTAGGATAAGTACCGAATTTAGGGTGAGAGGATTGTGTGTTTTCACCTTTTCTTTATATCCTTGTTCAGACTGATACTTGAACACACTGTGTATGTTCTTTTTGTTTTTGTATATTAAACTTCTTTATATTTTGACTGCTTTAAGCCTGATCTCTGTAAACACACTAGGCCTATTCATTCTTGCTATCCAAAGAGTAGTAAAGGGAAGGGGCAACAGGAGAGTAGGTGGAGCTTCTAAATAGCAACACAGATACAGAGCGCTGGATATGCAAATCTGTCTGGCAGGGGATCACAGATATGCTAGTGGACTTCCGCTAGGGCAACGGTGTGAAGCAGTCGTCTCCCCCGGGGCTCCGGGAGGGGAAACCAAGAACATCGTAAATAAGGGGGCTAACGTGTCCCCGATTCCTAAACAGTGGAACGGGTATCAGGAAATCTCCTGCAGCCTCGTAGTGTGGTTAACTCCTGGAATCTCTGAGATTTACGACTTGGAGACCCAGTAGCAGTTCCGCCCGCTAAGGAGTAATAAATCGCCGAAGACGTCTTCTTGGAATTTTGGAACTAATTGGCTTCACTCCCCCCTATCTATCTACATCTGGCAACTATACAAGTAAATATACCTGCTCTTCTGAAATCTGAGTAAGTTTGAAAGAACTCTTTTGTTTTACCTGGATTTGGAAGTCTCAGGAAATTGCTAAGCTTATCTGTTGAATCTGTATCTCTCCACTCAATCTTTAAATGACTCTTTAAAATCAAGAAAGGATCAGATAACTCGGCAGGAACCTTATCAAATTGATCAGTGGGAAGACATAACAACTAAGATTTTTGAAAGATGCCTCAACTACCAATCAGGAACTATTAAGTACTAAGGGGAGGGAGGGGTGGAAATCCCCCCCAACTCAAGGGCAGTCTTTTTAATTAACTAAAACCTTCCTGCCACGTCCTTCCTGGAAACAGTTTATCATCGTGAGAAAGTGAGAGAACTTGGAATCGGAAGTCTGATATCAGTGTGTAACCGGTAAATGATTCCCAAGCTCCTGACTACAAAGAAGGAAGGTTTATGACTTTGATTCCTGCAGTACCTCCTTGTTATTCATCTCGAATCTGCCTGGATTTCACTAACTGAGCTTTAACAGGAAACTTTGGAGGTGCAATCATGGCACTCATGGCAAATATGATTAAACAGATGGAACAATTCATGGATTTGATGAACACTTCATTTCAAGGTCTTATTCAGAAACTGGACATCGTCTTAGAAGAAACTAAAGAAATAAAAGCCTATTCACCTCAATGAGATCAGAGGAGGCTCCAAAAGGCTTTCTGGCTGATAAGAGAGACAAAGAACAAAGGGATCCTGCAAAAGACATGGGGAATCTTACAAAGCAACCTGCAGCAATTCATTGGATAATAATGGACTGGAAAGGGATTGATTTTGATTTTTACCATCTGGATTTGTCTGATGATCTTTTCAAAGTGACCGATTTTGACTTGTGCTACCTGGATATGTCTGATGGATTTTACAACAGCTGTTTGGAGGATTTGAGGAATAGAAAAACTGGGTCAGTCAGGATCTCCTTTTTTGAATTTGGGATGGAAGATAATGCAACATGGTTCTACTACGCTCCATCTGCAGAAAAGAATTCACCAACAATCTCCAAGGATGCCCTCCGTCAATTACTGCTAATGTGGAAAAGAAAGAAATGCTGGAAATTCAGGATAAAGAGACTAATTTAAAAGAATCTGGTTTTTCTGCTGGTTAAGATTGACAAGCAATTGATTAAAAGGATTGGCTATAATGGAAATGGAATTACATAAAATATTAATCTACTAGGAATGTTATGCATTAAATGAGTGTTAGGGAGAAATGGAGGATTTACAAATTAATTAATTTTCAATAGAAATAATTACATGCTTTTTACTATACTAATCCATTTTTTAGTAGGGAGATTTAATATTTCTTTCCTTTTTTATCATTTTTTCTTTTTTCTCCTTTTTATGTGATATTATTAATTTAATTCTTTTCTTTTTTCTTTCTCTTTGGTTCTGTTATAGAAAATATAATATTTAAATGATTAATGATTAATGAATATTAACAATGATATTAGGATTAGAAATTTATGCAAAAGAGATTATAAATTCATTGTAGGATGGAGGGAGAAGCAGGGGAAGTCCAATTTTTTATTCTACATATGTTATTGTTAAACATTTTGATCAATAATTTTGGAAAATATTAAAAAAATCTTTTTTAAAAAATATATGTTAGTGGCAATGGTTACAACTCAGTTTAGTTTTGATACCCCCCAGGAGCAAGGGAAAGTGCACTGCTGTTGGGTGGAAACGTGAGATGGCTGCAGGGGTATCTAACCTTCTGGTACCTAGGGAATGGAATGTGTGAGTTCCTATGCAATGAAAAGTTACATACAAGTGGCTTGCTTTTCTTCAGTGAAGAGAAGCCGCAGCTGATGAAGTTGTTTCCTGTGAGTAACATTTAAAGATATAGAAGCTCTGTTTAGAGCTTGCTGCTCTAATTAGGGATGTGAGAAAAGTACATCACTGGCTGTGAATTACTACAACCATTGCTGAGAATTTCTCATTTGGCAGCCAAAAAGCTGCAGCGAACCCACTCCTACACATGCACACTTGAGCAGTAACAAAATGTCAGCCAGACATTACAAAGGGACTTAAAGGGGGTGGGTTTATCTGACATTTTCTAATGGGATATTTAGATTCAGAAAGATGTTTTAATCCAAGTGTTCAACTTGTAGCCTGCACGATCAAAGCCGTTACCTTCCTTCTGTTGTTTGGGGTGGGACACAGTCAGGTTTGGCACTGCAAGCATTCCAAAATCAATAATTAAAAAACAAGCCTCCCCATGTGTAACTACAGCGACTTTAAAAAACAAATCTTGCTGTCATCCAAGGAATGTGCATTAAGACAAAAAGGAAGAGAATATGGTACTGTTATAAGACCACTGTCTGCAATGTGATCAGTAGGGTTGCCATGTCCATTTTTGCTATCGGCAGGAGATTTTTGGGGCAGAGCCTGAGGAAGGCGGGGTTTGGGAGGGGAGGGACTTCAATGCCATAGAGTCCAATGGCCAAAGTGGCCATTTTCTCCAGGTGAAGTGATCTCTATCGGCTGGAGATCAGTTGAATTAGCAGGAGATCTTCTGATATTACCTGGCAGTTGGCAACCCTAGTGACCAGTGTGAACGGATGGCCTACTGGACTGGAGCAAGCTTAGGGCCCGTGGCAACAAAAGCAAATGTTCCTTTATGATTCTGGATGTTTCCTCTGCGGGGGATGATTGTTAGGAGATGATTCCCCAGTGTTCAAGCAGCCACAAGAGCCTGGAAAAGGGAATCCTCACGCAGATGTAGGGAATGGGCAGATATGTGTGTGTGTGTGCTAGAATCTTCTCCTGGATGTGCAAGTTTTCCATTTGCCAGGAGTCTTTCACATGTATTATGTGAGGGCTGTACCACACCCCCTTTCTGATTATTTAGATCAACTCCCAACCTCCTCCTATGTAGACTGTTGAACACATTTTTCTGTGCCTTGCCTAAGGTTGCCAATCTCCATATCGGGCCTGCAGTTCTCCCAAAATGACAGTGGATCTCCAGATCACAGAGATCAGTTCTGCTAGATCAAATGGCTGCTTTGCAGGTTAAAAGGCATTATACACTGCTGAGGTCCTCCCCAAACCCTTCCCTCCTCAGGCTCCAACCCCTCAAATCTCCAGGAATTTCCCTACCCAGAGTGCGCAGCCCCAGTTTGTCTCACTGTCCATTCCTTTATGTTAAGCAGTGAGTAAAGACAGAGAAAAAGGAAGTGGTGCAAATGCTTGTGAGATGGAAGATGGTGAGAAGAAACAAAGTGAGCAGGGTTACTAACTGAGCAGAAACCATCACTCCCTTCCTGAGCTGGTAAAGCATGGGGATAAGAAACATCACATGCTGTTGTCTAAGATTGTCAACAGGCCTGGAGAAAAACATCCTCTCCCTGTAATAGAGGCAGTGTGTGGAAATGGGCAGTTGAAGTTTTTCATTGCATGGAGGTAGAGAACATGACCTGTTAACCAACATCCCATCAATCCTCTGTTAAAGGGACAGGATGTTTTTCTCCTAGCCAGTTGGCAGTCCTACTAAAAACAGCATGATGGCAGTTTACCTTGAGGTGACACGTGAGCATTGCTAAAAGGGAAGGAGCAAATCTGATGCAAGTTCCAATTGCTTTGCACTACTACAGTTGACACCCATGTACAGGGCATCCCTAAACACAGAGACAATTGGTTTCAGTCAGAAGGGTTTAACTCTGGGCTTTTCCACATGCTTGACTTACTCCTGGTTTTCTTCGCAGATGATCCACAAGCACTGAAATCAGTTGGAGCAGGGGTTTTCCACACGTCTGCCCTCCTTGTGCATTTTCACGCCTGTGGAGTCAGTTTATTTTCTTCAGCATGTGTAATGATAGTTGTATTGTAATATTGTAATGATAGTTAAAGCAGTTTCTGTCAGAGTAACAAGTTGCCCATAATAATCTGACAGAGACAGCTGACAGGTAGCTGTCAGATCAGAGGCATCTAGGATGATGCAAGAGGCAGCAATAGCCTTGCAGGTTCTAGGGTGAACTGCAACTAACCGGTTTGAAGCAGTAAGGATGATGTAATACTGTGGCCAGGTCTGCAGGTGGCCTTATTGGTTTCAGGGGGAGTTCTGTATATAAGCCTATGTAACTGTAACTCTGTGTTGGGAAGCTTGGTGGAGAGAAGTGTACGTGACAGCTTGTCTTTTGTATCTGTGCACTGTAAATTAAACAACACTGTTTTCTATAAAGCAAGGAGTTCTGGTGGTGTGTCCTGGATAACTGCTAATCCGCCTGCTTCCACGTCAGGGTTATGGGCCCAGATTCGCTACACTGTGCAGGTTACGTGTAGTGGTAGCACAATTAAGTTTCCAGGACGTCCAGAGGCTTTTGGAACAGTGAGTGATTGAGTGGAGAGATAGCTCAATCTGCAGTCCCAGTGGAGAAGCTCAACGCTGACAACTACAGCATTTGGTCAGTGAGAATTGAGCATTACCTTAAGAGAGAAGGTTTATGAGATGTTGTGCTGCAAACCCCCGCTGATGATGATGATGAAGGGCAAGAGAAAGATAAGAAGGCACTTGCCAATATAATTTTGACTGTGGGGGATAGCCAGCTTGTATATGTTGCCAGCAAAACCTTTGCAAAGGATGCGTGGGCGTCTTTGCGAGCCGTTTATCGCAGACTCGGCTGGAACTATACTGGCACTAATGAGGAGGCTGTACAGGACTAAATCATCTTACATGCCTGCCTCGGAGCATTTGAGAACTCTGGCAGAATTGTTTCGGCAGCTAGAGTTGAGAGGAAAGAATGTCTCAGACGAGGATAAAGTATACATCATTCTGGGTTCCTTGGATGCAAGTTTTGATGTATTGGTGGCCTCTCTGGAATGCATGGCTGTGGAGCAGCTTACGTGTGATTACGTTACTGGAAAAATCCTGGAAGACGAGGAGCGTCGGCAGGAGGGACGGCTTCAGAGGACAACCCAGCTGAGAATGAGTCACCCCATGATGGATAGAGCAGCGTCTCGTCCATCTTCGGAGACCTCAGCCCAGGAGTTTAACAACCCAGATTTTCACCCCTGGCAGCAAGGTAATTTACAGTCTACGCCGAGGATCTCAGCCCAGTGGCGGATTCAGCCTGTAAGTGGGAGTGAAGTCTACTCTGCGCAGAAGTCGTTGAAGCAAGGTCGTGGAACGGACCGGAGGAGTGACGTCTTCAATCAAGAGGGGGAGGACTGTGTGCTCTTTGTGAGGAAATGTTATTCCTGTGGCAGCACTCAGCACCTCAGAAGGGATTGCCCCCAATTAAAGAAGAAGACGGCTAAGAAACAATTCCAGACTGCCACACACACAGCTGTAGTGCTGGCAAAGACTAATAAGGGTAAGGATTTATGGCTGGTTGATAGTGGAGCTAGCAAGAACTTTGTTAAAGATAGCTCCTTACTGTCAAACACAAAGCAGTCTGCTAAAACGCATGTCAGCCTGGCAGACGGGAAACGTTTAGAGGTCCAGTGTGAGGGCAGCCTAAACTTTCCAGAATTGAGCCATACGTTCCAGAATGTGCTCTGCGTACCTCTCCTGGAAAATAATTTGCTAAGCGTATCTGCCTTAACCAGGGCTGGTTTTTCTGTGCAGTTTAAAGGAAACTCCTGCCAGATAAGCAGAGAGGGAGACACGCTGTTGCAAGGGCAATTAAAGCAGGATGTTTATGTTGTGCGCAGAAGGGCTGGGGAAGCCACAAGCACAGTGGGAATTTTAAACAAAAATCCTCATCCAAAGTGTGTGCATTTGTTACATCAGCGTTTAGGCCACGCCTCATTTTCAACAATACAGAAAACCCTGAGCTTGCTAGGGGAAAATGAGGTGAGGCTAAATAAATGTAATAATTTTCTTGATTGTACTGTATGTAAATCTGTAAAGAGCAGGAGGTGTCCAGTGGCCAAAGTCAGCCAGAGGGTGACAGGCAGACCCTTAAAAATTGTCCATGTAGATATCTGTGGCCCCTTCCAAGAGAGTGTGTTGGGGAACAGATGGGCTCTGGTTCTGGTTGACGACCACACGGGGTTTGGCTGGGTTTATCTGCTCAAGCACAAGAGTGAAGCTTGTAAAACAATCAAGTACTGGGTGAACAGAGTGGAAAGGCAGCTAGGTTTGCCAGTTGCCAAACTCCAGTCGGATTGTGGTGGAGAGTTCTTGTCAAATGAGTTAGCCCAGTGGTTAGAGAGCAAAGGGATTCAGCACAGACTTGCTAACCCTTGTGTCCCCCAGGAAAATGGAGTTGCAGAGAGATGGATAGGATATTTAAAATCCATCATGCAATCTCTGTTGGAGGACGCTAATCTAAAGCCTAGGTTCTGGGCAAAGGCAATTAAGGTTTCTAATTACTTCATTAATAGGTTGTGGACTTCAAGCATTGATAACATCCCCTATACGGTTTTGTATAAAAAGAATCCATCCTTAAAGCATTTGAGAGTGTTTGGTGCCAAGGCTTGGGTGGATATACCTTTAAAGCCTAGGAGGGGAGGCAAAAAGTCCAAACCACTTTTGTTCCTTGGGTATCAGAATGCTGCAAAGTCTTACCGTTTTGCTGATACATACAACAGGATAACAATTAGCCATTCTGCTACTTTTGGAGAGTCATTCAACTGGGCAAGGTTGCATGGCTCAGATAAGGTGCCTGACATGATATCTCTTCCAATTAATGAGCAGCTGGAAGCCAGAGATAACAGTGGTTCTCCAGCAAGGGCTACAAGAAGGGAGAGTGTAAGGTCTGAAACTTCAGAAGGTTCTCCAAGAAGGGAAAGTGTAAAGTCTGACACTTCAGAAGGAGAGAGTTCTGAAGAGACTGAAGTCAGGAGGTCTGAACGCAGCACCAAAGGTGTGCCGCCTACAAGGTTTGGTTTTGATGACTGTGATTGCATTTGCAATATGGATGCTGAGAGCTATGAACCTGGGAGCTATGAGAGTATATTAGCTGACAATGAAAGAGATAAACTATTGTGGTTCAGAGAAAGGAAAACTGAACTGGAAGCATTGCAATAGCACAAGGTATTCTCACACTAATCTACCAGGTGGCAGTTTGTAAATTGGCTGCACCTGGATGTGAGACTGTGAACTCAGCTCTGATAATGAGCAAACAGCCTGGTTAAATGCACCTTTAAAAGAACAAATCTTTATGCAGCAAATTCCTGGCTTTGAGTTAAAGCAGGAAAGCATGGTCCTGAGGCTAAACAAGGCATTGTATGGTTTACATCAGTCAGCAAGAGAGTGGAATCATTGCCTGACTGAAGCCATAAAACAATTGGGATTCAAACAGAGCGTGTCAGATTCATGTTTGTTTTCTAAATGCTCAGGACAGAAGGAGGTCTTTGTGATGTCGTATGTTGATGATTTGTGTCTGATGGCTAATAATAAAAGTGACATAGAACAGTTTGAAAAGCAATTAGGAGAACACTTTAAACTGAAATGTCTAGGCAAAATTAGTAATTACCTAGGAGTAAAAATAAGCAGAGATGAAGATGGGATGTTTTCTTTGTCTCAGCCTGACAAGATACAACAGCTACTGGAGAAGTTTAAAATGGTAGATGCAAATGTTGTGGACTCTCCTATGGTAACAGGATATGTGAGTGGTGAAACAGAAGCACAGGCAGAATGTGACAAGACTATGTATCAGTCTTTGGTGGGAAGCCTGCTGTATCTCACAACGTGGTCTAGACCAGGCATTCATCAGGCTGTGCATTGCCTGAGTAAGAAATGTGTGTCACCAACAGTAACTGACTGGAAGGCAGCAAAGAGGGTGCTAAGATACCTGAAAGGATCTATGCACAGGAAGCTGTGCCTGAGAGTTTGTGATAGGGAGCTGGTTGCCTATTCTGACGCATCGTGGGCGGATCAGGGTAAAGCAAGGTCTACCACAGGGTATGCGCTGTATTTGGGCAGAACTCTTATTCACTGGAAATCAATTACTCAATCATTTGTTGCAATGAGTACTTGTGAAGCTGAGTACAGCGCAATCAATGAAACAATAATACAGTTGGAATGGTTCATGTATTTGTTAAAAGAACTGAATGTAACTGTACCTGTACCTGTAAAGATATATACTGACGATGCTGCAGCAATGCAATTGGGAAACGAGCAATGTTTCAGAAGCAAAAGCAGACATATCCGGATTAGATATCAGAATGTGGCAGATGCTATAAACAGAAATCAAGTATATATTGAAAAGTGTGCAGGTGAAGAAAACATAGCTGATCTGTTTACTAAGACAGTAGATAGTAACAGATTTCAACAGTTGGTAAAATTATTATGACAACTTGAGAAGGAGTGTCAGAGTAACAAGTTGCCCATAATAATCTAACAGAGACAGCTGACAAGTAGCTGTCAGATCAGAGGCATCTAGGATGATGCAAGAGGCAGCAATAGCCTTGCAGGTTCTAGGGTGAACTGCAACTAACCGGTTTGAAGCAGTAAGGATGATGTAATACTGTGGCCAGGTCTGCAGGTGGCCTTATTGGTTTCAGGGGGAGTTCTGTATATAAGCCTATGTAACTGTAACTCTGTGTTGGGAAGTTTGGTGGAGAGAAGTGTACGTGACGGTTTGTCTTTTGTATTTGTGCACTGTAAATTAAACAACACTGTTTTCTATAAAGCAAGGAGTTCTGGTGGTGTGTCCTGGATAACTGCTAATCCGCCTGCTTCCGCGTCAGTTTCTCTAAATTCCAAGTTTTCATTAAAAAAAAAAGAAGGTAAGTCTCTATACCATTCCCTGACAGAGATATAAGGAAAAAATCATATCTCCATAAGGGATAGGGATAGAGACTTACGTCTTTTAAAAATGAAAGCTGGGAATGCAGAGAACCCACTTAATCTATCATTACAACAGTATATTGCGACATCAATATTTTAGTGCCTTTAAAAAAATAATAAAACCACTCATCTTTGGGGAGGAAGGAGAGGGAGTGGTTTGATTACAGAGACAGTCTAATCATCAAAAAACATGGACTGTAGGTGGGTGGGAGTGGGTGAGATAAATAAAACTAACAGAAACATTATGCACAGGGAAAAAGCTGACTCAAAATCAGAAAAAGAACTAAGTAAAAGTTGTCTCAAAAGAACCGGGGGGAAAAGTGTGTGTGTGTGTGTGGAAGTGAAAACTAAAGGCACAAAAATGTATCAAAGCAGTATGGGGCCAGAACTGATGGAAAAAACCATGCGGAAAAGCCCTCTGTGTAGGACTGCACTGTTAACTGGCCCCACTCCTGCCCCTCCACAACAGTTTGACAAGCAGAAACAGAGCTGGTGACAGTGCTTCTCGCAGCTTAAAAATGGTTGGTTAATAGGCCACTTTCTGCAAATTTTGTTTACAAGTGCAGACATCATTCACACTCCTGGCTATACTTCAGCATGAATCAAACTGCTCGGCTTTAATTAGGTGTGTGCGCTCACAAGTGTGGATTACATCCTTAAGAATCTTAAACTGTCTAAATGAATTAGAGTGACGACTTGATTCTGAAGTACAGTACAATCCACACAATACTACCTGCACACCATAGCCCTACATAGAGAGGATTTTTCCATTAGCAAGGAATTTGTTTCTGAACTTTTGTCCCTTGCCGGTGTCATTGAAGGCTGCTAACCTTCAGTTAAGAAGAGTCCCGTGGCGCAGAGAGGTAAGCTGCAGTACTGCAGTCCAAACTCTGCTCACAACCTTTGTTCAATCCCGACGGAAGTCAGCTTCAGGTAGCCGGCTCAAGGTTGACTCAGCCTTCCATCCTTCCAAGTTCGGTAAAATGAGTACCCAGCTTGCTGGGGGTAAAGGGAAGATGACTGGGGAAGGCACTGGCAAACCACCCCATAAAAACAAACTCTGCTTAGGAAACGTCGGGATGTGACGTCACCCCATGGGTCAGGAATGACCCTGTACTTGCACAGGGGACCTTTACCTTTACCGTTTAACCTTCAGTTACTCTGAGGAGAAACCAACCTCCAGAATCAGATGCTTTGCTAATAGAAAACACTTTTCACATAAGGCTACTAAGAAGGCTTGCCAGATCCTCCCTCCTGATGGGTGGGAGGTTTTAGGCGGTGGGGCTGGGGCAGCTGTGTGTGCACGCACCTGCTGTGTGTGCACCCACATGATGATGTCACTTCTGGTTTTACTTCCGGAAGCGCCTCATCACCACGGCCAATTTGATAATATACAGCTTTCGTTCTATTTGATATTATCTAGCTATGTACCTCTGCATTTTTAAAAAACATTTTTCAGCATTTAAATTTTAATTGTATTTTGTACTTTTTTTAACTCTATATTATTCAGTTATGTAAATTCAATTTGTTTGATGGTCTATGACTGCAAATAAAATGATGATGAATTGACAAGATTGGGCTATCCTATGCCACCTTCCCTCCCTTCAGTGGGGCTTACTCCCAGCAAAATGCCTTTAAGTTTGCAGCAAAAACCTGCAGCTCAGACTCAGGCTGTCACTTGGTTCAAGAGAACTTGGTTAATTGATTGTATGAGTTTGAATCAATAACAACTGCATTATTCTGCATGACTACAATAATCGTTATAAAGAAAAAAATCTTTGTTGTTAGGTAATGCGCAAGTACATCACAGCAGCAACCATTTTACAAGAGGGGTTCCTTCACCATGTGCACAAGAGAGGAGAAAGAAGAGTATCTGCACAGCATTTTTTGAAGAACTAGTATCAAACATAATTTACAATTTATAAAACATCTGATCTCTGATTAATTGAGGTCACTTCTGAAGCAATCCTAAAGTTGTGTGATCCAGTATTTGACTGAATTTCAACAAGTTCTGATTAGAAGTAAAGTCCAAACGTTTAATAGCAAAGATGAATGACAAATGGTCTCCACTAGGGAGAACAAAACCTTCACCGCTTTCCATAATAAGTTAGATGTTCTTTAATAACTGTGTTATTTAGCCGTATACTTGTCTTAGAGCTGTCTGGAAAAACTGTCCCAGATTGTTTATTCTAGAGGGCTATACCACAGGATCATGTTGATGTCCTCCCAATTTCTACAGAAACAAATTCCAGTGAGGTAGACTTGACTGTCTGCTGCAGCAAAAACAAGAGAAAAGGTATGTAGATTCACTTCACTGCTTCTGATGAAGTGGGCTTCATCACAAAAGTTTATGCTATCATAAACATGTTAGTGTTTAAGATTCTACAAGACTTCTCTGTCAATCTCTTGCATGAAACTAGATACGTGTCTTCCCCATTCATGTATGAAATTGAGCATGTGTGTAGGTGTTTCACTTTTTAAAAAAACATTTATTTATTTATTTAGAGCATTTTAACCTGCTTTGCTTGCAAACCGATTCCAAGGCAATGATTTTATGAATTTAAAAATTCATAAAACAAATAAAGGCATGTAATTAAAAACAAGGTGGCATTGTGGAGTGCAACAGCTCTTCTAAATAATTCCACCTTCTGCAACTTCCAGAATCTCAATAAACATTTCAGCTGGGGTGAGAGACAGAATGAGAGACAGAGGAGGAGCTTAGTGAGAGGGAGTCTAGGGAGGCAGTTGGTCAGGGCAGCTGTCAGGTAAGTGCAGCAAAGTCGCTGAACAACTTCAGCAATGGATCACAGCAGTGTGGCTAGTGAGGGAGATGAGGCAGTAACATGCAAGGTCTGTGCCATGTTTGTATTCTTACCTGAGGGTAACAATAATTACACTTGCAGCAAGTGTTTTGCTCAGAAAGAGCTCCGAGGTAGCAGGAAGCACTTGAATCCCTGCCTCTTTACACACTGCTTCGTGATTGGCTGTGAGAGAAGCCAATCTTCTCTGCTTCCTCTGTTTGGCTATCTGCATGCTCCCCTGAAGAGGGGTTTGGAAAAGGGTGGGGCGGATCAGAACCAATGGGTTGAAATTAAATCAAAAGAGTTTCCGTCTAGACATTAGGAAGAATTTTCTAACAGTTAGAGCAGGCTTCCTTGGGAGGTGGTAAGCTCTCCTTCCATGGAGGTTTTTAAAGAATAGGTTAGATGGCCATATGTCAGCAATGCTGATTCTATAATGCTGAGGCAGAGGATGAGAGGGAAGGCATCTTAGCCATCTTCTGGGCATGGAGTAGGGGTCAGTGGGGGTTTGGGGGGGAGGTAGTTGTGAATTTCCTGCATTGGGCAGGGGGTTTGACTAGATGACCCTGGTGGTCCCTTCCAACTCTATGATTCTATTTCACTTTAATAGTGAAAACAGCATGCAGGAGAACAGCATGCCAAACCCTCCCATATCTTATTTTCACTCCCTTTGTTGCTTCAGGCATTCTTCTTTCTTTCTGGTTCTCTTTTGGTATTGAAGCCAGGAAGGGACAAAATAGGAAGGAAAGATGTGGTAGATTGGTACAATTTAGTGCTCTGCTCTATTGTGGTCCTTTTAGGTGAAAGACACCCCCTCCTTGCTTTATGTGGGAACCATGCAGCCACGTGAAAGGGCTGCCAGTGGTAGTTCTTTGTTTGGCCCTACCTCACTGATTAAACAAAAGTGTCTAGCATCCTCTCAATCATTCCCATACTCACCTTCTTCCTTTCATTTTCCTCACCAGACAGTGAAGACAAACGAGGACAGTGTGTACAGAGCTGATATTTCCCGCATCCATGTGTTGCACGCCCCCATCCCATATGCAAGCTGTGCTGGAGAAGTTAGGCAAGGAAGAAAACAGCACAAAAAATGGAGATTCTCTAAAAGCAGAGTGCAGTCTGACTTCCAACCATCCCTTTTTACTTGATGGTCCTACAGGTACACTGTAGAGTTGTGGTATGACTTAGGGATGGGGCACTGGGGTAGAAAGGGAGCCTCCCTGACCCATCCTGAAGAATTTCTGATCTCCAGCAGCTAGCAGCCTCCATCTAGCATAACCTCATAGTTAGGTCTACTCTAGTATATTTTCAGAATTTTTTCAGACCTGGCCAGTGGCCACAGTGTTTTATTCATTCTGAATTTCGGACATAATGAAATCTAGAATTATTGCCTCTAAATTAAATAAGTGTGTGAACCCCATAAATTACCCCCCCCCATGTTTCAAATACAAACATCATTTGGCAGGGCACTCCATAAGTACAGTGCTAAAAAGGCCCTGCCTCAAGTAACTACCCACTGTACTTAGGTGGATCATGCAGAAGGCCTCTGATGATAACTTGAGTAACTGGCTAGATTCATGTGAGAGAAGGCAGTCCTTGGGGTATGACAAGAAAGCTAAGCCATACATGTGGGGGGGGGGGAAATCCCTCATATATGCAACTGTTCTATGTGATTGAAAAGGGGTAGCCAGGTTAGTCTTTTATAGCAAAATAAAGCAAAAGTCCAGTAGCACATTAAAGACCAACACAATTTATTTCAATATGAGCTTTTGTGAGTCACTGTTCTCTTCCTGAGATAAGTGGAGGAAAAGCTTGATTTCCCTCTTTATGTCTTTAAGGTGCCGGTTCTTTTAGCTGTGTGGTCATTCTCTTTGAAGATAAAATTTCTTTCCTCTCAGAAGTAAAATAATGGGATTGTTCTAATGTCGTTTTGGAAGCTCTTTGGTAACACATCCTTTGAAGAAAAGACAACAGGCATTTGTCAGCTTCTTGTGTTTATTAATACATGTACGTAGATGTTCTGCCAAGCATATGGTTGAGGAAACATTGGGGGAAAAGATCAGCTGGCCTCCCCTCCATTCCCGTCCCTTCTCTCCTTCCTTGCTCACCCAGCTAGCTTCCATGGCACAAATGGGGATTTGAACCTGGGTTTTCCAGGTTCTAGTCCGACACCTTAACCACTACACCACACTAGCTCTCTTTCTTTACACTATAGAACTTCTTAGTCACTGAACTGGCTGGTCCACAAAAAATAATTCAGTGGCAAATTATGGCTATAGCGCAATGACAACGAATCATCCAGTACTCTGCACTGAACTGTGGTGGTGAATGGAACACATGAACATATTGTATGCTGTTTGGGGCTTAGGGATCCTGTTTTCGTAGCTGTAAGGTGCATTTGAACATATCCACATGCCAAGACCCACAAATCCGAGGTGGCCTCTGAGCAGAAATCTGTGCAGAACCATCTGTATGCATAATAGGTATACATGTAGGCTTGTGTGCAATGCCTTCACCACATTGGCCAACTTGTGACCTCACTGTGAAGTTTTCTTCCACTGTATTGTACCATCTTTTTTGAAGTGAAATTGACTATTTACTTGGGCCTAAAAGCACCAAATCACAAGCAGGGGAGGTTCACACGCAGATGCACTCTTATAGTCAAAAAGGGTGTTCTTAAAAAAGAAGTCTTCCCTTTCGATAAAGAATTGTTCAGTAACTTTTCCCTGAGCTAGCAAAATAAACAAACAAAAATGGCATGAGACAGAGGGAATAATGCTGTATATGTAAGAGTTGCAGTTGGGTCTTCTTGGAATTCTGTGAGAACAATATATGTTTTGAAGTGAAAGGAAGGGTGAGTTGGACCTACCTAAAAGTGAAGGTGAATGTAATATTCAAAGAGGTAATAGTGTCTCATGGTGTGAGCTCAGCATCTTTCCCTGCTTCAAAATTTTCATGATATATGTGTAGGCTTGCAAGCCTCCAGATGAGGCTTGGAGATCTCCTGAAATTACAACTCCACACTAAAGACATCCGTTCCCCTGGAGAAAATGGCTGGACAGTGGATTCTATGCGATGATACCCTGCCGAGGTCCCTCTGCGCCTCAAACCTGCCATCCCCAGGCTCCACCTCCAAATCTCCATGCATTTCCCAACCCACAGTTGGCAACCCTACTAGATGAGCATTCTGTGATGATGAATACTGGATAATATATTAGTTCTGTCTCTGTGCTTGCTTTGGGAGGGCTGCCCACATTTTAAGGTTTCTCCTTCCTCCTCTTCCTTGTGACCGTTTTCTTGGGCGTCCCTGCTGCCTCTTCAGCTTTCTTCTTCTCTTCCCGGAGTTCCTGGTATCGCCACCGAGGCAAGTTCAGGGTGTTCTGGGAGGATGTGGAGGGCTTTGGCAGCTTCTCTGCTGTTTGGGCAGGCGACTTGGTGAGTTTGATTTTTGGGATCCCAGCAGGGTAAATAATGTTGCGATGCAAGCGTAAAGGAAGGGATAGGAATTTCACAATGATACTGTGGGGTTTGTACGGCACCAAAACGCAGGTTGGCGTCATGAGTTGGCTGTTGCAAGAGGATTCGCCAGCCATGGATTTGGCATCAGGGTCTGGTGTGTACTCTTTGAGGATCTCTGGCACTGAGCGTCTCTGCTTGCCCACTTCTGGAGGACTGTCAGGACAGATGGTTTGGCAAGCAGTGGCCACAAAGGGACTGGCCAAGCAAGTGGTCATGCGTACCATGTGATCCATCACACCATCTGGCTCAGGATCACGTGGAATTGTGATAGTGAACATGGCAATGATTTTCTCCGACAGGCACTCGGCCCTGGATTGCTGCAGTGCTTGTGCCACCAGCTCAGACAGTGCAGGCCATTCAGGCAAGTACTTGTTACTGAATTGCTCGGCACATGGACGCTGCAGAAGAGATCGGATCCGCACAATGGTTTCAAAACGCCCAGTGAAGGCTGCCCATTCCCGTGCTGTCTTGTTTTTCAGTGGGTCCACAGCTGTCAGGTCAGCACCTAGGAGTAAATCACAAGTTAGATATCCAGTTTTGTTCCTTTCACTTTAATGGTGCCATGCTTTACAATGGCAGCCATAGAATCACATGGGCTGCCCATACCACAGACTCCTATGTGCAGGCAAGAAAGCAAGAAAGGTTACAGAAGGAGTTGCTGGCACTGAAGGCTATCAAGTTTATATACACATAGCAGAGCTGTTAGGACACCTTGAAGCTTGAGTTATTTTATTTTAAGCATAGGATTATGGAGGAAGGATTAGGAGGCTCTTCAGAGAACACGTATTCAATGGGCAATGAGATCATTGGACTAGAACAGCAGAACATCTAGGGTTGCCTTTACATTTTCACAGCTTCTGTTGCTCATTCCTCCTCCCATCCTGTTGTCTACCATCCCCATGGCTGTGGAGTGGGTGTACAGCAGGACTGGAGGAATAACAGGACAGAAAAGTGCAGCTGCCTTACCTCTGGTTGCATCAGGGAATTTAAAAGAACAACACACAGAGTTCTGGTTTATGGAGCTGGTAACTGCAAGCATTGCAGAACCTGAGTAGATCAATGCAGGCCCTTAGGACAGTAAAGTGCCAAAGAAATTCAAAAGGTTACAGGTTGGTAAGAACATTTGGATTGACTGGACTATGGAAGCCCTCTTGTAGCTTAATCATTTGTGACTAAACATCACTAGAATAGCATGACCCTTGGTGAGTGACTTCTTGGGTTTGATTGACCATGCATTTTGCATTTCTGGCAACCGTGGAGCTCTACAGTTTGAGTCTGAAGAAAAATGGTCCTCAATCAATCAATTGATGTTCTTCTAAAAAGATAAACTGTAAAATAGCTGTGGGGGGGAGGTCGTTGTGAATTTCCTCCATTGTGCAGGAGGTTGGACTAGATGACCTTGGTGTTCACCTTCCAACTTGATGATTTTATGATCTTTGTCATCTTGAGATCAACTGTAATTCTGGGAGATTTCCAGGGCTCATGGGGAGGTTGACAACAGTAAGCTCACATATTGATGTGAGAATAAAATGGAGATGAGGAGAATGTTAAGCGGCTTTGGGGCCCCCTGGAGAGAAAAGTGGGGTACAAGTGAAGTCAATAAATAAATAATGACAACCAAAGTTGCAAATTTAGACAGACTGAGGGACTGTTGTGCTTCATAACTGTCAGCAGATGGCAGTGATAACTCAAAAGGGTGGAGAGAGAATTCAACAAGGTATGGGAGACTCCGGCTTCTATCACTGGGAGCAGGACACTGGTGTACTATGCCAGGATTGCCTCTGAATAAAGGGGTTTATTGGACGTTGTGTATAATGTGAGTTTTTCAGTGGTGACCAGAGGTGAAGCCCCTGATTATTTGTGGATCCTTTTTGAGTTTGTGTTTCTTTAGGATGAACCCATTACATTATTTTTGAACAAATTCATGCTTTTTATTGTCAAAGGCTTTCACGGTCAGAGTTCATTGGTTCTTGTAGGTTATCTGGGCTGTGTGACCGTGGTCTTGGTATTTTCTTTCCTGACGTTTCGCCAGTAGCTGCGGCAGGCATCTTCAGAGGAGTAACACTGAAGGACAGTGTCTCTCAGTGTCAAGTGTGTAGGAAGAGGAATATTTAGTCAGAAAGGGGTTGGGTTTGAGCTGAATCATTGGTTTTGTTTGGTTTAATGGCCCTTCTGATTTCATTTCTGGAATAGTCGTTTGCTAGCAGTGCGTGATTTAGATGATTTAGATGATCATCTCAAGGATGAGATGAGATGATCATCTCAAGGAAGAAATTAATCATCTATTCCAGAAATGAAATCAGAAGGGCCATTAAACCAAACAAAACTCAGAAAACTCAGGAAAAACAGTCTCCCATAGGAAAGGTATTCTTGCCATTTATTAAAGGAGTCACTGATAGGATGGAGAAACTTTTGAAAAAACATAACCTACAAACAGTGTTTAAACCCACCAAGAAAATACAACAGATGCTACGATCAGCAAAAGACAAAAGAGACCCCCTCACCTCTGCAGGAGTATATCATATACCTTGCAGTTGAGGACAAGTTTACATCGGGACCACAAAACGCAGCATACAAACCAGGATAAAAGAACATGAAAGATACTGCAGACTTGGCCAACCTGAGAAATCATCAGTGGCTGAACATGGACTGACACAAACAGGACACAGGGTCTTATTCCAAGACACTGAAAGACTGGACAATTCTACCAACTAATTTGTCAGATTGCACAGAGAAGCCATTGAAATTCATAAACATCAGCACAACTTTAACAGAAAAGAAGAGAGTTTAAGAATGAATAAGGCTTGGCTTCCTGTCCTGAAAAACCTCCAGACTAACAAAGACAACAGTCCACAATAGCCATGCGGATTAGCTTTGGATTTCACACATTAACAGATCACTTCAGGATACAATAGTTCCATATTAACATACCACACCCTCATTAGCACATTATCTTGATACTTACAGGACAATGATTAGCACATTACCTTTGATACTTTGCAGGACAATGATTCAGCTCAACCCAACCCCTTTCTGACTATATATTACTCTTCCTACACAGTTGACACTGAGAGACACTGTCCTTCAGTGTTACTCCTCTGAAGATGCCTGCCACAGCTGCTGGCGAAACGTCAGGAAAGAAAATACCAAGACCACGGTCACACAGCCCGGATAACCTACAAGAATTCATGCTTTTTTTTGTCCAAATCAGGGAACTGTGTTTGCTTTTGAATTAATGCAGTGTGATAACAACAGCTTAGCCTTTGATTTTTAGCATTCTAGGATGTGTTAGTGACATGCTTTACCTCACATGTTTGGGTCTCAGATTTAGTATAGTTTTGAAGTACTGTGATTATGTATATGTTTATAATGTGGACTATCCTGAAAACAGAAATGAAACAGTTATCCAGAGGCTTCTTCCCTTCCTCTAGATCCAGGGATGGCAACACATTCTCACAGGCTCTTAGAAAACAGGGTGCTCTTGGGGGAGGCTTCCCTGGCCCAGCGGGTATCTCTTTCTACCCAGACTCAAAGTAGCAGAGAAAGTCACTATACTTCTCCCTCCACCAATCCTTCCACCAGGAAATGGGAGATTATTCAGCACTACAACTGACGTCTTGCTAGAAAGTGAGAGATGATGCCAAAGTTGTCTTGGTCATTGCAGGATCCCTAAAAGCACACACCCTGTTCCCCTATGGGATGGCTGACTGAAAGCAGCACAAGAAGATTCTCTTTTGCTCTTTTAAGTTCTGCTAGCTTTTCAGAATATGAGAGAGTTGCGCTTTGCTCCCTCTGGGGCTATTTCCCCTGGGAAATGGGGGACGCCTGTGTCAATCTGCCATCCTCTGTGGAGACACACAGCAACAGTGAAGACAACTATGTGATGCTCACAGGAGCATGAGAAAGCCACACTTTCATTGGGAAGGTTGTCTAGAAAGAGGGAATGGAGCCTGACTGTCTCAGATTTTGGTGTAGATCCAAACTTCCTCCAAACAGCCTTCCTCCAACCTAAGGAGTCTTCCTCCAACTTAAGTGGCTCTTCTGTTGCAGGAAGGCTCCTTTGGCTGGAGAAAGGCTTCAAATTTTGCTCAGGGGAGTGATAGGATGAGTGTAGGACCACCCCTGTGTTTCTTCCACTGCCACCTGACATCCCTCCAGTCAAGAAGTTGGCTACTCCCCCAGTGCCTCTGATCAGCACCAGATCTCCAATAGCCCCTGAGCCTTGGTAGGTAATGTCAGGAGTCCGGAGTCATGCGGTCCAGGCAGGCTCTTGACATGAGTTAGGCCCATTTCTGTTCAAGAGCATCTTTCGGTTTTGTTTCCCTGAGCCGTTCAAACTATCCCCGCTCCCTGCCTCCCCCCACCTGCCCTGACCTTGAGTCGCAAGCAGGCAACTTCAGTATTATGGCTTGCTCACTCCCTGCTTCCCACCAGGCACTGTTATCTCCCAATTCCCAGGCCTGCTTGATCTTGCACCTGGGGTTGCTTTGTGCTTAAAGTTATGCTTTGTAGAATGGATGGTCATTAGCAGCTTTGAACCTGGATTGCTTATGCTGTACCTGCGGCTCCTGAATAAACGTTTACCTGCTTTAGACCTGCCTGTCTGAGCGAGTGACTTTTTGGGATTGCTGAGGTTGGCTGGAGAACCTCATATTAAGCTGCTAATCCTTTTGCTCCATTCTCCACTCCCAACCCAACGTGAGGGTGGCTATGGCGGGGGATGGAGACGACAAGAAGGAGGAGGACAAGACGGTGCCTCCGGCTGAGCCCGATCTTGGCTCGAAGGGGGAAAAACTGTATGTCCCAGAGACTGTTCGAAGGGAGGCGTTGGAGTTGGCGCATGGGGCAAAAACTGCAGGACATTTCGGATTTTTCAAGTCTTTACATTTATTGAGACGTCAATTTTGGTGGCCGGGCATGAGAGCAGATGTGGACCTTTTTGTGCGCAGTTGCCCCACTTGCGCAACCGCCAAAAGACTCATGGGGAAACCCCTGGGACTCCTCAAACCATTGGAAGTCCCACCCGTTCCCTGGGAAGTCATTGCCATGGACTTCATTACGGATCTTCCCCCCAGCAGGGGGAAGACGGTATTGTGGGTGGTGACGGACTTGTTTTCTAAGCAAGTGCATTTTGTCCCTTGTACAGGTTTACCGACAGCCCAGAAGCTAGCACGTATGTTCGTCACACACGTGATGAAACATCACTCGTTCCCATGTAAGATAATCTCTGACAGGGGGGCTCAATTCGTAGCTAAATTCTGGAAAGCCTTTTTGAAACTAATGGGGGTGGAGTAAGGGTTGTCTTCGGCGCACTATCCTCAGACTGATGGACAGACGGAACAAGTTAATTCAGTGTTGGAATGCTATTTACGCTGTTATGTGAACTATCATCAGGACGATTGGGTAGATCTACTGCCTTTTGCTGAATATGCTTATAACAATGCTCCCCACTCGTCTACCGGGTACAGCTCCTTCCGGGTGGTATACAGCAGAGACTTTGGTCCCTTTGGGAACGTAGACCTACACCAGGAGGAGGGGGTAAAAGGCGAAGTGGGGGACTGGTTACAGGTGGTCCAGAACACGTGGCAGTGGCTTCAGAAGAATCTGGAGCGGGCTAAACGCAAGTACAAGGAACATGCGGACAAACACCATTCCCCGGGGTGGGATTTTAAGGTCGGGGATCAAGTCTACTTGTCCACCAAGAACCTCTGGACCCTACGACCATGTAAAAAACTCAGTGACAAGTATGTGGGTCCCTATCCCATCACCGGGGTGATCAACGAAGTGACTGTAGAGCTAGGGCTTCCCAAAGCCCTCAGGGGAATTCACCCAGTGTTTCATGTCAGTCTCCTCAAACCCTATGTAGCAGATACCCAGTTCCATCCAGCACCTAAACCCGAGGTACCAACTGTAGTGGGGGGAGAGGTACATCTAGAAGTCTCTAAGATCTTGGATTCCAAAATAAGAAAAGGAAAGTTGTTTTATCTGGTACGTTGGAAGCATCTGGGACCAGCACATGATGAATGGGTTGCGGTGTCATGGGCCCTGCCTTGGGAGCTGAGGACTCGGAGGACTCTGAAGCTCAAGTGGAGCAACAGGTTGCCTCTGGTCCTTCAGTACCTCCATTGCAGTCAGTAGCCCAGGAGCCTGAAACAACTCAGCAGGAACCACAGCTAAGCAGAGAGATGGAACAAGGGCAGACAGATGCTACTCTTCCCCCAACCCCTGCAGCAGAAGCTGAGAACAGCAGCCCTCCAAGCTCACCTGAACCTGCTAGGCATATCAGGACTTGGCAGCGTGTGATTTTGCAGGGTAAAAGGAGAAGTGCTCGCTTGGAGAGGCTAAGCAGACAGAGAACTGGTGCTGAGTCGTTTCAGGATGAAGCCTAGCTTGGAAGTTCACTGACTGATAAAGGCAGTGCAGGCATGCTTTCACTTTGCGGAAGCAACCGTACAGTTTCTCTGTGTTCCTGCTACTGCTCATGATTGATCTTTCCGGCCGTGGACTCCTGCCTGCTTTGACGACGCCTCTGACTTCTGACCTTGGTAAGATAGCATAATCTTTGTTGCCTGCTCCGAAAGGGGCTAGATACCTCCCGCACGTCTGAGGACTGCGGGCACAGCCCAGCCCTTGGCCTACGCCGGCACATGCAGCTCCGCATGTAGCAGCGCCCCGTCTGGTACAACAGTTTCATGACGCTTATCCTCAAAAACCTCTAGGAACTGGGAGGGATTTTTTAAGGGGGGCAGAATGTCAGGAGTCCGGAGTCATGCAGTCCAGGCAGGCTCTTGACATGAGTTAGGCCCATTTCTGTTCAAGAGCATCTTTCGGTTTTGTTTCCCTGAGCAGTTCAAACTATCCCCGCTCCCTGCCTCCCCCCCCCCCGCTCTGACCTTGAGTCACAAGCAGGCAACTTCAGTATTATGGCTTGCTCACTCCCTGCTTCCCACCAGGCACTGTTATCTCCCAATTCCCAGGCCTGCTTGATCTTGCACCTGGGGTTGCTTTGTGCTTAAAGTTATGCTTTGTAGAATGGATGGTCATTAGCAGCTTTGAACCTGTGGATTGCTTATGCTGTACCTGCGGCTCCTGAATAAACGTTTACCTGCTTTAGACCTGCCTGTCTGAGTGAGTGACTTTTTGGGATTGCTGAGGTTGCCTGGAGAACTCACAGGTACTCAATCATGCTAATCCGTGACATGGGCCCACTTATACCCATTTTAATATCTCTTTCATGGACAGCAGCAGTAGTTCCATCATTTAAACCCTGAACTGATGAAGAAGGAATAACATACCGGCCAAGAGCAAGGCTGAGACACAGTCATTCCGCCCTTGCATTGCAGCCTTCATGAGCGCAGTCAGACCCCGGACATCCCGCTTTTCAATTTCTAATGCAGGGTAGTAGTTCAGAAGATAGTTAACAATAATGGTGAATCCTGCATGATGATAGGAAGAAAACGACAACATGAATTCACACATTCTCCAGAAATAAAATTCAGCATGAACTATTATTCAGTGTTAATGCATCATAATGGAACAAATAACTAGTCTGCTGTTTTGATCTGAATTTTGCTCTAAGCATACTTTCCTTCCTTTGCTCACATTGAATTGTATTGTCAGATTATTAGAAGCACCAGCTTCCAGTATGGACATATAGGGCTGAGCAATCCTTTTGTCATGCATAGGGACAGAAAGGCTCAATGGACTGAACACCCACCCCATAACAGGTTGCGTTGTGAATCTCCAGACCTTTTAAAACAAATAAATATTGTGTTTACAACTGTAGTATCCTGTTCCCTACAATAAGATATTGGAATGCCTCCATCTAGAATTCAGTATTCTCTAGGTTTTTAATTTTATGTAGTTACCATATTATCCCCCCTTCCTCCCCAGAGCTCCATGCCTATATAATGCTATGTAAACACACCTCAGTTCTTTGAATCTTTGACTGAAAGTGCCTGACTTATTTGCAATATGGGCTAGTGGGGATTGTATTGCTCTATGATGTTTTAAGTCTGAGTGAAGACAGACATATGTAAAAGGGGACTCAGAGCAAATACTTTAGCTGTGGTATGAACCTGTCTTTCTCTGAGTTTTGCAAGTTGAATAATTGATGTACATGCCACCTAATCAAAAGCTGATTCAGCTGTCTGTCTTGCCTCTCTCCCCATGAGTCAGGCAGGTTGTTCACTTTTTATTTTTTAAAAAGCACCTTGCCTTTAATCATAGAAATGTTCTTTGAAAAATGAAAAACTGCACCAGGTACTGGGGTAAAGTTTAGTTAGTGTTAGCTGCAAACTTGCAGATAGGGCTGTCGATTCGGTTTGGCCCGAACTGAAAAACAGCCGAATTTCCCCTGATTCAGAGGTTTTTAGTTCGGGATGAACCGAACTAAAAAATGGCGGGAAAACGGGCGAGCCGAATTCAGCGAGTTTGGAAGTTCACGAATAAATTCGGCAAATTCGGGGCGCAGCAGCATAACTGTCAGTAAGCAGCATTCTCCCCCGGCCAATCGGTGGCCAAGCTGGGTCTTCTTCTGGCCAATCAGTCAGGATTGAGTACTGGAGGAATCAGCTGCTGCGCGGCCCGGCCGGGGAGAGAAAGAGAGAGAAATCCTCGTGGGGGGGTGCTTGTGCACATTCGCTCCTTTCCGTGGCTGCAGGGGGAGCATTTTTGGGGGTAGAGACCCCAAACTTTCAGCGGAGCTTCAGACGACCCTTCTTAAGAGACCCCCCAAGTTTTGTAAACATTGGGTCAGGGGGTCCCGAGATATGGGCTCCATCCCTTTTCCCTCCCCCCTTTCCATTTCCATGGCTGCAGGGGGTGCTTTTTTGGGGGTGCAGCCCCCAAACCTTCAGCATAGCTTCAGACGAGCCTTCTTAAGAGACCCCCCAAGTTTTGTAAAGATGGGTGTTAGCACTTGCCCTATTCAGAACCAATAACCACGACAGGAGACAAACTGGTCCAAGGAAGATGGTTTACTGGCAGCATAGGTAAGCAGAGCATACAGGATCTAAGACAGCAATGGAGGGCACTGGGATACACTTGACTATATAAAAGCATAGAAAAAAGCATTCAGCATTCAGCAGCACAGGAGAGGCTCATGAGATTACTATTTCAAAACAGTCTAGAGATGCCTCCGTTCTCACGGAGTACTGTCTACTTCAAAGAGTCCAAGAATGCAAAACAATCCTTGGGAGCAAGTTGGTGGGAAAGCGAAACTGAGACACAGGCCTGACAATGGTTTCAGTGGGGGCAGAAATATGGGCTCCCCCATTTTCTCTGCAGGGGGCGCATTTTTGGAGGTGCAGCCCCCAAACACTCAGCATAGCTTCAGACGAGCCTTCTTAAGAGACCCCCCCAAGTTTTGTAAACATTGGGTCAGGGGGTCCCGAGATATGGGCTTTCCCCTTTTCCCTATTGGGATGAATGGATCACCCGATCCTGTATGCATCTCCAGAGCGGCAAATCCAAGGCAAAACCTCCCATGTTTAAATAGAATCGTATTGGATTACCCAGTCCTTCCAGCCCCTCCTGATGGAACAGAAGACAGCCACAGTAAGACCCCTTTGGGGGCTTTAATCTATAATTTTTCTCCTGTGTGTGTGTGTGGGGGGGGGAAGCAGAGTCTGTGTGTGTGTGGGGAGGGAGCAGTTTCTGTGGGGGGGGGAAAGCCAAAGGGGGCTTTTGCCCATTCTGCCTGGGGTGTGTGTGCCCCCTCGAGTCTCTCTCTCCCTGGTTTGAGGGGGGGGGCTTCAGTTGTGTGTCCTCAGGTTTTCCCTCATTCGTAAGATTGGTTAGGTCTATTTTGATGCTTGCTCAAAACTGGTTTTCAAATGGTGACTTAAAGAATGCATTTGCCTGGTCCCAACTCGAGTCTGACGCAAAAGGGGAAATTCCACCCCCTCCTGCTCATTATGCATAGCTAGCTGCCTCTGTCCCTTTCCATGGTTTGCAAATTCCCAGGTGTCAGGTGTTGCTTTGGATGGTTGCAAACGTGTTGCTTTGCATGGTTGTGTTGCTTTGCAGTTGTGTTGCTTTGCAAACTTCTTAGCACCTGCCCTGCCCTTGCTCCCCGCAGCTCAGCTGTTTGTCGGGGCTGGGAGCTTTGTGCGTGAGCGGCAAGCTCTGCTCAGAGATGCACATTAAGGGTGGGGGGACCCCTTTCGGGGCCCATATCTCAGCCCCCCCGACCCAATCTTTACAAAACTTGGGGGGTCTTGTAAGAAGGGTCCTTTGAAGCTCCGCTGAAAGTTTTGGACCTCTACCCCCAAAAATGCCCCCCTCGGAGCCGCGGAAAGGCGCGGTTGTGTTTTTAATGGCTTTATTCGGCCGAATTTTTTTCCCCGAACTTTGAATTCGCGCCGAATTGCATGGACCCGAAGTGGGGGAGTTCGGACTTCGGCATATCCTGAATCCAGATGGGCCGAATTCGGCCAAATCTGAACTATACCTAATTTTTTTTTCAACAGCCCTACTTGCAGACCTGTTTATCCCCCCCAGATCTTAATCCTGCAGAGGAATAACTATGTTTGGGCTGAGTACATTGAGGGCACTTATGTTCTGGCCCATTGGTCTAAAAATGTCACCTCTGCCTTTACTTCTTTTTCATTTCTTCAGTTCAGATGAATTTGTCTGATTTCAGTTCATTTAATCTGGCTCTGTTTAGTAGTTATGTAGTCTCAAGGGATGACTCACAGGTTACACAGTCCGTGAGGACTTTGAAGAATGGTGTTCCAGCTCAGAACTCAATTGCTAGTTGCACATGGTCCTGATTCTGATCAGGACTATAGGGTGTGGGAAGAAAGGGCTTAAGCATCCCCCTCATTGTTTCCTGACCTAAAATGACCCTAGGGAGCTGCTGTTTGCCAGTTGGCAAAACTTTTGTGTAGCCATCAGGACCTTTAACAAAGTTTCTGTTGGAAGTGAAGGATTTTGCACTGTCGCTTAATCTCAGACTTCAGAGGGGTGTGTGACTAGTGAGTCAGAGAGATAGAGGGAAATAGAGGGAACTATCAGAGAGATAGTTGACAAATTGGGAAAATGTGGGTTAGATCCTATTATTGTTAGATGGATCTGCAACTGGTTGACAGATCGTACCCAAAGAGTGCTAGTTAATGGTTCCTCGTCCACTTGGAGAGAAGTGACTAGTGGAGTTCCTCAGGGATCTGTGCTGGGCCCTGTGTTGTTCAACATCTTTATAAATGATTTGCATGAAGGAATAGAGGGGATGCTTATTAAATTTGCAGATGATACTAAATTGGGAGGGGTAGCAAATATGGTAGAAGACAGAGCCAAGATGCAGGATGATCTTGACAGTCTGGAGAAATGGGCTAGAACTAATAAAATGCACTTCAACAAAGATAAATGTATAGTTCTGCATTTAGGTAGGAAAAATCAAATGCATAATTATAGGATGGGGGAGACTTGTCTGAGCAGCAGCGTGTGTGAAAAAGATATTGGGGTCTTAGTAGACCAAACACTGAACATGAGTCAGCAGTGTGATGCTGTAACTAAAAAGGCAAATGCAGTCTTGGGCTGCATCAAGAGAAGTATAGTGTCCAGATCATGCGAAGTGATGGTATCGCTTTACTCTGCTCTGGTTAGACCTCACCTAGATTATTGCATTCAGTTTTGGGCACTGCAATTTCAGAAAAACATAGACAAACTGGAACGTGTCCAGAGGGGGGCAACAAAGATGGAGAGGGGTCTGGAGACCAAGTCCTATGAGGATAGGCTGAAAGAGCTGCGCATGTTTAGCATGAAGAGGAGAAGACTGAGAGGGGATATGATAACCATGTTCAAGTACTTGAAGGGCTGTCATATAGAGGAGGGTGCTGAGTTGTTTTCTGTTGCTCCAGAAGGTCGGACCAGAACCAACGGGTTGAAATTAAATCAAAAGAGTTTCCGTCTAGACATTAGGAAGAATTTTCTAACAGTTAGAGCGGTTCCTCAGTGGAACAGACTTCCTCGGGAGGTGGTAAGCTCTCCTTCCCTGGAGGTTTTTAAGAAGAGGTTGGATGGCCATCTGTCAGCAATGCTGATTCTGTGACCTTAGGCAGATGATGAGAGGGAGGGCATCTTGGCCATCTTCTGGTCACTATGGGTGTGGAGGGGAGAGGTAGTTGTGAATTTCCTGCATTGTGCAGGGGGCTGGACTTGATGGCCCTGGTGGTCCCTTCCAACTCTATGATTCTATGATTCTAGGGGACAAGACAATTCTAGGTATCCTTTCTCTATGTCAGGCCTGTCTCTACATCTTGGCCTGACGTTGCTTCAGGCCTGACTGACAAGGCCTGTTTGACAAGGCCCCGGTCATGTGTCTTTTGGTTCTCATGCTTTGTACGGTTTATCTCTCTGCCTACTGGTGTGGTATGTGTCCATCCTGTTTACCACAGCTCGCAGGTGCACTCGTTATGCCTTGTTATACTTTGTTATGACTTTCTGCCCTGAGAATGCTTATTATATATTCTACTGGACTGCGTGGCACTATGCAATGTATTTTAACCTTGTATTCTAACCCTATCCTTCATTAGTCACCTTCTTCTGCTAAGCTGGCAGTCAACTACTGACTTTGTCCAATCTTGACCCCTAAATAAAGCCTAACCTGTTTCAGAGCCTTGCCTGAGCGAGTTTTGCTTGAAGGGACTCTGAGGACAAAACTCTGAGTCTGACATTAGGCAACTAATTGTTTTTCTTCGTTCCCCTCTCACGACCGTGGCTGCGGTACGCTATGGCAGGGAACAGGGATCTGAGTCTGACACTCTACTGCTCTGAACTATCCCTTTGATGAGTAGATTGCTACTCTTACAGTGCATTCATGACTTCAAAGGATGAAAGTCCTCAGGAAGCCAGAAAGGGGATGCGCCAGTGTTGCCCCCCCCCCGCACTGGCGCCCAGGCTACTCATGCCATCGTGAGAGGCCCCAATGTTGGCGGAGAGGCCCAGATGCCGGTCTCCCGGTGCTGCAGCAGCAGCGCCGCTCCAGAACACCGACTGGGTCTTCCGCTGGCGTCCCACCAATGTAAAGGCCCACGCTGGTGTGCCGGGGTGTGTGCTGGCATTCCAGGGGGCGTTCCCGAGGCATGCCGGGGGCGGAGCTGCCTGTCCCTTTTTGGCACCGGACACCAGTGCAGAGAATGGTGGGGCTGCGACTGCTAAGGCACAGCCTCATTATTCTCTATGGGGCATTTTGTCCCATTTAAACAGCCTTTTGTAAGGCTTTCGGTGGCTGGGAAACAGGTTAGCAGGCGCCGTGGTGCCGCCTCCTCCCCACTGTCCCTGGCCGCCACCAGCTCAGGAATGGGCTGTTAGGGAATCTTCCTTCCTTCCTGCTTCTTCTTCACCTCCATTCGCATGCACACACTTCTTCATCTTGCCACCATGAGGGAAGAACGCAGGTCCTGGATCTCTCTCCATCCTAGTTAGTTAGAATAGAAAGGGAACTATATTTTACTCTATCCTATCCAGAAATGGAGTTCCTACAATAAGCAATTTTTTTCTGGTACACTCAGAGGTTTGGGTGCACTTCTCTAACTAAATTAACTTGCTAAATTAACAAGGATTTGGGCATAATGAAACCCAACAAAATCCTACAGTTTCCTCAGGGTGGTTTCAGGGCAGGAAAACTGCATGGGGGAGGACTCTTAAGCTCCTCCCCGTGCATTGAAATCCTGATCTGAATCAGACCTGTGCACATGTGGGAATTTTATTCCAAGTAAGGAACCCCCAGAATATGTCTGTTGAAAATCCAAATGGAGGGCATGTAGACTTTGTAACATGTATCAGGGTTGCCAGCTCCTGTTGCCATAGACTTCATCCTCCAAAGCAGCCATTTTCTCCAGGGGAACTGATCTGTGTTGTCTGGAAATCAGTTTTAATTCTGGAGGTCTCCAGGCCCCACCTGGAGGTTAGCAACCCTACAGACTATATAAATCCCTGTTCGCACAAATAGGTTCTTTCATAGGATAAATAACTTAGAAACAGAGGAACATGCATAAAATAACAAAATTTTGGACGGCCAAATTCAAATGTGCACATTGCATGCTCAAAGTATTAATCACCTAATGTGATATCTTTATCACATTTATCACATTAGAAAGATGTAGACAAGCTGGAACGGGTCCAGAGGAGGGCAACAAAGATGGTGAGGGGTCTGGAGACCAAGTCCTTTGAGGAAAGGTTGAAGAAGCTGGGTATGTTTAGCCTGAAGAGAAGAAGACTGAGAGGGGATATGATAACCATCTTCAAGTACTTGAAGGGGTGTCATATAGAGGAGGGTGCTGAGTTGATTTCTGTTGCTCCAGATGGTTGGACCAGAACCAATGGGTTGAAATTAAATCAAAAGAGTTTCTGTCTAGACATTAGGAAGAATTTTCTAACAGAGCGGTTCCTCAGTGGAACAGGCTTCCTCTGGAGGTGGTAAGCTCTCCTTCCCTGGAGGTTTTAAAGAAGGGGCTAGATGGACATCTGTCAGCAATGCCGATTCTATAACCTTAGGCAGATAATGAGAGGGAGGGCACCTTGGCCATCTTCTGGCCATGAAGTATGGGTCACTGGGGGTGTGGGGGTGGGGAGCTAGTTGGGATTTGGATTTTAGGTTGATGCCACAATCATATGGCTGATGGGGGGGTAATTGGTCAGCCCCATTTTCCTTGAACACATCCTGATAATCCCGGTAGGCTTCAGGGAGAGTGGTTGTGTCGTCAACCGGGGCCGCCCCAACAAGTTCCGTGATACTTGGTGGGGACATGGGTTCTGAAAACAGAGTTCTTGGTGGGCCCAGTCTATCAGTGGGTTATGTCTCTCCAGCCAGTCAATTCCCAGCACTAGAAGGAACTTGGACATATAGGCAATATCCAGGCATAGCCGCTCCTGATGGTGTTGGTGTGTAGAGTCAGGGGCACGGTTTCTTGGGTAACTGGTCCGGACCGAAGAAGTCTCCCATTGTTGGCTTCCCCTCAGATGGGCATGGTCTTTTCCTGCAGCGGGACCCACTGCTGCTTGGTGAAGGACACATCCATATAGGAGCAGGAAGCTCCTGAGACATCCACCAGGATCCACTGTCCTTTGGGCAATTGTAACTTCACCAGTATTAACAGGTGTTGGGGGCTAGAGCTGGGTGGGACTTGGAAGTCTGTGTCTCTCCCCCGGTAGCTAGGCCCTCATTGCCCAGGGGGTTGGAATTTAACCGGGGCTTTTGTTTCTCAGGACAGGTACTGGCGTAGTGCCTGGACCTCCCACAGTATAGAGGTTCACAGCCCACTGACATTCCTTTTCTTCCTTGGTAAGCCGAGGATGTGCAGCTCCCACCTGCATAGGCTCTCCCATATCTGCTTCTGTTACCTCACAAGTAGGGTTGGATCTGAGGACTGGGAAGGGGGGTACGCCCCACAGACCGGCCACGCCCTCCAAGCCGGGTTCATCTGCGATCTCCCAGACACCCATCAATCCAGAGGCAAAGTTGGATAAATTCTTCCAACGAGGTGGGTCGCTCCACCCTGGCCACTTTATCCAGCAGGTCATCATTCAGGCCTTCTAGGTACTGATCTCTCAGGGCCCCTTCATTCCAGTTGAGCTCCTGTGCCAGTAATAGAAACTCAGAAGTGTAATCTGCCACGGATGTCTGGCCTTGCTGCAGCCATTGTATCTGGCAATTGGCCCACCCCAGCTTCAAGGGATCAGAGAAGGCAGCCTGGAGGTGTTTCACAAACTTTGCATAATTGCTCAGAAGAGGTGAGTCACCCACCAGCAGGGGAGTAGCCCATCGGGCTGCCTTATCTTTGAGCAAGCTTAGGATGAAACTGACCTTGGTCTGGTCATTAGTAAAGTTTCTCTGTCTCACTTTCATATACAGCTTACACTGCACTAGGAACATAGAAAAGTCCTCCTGCTTGCCTCCAAATTGTTCAGGTGGGCTGATTGGGCACTTCACAGGAGTAGCAGACTCGGGAGCTGCTACAGCTAGCTGTTGCTGCAACATGGAGAAGGCATTAGTTAATGGCTGCACTTGCAGTTGTAGGGCCTGATTCTGCCTGGCCAGGTCTCATAATGCAGCTGCTGTCTCCTCCACTGTAGTTGGTAGGGAATGTGAGCTTGTTAATTCCCTGTTGAGCCTGCTGTGGCGGAAGCAGTCTGTGCTGTCTGGCTGCCAACTCCCGGGTGTCGGGTTACAGCGTCTCTGGAGCACCAAAGAAAGACGTCGTCGTTGGGGCTTGGAGGTTGCAGAGGGAAGTCAGGAAATTCCAATCCATAGTTCAGAATGCCACTCCCCACAACAGACACCCTGTGAGGTAGGTGGGTCTGAGAGAGTGTGACTAGCCTGAAGTCACCCAGCTGGCTTCATGTGTAGGAGTGGGGAAACAAATCCAGTTCACCAGATTAGTGTCTGCCACTCATGTGAAGGAGTAGGGAATCAAACTCGGTTCTCCAGATCAGAGTTCACCGCTCCAACCCACCGCTCTTGACCACTACACCACGCTGGCTCTTAGTTTTTTTTAGGTATACACTTAAAACATTTTGTGTGTACATTTAAAAATGTATGAGGTTATTCTCCTTAACAATGCAGTATCTCAGCATTCTGAAGCTGAATGGCATTTCCTTTGCATCTCATAGTAATAGAACTGAAATCTGAGTGCCTTCAGAAGGATATATACACATGTGTGTGTGTGTGTGCGTGCACGTGTACACAGAAACACACACTTTCATACTTGCATGCAAAATGTGGCCCAGCACATGGCTTAATGCAACACTTGTGGTCCTCTGGCCTTTGTAAGGGCTGATAATGGCTGGCTGGCAGCTGGCAGGTCAAACCATAAGTAATGCCCGCCTACCACATGTCAAAAATGGAATTGTTGCCCGGGCAGGTTTTTGAAGCTATTTTGAACCTTGACCTTTACAACATAAACTTAACCACCCACCCTTCCTTCCCAACCAGTGTTGAAGGATTCAAAACAATGTCAGATTATATATATATTTTGCAATAGACAATCTGTACTTATCTTGTCACTGGCATACTGTTATGTGTAACTGACGCTTCTCTTACCCAACCATTTCTGCAAATTTGGTTGGATATTGCCCAGTGTAATATTCCATATGATTGAATTCCACAGCTTACTCGCATGTGTCACAAAACTACATTTCTTAATTAGCTGCTTTTTCATTCTGCTGTGACTCCCTCCAATTCCACCATGTGGTGGGCCCCTGCATGAAAGCGGCAAGTCGCCTACCTGCCTGAGCGGCTATCATGAGTGCCGTGTTTCCATCATTATCCTGATGGTTGACATTTATGTAGGAGCATTTACTGAGAATGGTGACAATGTCTATGAAGCCTTTGTAGCATGCCACCATTAGGCCATTCTGTGGAGGAAAGGAGAACCAGTGTTAAGATTCAGCTAGTTGAAAATCTGATGCTTTAGAAAGAGACTTTATCATTCTATCCACCCCCTTTGGATTGCCTTATCTTATCTTCCTTCAGTGCTGGTGATTGGTATACCAGGGGCAACACCACTAGAATATGACCACAATTCTATGCACACTAGGCAGCAAAGTAAAAAAACCATATGATGACTGCTAGAATCAAGACTAATGCAGCAACAGCCACTCCCATTGTAGCATCTCCGCTTCCAACCATCATCCACAATATTGCATGCTGATGCTAGTCCCTATTAGCCTTGAATGGAAGGCATCAATCAATGCACAGCAATGGTAGGAAAACCATGACATCACAGAACCCAGTTAACAATCCCTTCTACACCCAATGGACTCCACTTCCCTTCCCATGGCCCCCTTAGATGGAAATTTGCATGTAAGACTTATAGTGTACTGGCTGACCTAGTGGGCTGCCAGTATTTCTATGCAGCTAATGACCATAATGTAGCATGGCACCTCCATGTACAAGAGGAACAAGCATTTTACATGGCAGCTACAAGGGAGAACAGAAGATGAAACTGCAAAACTGTGTCCTGGCTCAGTGGGAAAGAGCTGTGTACTTGGAAAAAGGAGATGGGTAGTCAAGCTGCCCCTGGGAGAGAAATGTGGCCTTAAAAATTTGCTTTTTGTGTGTCCTATTGGTAAAAATAATTATGGGTAGGAAAAAGAGATGGGTAGTCTCTTGGGAAAAGGAGATGGGTAGTCAAGCCACCCCCTGGGAGAGAAACGTGGCCTTAAAAAGCTTGCCTTTTGCGTGTCCTACTGGTAAAAATAATTATGGGTGGGCAAAAGAAGGGAGCAGAACTAGAACCCAGAATACAGACCAACATAGGCACAAGAGTAAAAGGTGAGCCATGATGGGGCCTTTGTAGTATCTCAGTAACATACTTCTTTCCCTCCCTCTGTTCCCATGAATGGAGCCCAGGAACCTCAATCACATGCCCAGTATCACAGGGCATTTATGTGGAGTTATAGCTCAGTGGAACTGCACAAGCACAATGTACAGAAGGCTACAAGTTGAGTGCTTGGCCTTGAGCTTGTGGAAGAAACAGCTGTGAAGAACCCACATACACACAATTTAGGTTAACTACAGCCAGAGTGGATAGAACATGGACCAGTAACTTGAACTTTATGATGGTGTGACTCATTCCTTTCCTAGGATGCTTTAATTTTGTGCAGCCTCTTCATGCCATCTAGCCATGCCTTGTCCCAGTAATTCTGGCTCCTGCTGTCTGCTGGCTATTTGACCTCACCCTCTCCCATCCACTTCATGCATACCTCTCCTTGGTTAATCATAAATGCAGAAAACAGATGGTGTGGGGCGATACATGAACATCTGAACACATGAAGCCTCCTTTATACTGAGTCACACCATCAGTTTGTCATGGTCAGTATCATTGATTCTGACTGATAGTGGCTGGATAAGCCATAGAGGTTACTATGGCTTATCCAGCAATTTCATACTGACCTCACAGCTCAGGTTCGCTGTGGCAACCAAGGAGAACTAACCGAGCCTTTTGAACTGGCCAAGGGAGTTAGACAAGGTTGCCTTCTTGCTCCTCTCTTGTTTAATCTATACCTGAATGATATGGCAACCAATTTCTCAGAGTTTTGCCACCCCCCAAAGCTTACAAGCCATTCCACCCCGATTCTACTCTATGCTGACATGCAGTTCTCCTGTCCCGCACAAGAATTGGTTTGAAAAGATCTTTGCAAACTTTTTCTGAGTACTGCTCTAGGGAAGGTCTTAAAATAAACCATCATAAATCTAAGATCATGATCTTCACTAAGAGGAGAAAAATGCCTCTTTCTCGCTGGGTATTAGATGGCTTTGAGGTTGACCAAGTCAAGGAGTTTGTTTACCTTGGCATTCTGTTTTCCCATAACCTACATTGGAATGCCCATCAAAAAGCAGTGTCCAACAAAATTAAACCTGGGGTTGGTGCTATTGTCAATTTTTTTCACACCAAAGGTGGCAAATATATTCCAGGGGCTATTCAGGTTTTTAACCTGAAAATTACCCCAATTATCCTCTTTGGTGTTGCCACCTGGATTACAGTCATCAATGAATCTATAGATCGTCCACTGCTTCAGTTCTTACGAAAACTCCTAAATGCCCCTCGATGTGTTGCTGGCGTTACTCTTCGTTCCGAGTTTGGCCAAATGTCACTTGAAGCTAGGGCGTGGTTGGCCGCCTTTAAACTCCACCTTAAACTGTGCTTTAGCACTGAGGGGTTCCTAGCTTCTCTGAAGCATGACCCTTTCAAATCCTCATGGCAAAAAATCTTAGATGAGAAACTGGCGTTGCTGGACTTCTCACAGGATATATCAGATCTTGGGAAAACTGAAGCTTTTGCCAAAATTAAAAAGCGCATTAAAGAGCTCGATTATAACAGCACTACTTTTCGTGCTCGTCGCGTCTGTTCATCCCAGTTCTTCGGAATACCCCCTCCACGTGGTCTGCCTGCCTATACATATTATCTGACAACTCCTCGTCTCTGTAGAGCTTTTTGCTTGGCTAGATTGAATGCTAATCCTTCTATGGTAATGCAGGGCAGAATTCTGAATATACCATACTCAGACAGGATCTGCCCTTGCTCTTCTGGCTCTATTGACACATTAGCCCATGCCCTTTTGGAATGCCGCTTTTACGAGGAACTTCGATCGCACTATATTTCCCCCCTTTTAATATACAAATCCAATGCCTCTGTGACTGACATAATGCCTTTTTTACTAAGCGACAGGGACCCCAAGGCTACATTGTCAGTGGCAAGATTTGTTTCAGTCCTTATATCCCTCCAACACTAGATATATGCTGCTCAAGATCAATTGATCAAGGAGCTTCTAAGGGATAAAAGGAAAGGATAGTGGCTGTTCAGGGTCTTAGGTAGAGGTCTTTCACATCACATGCTACATGGTTCTTTTTAGCTGGAGATGCAGGGAATTGAACCTGGGACTGTCTACATGCCAAGAAAATGCTCTGTCACTGAGCCACAGCCCCACCAGAATCAGGAGCCTTACATTCTCAATGTTGCTTCCATGGGAAGGCTGTTAACAAGATGCAGGAATATAGTCCCAGTAGGTTTAGTGTTGGAGAACTTACTGCCCTCCTATCCCATTGTTAGCCCCATCATGAAGTGACTGAATAGCAAAAGGGTGCGTGTGTGTGTTCCCTATCTGTTCACCATTGTGTAAACACAACAATCACATATTTACTGAACCATATCAGTTGAGGAGTGAGTGATGAGAGTAGCACATAGAAATAGGTTTGCTAACTGTTTTACTTTTGCAGGGCCCCTGTGCCTTTGAAAACTGCACAAACAGTACTGGGGAAACCGGTGCAGCTTTCTCCATCATTGCACGTTGGTATCACATGTTTTTGAACAGCTCAGGAGCCCTGGGAAGGAAAAGGTGAAACCCCCACAAAGCACATGGTGGCTTCCCACTAGTGGCTAAAGCCACTCGCTTGAGGTCTGCATGGCACCGGTTAAGGAACTGCACAAAAAATGTTTCTCTGCTTTTCTTCCTGTTATGGACATTAACCTTGGATTATATGGAGCTGTACAAAAGCCCCCAAAGGCTGATTCCCCCACCCCCGGTGTATCTGGGGAACTGTGCTGTCCCTGAGCTAGCTTCTTTGCTTCTAGGGTTTAGGAACTTGGCTGTGGACTACCTCAGGGAGGAACTATATTGTTTCCTGGAGCCATAAAAACAAGCCTTGGAGGGTTTCTACCTTTCCTTCAAGAGCACTGGGAGGTGGCAATCCATACAACTGAAAAATGGCAGTGTTTTTTCAACAAGAGCAAAAGCAAAAATGCATCCAACAAAGTGAAAACACTGCTTGAACTCAGCTTTAGATTAAGCACCACATACTGCTCACCATATCCCCACCTTCAACGCCTCCTCTCTATTTCTTTATACAGATTTGTTGGCAACTCATGATTTAAGACAGAGATCTGCAACTGTTGCGTGTTCTTGGCCCCTTATTATATGATCTTACATTTTCCTAAGATATAATCCTTTTCACAAAAAATGAAAACTATCTCTGGACTTTAGGAAGGAAGGCAGCATGGTACAGCCCAATCTCGTCAGATCTTGGAAGCTAAGCAGGGTCAGCCCTGGTTAGTATTTGGATGGGAGACCACCAAGGAATACCAGGGTTGCTGTGCAGAGGAAGGCACTGGCAAACCACCTCTGTTAGTCGCTTGCCATGAAAACCCCAAAAGGGGTCGCCATAAGTCGACTGCTACTTGACGGCACTTTACATACACACACACTTCTGGACTTTACAGTAAATTCAGTGCATAGGAGCTGGCCATGATGTGGCAAAGTATCTCTCTATGTGCTCCATCATGCAGTCAGATCAATATTTAGCACCTGGTGAGACGAACAACATTTTCAACATACTTCATTGGTGGAGGAAAATTGATCTAGCTACATAATAGGGCAACTAGAGGACCACTGCACAGTGTACCTGTGTGTGTGTAAAGTGATGTCAAGTCACAGCTGACGTATGGCAACCCCAGCAAGGGGCTTTCAAGGCAAGTGAGAAGCAGAGGTGGTTTGCCATTGCCTTCCTCTGCAGAGCCTTCCTTGGTGGTCTCCCTTCCAAGTACCGACCCTGCTTCCAAAATCTGATGAGATCAGGCTATACCATCATGCTGCCTTCCCTCCCGCACAGTGTACTTCCTGCAGGGCAAACTGTGCTCTCTGCCTTGCTGGGATGATTTATGGTCATAAGTCACCCATGACTCTACATTATTAGGGACTGCAGTGTTAGGGATTGTTTCTTGAACTATATGCTAACGGTCTGTTTTCCTAAGGGGGGATTGTATCCCATTTAGGGACATCTCTCTTTTTAGTTTGTGTATATCCCATTTGAGCCATGCCTTCAGTTTCAACCTGTGGCCACTAGCTCTTGTGTGCTGTGTTGGAGGTTGCATGACCAATTACCCGTCCATTGATGTCCAGTTCCATGACTTCTTCCCGAGTTACCCTGCCGTCCAGTCTCTCCTGAAGAAGCCTGGCGTCGTTCTTGACACAGCAACAGTAGACTGTGACTGTGTCAGTATCCTTATCAGATGGTTCTGGCTCATAGAAAGGGTAGACAGAGTCTTCAGACAGGATGCTCCTGATTTCTGCATCATCATCACTCTCACTCTCTTCATCCTCTTCTTCATCTTCCTCATAATATAATTCAGGGTCTGACTCATCTAGGGTGGGTGATGTGTTTGTGCTTCGCTCTCCTCCACTGCTGGCATCAGTCATCCAGCCCACTCACCACAAAAGGAGCCTGTTGTCTTGGCTGCCCATGGGGCTCAATTCAAAAGCAACGACCTTTCCCCCTATGCTCTGCAGCCCTCTTCAGTTACACACTGGGGATCTGCAATGCAAATAAGATTATTTGCCAGTGCCACCCACTGTTAATGACTGACATTGCCCAGAAGCCAACGAAGAGACTTTAGTAAAACTAAAAAGGCTATGCTCATTGGTGAAAATACGAAACTATGATATTATGGATTGGTCTGTGGGGGAAAGGGGGAGAAGGGGAAAATTTGTATTGGAAGAAGGAAAGTGTAAATTGTAATTATAAAGGTATGGAGATGTAAAATGACCTCCAATGCAATAAAGAAAGAAAACAAAATGACTGACAATGCCCTCCCCGCAAAAGCACCCAGCCCTCCACAATACGATTTTCTTCTGAACATTTAACATGTGTGGGAGATCATTTAAGCCCTTCAGTGTTCTGAGCTCAAGTGATTTGGTTGGTCATGAGTTTCTAAGGCATTTGTCTTCAACCCATGGATTGATACCCTCAGGTGGGTCATAAGCCCCTACAGAGCCATCGTTTTGGAGTTTTTTTTAAAGACTTGCTGCTAAAGTACATGTGAAGAGAGCAAAGGTGTCACATCCCCTCCCTTTCTTTGCAAACATGCTGAAAGGAACAGCAGGATGATGAGATGGGATAATCCAGCGAAGGTGAAGATTTTAGCGTAGGTAGGGATCCTCTTTGTCCTGTCATGTGATTCTGATGTAACATGAGTCTGATGTTATGCTACTTCATGTCACATGCTTGCAACTGCCATGATCTGGAAAAGATGAAGCTGTTTATAACAGTGGTTTTTAAATAGTGTTCTGTGGGAACATGGGGTTCTTTAATGAGAAGATTGATAATGGTAGAGACGTTTTTCTAAAATTTATTTATTTAAAAACATTTAAATCCTACCTTCTCTCCTAAAAGGTGCTGGAGGTGGCATACAAATATTAGGAAGAATGCTTTACTTTTGCTACCAATATTGCCCTGTCAAGCACTGCCAAAGGAAATATCAGGCATATTTTTGGGGGTGCATTTTCAGTTCACAAAGTGAATGTCTACAGTTTGTAGGAATGGAGTAAGCACCCTAGAATGGTTCTGTGGCAAACATGTAGAGGTTCTCGAGCAGACAAGTTGACATAAGAGGGTATCTTATTTTCCCTTGGGTTCTCAGTTGACCACATCTTAGGCCTAATTGTAATATCAGTCTGCATTGGTAGTCATCTGACACCTTTTAACCACAACAAAGGGGAGAAAATACCGTTGTGGGGAGTCGTGGTGGGAGCTACATATGGCTAAAATCTGTTGAACCATACAGTGAAGTGGTCATACAAACAGCTTACTACGTGAAGTGGAACCTATTTTGTTCTGTTTTAAACACCTATCTATGCAGGTGGCAAAGCATACAAACTGGTCCCCTAAGCCAGGGGGTCCCAACCCATTTGAGCCTGTGGGTGCATTTGCAATTTTGGTATGGCAAGGTGGGCACAGCAACAAAACGGCTGCCGCAGGAGGAAGAATTGCTACACCATTCCTCAAAAGAATTGCTACAGCTTAACTTCAGTAACACAGTTCAGATCCTTGTGTTGTGGTGGCAGCTGCTCCCAAATCAACATTTTTAAAAAATCTGCTCAGCAAATCAAATCTCCAATAGTCAATCAGAAGCCTTGCTGAGCAAAAGCTCTATGTGGCCCTGCCCACTTACTAAAAACACTTGGCGGACACCAGAAAAGGTGTCAGCAGGCGCCACGGCACACAACAGCACCACGTTGGGAAACCCTGACCTAAATGTTCAGTAAGATAAGTGTTCTTCAGAGTGGGAAATTGTCCCCAGTTAAATTCAGAGTTGTTCTTCTCAAAAAGAATGACTCTAGGCCTAAAAAAGGACTGTATTCTATTCAGACATTAAGGTGGTGGTATGGCTGTCACTGACTAAACTATTTGGCATGGTCAGGGCTCTGCCGGGCTAACACCACAGTAGTTTTGTTCTCATGAAGAGCTTCCATATTGCATGGTGGCTATACTGGCACCACAGGAGAGAGAAGCAACACTAGAATGGTGACGTACCAAATGATCCAGCCAGTCCACCCCTGGGAAGTCAGTTACAGGCATGAAAGTTAACCATGTGTGGTTCAACCACGCAAAAACATTTTCAGGGACTCACTGACATGCTCTGCCCTGGGACTCAAATTAGGATACTAGTGCCTCTCATGATGAGCCACTCAATATGAAAACTATGTTGGTGCATTAACTCTTCAGCATGACTATATCATAGGGTTGCCAGGTCCCTCTTCACTGCCGGCGGGAGGTTTTTTGGACAGAGCTTGAGGAGGGCAGGGTTTGGGAGGGGGAGGGACTTCAATGCCATAGAGTCCAATTGCCAAAGCGGCCATTTTCTCCAGGTGAACTGATCTCTATCAGCTAGAGATCAGTTGTAGTAGCAGGAGATCTCCAGCTAGTACCTGGTGGTTGGCAACCCTACTATACCAGCTCCCCCCCTCCAAGGCAGCCCATTGGTTCCCTTTGACCTAGCCTGTGTGTACATGCTTTTCAGTCAGGCTTGTATACCGCAGTTAGGGTTGCTGACTCTGGGTTGGGAAATTCCTGGAGATTTGGGAGTAGAGCTGGGGGAGGGGAGAGACCTCAGTGCGGTATAATGCCAAAGAATCTACCCAATAAAACAGCTATTTTTTCTAAGGGAACTGATCTCTGTAGTCTGGAGATCAGTTGTGATTCTGGGAGATTTCCTGGCCCCACCTGGAGGCTGGCGATTGTAGTTCCAATTGATTCTGGCCTTGTCAAAGTGGCTTGCTAATCTCCCTCTAGATACCTGCTTATCAGCCAGATGACATATCTTGTGGTTTCTTTCCCCGCTGGCTTCAGTCTTCAAGCTTTCTTGTCTGCTTGCCTTATATACTGCAACTGTATTAGCAGGGAGGGTCCCCCTAGGGTTGCCAACCTCCAGGTACTAGCTGGAGATCTCTTGCTATTACAGCTGATCTCCAGCTGATAGAGATCAGTTCACCTGGAGAAAATGGCCACTTTGGCAACTGAATTCTATGGCATTGAAGTGCCTCCCCTCCCCAAACCCCACCCTCCTCAGGCTCCGCTCTAAAAACCTCCCGCTGGTGGCGAAGAGGGACCTGGCAACCCTAAGGGTCTCTCTTTGCTGGTACCTGTTTCTGATGAACCTCTGCCCCTACTTTAACCTGATTTTGCCTTCGGGGGATGCCTTGTTAAGATGTTGAGTGAGTTTCTAGAGTTGTTGCTCTGCTTGCTGCATTGATCTAAGCTAGGGGTGCCAAACATAAGGCCCGTGGGCCAGATCTGGCCCCTTGAGAGCTCTTATCTGGCCCATGAGACAGCCGAGGCAGCCACCTCCCCCACTCCTGAACTGGGCTGGTGAGTCAACTGGGCGCATCAGCCAAGGCACCCCCCCCCCAGTCCCAAGGTGTCAATGATCAAAGAATGTTAAATACAATGCTGTAAGAGTGTTATTGTTTTAAGCATGTTTGTATTTTAAGTAAAGAAAAAAATGTATATCTTTCATAGGCTTTGTCTGTTTCTTCTATGAAGTTTGTATCTCCGGCACCTGGCATTAAAATTTACGGTACACATGGCCCGCCCTGACCAAGTGACAGGGCCTATCCAGCCCTTGTAACAAATGAGTTCAACACCCCTGATCTAAGCTCCATTGTGACTATGGCTCTTTAGCATTGTGTAGTATTGATCATGCTGCTTGCCCATATTTAAGGGGAGACTCTTATTTTTTTTGGTCCGGGAAATTAACTGGTTACCACTACATATAAATTCTTAGCAGAAGGGAAGAATGCTTTAAAACCAGCCAGCATGCTGTAGTAGTCAGGGCGTCAGACTAGGGTCTGAGAGAACAGAGTTGTTCTTGTGAAGATAAAATGGAAGAGGGGAAAATGCAGTTGTAAGTCACTTTGGAAAGCCAGCATGTTGTAGTGGCTAAGATGTTGGACTAGGACATGGGAAACCCAGGTTCGAATCCCTGCTCATGCCATGGAAGCTTGCTGGGTGACCTTGGGCCAGTCACACACCCTCAGCCCTGACTCTGGCTAGTATTTGGACGGGAGACCTCCAAGGAATACCAGGGTCGTGATTCAGAAGCAGGCAATGGTAAACCACTTCCAAAGGTCTCTTGCCTTGAAAACCCTATGGGGTCGCCATAAGTCAGCTGTGTCTTGAAAAAAAAGTCACTTTGGGTCCCCATTGGAGAGAAAAGGGGGATATAATAGAAGATTTGGGTTTTTATACCCCACTTTTCTCTACCAAAAGGAGTCTCTAAGTGGCTTACAATCACCTTCCCTTCCCCTCACCCCAACAGGCACCTTGTGAGGTAGGTCAGGCTGAGAGAGTTCTGAGAGAACTGTGACTAGCCCAAGGTCACCCAGCGGGCTGCATGTGGGGAATCTAATCTGGTACTCCAGATTAGAGTCCGCTGCTCATGTGGAGGAGCGGGTAATCAAACCTGGTCCACTGCTCTTAACTACTGCACCAGGCTGGCATTTAAATACATGAATGAATGTATTCAATGAGAATTAGAGTTTATTAATTTTTTCCATCAGATATCTATGAGAAAAAGTCCACTGAATATGCTTGTTTTATAGCAGCCTCCCTGGTGGTTCACATCTTACTTCCATAACACGTTATTGTTATTCTGTATGTAAGAAAATCATTGATGGAGAAGAGCCAAATGCCGCACCCAGCAGGGGCCCAAAGACCATGGCCAAAGTTTTCATGGAACCACTAATTTTCAGTTGCATTCACTATCAATTAAACCTCAGTTTTGAAACATTAATTTTGTTCCTGAAATTCTGGTAAATCAGCTTCTCTTTTAAGTAGGAACAGGAAGTCGTGGATTCAGTAATTTGTCAAGAATATAGTATGGGTGTTACAGGCTATGTTTGGGTGCCCTGTTGGGCTTCATAAGGCCTGGACCTTGATTCCCCCACCCTTGTTAAAACATTTACTTCTGAAAACTTATTCCAGCTGTCATTACATTAGTTGAGACTGGAGCCAGGAAGAACCAGTGCTTTTTGGGGTAATGGTTCCCTGTTCTTTGAAATAAGGAATGCAAAACATTTTATTTCATCTGCAATCATTTATGTTTTATCTGACTATTCTATATAGGCTAAAGTCTGATTTGTTGGATATGTTATTACTTTTGTCGTGCCTTCGATTTTTTACTTAATTGACTTGTTTTTAGATTTTTTTATGTCCCCTAATTTGAGTCCAGGGAAAGTGGTACAGAAACATTTTAAATAAACAAAATAATAATGAAAAACAAACATCCCAGACAGAATGGCTCGCTGACAGGTTAAGGTAACTGCCAATGTAATAGCTGTAAAATCCAAATATTGAGCAACTTTTCCCGTCACCAAATTTGGTCTAAAAATGTAAACCCCCAAACCACAGTCATTATGACAACTTTATAAACAAATGATACTCCTATTGCATTCTAAAATTGCCTTATTTCAGGGTTTATTTAAAACACAATTTTTTTCAGTTGTTTGGTTACATCCTTGTGTGTTGCTAGATGGAGTTTCTCTAAAATTTCAGACCAAAGTAGCATTGCCTATTGAAGTCATACCAAAATGAGCCAAATTCTCAAAACATTAATAGCAGAGAGAAATGAATGAACAATTGGAAACGCTTACCTGGGCATCATGTGAATTCTCCATTGCTTTGTTATCTTTAAAGTCAGGAGGATTGGACATCTAGTCTCAGAGTTTGCCACAATGTCCAAGGCGAGTTCAGTAACTTAATGTTAAAGATGAATGGGGATAAGTTGAGAATGTATTCTGAACTGATCCTTGTTGAGGTCCAATAATGTTCTTTGCCTTAAAAAATAATCCTTGGGTTTACTGTTCTTAACCCTCTTCCCCCCAGTAAATGTCCCAAATTCAAATATTGTGCTGGTGCCCTTTGGGTTTTATTGTAGCATGCACTGAGATGCTGAAGCATGTGGAAGCTACCTGACACATTGTTCCACTACCCCCAGGCAGGAAAGGACTATTGACCTTGGGCCTGAAATGGGGATTTAGTCTACACAGTCGTGACAGCTTGCACGTTGCCATAGGCTTAGCTTGCAAAGACATCTTAATTTGCAGTGTTGCTTAAGAGGCTCTGACCTCTGAGTAGGATTTGGAGTCTTTAAGTCAGTTGTTAATTTTAGCTACTGGACTCCTATTTGTTTATTTGCATGTGGGATTTCCAACTTTATCAAGCAGAATGAAGCTACTGTACTTTGGCTTGGGGGGAAAGAATCAGTTGGATCCCAGAGGAACAAAGTGCTATTAGGTTCTTTGATCCACTTCTCTTGGTGTCTGTTTTGCTCTTGCAAAATGTAGGTATGTAGATAAAAAAACACAGTATAATCAAGCAGTGAATTTGCAGAACTGCATAATAATCGAGAGAGTGGCAGTATAGGATAGTATGCCATTTAATATGATGCCAAAGCCTGGCTCATAGGTAGATAATAACAGCAGGTTCTTCAGGATTTGGCACCTAAGCTTCCATACTTCATAGTTGTGATATTGCTTCACATATAGGCTACTATATTACCACTAGAGGTTGTCGGCCTAATCCCACCTATGTTTACAACAAGATAAGATCGGAAGAGGAACCCTGCTGGATCAGACCAGTGGTCCATCTAGTCCAGCATCCTGTCTCACAGGGTGGTCAGCCAGTTTACTTTGGAGGGCCCAACAACTAGGGTTGCCAACTCCCTGTTGGTAAACCAACAAAAAAGAAGGCTCTGTACTGTGAAGTAAGTATGGGTAAACAAGAACAGCACACAAATATAAATGCAAATGTTATATAAAGTGTCAAAAAAGTGCTCATAAAGTGACAAAAAGCAAATAAATATGTACAATATATACAATAGGATATGCACAATGTAGACGAAAAAGTTGTTCCAGCAAGCAAGTAATCACAATGTAAAGGTTTCAATCCAACAGGTAATTAAAAAAAAATACGTTGAAATTTCCTAATAAAAATATTTCTCAACAGAAATTAATAGTTAAGCTGGAAAACAACTGGCAATAACTCCATAGCTATAGAAGATGTTCCAGGACGTGTCGTCTAGATCGTTCAACCATGTTTCGCTATGGGCTTCATCAGCTACAAGTTCAACAGGAAATAATAAAGATGTGAACCATAATAGGTGCCGTCTCGCAATGGACCAGAGTTACTTCTTTGTAGGTCTCCAGGTTCTTTTGGAGACCTACAAAGTAACTCTGGTCCATTGCGAGACGGCACCTATTATGGTTCACATCTTTATTATTTCCTGTTGAACTTGTAGCTGATGAAGCCCATAGCGAAACGTGGTTGAACGATCTAGACGACACGTCCTGGAACATCTTCTATAGCTATGGAGTTATTGCCAGTTGTTTTCCAGCTTTACTATTGATTTCTGTTGAGAAAGATATTTTTATTAGGAAATTTCAACGTATTTTTTTAAAAAAACACTTACCTGTTGGATTGAAACCATTGTGATTACTTGCTTGCTGGAACAACTTTTTCGTCTACATTGTGCATATCCTATTGTATATATTGTACATATTTATTTGCTTTTTGTCACTTCATGAGCACTTTTTTGACACTTTATATAAAATTTGCATTTATATTGTTCTTGTTTACCCAAACTCCCAGTTGGTGGCTGGAGATCTCCCACCATTACAACTAATCTCCAGCTGACAGAGATCAGAGATCAGACAAATTGGGAAAATGTGGTTTAGATACTATTACTGTTAAGTGGATCTGTAACTGGTTGACAGATCGCATCCAAAGAGTGCTTGTTAATGGTTCCTCATCCACTTGGAGGGAAGTCACTAGTGGAGTGCCTCAGGGATATGTTGGGCCCTGTGTTGTTCAACATCTGTGTTGTTCAACATCTTTATAATTTGGATGAAGGAATAGAGGAGATGCTAATTAAATTTGCAGATGATATTAAATTGGGAGGGGTAGCAAATATGTTAGAAGACAGAGTGAGGATACAGGATGATCTTGACAGGCTGGAGAATTGGGCTAAAACTAATAAAATGCACTTCAACATAGATAAATGCAAAATTAGGCATTTAGGTAGGAAAAATCAAATGCATAATTATATGATGGGGGAGACTTGTCTTAGTAGACCAAACGTTGAACATGAGTCAGCAGTGTGATGAGGTTGCTAAAATGGCAAAAGCGAACTTGGGCTGCATCAACAGAAGTATAGTGTCCAGATCACGCGAAGTGATGGTATTGCTTTGCTCTGCTCTAGGTTTTTAAGAAGAGGTTAGATGGCCATCTGTCAGCAATGCTGATTCTATGACCTTAAGCAGTTGATGAGAGGGAGGGCATCTTGGCCATCTTCTGGGCATGGAATAGGGGTCACTGGGGATGTGGGGGGGGGAGGTTGTTGGGAATTTCCTATATCGTGCAGGGGGTTGGACTAGATGACCCTGGTGGTCCCTTCCAACTCTGTGGCCATTTATGCATGGTAATCAGCGGCGCATTCCATTGTGAACTGCCCTGCATTTTTTTAAAAAGTTTTTCATGAGAAATCATCCATCCTGGAGAGCCGCTGCCGGTCTGAGTAGACAATACTGACTTTGATGGACCAAGGGTCTGATTCAGTATAAGGCAGCTTTGTGTGTTCATGTGTTCATCCAAACATCACTGCGAAGCTGGTGCACAGAAGCCTCGCATTTTTGGAAAGCCCTTTTAATGCGACCTTTTTGGTCTGCTCGGCCCCCGCTGCAAAGTATTTCCTCCAAGAAGCGTGAATAATTACAGCCATGCTTTGACGTGATCACGCCTCCCCACCGCTCCTTCTGGTCTCCCTGCTCTCTTCTCTGTTCAGCGCTGTTATATTGAGACGTCCCCCCCCCCCTTTTACAATGATGACATTAAATTCAGTGATATGTCACTGTGGTTTTGGCTTAACTTTTGAACAAGATCTTTTCCTTTTCCCTGGAACAAAAGGTGTCTCAGTTGAAAATTAAATTGTTGAGAAACCACCCATTACCCCGCTTGTGTCCTCCTGATATTGCCAGCTTGTTCTCCACCATTTTGGGAGTTTCCTACACCTTCCCACATGTGAAGGGGAGGGGTGTTTTGAGTCGAGGCAACCCATGAAGAATCCCGCATACGGGCTTTTGTGGAGATGCCCAAGCACTGCCCACTGTTGTCTTCGGTCCCCTCCCTCTCCTTGCGGTGCCAACCTCCCACTATGGATGCCAAGTTCCCAACCCATATAGAAATCAAACGAACAACTTCCCTCACACACACGCACGCACGCACGCACACACACACACACACACATTTCTTTGGAATGGCGGCGTTTACAGGATTGGTGATTTTCAAGTGTTCCCTTCCCTTGTCGGACATTCCCTGGTTCGGCAGATTAATGCTTTGCTTTACTATACTGTCTCTCATTGCATGTAAATGAATAAATGGATAGGAAAACTTTTTTTTCCAGGCAGCAGGTCACCATCGCACCCCCCCTTTTAACCCAGTTATTCGATATGGCGTTGAGGCAATCTATTGATGCATTGGGATAGGAGGGGGGAAATGCTGCCCTGGGAAAATGTACCCTTGGAGGAGTTGTACAAGGATTAATAAAAAGTTTATTTATGCTTTGGACATGAACTAAAGCAACAGCATAATTAGTGAGACTGCTCCTTTCAGCAAGAAACTAGCAGCCAAGAAAGGTAGGTGCTGGAGCCATTTTACAGCATTGCGTGAAACTCCCCTGCGCGAAGTTTACCTCTAAGGGCTACAGCAAAAATCCCCCCCCCCCAACCAACAGCCACTTTAGAGGGTGGCTTCAAGACGCTTCCAACCCCCCCCCCCCACACACACACACACCAGTCCAGGTCGGGATTGGGTTTACCTCCGCCGGCCTTTTCAAAACACCAAATAGAGGGAGGCCAAGCAGAGGTTACTTGGTGAGGCTTGGAATGGCGAGTCAGAGCTGAACCAATTTGAAAATTTACTCCTTCAACTCACATTTATGCTTTGGTAGATAACTCAATCAATTCTTTTAGTACTGTGTTGTTTTCTTTTGGAGGCCGGTAGCTAGGGTTGTCAGGTCCCTCTTTGCCACTGGCGGGAGGTTTTAGGGGCGGAGCCTCTGGAGGACGGGGTTTGGGGCGGGACTTCAATGCCATAGAGTCCAATTGCCCAAGCGGCCATTTTCTCCAGGGGAACTGATCTCTATCAGCTGGAGATCAGTTGGAATAGCAGGAGATCTCCTGCTAGAACCTGGAGGTTGGCAACCCTACCTGTAGCCAAGAATGTGGGAGCAGATTTACAGGGGTGCATTAAACAACCCAGCACAGCATTCTCATGTGTATTTTCGCAGAAGAGAGGGGGGAAGGAAAGGGGGGAGGTTGTGCTGGATGCTCCGGTTCCTAAGGCGGAGAAAGGGGCTGTCCTTTGCCGCCCTCACCAGAGAGGTCAAACGACTGTGGGAGGGCTGCAATAGAGTAGTCCAACCCAACTGGGGCAGAGTTCTGCGCATTAGGCTTAAAAAGCATAATCCCCACCCCCGTCAGCCTCGGACCTTCTTCTCTTACAGCAGGGCCTCGAATAGTCATTTTAAATGTCGGATTTGAAAAATCAGCTGTGAGCGAGCATCAAAATCAACCATGCATAAATGACCTATGATTCTATGAGATCACTTGCTACTTCCTGGAGGATGGGCAACCCTACTCTTGGCACTGGAGATAGATCACGATGGGTTGCTGGGTTAGTCTGTCTGTAGCAGTAGAAAAGAGCAAGAGTCCAGTAGCATCTTAAAGACTAAAAAAATTCTGGCAGGGTATGAGCTTTCTTGGCACTGGTATTCAGTGGTTTACTGCCTGCCTCCAAATGTGGACAACATGGCTAGTGGCCACTGATAAACTGGATCTGTTTAATCCCCTTCTAATGCTGTCTAGGCCTGTGGCTGTCACTACATCCTCTGACAGTGAATTCCTCAGTCATTGTATTTCCTTTTGTCCATCCTGAATCTACTGCCCATCAACTTCATTGGGTCAGTGCCCTTAAGTTCTAGTATTTTGGGAGAGGGAAAAAATTCTCTCTGTCTCTAGCCCATGCGTAATTTTACAACCTCTATCATGTTCCCCCTTAGTTGTCTCTTTTCTAAACTGGTGGTACTACTGATTTTAGTGAGACTCCTAACTATTGTTTGTTTGAGTGCAACCCATATCTCTCAGCATAGAGGGCAAGTGCATTTCTCACAATATACAATCATATGCAGCAAAATGCCTAGGATATGAGAACATTGCAGCCACCCAGGAGAGTGTAACTGCATTGTGCAAGTCAACAGAGAGGTAGGTCAGCGGCAGGGGAAGGGGAAAGGGCATGATGACTTAGAAGACCCTTATGGGAAAAGCAAAACATTTTCTATCTCTATAACGTATGTGCTCCAACTATCTGTACTTTGTCCCTATTTTATCTTTTGGAGAGATTCTGGGGATGCTTTTAATAAAATGTTGCTAGTGTGCAGACAGGTGCACTGGAGTTCTTTAGAATTCAGACCCCTCCCCGGCTCTTGAAGTGTTTAGTCCATTAATGAGAATAAATGTATCTTTATTTGAGAACACATGCATGTAAATCCATGAATGTGGGCACAAAGTGCCAGTATACTTCTTCCCTTCTATGGGTGTGCATTCGGATATACTCAAGCTGAAATTAAACCCAGAATTAGCTGTTTTGGGTCAGTTTGCAAATATCCTAAATGATGACAAACATCCCCAAAATTCTGAGAGCGATGATGATTTCCCCCCTAGAATTTTGGGAGAGTTTTGGGTTTTGGGGAGGCGCAGGAGTGGGAGGGGGGAGAGGAAGCATGCCCCAGCTCTGTGTGTGGTTCTTTTAAACTTTAAGGGGCAGTTATTTTCTATAAGAAGACCTGACCTCCCAAACTCAGGAGGCCAGGCCTATCACCACTGAAAATAATGTCTCTTTAAAATATAAAGGGACAATGCACCACTGAACAGCTGGGGACACTGAAGGTAGATCTGGCCTGGGAAGCTAGGTCTACTGCCCACAGGAACTAGTAGGACCATTATTTCTTATGGGTGGTAGACCTAGCCTAGCCAAGTAGGGTTGCCAGCTCCCCCTGGCCACCGGCGAGGGATGGGGAGCAGGGTTGCAAGATCCAGGTTGGGAAACTCCTGGAGATTTGGGGATGGAGCCTGGGGAGTACAGGGACCTCAGTGGGTACAATGCCACAGAGTCCACCCTCAAAACATCAATTTTTTCCAGGGGAACAGATCTTTTAGACTAGAGATGAGCTGTAATTCCGGGGGATCCCCAGGTCCCACCTGGAAGTAGCATTGCCAGGTACCCCCTGGCCAAATCCAGGTTGGGAAGCTCTTGGAGATTTGGAGATGGAGCCTGTGGAGGACAGGGTACAATACTATAGAGTCCACCCTCCAAAGCTTCCATTTTCACTGGGGGAACTGATCTCTGAAGTCTGGAGGTGAGCTGTATTAATAATAGAATCATAGACTTGGAAGGGACCACCAGTGTCATCTAGTCCAACCCCCTGCACAATGCAGGAAATGCACAGCTACCTCCCCACCAACCCCAGTGACCCCTACTCCGTGCCCAGAAGACGGCCAAGATGCCCTCCCTCTCATGTCTGTAAAGCATTGCTGTATCTTTTCCAGAATGTATTTGCAACATGTGTTTCATACTCTCTGAATGCATCTGTGCCTCCGAGCTCACAGGCTGCTTTGTCTCTGGGAATGCCTGTACTTGTTCTTCAGACTGGGTGTCTGGAGTCGTCTGGAGTCTGCTTCCACAGGCCTCCTCCTCCTCCTCGAAGTCCTTGCTGGCACTAAGCCAAGGCTGGGCCATGACACCTTCTTAAATTGTGGTGCCCAAAATTGAACACAATACTCTAGGAGAGGTCTAACCAGAGCAGAGTAAAGCGATACCATAACTTCGCGTGATCTGGACACTATAGTTATTTGGATACAGCCCAAGATCACATTTGCCTTAGCTACCACTTCACACTGCTGACTCATGTTCAGTGTTTGGTCTACTAAGACCCCAATATCTTTTTACACACAATACTGCTGAGACAAGTCTCCCCCATCCTATAATTATGCATTTGATTTTTCCTACCTAAATGCCTAATTTTGCATTTATCTTTGTTGAAGTGCATTTTATTAGTTTTAGCTCAATTCTCCAGCCTATCAAGATCATCCTGTATCCTGGCTCTGTCTTCTACCATATTTGCTACCCCTCCCAATTTAGTATCATCTGCAGATTTAATAAGCATCCCCTCTATTCTTTCATCCAAATCATTTATAATGATGTTGAACAACACAGGGCCCAGGACAGATCCCTGAGGCACTCCACTAGTCACTTCCCTCCAAATGGATGAGGTATCATTAACAAGCACTCTTTGGTTGCAATCTGTCAACCAGTTACAGATCCACCTAAAAGTAATAGGATCTGAACCACATTTTCCCAATTTGTCAACAAGAATATTATGTGGAACCTTACTGAACTCAAGATAAACAATGTCTACAGCATTCCCCTGGTCCAGCAAGGTAGCAATTTTCTCAGAAATGGAGATAAGATTATTCTGACATGACTAGTTCTTGAGAAACCTGTGCTGGCTCTTAGTAATCAGATGCATCCTTTCTAAATGCTCAAGGACTGACTGTTTGATGATTTGTTTGAAAACCTTTCCTGGTATAGATGCCAAGCTGATGGGTTGGTAGTTACCCAGACCCTCCTTTTCCCCCTTCTTGGAGATGGGGACAACATATTTCCAGGGGATCTCTAGGTTCCACCAGGAGGCTGGTAATACTACCTGGAGGTTGACATCCCTATTCCCACGTCCGCAGCAGTAGCCAGCCCAGCTGGGAGCACCCCCCCCCAATTTTCTCCCTCTTCCCTTGCTGCTCCTTTTAAACTTTAAAGGACTATTCTTTTCAATGGGTAGTAGGCCTGGTGGTCAGCATCCAGAGCCCAGGTCTACCAACCATTATTTAGAACAGGGCTTCTTAAACTTTTCCCCCTTGCAACCCCTTTTTGCTCGACCCCGGGTATATAGGTATATAAAATAGGTATACAAATCAAACATTTACTGATAATAAATCATTTTTTTGTGACCCCCACATTCAGTTATGCGACCCCCATATGGGGTCATGACCCACAGTTTAAGAAGCTTTGATTTAGAGCATTCCCAGCTGTTTGGCAGGGCATGTGGCATTTGAAATATAAAGGATCATTATTTTCTATGTGTTTAGACCTGACCTCCAGAGTTTGGAGGCCAGGACTTCTCTTGAAAAATAATGTCCCTTTAACATTTAAAGGGTACATGCACTGACAAGCAGCTGTTTGCTGGGCCAAATTTCTTGCATGTTGTCCCTCCCATTCCTGCTGCCAAAAATGGTCCATAAATTCTGGAATCTGAAAAAATTTACCCAAAATGGAATCCCAAACCAGTAACAATGCTCCTGAAGATTTGGGACAATGAAAATAATGCCTACTCAAAATTCGTAAGTGAAATCAATATGAAACATTGTCAAGTGCACCCCCCACTGCCTTCCATTCAGCCATCTACATAACTACCTATCCAGTTATTAAAAGTTATTGAGCACTTTTAAATTTAAATATGTATACCCTCCATGGTATTTGTATATTCTATACCCTATATGGATTGGGGCCCTGACCTGGATAGCCCCAGGCTAGCCTGATCTCATCAGATATCAGAAACTAAGCTAAGCAGGGTTGGTTCTGGTTAATATTTGGATGAGAGACCTCCAAGGAACACCAGAGTCATGATGTGGAGGCAGGCAATGGCAAACAACCTCCGAATGTCTCTTGCCTTGCTTTGACAGCACACACACACACACACACACACACACACACACACACACACACAAAATGGATTGGGACCAACATACCTGAAGGACCACCTACTACATTATTGAACCTGTCTACCCATATAAAAATGAATACAAAAACACAGTATCATAAAGGCAAAATCAAAATCTAAAACCAGCATAAGAATAAAACAATTAAACAATAGTATATAACATTATATCCTAATAAAAAGTAGTAGAGGATAAAAACAGTATTTTTAATCACAAAGTACAAAATTAGCAATCCTTCAGATCAAGAATAAAAACATTTGGGAAGAGGATGAGGGGGAAAACTCAAACAATTTTTGGGAAAATAAGATTTTCACCTGGCTGGCACCAAAAATTGGTGGTTTTTATTTATTTAAATGCACCTTTCTCCCCATCACATCAGCTGCAACTAAGGCATGTAACAGATCAAAAACCTGACAAATTACAGAAACTTTTAAACAATGAACTACTAAAAACAGACATCATTCTGAAATTTAAGCAGCACCACATAAAAAACCCATCTCTCGTCATCATGTATTTTTCCCTCTGATTATACTGGAGGAATTGCAGCTATTCTGCAGAAACTGCAACCAGGTTTATCTGTTTGAGTTACAAATGAATTGTGGGATTATGCATTCTACTAAACATTGCTGATTAAAAAAAAACTGTTATGGTCAGTTTACTGACATGCCCTGCTGGGCTTGTGTCTTCTCCCAGCAACTGTCTTCCCGGTAAGGACCGAGGGGGAGGGCTGGAACTGCTGGGAGTCCCGGGCACCCTGGGACACATAATAAGAGCAACCATTATAAGCAGTAAATTGTGATATAATAATTTGCATTAAATGGTGATTATCATAATAATATATCTTAGCATAAATCATAAGATACCCTATACGACACTTGATAAGAATAGATAAACAAAGCTTGCAATGGTAATTACTATTATACATTTCTAAAAATACTTCCTGAATAATAAAAATTGAGTTCGCATATTATTATCATGTATCCATGATATGTTTAAATGTCCCCCCTTTTCAATATACTATATCAATAGGATTTTTAATAGTTCATATGTATCATTTCAACACTGTATCTTGAAATTATTTAATTGGTCTTTTATTCACATAATTCGTTAATTTTGCACATCTTGTTGATTGGCATTTCTCCCTGGCCAAGTCAATTCCTTTCCCAGAGCTGGGGATGAATTACAAAGGCAGTATGACTCCTGTCCTTGTTCCTGGTAATCCATGGGCTTCCACCAGTGGACAATTAGCTACTCTTATCCTGCCCTCTTATTACAAGGCAAAAGACTGGTGCAGCTTTATGGCTTAGAGGGGTTAACTAAGGGAGTTGTGTACTATAATCCATTCCCTTTGGGCTCAGTAGGTTCTAAGTGGGTTATGTCACATCTGAGACCTTTTCTAAGGCTAGGTGTGTATACTCCTTTTCTCTTCATGCATATGCAGGTATTATCCCTTAATAAGGTTCTAATAGTTAGCCATCTCTGCATTACCTAGTAAGCCATCTCTGCTGCTTCATGTGTTTATGATTCATTTATAGCCTGCCTTTCTCTCTGACACTCAAGGCGGATTGTGTGTGTGTTATCACATCGCTTCTGACTCATGGAGACCCTATGAATCAGTTTCCCAATTCAAAACAATTCGGAAAACATATAACCAATAAGGGGGGAAACTGGGAAACAAAATTATAGAGCAATGCATGGAAAATAATATAATACCTACCAATAAGGAAACAGAGCTGAATTGCAGAATTGGCAAACAATACAATAAACAGTACAATATATATAAGGAACAAAGCAATAAAAACTGACTAAAGATATTAAGTGGCCTTATTGCCTGTTATAAATATGTCCTCCTGAGCTGTTCCAAAACATCTTTGAGTCAGAAAGCTGTGCAATGTAAACATAAGTACTAGATCAGAAAAATCCAGTACCTTAAATCTGAACACAACATGTTGACACATTGGTTCATGTGGCAAAGAGTGGCTGTATTTTGCAACTCCCTCTGTCCATATTTCTTCATTTCCAACAGTGCCCCCTTCTGGTCTCTATTTCACCAACAGCCTTTCCCCACAGCCATTACATCTCTCCTCTCCAGATCCAGCCGCTATCACTACACACAAAACACAGCCTCTTCTCATGAAACACTAGAGTCCTATCATGGCATACAGTTTGGGAGTCGCTGAGTTGGGGAAAACTGGGAACACAGTGGTTATTATCCTGTGGCAATGCTATGTGCTGTACATATATTTGAAAATGAGATTTCATTCTGGAATCAAACAAGGGCAATCTTAGTTATTCTGGAGCCCTGGGAAAAATCCGCAATGGGGCAGGAAAACCTCTACCATCTTTCACCAGCCCCCTGCCAGGGCCAAGCACATGGTTAGGCCAGCGAGGGTGGGCCTTACCCTAACCACAGGGGGTGGAAGTTACCACTGTGGCTGGAATCCAGAGGAGGTGGGCACAAGTGGTGTCTGGAGCCTGCTCTTCTCCTTTCTTCCCATCATTTGGGGGGGGGGGATGGATGGTAAGGGCCCTTCCCAGTTTCATTTTCCCAATGTCCCTGTCTGTTGGCTTAGCCTGCTGCAGAATCAAACCATTCTGATACTATACCTTTAACATGAATTCATCATCACTTTTTCCCCTTCTAAAAGGGTTCTGAAGCTGCTTTTCCCAAAAACCCACTTACCTGAGAATAACCAGTTAAGCAAACACTGGTGTGATCTGAAGCACAGTTACATCTTTCTAACCCCACTGACTTCAGTGGACTCAGGAGAGTATAACACTTCTGAAAAATGCACTCCATATTGTAAAATCAAGTAATGTGTACAGGATAAGCTGAATTTCTTACATTTCAAGGATAAAGGTACCCAGCAGGATGAAATGCAGATACTGTAAACCTTAGTCACAACCCAGGATAGCCCTGAAGCCATGGAAATCCACCTATCTAGCACACTGTTAGTCTACCCTTCATCCAAGGACTTCAGGGCACTGTACATATTTCTTCCTTTCCCATTTTAGGTTCACAACAGTCTGTAAATTAGGTTAGGTTGAGACAGAGGCCATTAACGCATGGCTATTTTGTCTTGCAGTTCTCCTGTGAATGTAGCAAATCTCCATTGTCTAAATGCATTATCCTCCCCCTCCTGCGGCACCAACCCACTTCCGTTGCGAAACTTCCCCTGGTTTTCCAATCCCAGCTTTATCCCGATTAAAAACAAAAAAGAGCAGCAATGCAAATGCCTGCCACTGCGTTTCAGCGCTCGGGTCGACTCCTCTTCCTTCCAACACCCCCCATTCCACTTTCCCCTCCCACTCCTCCTCCCACATCCTTCTCGGTGGAACTCCGGAAAATGTCCACCATCACCCATAATGGCTGTACATGTCTGGAGTGGTCAGTATACCGGTATACCAACATATTGGTAAAACAGGGACAGGGGTCCTTCATGTTTCTCTCCTTTTCCCAACTGTCTTGCAAGAAAAGTATTTGGTTTCAACCCCAACCTTCCTCAGGCAGCTGTTCTCTCGGTCGATTGGAAACTTTTTTTGGGGGGGGGGTCTTTTTCGCTTTTGTTTTTTCTTGCTCTTTGCCAGCAGCCACTGGTGTTTGGCTCCCAGAGGGAGAGGAGAAGGAGAAAGAAACAGCAGTTACAAGAATCACGAAGGTAGAGCGTTTCGGCTGAGAGCTGTGCCATTGCTCCCCTACACACACACACACACACACACACCCCTCTACTGCAGCAGAGGCTGGGGCATAGAGAAGGGGAGCACACTGAGGACACGAGAGAAGGCTCCCCCCCTTGCCAAGAACAAAGAAGTAGCCATTCTCCAAGCCTCCCCCTCGCTATTGGAGCTCGTTCACTGGCCAGGGTCATCAGCGCTCACCCGCCCTCTCGCCTGCCTTGCAGTGCCCTAAAAGCCACGGCACCAGGCTGTTTTTATTTTGCAAAGTGGGGAGGGAGTCTACAACAATGCTTGCTATACAATAAGAGGGGTTAATGTTGATACAATGGTATACTAGAATACTGGCATACCTGCAAAAATATATATATATTTTTAAAAACCTTGTTGTTAGGTCAGTCCTTAACTGGCATCAGCCAATCACAGAGCACTGACAAAATAATGATCACTCCCCTACTATCCCACGGTGCTTCACTTGGGAACATCCCTCCCTGAACTTTTGTGGGATTGATGCAGGATGGAGTTCACCATGCATGCAATTTTTGGCTCCTGGGATAAAAAAGCATGAGACATGTTAGGGAGAATTGCAAGATAAATCAGCCACGCATTAATGACCAGAGTGTCTAGCCCAAGGACCTTTAGTAGGGTTCCAGGAGAAGTGGGGATTTGAACCTGGGGCTCCCCAGACATAGTCTATCACACTTACCACTACACCATATTGGCTCCCCAATCCATGTGTTTAGGCATTGGATTGTGCATTTATTATCTTCAGTTGCTTCTGCACAGAGCTCTTGTTCCACATTTCCCCTCCTCCAATTACAGCAGCTTTTTGTTTGTTTGTTTCTGTTGTGCTTTTGTGCAGACCTTCCGGGCTTTTCCTGGCTCCGCTGTGGATTCCCCAAAGATTGCTTCGGTGCAATCTTTACTGAAAGAGCAAACCAAAACTTGGCTTGGGTAAAGTATGGAGGGGAAGATGCAGATTACAACACCCACATTTGGCATATCTGGTACCATTTCTCCTCATGACCACCATTTCCCCTCCTCTGGTGGGTGGGCCTTTTGCCAATTTTTAAAAATTATTGGTTGTAGATATATCTCAATAGTGTTAAATGCTACAGTGATATATCTGCTACTTTTTAAAAAAAGACAAAAAGGCTGCTGGGAGTGGGGATGGCAAGCACTGGAAGAAAGCAGAGGGAATCACTCCTTGTGGAATGTACGTTTGCAGTGGCCATGGGAGGAAAGCAGAGAATTGCCCCTGTGCAGAACTTTTAAAAGGAACCCATATCAAAAGGAACATCATAGGGATTATATGTACTGGGGGGCTGGATCCAGACATTCAGGGCGCTTTCACGTGTGCTGAATAATGAATTTTAATTTCCATTAATTCCCCCTTCCTGCTGCAGACCCCCTGATTTGCCTCTCCTGTTTTCCAGAGGCTTCCCTATCCCCCAGGAGCAGCATTTCAGGGCGAGATGTAGTGGGAGAGGGGAGGGGATGTGTGTTGTGTGCATGGATAAATTAGTCTGGATCCAATCCATTCTACACAATCACACAGTATTAAATATACATTACTCAGGAGCGTGCAGCAACCCGATCCTCCAGTCTTTTAAACTATTTCTTACTAGTGATGAGGGTTGCCAGCTTTGGGTTGGGAAATACCTGGAGATTTTGGGGGGTAGAGTCTGAGGTGGGGTTTGGGGAGGGAAAGGACTTCAATGGGGTATGATGCCATAGAGTCAATCTTCCGAAGTGGCCATTTTCTTCAGGGGAACTGATCTGTTTTGCCTGGAGATGTAATAGCGGGAGCTCTCCAGCCACCACCTGGAGGTTGGCAACCCTACTAGTGATAGCACACTAATAAAGGGATTGTAGTGTCATGGTGAATTAAGCCCACATAGGTTTGTACAGAGTTACTTGCTGATATATTTATTTAGCCTTTTAGCCTGTTCTTTCCCAGTAGTTAAGCATCCTTTAAAATGTGAAGCAGAATAAAAATATTACTCAAGTGGCTTTAGAGAGGTGGTGTCTTACAGTGGCCAGAGGGCTACTATGCACTTCATACATATGCACAATGTATTTCACACATTTTTCCCCTGCCCTTCCTCCAAGGAGGTTAGGGTGGTATACGTCACTGTCACCTCCTTCATTTTATCCTCACAACAACTCTGGGGCTGCCAACATGTCTGGATACAAAAATGTCCTGTCCTTTTAATAGAAGCTTAATGAGATTTTAGTTACTAGATGATATTTATCTCCATGCCATTAAAAGCTTCAGCTGCCCATTTCCACAATGTAACCCTCTATTAAAGGTACATTTTTCTCCAGGTCTGTTGTCACCTATAACAACCCTGTTGTCATCCCGCAAGTTCCATGGCAGGGTAGGGGTTCAAACTCCGGTCTCCCAGAGTCTGACACTCTAATGGTTAGAATCCAATTGTTACATGAACACATGAAGCTGCCTTATACAGAATCAGACCCTTGGTCCATCAAAGTCAGCACTGTCTACTCAGACCTGCAGCGGCTCTCCAGGGTCTCAGGTAGAGGTCTTTCACATCACCTACTTGCCTAGTCCCTTTAACTGGAGATGCTGGGGATTGAACCTGGGACCTTCTGCATGCAAAGCAGATGAGCCCCATCCCCTCCCCAAGATAACTGCACCATGCACAATAGAGGGACTATGGCACGGTTGTTTGCAAATGATAAAAAGGCACAAGAAGGTGCTTTGAATGTATACTACTTTAGTTTTAAATTTCATAAAATATCAGAATGAAAACATCAGAATGCAGAACAGGGTTATGCATTTTATCTGCAAAGAGCTTCAATCTGGTTAAGTACCCATCCCATAGGAAACAAGACTCCTACCTATGCAGACAGACAACACATAAATCCACTTCCTGGCCTCTGATTTTCTAGTAGGGCAGATCTATAGTCCCTTCCCTCTCATAATTCTTATTCTTCTGGCATCAACAAGAGTCCCAGAGAAGCCACAAGGTGGAGTTGGTTGACTACAAACCTCCTCCCCAAGCTTGACTCCCTGGTGTGTTACAGAATGAAGTCTTTAGAGGTGACTTGCCCTTCTTGGGCAAGAGTCTACAACTACTGTTCTAAATGTTTTTTTAATAGTTTATTCATAAAAATGGATGGTCAACAATAAATATATACATAAACCAAAAACAAAGAGTCACATAATAACATAAAGTCACATAAAATGCTTTACAGCCCTGCAACCGTAGCCCTTTCTCGCTTAACCAAAACTATATCTTATTGTAAGATGGACATTTCCATTCTTTGAATCGTTCTTGTCCATAACAGATCTATGCTATTAATATCATCATGTTTTTTTTTGGTAAGCAGTTAACTTCACTAAAATATACACCTGTTTTATTTTTGAAATCCAATCCTGTATCTTAGGGGAGGTTTTTTGGTTCCACTGCCTAGCAAAGACCATTCTAGCTGCAGTTGACATATGTAGCGCTACTATCCGTTTGTCTTTCAGAATATCAGGAAGATAGTTCAATAATAATAAGGTTTCTGGCTTAAATGGAATTTGTTTCCTCAACCCAATTGACATAATGTTTACAACCTGTTTCCAAAAATTTGATGCCTTTATGCAATCCTACCACATATGAAAAAAATCTGCATTGTCCTCATTACAGAACCAACATCATCTGGTACCTGTCTTATAGATCTTTGCCATCCTTGCAGGTGGTAGATGCCATCTATAAATCATTTCCATCAATTTTTCTTTGAATAAGAGGCTAACTGTAAAGTTTGTACCATGATTAAAGATAAAATTCCATTTTGAATCATCCAGCTTAATAACCTATATTTCTATGCCACATATTACAAAAATTTAGGTCAGGTTTAAACATCACTTCCAACAAAATGTGGTATATACTAGAGATTGAGATTTTACCATTTTATCAACAATTTTTCAAATTCTGATAAGGTTCTTATAGTAGTTACCATTCCTTAACAATTCCCCCAAGTATCCTCTTACCTAAAGGTACTCAAAAATTGTAACATTACATTTCCAGCAATCTTTAATCTCACTTGCTTGTCTGTAATTCAATTTCTACACTCACTGAATCCAGCAAATTCTAATTTTCTCAGAGGAAGAAATTCCCGACTTCCCTTGTCAATCATATCACTAATATCTGAAGATAACAGTGAAATAAGTGGCGATAATTTATTTTTAACTTGGTCCCATACCTTAAGTATTGCATTAATAAAAGTATTATCATTTTTATAATATGCTTTCCTATTTACTGTTTAAACCCAGGCCCAATTCCTTATTGGTAATTTTACAAAGAATTGTTCTATACCAGGTATTGTATTTTCATCACAGTTTAAGAACCAATCTTTCATCCATTTTAGTCTAGCAGCTAGGTAATAGAGTTGGCGGGGCCGCGGCCGCTAACGACTAATTGCTGCCATACATCCAGGCAGCCATCCCTTTAGCGGAGCGCTCACTGCTCATGAGGCGCTGGAGGCCACCTCTCTCTTCTCCTCTGGCGTCCTTGGCCCCACCCCACCCCATAACTTCACTCCCAACATGACGCCCGCCAATGACTATAAGCAGCACCACCAACAGCCCTTCCCCCGGGGAGGACTCCCACTGCCTTGCCAATTACATCAAAGCACCTGGCCTCTCTCTATGCAGGGTGTGCCACCTTGGGCCAGCAGGCCACAGGCCTGGCCGTCACCATTGCGGCAGCCTCTGCTGGACCTTTCGTCAAGATAGCATCCCACCCTCACCTGTGGATGCTTAGGGGAAGAAGTAGAAGAACTGGTTTTTATACCCCACTTTTCTCTACCTTTAAGGAGTCTCAAAGCGGCTTACAATCACCTTCCCTTCCCCTCCCCACAACAGGCACCTTGTGAGGTAGGTGGGGCTGAGAGAGTTCTGAGAGAACTGTGACTAGCCCAAGGTCACCAGGCCCACTCACAGGGGAAAGAGGCCAATGTCAGCTCTTGACCCATCGAACCAGAAATCACCACAGAGACAATCAGATTCCAAGCAGATGGCTTTACTGGTCAAATAGGCAATACAGTGCATTGAACGCAAGATGACAGCTATGGTTTGTCTTGCCCGTTATTTGGAAATATAAGGCAGAGAAACGGCGGGAGATTACAAAGCATAAACAGAGCATTATTTCCCAGGAGTGGCGTTCCCAGGCTTTGGTATGTGTAGCCGTCCTTGAAGTCTGGACGGTTCAGCAGAGAAACGAAAGGAAACATCTAAACCGAGATAACAGCCTGACATCCTGCTCCCCTTAAGGCCCCCTCACATCCGGCAAGGGGGCAGGTCTGTCTGGGTAGGTAGTGTGAAAAGCGTTGACGAGTTTGGGGGCGGAGACATCCCGTGCGCGAACCCATTCGTCATAGGCAGGGGGGAAGTGTTTCCAGCGGATCAGGTATTGCAAGGCCCCGTGGTGTATGCGGGAATCGAGGATTTTGGAGACTTCGAAATGTTCCCCCCCCCACCATTATGGGCTGTTCAGGAGGCGGCTCCGGGTGCCATTGTGGGGAAGCAACATGGGGCTTTAGAAGGCTGATATGGAAAACGGGGTGTACATGCCTCAGAGTTTTGGGGAGAGACAGTTCCACTGTGACAGGATTTATGAGGCGGATGATGGGAAATGGGCCAATGTATTTAGCATTGAGCTTATGGCACGGACGGGTGGAGCGCAGGTTCTTGGTGGAAAGGTATACCAAATTACCCACTTGCAGGTCCCTACCGGGGGAACGATGCTTGTCGGCCTGCGCCTTGTATTTGCGCTTGGCTCGGTCTAGGTTGCTAATCAGCCAGGGCCATGTTGTTCGGAGGGTGTGTGCCCAAGAGGCAATGTCGGCATCCCCCTCCCCCTCTAATCCTTCTATTGGGGTGATAGGACCGAAGTCCTGTCCATACACCGCATAAAACGGGCTGAAACCTGTGGACTGATGTACAGCATTATTGTAGGCATATTCTGCAAAAGGCAACAGTTCCACCCAGTCATCTTGGTGGTAATTGACATAACAGCGCAAATAGCATTCAAGTACAGCATTGACACATTCAGTTTGACCATCCGTTTGGGGATGGTATGCACTAGACAACCCCTGCTCCACCCCCACCAATTTGAGAAAAGCTTTCCAAAACTTAGCAATGAAACTACTTCCGCGGTCGCAGATTATCTTGCGCGGAAACGAATGTAGTCTAAAGACATGTGACACGAAGAGGCGGGCCAACTTCTGAGCGGAGGGGATCCCCGCACATGGAACCAAATGTATTTGCTTAGAAAATAAGTCAGTGATAACCCATAACACAGTTTTTCCCCCGCTGAGAGGGAGATCCGTCATAAAATCCATAGGAATCACTTCCCAGGGTTTGCTGGGTATTTCAAGTGGTTGCAGTAGTCCTGGGGGCTTGCCTTGAGATCGTTTGACTGTGGCGCAAACAGGACAGCTGCGAATAAAAGAGTCAATGTCAGAACGCATTCCCCCCCACCAAAATTGTCTGCGCAACAGGTGAAGGGTCTTTAGGAACCCAAAGTGTCCAGCTGTTTTTACTCCATGAGCCAAGTGTAAGACGTCTTTTCGGAGCGCTTTGGGCACATATAATTTCAAGTCTTTGTACCAAGAGCCTCCTTGTTCGATTACACCAGGAGGCAGGGTTTGATCAGAGCGTTCCATAAGGCATTGTTCCCGAAGGGAATTTAAGAAAGATTCAGAGACGGGAACCCCCCCCTTGTTTACGGTGGTAGTAGGAGCAGTTATGGGGGTTGACGAGGGGGAAGCGCTTACGTGCGGTGGTGTGCAGACTGCAGGCGGCTGGGCGGCCGGTTGGGTTGGAGGAGCTGGAGCTCCGGCTATCGTGTGTTTCCGTTGTGGGGGCAGCTGGGCGGCCGGTAGGGCTGGAGGAGCTTGCGTGCCGGCTACTGTGTGCTTCCGCTGGGGCAGCGTCTGGGATCGAGTTTGTACATCCAGTACGGGCAGGGCTTCTCTTTGCGCGGGCGTAAATAAAGAGTCTGTTGGCCGATCGAGTTTCGCCGGGTATTGAGGCAACCGGGAGAGAGCATCTGCGAGAACGTTTTGTTTTCCAGGGACATGCTTCAGGACAAAACGAAACTGAGCAAAGAATTCCGCCCAACGCTGTTGTTTCGCGGATAAGTTATGGGTTCCTGTGAGGGCGGCTAGATTCTTGTGATCGGTCCAAACTTCGAAGGGGACTTTAGACCCTTCCAGGAATTGTCGCCATAGAGTAAGCGCATGGTGAACAGCTGAGGCTTCTTTCTCCGAAATGGGCCAGTTCAATTGGGAGTGCGCAAATTTCTTTGAGAAGTAAGCGCAGGGGTGAAGGAGACCATCTGGTCCTCTTTGGAGCAGGGCCCCTCCCATAGCTACGTCGGAGGCATCGACTTGTACAATGAACATTCGATTTGGGTCTGGGTGCCGTAGCACAGGTTCCGACGTGAAAAGGCGTTTGAGGGCTACAAAAGCAGTCTGGCATTGATCAGTCCACAGTATCTTAGCGGAGGGTAATGTAGCAGAGCTTCCTTTACCCTTGGTTTTCAGAAGGTCGGTGATGGGCAGCGCTATTTGGGCGAAGTTAGGGATAAATCCGCGGTAGAAATTAGCAAAGCCCAGAAACTGTTGTACTTGCTTGCGGTTGGAGGGAGGAGTCCAATCGAGGACGGATTGGACCTTGGCCGGGTCCATGCTAAGGCCATGGTGGGAGATTATATATCCCAAGAAAGTTATTTTGCTCTGGTGAAATTCGCATTTAGCCAACTTTGCAAAGAGTTGGTGATTGCGCAGGCGGTGCAGAACTTCTCGGACCAAAGTGACGTGCTCGTCCATGGTTTTTGAATAAATAAGAATGTCATCCAAATAAACTACCACCCCGCGGTACAGTAAATCATGGAGGATTTCGTTGATGAGTTGCATGAAGACCCCCGGGGCACCTTTTAACCCGAAGGGCATCACAAGGAATTCAAACATTCCAAAACAGCTAGAGAAGGCAGTGAGGGGTTCGTCCCCCTCGCGGATACGGACGCGGTAGTAGGCTTCTACTAGGTCCAATTTGGAGAATATAAGTCCCTCTTGTAGTTGTCCCAAAATATCTGAAATTAGCGGTATAGGATAGGCGTTGGCTTGAGTAACTGCATTGAGTTTTCGGAAGTCAATGCAGAGGCGTAGGTCGCCCTCCTTTTTTCGGACGAAAAACGCGGGGGCCGAGTTGGGAGCATTCGATGGGCGAATGAATCCTCTGGCAAGGTTTTTGTCCAAAATGTCCCGTAGTACAGTGCCCTCGGAAGTGCTCATAGGGTAAATGTTACTCTTGGTTAATGTGCAGTCCTTCACCACCTCAATTGCACAGTCAGTGGCCCGGTGGGGGGGGTAAGGCATCACATTCTTTAATGTTAAAGACATCCGCAAAGTCCTGGTATACATCAGGAAGGGATGGCGGTGATGGGACATCGGAGATTAATGCCGGAGCGGGTGGAGACAGCACCGCAATTTGCTATCGGTGCTGGTCGCATTTGGGGTTGGCAAAGGAGATAGTGTTCATCTCCCAGTCTATACTGGGACTATGCCCTTTAATCCAGTTAATTCCCAGGACCACTTCAAATCGGATAGGGGCTATGGTAAAGTCTATTTGCTCCCAGTGGGAGCCAATACCCATCGCCACCCCTATAGTGCGATGATCAACTGGGCCCCCCTTGAAATGGCTCCCATCCATTTGGGCAAATTGGACGGGGGCTAGTAAAGCCTCGGAATTGACTTTGAGTGCTGCAAATGTGGCCTCATTGATGAGAGTGCGACCGCAACCGGAGTCAATGAGTGCCTTAACGGGTAGTTGGGGACCACCTTCATAGTGTTGTAAAACTGCGTCCACATAAACGGTGGTTTCTACTTCCTTTACTTTAGTGGGAGCTTTCGGTTTAGCAGGAGATTCTGCAGAGGTCTGTGGAGACGCTCCACTCACCACAGACCGGAGCCGTTTTTTGACAAATCAAGGGGGGATTCCAGGTTTAAAGCTGGAGGATTCCATGGGTTCTCTTCATCAGAAGAAGGAAAGTTGTCCCCCAATGGGGCATTTGTAATCCGGGACCCGGCGGGGTCATTCGATGTAGGAAGGATAGATGAGTCCTCAACGTGAAGTGCAGAGGGTGTGGGTCTTCCCGGCGCTGCGCTGCGGGTGGCCGCGGTGCCTCTGCGTTGAGGTCGTCCTCTAGTTCGGGCTGTCATGCTGGGATGAAAGGGTTCAGGGCGATGTGGGCAGAGTGGCCCAGTTCCCCACAAGTGAGGCAAGCACCTCTTTGAAATCGGGTTTCGCGATCCTGGGGTGGACGCGCGGGTTTCCGTGGATTGGGGGGCGGTGCCTTGGGCTGGGGTTTTTGGACGCTTTTCTCCTTGTGTCTTTGGCGGACAAGGGAAATAAAGCGCCGGCGGCTTTCCACCTCTTCGGCTAATAGAATCCAATCCTCGAGGGTGTCGGGATCACCTCGCATATACGACCAGTTCAGAATGTCAGGGTGTAAGGCTTCCCTGAAATGGTGAATTAGGGTGGCTTCGGGCCAGCCCACAATTCTGCTTGCTAGTCTTTGAAATTCATCGGCAAACTCTCGAACTGGAGTAGAGCCCTGTTTTAGTTGTAGAAGCTCCGCTTTGGCCCGTTCCCCCAGAAAGGGGTCCTCAAACCTCCTCCGTAAGGCAGTCATGAAATTGTTGAGGGAACGGATAGAGCGGGATCGGGTGTCGAACTGGAGGACCATCCAGTCGGCTGCTTTACCTGTCAAAAGGGAAGCCACATAGCGAACCCGGCTGTCCTCTGTAGGGAAGAACTGTCCTTGTTCTCGCATATAGCTGTCCACCTGATGCAAGAAACAGGGCAGGGTTTCGAGAGATCCATCGTAAGTAGTTTTCAACTTGAGTTGTTTCCAAGGACCGGGCATGGGTTGGCCCGGTTGCACGGGTGCTCTGGGTGCAGGTAAAACGGGACCTCCGGGAGGTTGAACAGGCACATTAGCGGGTGGCTGGGCTGGCACTCCCTGAACCGGTACTGCGGCCCCCTGTGGAACGGGTTGTGCCGGGGTTGTCAGGGCCTGCTGTAACTGCCTGTTGTCCTGAAGCAAGCGTTCCATTAGCTCCTGGAGTTGATCTACACGGCCAGATAGCTCTCGATTCTGAGCTCGTAACAGGTGAACGTCCTCACCCGGGCCACCTGTACGATGAGGTTTGCTTGTCCTAAAACTTGTGGCCCATTGAGAACTGTCCCCATACAAGTCCTCTTCCTCAGACTCCTCGGAGTCTTGGCGTCGTTCCGCGAGGCGGCGTGCGCGTTGGGTCGTGCGTGACGGGGCAAATACCGGGGAAAAAGACAGACCCAATGGAGGACCGCTCCTTCCGGAGTCTTTGGGGCGGCCGCCTGTCCGCGCCCGATCCGCAGCCAACTGCAGTTCTTTATCCCTTGCGGCTTGAGCCTCGGCTTCCGCCTTAGCCGCTTCAGCAGCTTCCCTATCCGCGAGAGCTTTTGCGCTTTCAAGTCTCAGAGCGGCAGCTGCGGTAATGTGCGGTAAAAGTTCCATTTCCAGGAGCGTAAGTAGGGGGTCGGGATCCCCACCTAGCAATGGTTGCACTCGGACCGCGACCGCGGGTGCATCGGCCCCGAACGTCGAGGTCAAACGTTGAGCCAAGGTGGCTATCGTGGTATCCTTTGTACAATCCGCAAAGAGGAGGGCCGTCTGGATAGCGACCCTCTTGGCTTCAGCTTGACAGTCAGCTGCATTGGGTACCAAAGAAAAACCTGCCGGTGCGGCTCCCGCCATGGTACCTTCCCCCAAGGTGACAGGACGCGTTAGAGCCGTGGATGAGAGAGTCTCACGGGCAATAAGCTTATCCAATAAATCGGTTAGTATTTGTAAGTCCTCAGTTGCCAGCCGGGCATCATCCAGCAACTGATCAAAATCCTGGAGGTCTAAACGAGCATTAGTATCCTCCGACGTTAACATCCAGAGAACCCTCACTAGAGATTGCCACTGTGTCTGGACCAGTCCACTCAAGCGGCAAACCTCTGAATTAGTCCTAAAGAGTTCAGCTACTATGTCCCGTAGAAGGGTAGGATCCCCAGATGAGGACTCCAGGGTTCCAAGAAGCAGTAGTCACGGTTCACTCGGAGAGCGCCCTCCTAGCTCCCATCCGAGTGGCAGGCGAACCCTCCGGGGCTCCAGCCTGACTAAAGAATCGATGAAGAAGAGTAGTGGGTGATAGCTGTCATAATGTCAGCTCTTGACCCATCAAACCAGAAATCACCACAGAGACAATCAGATTCCAAGCAGATGGCTTTACTGGTCAAATAGGCAATACAGTGCATTGAACGCAAGATGACAGCTATGGTTTGTCTTGCCCGTTATTTGGAAATATAAGGCAGAGAAACGGCGGGAGATTACAAAGCATAAACAGAGCATTATTTCCCAGGAGTGGCGTTCCCAGGCTTTGGTATGTGTAGCCGTCCTTGAAGTCTGGACGGTTCAGCAGAGAAACGAAAGGAAACATCTAAACCGAGATAACAGCCTGACAGCGTCCAGGCTTCAGCCCCGCCCCCAAAGTGTCTGTCACCATATGGGCACCCAGACCCACTTAAGCAGCCCCTCAGGCAAGACAACTGGGCTGCGCTGGTAGATGGCAGGCAGGATGAGGCGGCAGACAGAAGATTAGAGGGCAGTGGTAGTGGAGGAGGAGGAGCACCAAGTCACAGGAGGGGCCAGTGGGCTGTGGCGGACAGCGAGGGAGGGGCCCCCATCCTGGTTGGAGAGGGGTCTGGCCCACAGCCTCTGGGAGGTCACCACCAGCTTGCCACTGGCCACAGAGGGGGAGGCGGCTGTGGTGAGTTCTTCTTCTGAGCATGTCAGTGCCACACAGGGGCCGCTGCGTCAGGCTGAGGCCCCTGGAGAAGGGGTGCCATGGGCAGAGAGGCAGATGAGGGGGCCTTAGTGATCTGTTCATCTCCCTTAAAGGGTCGGGACTTGCCTGGCCATGGGTCTCCCACAACTCAGCTTGGGCCGTGCGCCGTGCTGCTGGAGACGGCAGGGATTGGGCAGAAAGGTGGGGCTGTGCCCTGAGTGGCGGTGGGGATTGGGGGCCTCCGCTGGGCCCCAGGGCCCCTCTGAGCATCCCCACAACCTCTGTTTTGTTTGGTCTTGCAGGAGTGGCGAGTGCTCCCTGCAGAGAGGTCACTGGTCATGTCAACCAGGCCGTATCTCCTGCCCGCCACATTGAGACACACATCAGTTGGTCCCACGCCTCCCCAGGGTGGCAGTCTCATTGAGAGTGGGAGTTTTAACTGGAGGGCGGCTACACTGACATGGCATCATAATCCATGCCCGCAAGGCGCTTCTGCCGGAGACCCCACCAACCTCACATTGCCGCCCTCTGACTGTGAGCCCTCCTCACCACTAAGGCAGCCCCAAACAACCAGCCCCTAGATCAGTGTCTGACAGATTCCCAACCCACCAAGGAGTGACCAGGTCACCGGGTCACCTATGCTGGCCGGAAGCATTCGGGTGCCATCCCCCAGCCCCTTCCTCTTTTCTCTCTACTTCCCTTCCCCTCACTGTCTCCCAATAAAGGGTTTCTGGTGTTGCAGTTCAGCGTCTCCTGATGCATCATTTCTGGGGTAGGGAACTAAGGGAAGGGTGGCAGACCGGGGTGCCCACGCACCGAGGCCCGGAACCTGTGTGAGGCTCCCGAGAAGGCATGTGGGTCACAGCCCCGCCGCCCTCAGAACATGGGCCAACGCTCAGCTGCTGCAACCTGGCAAGGCACTGATGCAGCGGCTGGCCAGCTCCCACAGTAGTGGCAGTGTCAGATGGGAGGTGGGAAGGGCACGGTGCGGTTTCGGTGCACTGCCAAGAGTCCGCCCATCCTCACTGACAATTGAGAGCACTTGGAGCCAGCCTTCTTGTGGTGCTCCTGCTGGAACTTTCCCCTCCAGGGGCTGTCAGTCCCTCAGGTGAGGGGAATCCCTATGCGACCAGCACTCTGGCCGCCATGAGAGGTTGGGCAGCTGTACCTACACAGGAGTCTTCACCATCCGTTGGTCGTTGCTCATAGGAGCAGCCCTTCTGACGAGGCGGTACATCCTACGCACTCGCTGCTGGCCTCCCCGGGACCTGCATGGCCACGGCCACTGACATATGGGAAGAGACAACTTCCCCCTCTTTTGGGCTGGTGGCAGGAAGGCTACAGGTTTCTCCCACTCTAGCAGAGAAGCCATACGGGCAGACTGCCGCCATCGATTCGTTCCTCCCCCTTCCCCTTTCCCCCTGTTCCCTCAACAGGGGACCCATCTTTTACATGGTCCTAAGACAGAGGACGGCACCCCCCTTAGGGGGAGGGTCAGCCCTTCCTTGCAAGACCCCCCGGGCCCAAGGGGGGAGTGTCTGGAATGGCGGCAAGGGTGTGGGCTGCAGTGGGCACCTCTGTAGCCACAGCCGCCAGCGGGAGAGGCCATGGGGGGCCTAGAGGCCAGAAGGCACGTCAGACAGTTGCCCTGAGCCCAGAACACATGGCGGGAGAGGGATGCGGCTGACAATGGGATTATTGGCAAGACACGGTCCAGTCTCAAGGCCCCTCCTCCCATTAAGGGGTGCACAGACCGCGTTGTCAGGGGGAAAGGGGGGGAGGCCATATCTGTCAGCAGTGGGTCTGGAGGGTCCTGCCCACCCCTTGGCTCCCCTGTCAGAATGCCACTCCATGGGGGTGCAAGGGGGCAAGGTATGGGGCAGGCTCCCACATCTCTTACCACAGAGCCTCACACACCCACTCCCAACAGCCTAAATAGACAGACCCCGAGAAGGTGCTCCTGTTTGGATTTGTGGTAGAGAATGTGTCAGTTGCCATCCCGCCACATAGGCGCATGCCGACACAGGTGTGATGCTGTGAGTTCTGGGAGGATGCGGCCTGAAGAGTGTCCACCTGGGACCATGCAACCAGAACAGGACCCTTGTGTTTGAAGTGGTGGAATGACTCCTATGGCCACGCCAAGAAACAGGTGCTGCATCTGGTGGTGCAGGGGTTGTCCTTTGAGCAGGCCCTGGCCACAGGACTGGAAGGCCCCGAGACCATCTTGCACCCTCTCATCCCAGCCGAGGTGGTGGAGGGGAGAGGTGTCGAAGTTCTGCATGGTGAGTGTCTGGGGGAGGGGAACCCCTGGGGGGCCCCCCACCTCCTCTGAATGCCTCCCCTCTGTCTTGCAGCATGCAACTTTCAACAGGATGCCCTGAGCATGCTGCCATCGCCTAGAAGCCTGGCCAGCACTGACTCCCAGGGCAGCTGGCCCACCCAGGGCCTGAGCACTCAGGATGGGGTGCCTAGCAGCTAGCTTCCCAGTGCTGGATGCTTGCACAGAACCCCGCAGGGATGGCTGGAACCCTGGAGTGCGGCCCCCTTGAGAGCCACGCCACCACCCAGGAGGAGCAGATGGAGCTGACCCCAAACGTCAGCCATCCCTGCAAGACAAGCCAGACTGGGACCAAGAGCGCAGGTGTGGGCCGGGGGCCGGGAGGGGACGAGCAGAGTTGTCCACTGGTCTGGAAGTGATGGGGTACCTCTCCCTGCAGGTTTGGCTCCCTTGTCCGCGACTCTCAGAGACCCTGTCATTCAGCATCTGTGTGACCTGCCCCCCGAGGAGCGGTAAGGCAACGCCGGTAATGTGGTCCAGGAATCCATGGAGATCCCAGGGTCTCCTGGCCTGCCTGGCGGCTGCTGGCCAACAGCTGAAACCTCAGGAAGCTCGTCAGGAGAGGAGCTGGGCGGTGGGTGGCGGTGCCCCCCCATGAACCTCCTAACAAACCCCCCACGGTGGCCACTGACCCCGAGGCTGAGGAGGGGGAGGAGGGGCCGGCCCCTGGGCCTCGTGCACATGGGCCACGGCTGGCGCAACCCATCCCCCCACCTTCGCCTTCATGTGGGAGGCCATTGAGAGGGTTCACCTGGAGGCCAGACAAGAGTGGTGAGAGATGAGCGACTGGGCTGATCTGTGGATGGAGACCTTGGCTGCCGATGTCACCTCCTCCGTGTCTGATATAATGCCTTTTTTATTAAGTGATAGGGATCCCAAGGCTACACTGACAGTGGCAAAATAAATCTCAGTCCTTATCTCTCTCAAACATTAGATTAAAAACTATGCTGCTCAAGGTCAATGGATCAAGGAGCTTCTAAGGCATAAAGGACAAACCTCCTCAAGGTGGCTTCATCCTCCCAGTTAGTACAAAGCAGCTCTTTGTTTAAAACATCATTCTCACAGTAAGCTTGCAAGGGCTTCATGCCAGTTGGTACCTTTTTCTTCTGGCACCATGTCTTCTGGTTAGGGCTGTTGGTAAAAAAAATTCGGTAAAATTCGGATTCAGCAAAATTTGGCCCGTTTTTATTCAGGAAATGCTGAAGTCCATTTAAAGCCATTCAAAACACATTCACGCCTTTCCGCGGCTCCAAGGGGGGGCATGTTTGGAGGTAGAGGTCCCAAACTTTCAGCGTAGCTTCAGGGGACCCTTCTTGCAAGCCGATTTTGGCTCGTCATTTTCCCGCCTTTTTTTTAATTCAGTTCCATCCGAACTGAAAACCGCCGAATTGGGGGAAATTCAGCTGTTATTCGGTTCAGGACGAACCGAATCGACAGCCCTACTTCCTGTTTATTGTTACAATGCAAATCAGTTGCAGGGGAAAAAGGCCTTTGGGGTTAATGGGAACATTTCTCCCAGCACCAGCGTCATGGACTCCCATCACAGACCAAGCGGTGTCCTTGCCAGGGCTGGATTTAGGTTTGATGAGGCCCTAAGCTATTGAAGGTAATGGGGCCCTTTATATGTCCAGCTGTCCTTTGTCAACAACAAATTGTCGCTGTTTTTTGTGTTGAATATATGCTATATGGTAATTTATGGACCTAATAGGTATCTAAAGCCATTTGCACATAACAAAATATGTATTTTATCAAAGTAATTGTTGAACTGAAATACAATTAAGATAACCAGTGATATTTTAGGGAGCAAACAAGTGATATTTTAGGGAGCCGGCTAGCAGGTGGGGCCCATTACTTACATCATAGGAACCTACACAACACAAAACACTGTTGCTGTATGTAGGTTTTATTTTATTTGTTTTTTATCTTATATTTTGAAAATGTACATCCAGGTTTTTTTCCTTTAATTTTTTTGGGGGCCCCAAAAGAGTGGGGCCCTAATCTATAGCTTGTTTAGCTTATATGTAAATCCGGCAATGGCCCTTGCAACAGCACGTGGGAGGATTTTTCTGTCTTATCTTTTGCTCTGCTGCAGCCCAATAATTAGTTCCTTCTATGCTAAGGGCCAATCGCCAATTCTGTGTCCCCTCTGGGGAAACTGGCACAAACTTTAGTTAAAATTCCGGTACACTTTTAGTGCTCTGTTGGTGAAAATTTAAAGTTCTCACTACTCAGATGTGTGTGTAAAGTGCCGTCAAGTTGCAGTCGACTTATATCATGGGTTTTCAAGACCCATGATTAAGCAGAGGTGGTTTGCTGTGGCCTTCCTCTGCAGAGTCTTCCTTGGATGTCTCCCTTCCAAGTGCTGACCCAGCTTAGCTTCCAGGATCTGACAAGATCAGGCTATACTGTACCATCCCACATCCCTCACTACGCAGATAGACTATCTCTTTTTATTACGTTTGGTTTTTAAAGTTCTGCTGCTGTTCTCTACGTTTGCAGGGGCTCATTCTCTGCCCAACTGAACCAAGTGGCTGCTTGGGGATACCCCAGTGGGGAGAGAGCGCTGTCACCGCTGGGACTGGGCTTGTGCACTTCCTGAATTTGTGCCACCGTGTGTCCAGGTCCAAGATTGTGGGTAGCAGCACCCCTGAGGCTCAGCTTCCTCCCCACATGGGAGGAGGCGCCTCTTGGACCCACACCACCACTGGCTAAGTCCAAGGTAGGCTCTGAGGCACTGGCAGTGCTGCTGGGGCTTAGCTTGACCTGCCCACTGTGCCAGAAAAGGCACAGTCTCTCAGATCCCCACCACTGCTGGCCAGGTTCAAGGCAAGCCCCAGCAGCACCGGGAGCACCACTAGGGCTCAGCTTTCTCCACCGGAGGAAGCAATGGGGGTCAACTCGGGGCAGCAATATACCTGGAACCAGCCCTAGTGTGGTCTTACTGCTTTATTAGTCTACTGTGAACCACCTTAATTTTAGAAAAGAGCAAGAGTCCAGTAGCACCTTAAAGACTAACAAAAATATTTTCTGGCAGGGTATGAGCTTTCGTGAGCCACAACTCACTTCTTACTTACTAAGAAAGCTTACTTACTAAGAAAGCTCATACCCTGCCAGAAAATATTTTTGTTAGTCTTTAAGGTACTACTGGACTCTTGCTCTTTTCTACTACTGCAGACAGACTAACACGGCTACCCACTATGAATCATCTTAATTTTATTTTATAGAAATATGGAATGTACAGATTTTGAATAAATAAATATTGTGGTAAGCTGTAGGCCCAGGGTCAATGAGAAGCAGCAGCTGGGTAACTCTGCCTGGCTTGCTGCCCTTACTAAGACTCTAAGTAAGCTGAAATTTGGTTTTTCACCTACCATCTTAGATTAACAAATGCCATCAGTGAAAAGAAAATATTACATATTTAAACATTTTAGTGACTGTTCATCTATCTGACCTGATCTTTGGTGTTTGTTTTGGGGTCTCAGTCAAGGTTGCACTCAGGGCAGATGCCCTATTGTTACAGCCTACTTACATTATTGTTCTGATGTCATGATGCAACAGAGCATTGGATTGTGCTGAGTTCTTAATATATCAGGCTGGAGGTAAATAAAAACAGACTGGGGTCAATCCAAAGATTCATGAGTGAATTTATTTAATGAATTCAACTTTACTGCATGTTTTGCCTTCTCTGAATCAATGTTCATCCTCAGTTGCCTCCTCATCCTCTGATGTGCTAGGATCCTCCTCCCCTTCACCCAAAGAATTTGTTAGGCTGGTCATTCCAAATCATAGTGAAACACATGTTCTGCCTAGCAGGGAAAGTATTGTAGTGAACTCCGTTGGCAAAGAGACATTGTCCCAAGTTCCAGCAAATGACCAGTAATTGCCATATTTATGTATGAAGTGTGTGTGGCCAGTAAAAGGAGAGTGACTCCCATTAGCACCAACATGGTGGAAAAGTAGCCCTGGATCAAGATCAGCTCTAATCTCCTGCATTTAGCACTCTGGCTGCTGGCCTAATCATGTTACCTGGCTCTCTGGGTCTTTGTTCCTTGCACACTCCTGTAGCCTCCCTCCTGGGCTCCTATGAGATCAATGAGACCTCATCACATGAGCTCACAACTCCTGCTTAAAAGTTACTGGAGCTTTTGCTATGTGACCATTTAAATGGTGTTGGCTGAGCCTTTACTTTTGTGTCTTCCAGGGGCTACGGATGAGCAACTATTTCCCATTTATTTTCTTTTTAGGTTTTGTTTACATTTTGTCAATGGCTTTGGTTCTCTGCTGTGTAGAATCATTTTGTGGACTCATTTGTATGGTGTACACAGGAACAGTTATTGTATGTAATTTGTACCTACAATGTGTGTCCTCTGTGTATAATGCAGAATGTTGATTTGGTACAAAAATAAAGCAGCACAGGGTTCGGCTTATGCAAGGGAGAAGTAAAGCTGAAATGGGGACTTTTGGAGAGAAACAGCCATGATGAGAAATCCAGTATCATCCCTTCTGGGAGCCTGCAAGGACACATAGACTAGGATGCTCTCAATTTCACCCACTCCTATTTACCCAGAACGGCCTGGTGCTGTAGTGTGTAGGGTTGCCAACCTCCAGGTACTAGCTGGAGATCTCCTGCTATTACAACTGGTATGTAGTGACTGATGGGGGTGGGTCAAGGACTATACATCCTGAAAGGCCTTCTCAGGAGGTAGGTTGGTAGTGGTTCCTTGCCTTTTCTGTAGTTCATGATTGAACTACAGTGAAATATATATGAAATGGAATCTCATTGCTTCTGTTCCTTACCAGTGACACTGTGATTAATGTAAAAAAAATTGTTGGGCCATCAGAGGCCAATTGCTTAAGGAGGCATAGCTGCCCTGAGGACTGCCAGCTGGCCACCCATGGTGAGGAGGTATGCAAACTTACATTATAGTTGTCCTGATGAAGAATTCAGTGGTGTTTGGAAGCGTGCAGACATATTTGTCACAAAATGTATAATCTTATCCACTTTGTGTCCCCCTTTGTGTGGCTTTCTTTGTCACCAAAAACTCTGATTCACATGTCTTTGTACCGGTGCACTGTGCATGCTGACAGGTAGGGCTGTCAATTCGGTTCAGCCCGAACTGAAAATCAGCCGAATTTCCCTTGATTCGGCGGTTTTTAGTTCGGACGGATCCGAACTCAAAACTGGCGGGCAACCGGGGGGGCCGAATTCAGCGAGTTCGGGAGTTCGGCGAATAAATTCGGCCAATTCGGCCGTCAGTAAACAGCATAACCGTCAGTAAGCAGCATTCTCCTCCCCCGGCCAATCGGTGGCCAAGCTGGGTCTTCTTCTGGCCAATCAGTCAGGATTGAGTGCTGGAGGAATCAGCTGATGTGCGGCCGGCCGGGGAAAGAGAGAGAGAGAGGGAAATCCTCATGTGTGTGTGAGGGGGTGCTTGTGCACATTCGCTCCTTTCCGTGGCTGCAGGGGGCGCATTTTTTGGGGTACCGACCCCAAACTTTCAGGGGATATTCAGACAGGTTTTTTTAAGAGACCACCCAAGTTTTGTAAACATTGGGTCAGGGGGTCCCGAGATATGGGCTCCCCCCCTTTTTTCTTTCCATGGCTGCAGAGGGCGCATTTTTGGGTGTGCCGACCCCAAACTTTCAGCGGAGCATCAGACTAGGCTTCTTAAGATACCCCCCAGGTTTTGTAAACATTGGGTCAGGGGCCCTCGAGATATGGGCTCCACCCCTTTTTCCTCTCCCCCCTTTTCCATTTTCGTGGCTGCAGGGGGCGCTTTTTTGGGGGTTCAGCCCCCAAACTTTTGTCATAGCTTCAGAGAATCCCTCTTAAGAGACCACCCAAGTTTTGTAAAGATGGGTTCAGTGGGGGCTGAAATATTGGCTCCCCCCCTTTTCTCTTTCCATGGCTGCAGGGGGCGCATTTTTGGGTGTGCCGATCCCAGACTTTCGGCGGAGCTTCAGTCAAGGCTTTTTAAGAGACCACCCAAGTTTTGTAAACATTGGGTCAGGGCCCCCCGAGATATGGGCTTTCCCCTTTCCCCTATTGGGATGAATGGATCACCCTCGAGAGATGCATACATATGGATCTTATATTGGATACAAATGGAATCATATTGGATTACCCAGCCTCCCAGCCCCTCCTGCTGGAACAGAAGACAGCCACAGTAAGACCCCTTTGGGGGCTTTAATCTATATTTTTTCTTTTCTGTGTGTGTGTGGGGGGGAAAGCAGAGTCTGTGTGTGTGTGTGGGGAGGGAGCAGTTTCTGTGGGTGGGGGGGGGAAGCCAAAGGGGGCTTTTGCCGGTTCTGCCTGGGGTGTGTGTTCCCCCTCCAGTCTCTCTCTCCCTGGTTTGAGGGGGGGCTTCATTTCTATTCTTCAGGTTTTTCCTCATTCATAAGATCAGTTAGGTTATTGATGCTTGCTCAAAACTGGTTTTCAAATGGTGACTTAAAGAATGCATCTGCCTGGTCCCAAGTCCAATGCAAAAGGAGACATTCCACCCCCTCCTGCTCATTATGCATAGCTAGCTGCCTCTGTCCCTTTCCATGGTATGCAAACTCCCAGGTGTCAGGTGTTGCTATGCACTGTTGCAAAGGTTTTGCATTGCGTGCTTGTGTTGCTTTGCAGTTGCAAAATTCTTCACACCTGCCCCGCCCTTTGCATATTTGCAAAGGGGTTGCTCTGCAGTTGTGTTGCTTTGCAAAGTTCTTAGCACCTGCCCCGCCCTTGCTCTCATCAGCTGTTTGTCGGGCCGGGAGCTTTGTGCGTGGGTGGCAAGCTCTGCGGAGAGATCCACATTAAGGGTGGGGGGGACCCCTTTCAGGGCCCATATCTCAGACCCCCTGACCCAATCTTTACAAAACTTGGGGAGTCTTTCAATATACGTCCTTTGAAGCTCTGCTGAAAGTTTGGGACCTCTAAGCCCAAAAATGCCCCCCCCCAGAGCCGCGGAAAGGCGCGGTTGTGTTTTTAATGGCTTTATTCGGCCGAATTTTTTTCCCGAACTTTGAATTCCCGCGGAATTGAACGGATCCGAAGTGGGGGAGTTCGGACTTCGGCACGTACCGAACCCACAAGGGCCAAATTCGGCCAAATCCGAACTGTACCGAATTTTTTTTTTTTTTGACAGCCCTACTGACAGGTTCCACAGCATGGCAAGATGGGAGTCAGCCAATGTCGGGAATAAAAAAGACCCTAGATTCTCCTAGGTCCTGAAACACCTGCTGGCGACGCACTTGCAAGATGAAGCCATTCTTTGGGCAGAGCATGAGATACATGCACTAAATCATAGCCAAGCTTCTTCAGGAATTAAAGGCCTGATCTTTCACCTTCTGATCAGGGTGTGGTGGAAACGGCAAACAAGTTTGGTGGTCTTATTCAAGGTCAGCCACCCTTTACTGCTTGGTCATCACCATCACAAAAAAGGGCACTATAATTCAGGAAGGAAGGGAAGTTGGGGGATTGATTTAGGTCCCTGGAGGTGTCTCCTCTAACCTCATCCTTCTGAGTACTAGGTCAGGGCTAGGTTATGGGCAAAGTGCAGCAGGCTGGATAGGAGTCCTACATTCACCTTCCCGCAGCTGGTGTATGAATACCATTGCTCCCATGTCTTGTCTCTGGATGTAAAACGAATCCTACCCCAAGCAGGATTAATTCTGGATGTTTAGAAGCTATCCACCACAAACAGCTCTTAATAAAGGACTGGCAAGGAATTTTCTTCTCTTTGGCATGATTACTAACCTTTTGTAACCATATATTGATTGATTAAAACATTTATGCTACCTTTTGGCACCAAAGGAGAGCTCTAGACAGCTTTCTAACGGCATAGTAATAAAACCAACATGAAAGAATGCTTAATAAACATATATTATAATCAACATAAAAATGCTTAATAAAACCAGTTCAACAAAAATACTAAATGATCACATTGGGATTTAAACAGAAACTAACAATGGCTTTACATAATAAAAGGCAGCCAAATCAATTTTACTTTATTTTAAACTTATACCCTGCCCCTCCCCTGGGTCACAGGGCTTGGGGTGACCCACAACAGTTCAATGAACAATAATTCAACAATGATAGAACATACAAAATCTTAAAAGTACAAGAGAGTAAAATAATATTCTAGCAGACATCAAAATAAAACATCAATTGGCACCTGGCAACCTACATCTCAGACTGCTGTCAAAACCAGTTGACATTGCTGATAAGGCTGAAAATTGGCCTTGATCATCCTTAACAGAATGCCTGGCGGAACTGAAATAAAATTAGGAATAAAAAGAATTAGGAATAAAAGCAGAGAGACGTCTGCTGTTTATGCATCTTGTCATCATTTCCTTGACATCACTGGACCAAGGCATACAAAATAAGGCCTCAATTGATGATTTCAGCATACCAGGTAATGGGGATTGGGTTTCATGTATATTTTAAGCATACAGTGGGTAGCACAATTTGTAGATTTCTATAATAATGGCGTAATTTTATCAGGGAGGGGCCGTGGCTCAGTGGTAGAACATCTGCTTGGCATGCAGAAGGTCCCAGGTTCAAACCCTGGCATCTCCAGTTGATAGGATGGGGTAGTAGGTGATGTGAAAAATGTCTGCCTGAGACCCTGGAGAACCACTGTCAGTTTGAGTAGACAACACTGGCTTTGATGGACCAAGGGGTCTGATTCAGTACAAGGCAGCTTCATATGCGCTTCATGTGCTTTTGGAGGTTAGGAATAAAAAGCAGTTCAGTTCAGCAGTTCAGTACCTTCAAATTGGGCATTGTAACGGTGGTATTTTGCAGACGCATAATGTATTTAGAGCTCTAAATAGATTTGAAGACTTATTGGAGAGATAGAAACACCAAAAATGTTTTACATTACAGATTTATTGCAGTTCTCAAAGGTCTTATGTTATAAAATAGGATTACATCTTAAATTAGGGAAAGGCCTTTTAATACACATCCCAGAGAGTACATGAATAAATTATGTTCTGGAAATTTCTCATAATATAGGAATTAGAGAACATTGTCTTAAATTGCTTTTACGATGGCACTATATACCAGTTAGATTCCCTAAATCATCTGGAGACTAACTTTTGCTGGAAAGTGCTAGGCATATAGGTACTCTAATTCTTATGTGGTGGGAGCTTGAAATGGTAACAATTTATGGAATTTGGTATGTAATAAGCATGTATACAACATAACTTGTCTTACACACATATGCTCTTGTGAGATCTGCTCCACTCATGAATAATAAAACAAAAGTGGCTTATTCTTGCCTCCCTCTGCTATGAATCAACGCCCCATTGCCTAGCTGTTTCGGGAGGAGGGAAGGCATGAAGCAGGGAGAGCAACCCAGGGGCTGCAGGCATTTAGCGTGACTAACAGATTTACGAGGGGGAGGGGAGCCCAGCGCTGGCCTGGCATTGCCTTTTTAACGAGTTCTCCAGCCCATACAGTAGCCCCTTTGTAGCAGACAATGTCGCAGACATAAATTTCTGGAGGGGCGGGAGGTGGGTTCTGAAAGATTGCTGGGCTGATCTCTGAGCCCACATTGTCCATCCTGGCACCCAGAATGGCTGGCGGGAGGGTGGGAGCAAGGCCCAGACCTTGCCCCCCATCAATATTCCCCCTTTTCTTCAGGGAAGTGGTGAGATGCTGTGTCAGGTTGTCCCACCCATCCTAGGTCTCCTAGCTGAGCGTGCCCTTCCCTGCCAGGTGCTGCTGCCCCTGATTTGCAGCCTCAGATGGAAGCGGACTCGGGAGAATAAGGGGATGCTGTCAAAGGGCTGTTTTCTAGTCAGAGATGATGGTAGCGGGTGGGCAGGCTCAAGGGACCCGATAGGGAGAGGCAGTCCAAGGGCAGAGGGGGATTAAAGGTTATGCGGCTGGTTCTCGCTGGAGATAGACTACAAGGCTAATCAAACCTGGGAATGTTTTATATCCATGTTCACAATCATCCACATGGATGACAAACATAAAAAAGGGATCAGGCCATTCTAATCCAGCTTCCTGTTTTCAACAGTGGCCAGTGAGATATCTCTGAGAAGCCCGCAGAATCAAGTGAAGGCAGCAGCCCTTGCTGTTTTTGTTTTTTCTCTCTCCAGCAAGTGGACGACCCAAGTTTGAGTCCACACTCTTGCTGTGCAAGCTCACTGGGTGCCCTTGGGCAAGTCACTCTCAGCCTAACCTACCTCACAGGTTTGTTGTGAGGATCAAAATATCAAGGAGGAGGACAATGTTGTAAGCCACTGTGGAGAGAAAAATAGGGTGTAACTATCTAATTAAATAAATATTACATTGGAATATGGAGGTTCCGTTTAGCTAGCATGGCTGACTAGTGATACGCCTATCCTAGGTCAGGAAAACATCCTTTTAAACCAGTCTCAAGTCCGTTCCCTTGTCACCTCTTGCAGCAGTGAATTCTACAAGTTGATATGCGGTGTGTAAAGAAGCGCTTTTGTTTTTGCTGTCCTGAATCTGCTGCTTATCAGTTTCATTGGGTGCCCACAGGTTCTAGTAAGAGGAGGGAGTGAGAAGATATTCTGTGTATACACATTTTCCACACCATGCAAAAAAATTTCCCTGTCCAAACATCTAATGTACCCTTAATAGAATGTTGTATGGTTGCATGTACAAGCACTTGAGCAATCTGCCATTCAGACATGATCTAGATCTGTCTGCAAGTGTCATCATTTAGACTATTTATGCTTCTCCAGAAGAGATTGCCCGATCTTCTGTCCGAGCTGCCTGAAGTAATCTGGCTATTTTGTACAAAAAATGTGCTTAAGCACACTATTGTTCCAGCAATGAGATTGCTTCAATTTACTTAAACCTAATTGCCTAGGAATGCTGATGTTTGTTTTCAGCCTTCCGATCCAGTTCAGCTGTTGCTGTTTTTTAATCAATGCTTCTGCATGTTAACACATGCAGTAGAATGCACATTTTGGAATCTTTTAAAGTAAGAAAGTGGGAAATTTTCAGCAATGGTATCTTACCAGCAAAAAAAGTAACCCGTTTCTTATACAAGCAAGGCTGTTAACAATAGGACATTTTGAAGGACATTAATTCATAGGGTCGCCATAAGTCAGAAGGGACTTGACAGCACTTAACACACACATACGTTTTATATCTACATTATAATGAGGAGGACAGAATATTACACTACTGTAATAGAAAGGTTTTTGTGTGTGGAGTATAGTTGTGTGACCATTAGAGCAGGGGTAGGGAGCCTTTTTTCTGCCAAGGGCCATTTGGATATTTATAACATCATTCGTGGGCCATACAAAATTATCAACTTAAAAATTAGCCAACCAATCCCCAAGCAGGCAGCTGCCCCAGATGACACCCCCCCAGTGGGGCAAGCAGGCAGGCAAGCATCCAACCGGTGGTGCACTCACCCACCTAGTGGCACAGGATGGTCCGTTGCACCAGCCAGGTGTAGTCGTCCAGCCGCAAGCCGGAGTTGTTCCTGCTCCACATGGTCGGAGCCGGATTCTACATCCAGCTCCTGCTACCTCCGCCTGCAGGGATGAAATAAGGACACACTGGCTAAGAACTCCCCCCCCCCCTGCGCATTCTGGCTCTGCCCCCTTTAACCACTCCATTGTCGCCACTTCCGCCCCCAGACCTCTTGTAGTACAGAGGGAATACGTTTCTTCACGGCCCGGGTGGGAAAGGGTTGACACAGTTTCTTGGGTGGTCCTAGCAGCTCCATAGCTAACGACTCTTCTGCAAGGGGGAAAGAAGGTTCCTTTTCTCAGCAAAACAAATATCTGCCTTGAATAGAGGCTATTCCTGTCCATGGGAGGGGGCCGATCACCAGTCTTAGATCCTTCTGAGCTAGAGATCTGCCAGGACCCACGAAGGGCCAGACCAAATGATTTCACGGGCCTTAAATGGCCCCTGGGCCTGACGTTCCCCACCCCTGCATTAGAGAATGGTTTAGATTCAGCTAGGGGTTAGTGTTAGGGATGCCAGCCTCCAGGTAGGACCTGGCATCCTCCAGAATTACAGCTCATCTCCAGACTACAGAGATCAGTTTCTCTGGAGAAAAGGGATGCTTTGGAGGGTGGGCTCTATGGCATTGTTCCCCACTGAGGTCCCTGTCCTCCCCAGGATCCATCCCCAAATCTCTACGAGTTTCCCAACCTGGATCTGGCTACCCTACCCCCCCCAATCCCCCGCCGCTGGACAGGGGGGACCTGGCAACCGTAGCTGGGGGTTAAGGTTTGGATGTAAAAGTAAGTAAAGGTCCCCTGTGCAAGCACCGGGTCATTCCTGACCCATGGGGTGACGTCACATCCCAACGTTTACTAGGCAGACTTTGTTTATGGGGTGGTTTGGGTGATCATGCTGTAAATCCTCCTTCACCCATATTTCCTTTCTTCCTTTTCCTTTAGTCATATTTATTTGATGAGAGTATTACGCTCATCTGAAAATAGCTTGTTGTTAGTCCCTGGCCCCAGAACCATCCGGTTGTCCTCAGCCAGGGCCAGGGCTTTTTGGGCTCTGGCCCCAGCCTGGTGGAACTCTCTGTCACATGAGACCTGTGCCTTGAGGGACCTAGCTCAGTTCAGCAGGGCATAGAAGATGGAGATGTTCTGCCAGGCATATGGTTGAGCACAGCAATGGTTACATGGATTAAATGGCCTCCCTTCCTTTTCTCCTTCCCTTCCTCCCTCCCTTCCTTTTCCTTATCCTTCCTATCCTCTTCTCTCTTTTCTTAGTTCCTTCTCCATCCCCACTGCCTTTTCCTGTCCTTGGGATGGTGAGCCTTTTGGAGGTTATGGGCCTTTCTGGTTCCATCTTGGCTGACCTTCTTATTGAGGACATTTATTCATAGGAGCCAGTCACTGAGTTTTGGCACCACCTGTATGTTTTAACTGGGTTATAGTTTTTAAGTTTTTACTTTTATGTTTTAATGCTGATGTTATATATGTGATTTATTGTATTTTCTCTGTTGGAAGCCGCCCAGTGTCAGGGAGGGAAGGGTATAAATTTAATAAACAAACAGACAGACAAACAAATAACCAACCTGCTGATTTTGTAGCTGAGAACAAATACACTGAGCTTCTGTGTTCCCTTAGCTTCCTGCTCTGTATTTCCTGTTATATTTTTTTCCTGTTTATATTTGAGAAAAAGGAAGGGCTACTGACTGTTCTCATCTATCCATCAACTTACTTGAGACTCAGAACAGGCCAATTTGGGTTCCTACTTCTGGACAGAAGCTTAAAACTGTACCCTGCTAAAAGGAGGAAAGGCTGAAAATTGCTGGGGAGGGTGGCAAACAAGTACTGTGTCACAACATTTACTTAATTAATCTGTTCATTAATCAATTAAAAAACATTTGATCAAGTGCAGCTGAGAGTTAGTTGCAAGATGTACTTGTCCTAATCATCTCTCTCCTCTTCTGAATGTGAGGTGGGCCAGCAAGATCTTTCTCTGGTTGCCCCATGGCAGCTTTTGACAGCTTTGATTCATATTGTTATGGTATTGCATTAAAAAAACAAAAACTTGCCTTCAATCCCTGACCCTGGGCGGACAGACCTTCAGTGACAAGGATCCTACACAGGGACCAAACATGCATGCTGCAGACCCCTGGATCCTTGCAAATACAACATACCAGCCTTCCCTCCCTCCACCCACACTTCACCTATATAATAATAGCCTTTTTGATCTTATTCAAATAAGTATCAGGGGGATATATTTATCCCTTTGAAAAGCAACTTAAAATGGTGATTGTCCCATGAAACAGTTGCTCTCTTGCCAGGTCCCCTGGTAAAGCCTTTTTCTGATCCTGTGTAGAATCAGCTAACTTTTGTTTCCCTGCCTCACAAACCCTTTTTTGAATTTTAAGGGTAAAAGATTCCAGATCATAGTGTTTGGCTATGATGAAATCAAATGATTTTGGAATGGTCTTGTTCTCCCTGCAGTGGTTGATGGAAAGTTTCCTGAGACTGAGGGAGGGTCAGAGGGAGCCCAGACAGTGGGAGAAAGGAAGAAACAATGGAGTCCAAACATCTGTCACACTCCAAGGATCACCTTCCAGCAGCAATGGGGCCGCAGAGCTGAGAAGCTGCATTGCTGGAGGATTTGGGGAAGGCAAGAGACAATAATCCCCTTTGTCCCATCCTGCAAGGTAGTATCATTCCAACTTGCCTCTCTTCTGCTTCCCTTTTATAAATCATAGCTAGCAATTTCACCCCAAGATACATTTCACCATAACGTTAAATACAGATGTGAGCCATTTCCGTGGTGCTTGTTACATCTTGGACTCACTCTGTCTGCCAGTGATGCAGCATTGGAGAGGTATATTACCATTATACTAATTTCTCAATGCCCCTGCACTTTTTAGATAGCATCAGAGCTGTAACAAATCAGTAAAACCTTAAGTTTTTAGCCTCTTGGAAAGATATTAGATCACCAACCCCAAGACTTTAAATTTTAAGAGACCCTTCATGCAGAAGATTGAAGTTGTTCTTATATGTGGGAAGTACATTTTCCTGAGCATCTGGTAGCACAGTTTTAAGTGGCCCTGTTCAGACAGGAGACGTCTCTACAAATTGAAATCAACAAAAATTGACTCACTCAGAATAAAATCATGAGAGCTTCTACATCTGAAAACTTCCAGTCTTCATTTAAAGAGTTGAAAGTTGCAATCCTTTGCTTGGGGATGACCACTCTGGAAAAGCAGGGCTTGTTTCTGAGTAGTTATGTTATTTTTAAAAAATCTAATTATGCTAGCCATTGGTTAAAAAAGTGGGATAGAATTATAGGAATATTGTTCAATGTGAATAACATAGGTGTGCTAACCCCCCACCCCCCACACACAAGCATTCAAAATCTTGCACGTTGATAAAATGAATTTGGTGATCAGCATAACTTGTGCAAATTAAGAAATGTATAGAGATATTTTTATTTTGCACAATTTATTCTACTTAAGAACATAAAAAGTCATGCTGGATCAGACCAAGGCCCGTCAAGTCCAGCAGTGGCCAACCAGGTGTCTCTAGGAAGCCCACAAGCAAGACAACTGCAGCAGCATTATTCTGCCTGTGTTTCACAGCACCTGTTATAATAGGCATTCTCCTCTGATCCTGGAGAGAATAGGTATGCATCATGACCAGTATCCATTACCTTTTTAAGAATACCCCTATCCTCCATGAACATGTCCACTGCCCTCTTAAAGCCTTCCAAGTTGGCAGCCATCACGGCATCCTGGGGTACGGAGTTCCACAATTTAACTATGCATTGTGTGAAGAAATACTTCCTTTTATCTGTTTTGAATCCCTCACTCTCCAGCTTCAGCAGATGACCTCACATTCTGGTATTATGAAAGAAGGAGAAAAGCTTCTCCATGTCCACTCTCTCCATACCATGCATAATTTTATATACTTTTATCATATCTCCCCTTAACTGCCTTCTTTCTAAGCTAAACAGCCCTATGCGTTTTAACCACTCCTCATAGGGCAGTTGCTCTAGCCCCCTGAACATTTTGGTTGCTCTTTTCTGCACCTTCTCAAGCTCTGCAATATCCTTTTTTAGGTGTGGTGACCAGAACTCTACACAATATTCCAAGTGTGGTCTCACTATAGATTTGTACAAGGGCAGTATGATAGCTGCAGTTTTATTCTCTTTTCCTTGTCTATTTATGGCCTGCATGGAATTTGCCTTTTTCACAGCAGCCACACTCTGGGTTGACATCTTCATTGAGCTATCCACAACCACCCCAAGATCCCTTTCTTGGTCTGTCACTGCCAGCACAGATCCCATCAGTGTTTATATGAAGTTGGGGTGGGTTTTTTGCCCAATATGCATCACTTTACACTTGCTCACATTGAATTGCATTAGCCATTTAATGCCCAGTTTTGACAGATCCTCTTCACGGTCCATTTTTGTTTTAACCACCTTAAATAATTTGGTATCATCTGCAAACTTGGCTATCTCACTGTTCACTCCCAGCTCCAGGTCATTGATGAACAGGTTGAAAAGCATCAGTCCCAACACAGATCCTTGAGGGACCCCACTGCTCACAACCCGCCATTGTGAGAACTGATCCTAAACTCTGCTTCCTATTTTTCAGCCAGCTCTCAATCCACAAGAGGACTTGTCCTCTTATCCCATGACTATGAAGTTTGCTTAGCAGACTTTGGTGGGGGACTTTGTCAAAAGCCTTTTGGAAATCCAAATTCACAATGTTCATGGGCTCATTCCTGTTCACATGCTTACTTACACTTTCAAAAAACTCTAAAAGGTTAGTGAGGCAGGACCTACCTTTGCCAAAACCACGTTGGTTTTTGCTCAGCAGGGCTTGCCCTTCTATATGCTTGACAATTCTATCTTTAATAATGCTTTCCATCAATTTACCTGGACAGACATTAAGCTAACTGGCCTGTAATTTCCTGGGTTTTTATAAATAGGTGTTACATTGGCCATTCTCCAGTCCTCTGGTACCGAGGCTGATCTAAGGGACATGTTACATATCATCATTAGAAGTTCATCAGTTTCCCATTTAAGTTCTTGAAGAACTGTAGGATGAATACCATCTGGTCCCAGTGACTTGTTAGTTTGCAGTTTGTCTATTTGTTCTAGAACGTCCTGCCTTGTTACCACTATTTGTCCCAGCTCCCCATTCTCCCCTCCCCAAAACATCTGTTCAGGAAAAGGTATCTGTCCTATATCTTCAACAGTGAAGACGATAAGAAGAATTCATTTTGTTTCTCAGCAATCGCTTTACCCTGCCTTAGTGTTCCTTTACTCCCATTGCCATCCAATGGTCCTACTGCTTCCTTAGCTGGTTTCCTCTTCCTAATGTACTGAAAGAATTTCTTATTGTCGGTCTTGATTTGTTTAGCAATATATCCCTCAAAATCTTTTTTTGCATCTGTAATTGTTTGCTTGCATTTCCTTTGTGCAAGTTTGTGTTTGCTTTTGTTTGCCTCGAGTGGGCGATTCTTTCAGTTTCTGAAGGAAGCCTTTTTTTCTCTAATAGCTTTTTTCACCATACCCATTAGCCATGGCAGTGACCTCTTGGACTTTATACTACCTTTATACTACCGTTCCGGACTTGCGGTATACAATTTGAGCCTCGAGTATTGAGCCTCTAGTATTGACTCTAGGCCGAGTCTCTAGTATTGAGGACTTCAGTAACCCCCAAGCCTTTTCCAGAGATCTAGCACTTCTGTTTCTTTCAATTTCCTTTTTACCAGGTTCCTCATTTTAGAAAAGTTCCCTCTTTTAAAGTCAAATGTAATTGTGTGAGATTTCCCAGGCACTTTCCCACATACATATAAATTAAATTTGATGCCATTGTGGTCACTGTTGCCAGCTGGCTCAACCACATCTACATCCCGCACTAAGTCACTGGCAGCACCACTATTAAATCCAGCATTAAACACTTCTGCTGGTCCTGTGGTATGGCAAGGAGCTAGTGGGGTATGGCAGATGCAGGGCTAAGCATTACAAGCATTATTCAGCCTTCCGTATCTTCCTGGGCTTTTGAGATGTCATCCTTTTCAAAACTACCTTTCCAATCATAACAGATTTGCTCCAACCAATGTTTTCATGTGGTGGTGAAAGTACCATCAAGTGGCAGCCAACTTATGGCAGCCCTGTTGGGTTTTTAAGGCAAGAGAGGTGGTTTGCCACTGCCTGTCTCTGCATTGAAACCCTGGACTTCCTTGGTGGTCTCCCATCCAAATACTAACCAGGGTTAACCCTGCTTAGCTTGTGAGATCTGATGAAATCAGGCAAGTCTGGGCTATCCAATGTGACAGGCTGGATCCAGCCAGGTTTTTCATATAATCTTGCCAAATTTCCCCTCACTTAATTCTCCTGACCCATATTACTTTTGTCCATGCAGGTTCCATGATCATTTTTCATCAGCCAAAAAACTGGTTGGATCCAAACCTTTTGAAAAATTAAAGCTCAGATTTGTAGGATTCTGAATTCCTTACCTAATTACAAATTCTGTCCTTGCATTGTGCAATTATAAAACCACTGCATAGATATTATCTGACAGCAACTTTAGTCCCTTAATGTATTAAAAGTTGTGAAGCTTGCTAATGAAGACCATAGAAGTGTCTACAGGGGTAATAAAAGCCCACACAGATTTCTTCTCATCCCTTGTTTAATAAGGCATCACCTGTCTTCTTGCTCCATCTCACACATAATCCCATGCCCACTCTCACCAACCTATTTCTCCTGCCTAGCCTTTGGTTACAATTTTCTAAGGTAATCCCACATACAACATACATGCAGAAAACCCCATACATTGAAACCTACAGTTTCTGTTTCCCATTATCCTATCCTCTTTGGAAATTCCAATTTATATGTACAGATTTTTTGCTCCTGCCTCTCCTTCGCATGTATCTTAAAGATTATAAATGCTTTTAATAGAAAACTACCCCCATTCAGTTGTTAGCCAAATTGCCCTTTAACTTGGGGAATAAGCAAGCAAGATGGCAAACTACAATATTTATTTTTATAGCGGTATCGCAACCTTTGTATACTACAGCCGGTAACTGTGACCTTTAAATAAAGACAGAAGCAAAGGATTCCGAATTAAGAGAGTTTATGTTTTTCTTTCAAATCCGTGATGCATACACACATACAAAGAAATCTAAGAAATGCAAAGTACAAGCACAGATACCAAAGTGGCAGGGATCGTTGATGGGGTGATATTTACCGTTTTTGAAGAGGAGTTGTCCAAGTTCACGTAGACTAAGATAGAAGAAATTAAGAGCAAAGGCGGGGGGCAAGGGGTTCCCGTAGACTTGGCCAGCAAGGTGGGAGGGAGCGTGGTCAGGCTGTGCAAAACCAAACCAACAGAACAACGGCAAAGATGCCAGGAAAGACTGAAGGTAACATTATGGTCTGGGGGCACCCCTGATATACTGTTTTTCTGGGGGCGGGGAGAGGGGATTTACCCCTCCTAGGTTCCCAGGTGACAAAAGGAGACAAAAGGATTAATCTTCGGCTGCCAGGGTGGGGGAGTGAGAATTTGGAAATCTATTCTGATTCCAATGGCTTTTGCAACCCGGGAGGAACCGGGAGATCTCTGCTGAAGTGATTAATGTTCTTAAACAAAAGACGCGATCTCTGCAAACGTCTGGGGATCGCTGCTGCATAGCTGGAGGAACGACTCATCGCAGATATCAGGATCGCTGCTGATTGCCCATTAAGCTGCAGATGTTGCAATGGGAAAGGGGGGTGTTGGCACTGACTACGTGACTGTCTGCTGTCCACGACATGGCTGAGGCTGGAACAGAGTTTGCACAGGACCATGGAGTCTCTCAGGTTCACTGGAGGTTGCCCTTGCTTCTACTTCCTAGCTGCCGGCTGCACGGAGCACACAGGAGCGGCCGTGTCAGTTTCAACGGAGCGTGCAGCAGCCATCCTAGTAGCATTTGTGGCACGCACGCATTTGGAACAGTAGTCGTGTGCCTGCATATCGGATTTCCTGGTCCAGTCTGGGGGTTTAGGCGGCCCGTATGCTTACACAGTCTTCCTAGGGAAAATAAAATCATATTTGTGTCCTTCCTGTGATATTGGGGATACTTTTTGCATAATCCCTTTCCCTAGCTGAATGTAGCCAACGTGCTACCGTATATACTCGCGTATAAGGGCTGAAAAACGCCAACTCAGCTTATACGTGGGTCAATACGGTAGGCAAGGGGAGGGGGGAGGGGGGAGGGGGAGAGAGGGGGAACTTACAGCCGCCACCGCCGCCATACCGCACGCCTTCTCTGCAGTCTGGGAGAGGCCAGCGGGGCCTGCCTGAGCGCAGGAAGGCCCCGCCCCCCCCGCACCTTCTCTGCGGCCTGGGAGAGGCCAGCGGGGCCTGCCTGAGCGCAGAAAGGCCCCCCCCGCCCCCCCGCGTCTTCTCTGCGGCCTGTGAGAGGCCAGCGGGGCCTGCCTGCGCTCAGGCAGGGCCCCGCTGCTGCCTCCGGCCTGCGTGCCTTCCCTGCCGCCGCCTCCAGCTGATCAGCGGGCCTCGTCCTCCCGGTGAGTAAGGGGTTCAGGGGCTCTTCTCCCTCCCCCCTAGGGTGGCGCTGGGGTCAGGGTGGGTGTGGAGGGCCCGGGAGGGGGAGGCACTGGGGTCGGGGTGGGTCTGGAGGGCCCAGGAGGCCGGGCGGGAGGGCGACCTGGGGCAGGGGCATTGTGTAAGCCGACCCTCGGCTTATACACGGTTGCCTAATTTTTCCCCATTTTTGGGGTAAAATTAGGCACCTCGGCTTATACGCGGGTCGGCTTATACATGAGTATATACGGTATGTATGGTGGCCCAGTAGGTAAAGGTAAATTAAAACACTGGGTCATTACTGATGTCACATCACAACATTAACTAGGCAATATTAACTAGGCAGACCTCAGAAGGATGGTAGGCTGAGTCAACCTTGAGTTGGCTATCTGATCCAGATCGAACTCAGGTTGGGAGCAGAACTTGGACTGAAGTACTGCGGCTTACTACTCTGCTCCAGGGACTTGAAATCTCCTGATTTTGCTCTCTGCTTGGAACTGCAAAATCCAGGGGAGGAAGAGTTCAAATTCTGAAGGTATTTGAGACTGACTGGTGCACTGAGTTCAGTTTAGATGGGTCCAACTGTAACCCAATTAGGGAGTTTGAGTGCTAAATCAGCCGCAGGGATGCAGTGCTTCCTGAAGTGAGGCAGCACACACACATGGCTACCCCAGCCCCGCCCCCTAAAACCTCCCACCGAATGCAAGGGGGGACCTAGCAACCCTAGTTCCACTAGAGGTTACAAACTGTAATTGAGTTTGAGATCTATAAAGCTGCATTAGGAGAAATGTCTGGAACATTGCCACATTTCTATGTAGCAAATGGACTACATGAAGTTTTCTTGCCACAGTGACCACACCGTTAAAAATGTGGTGTTTTGTGCTCCCTTTTCCCCATCATCTTGGCATTCCTTTCCCTTCTCCTTAAAGAAAAAAGGAAATGGGATTTCATGTTTTTCTGATTAAATTCCAGCTGCCTAACCAACAAAGGCAAACGATCAATTTTAATTTCTCTTTATCCTGGGGAGGGCGAGAGGCTGGTGGTGCCAAATTACACTTGCTAATTCCAAAACCGTGATTATACTACAAGAGGCAGGATAGCCCATCAGGTCCCATGTGTGTGCCTGCTGGGGGGAAGGGCAAGTAATTTAGCAGACAAATGTAAAAGCTGTGGTGAAATTTAGAAAGGGAAGGGGGAACTCTAGCTACAATAATTGTATTTTTGATGTCACAGATGGGGTCAGCTGCAGATAGTCCCTATAAAGAAGATGGATCGCCTTTCGCAGAGAGAGGCAATCACAGATCAGTGGCTTGGTAGCACTGGAGTGGGTGGAAGGTTTTGCTCCCTACCTTTCATTAGGCCCTGTGAACATCAAGTTCCTAATAAGGTAGTCAGAGCTGGTGCACATCAGAGATTGTCATGTAAAAACATACAACATTCATGTTCCTTTGGGAGGACACTTCCATGTTTTTCTCATATTCTTAGCCTTCAGTACCATATGTTTAATTTGTCCTTTTAATATCTTCAGGATTCTCAACAAATGAAGTAGAGAACTAGACGGAATAATGCCATTCCACTTAAAGCATTTTGTTGGGCTGGATATTTTTATTTTCTGTTTCCTTGTCTTTTTGTGGAGGGGAAAGACACCTGTTCACAACTATTGGCAACACTGCTGTCTTTTCTATCCATTTCTTTTAGCCATTAAACAAGGAACCAGTGGTGCCACTCAAGAAGTGCAACCCAGCTCCTCAGGTGCTTCTGTGGGTTGGGTGCAAAGACAAAGATGGCATTAGCATTATCTATAGAGAATAATAGAATCATACAGTTGGAAGGGACCACCAGGGTCATGTAGTCCAACCCCCTGCACAATGCAGGAATTTCACAACTACCTCTACCCCCACACCCCTAGTGACCCCTACTCCAGAAGATGGCCAAGATGCCCTCCCTCTCATCATCTGCTTAAGGTCATAGAATCAGCATTGCTGACAGATGACCATCTAACCTCTTCTTTAAAACCTCCAGGGAAGGAGAGCTTACCACCTCCCGAGGAAGCCTGTTCCACTGAGGAACCACTCAGTTAGAAAATTCTTCCTAGATGGAAACTCTTCTGATTTAATTTCAACCCGTTGGATCTGGTCCGACCTTCAGGGGCAACTGAAAACAACTCGGCACCCTCCTCTATATGACAGCCCTTCAAGTATTTGAAGATGGTTATCATATCCCCTCTCAGTCTTCTCCTCTCCGCTAAACATGCGCAGCTCTTTCAGCCTATCCTCATAGGACTTGGTCTCCAGACCCCTCTCCATCTTTGTTGCCCCCCTCTGGACACATTCCAGTTTGTCTATGTTTTTCTGAAATTGCGGTGCCCAAATCTGAACGCAATAATCTAGGTGAGGTCTAACCAGAGCAGAGTAAAGCAATACCATCACTTCGTGTGATCTGGACACTATACTTCTCTTGATACAGCCCAAGATCGCATTTGTCTTTTTAGCTACCGCATCACACTGCTGATTCATGTTCAGTGTTTGGTTTACTAAGACCCCAAGATCCTTTTCACACACACTACTGCTCAGACAAGTCTCCCCCATCCTATAATTATGCATTTGATTTTTCCTACCTAAATGCTGAACTTTACATTTATCTCTGTTGAAGTGCATTTTATCCGTTTTAGCCCAATTTTCCAGCCTGTCAAGATCATCCTGTATCCTGGCTCTGTCTTCTACAGTATTTGCAACCCCACCCAATTTTCTATCATCTGCAAATTTAATAAGGATCCTCTCTATTCCTTCATCCAAATCGTTTATAAAGATGTTGAACAACACAGGGCCCAGGTCAGATCCCTGAGGCACTCCACTAGTCACTTCTCACCAAGTGGATGAGGACCCATTAACAAGCACTCTTTGGTTGTGATCTGTCAACCAGTTACAGATCCACCTAACAGTAATAGGATCTAAACCACATTTAGGTAGGGGTTTTGTGGTGCAGTCTGAGGAGGGCAGGCTCCGAGGAAGGGAGAAGCCTCAGCTGGATATAATGCCATAGAGTCCACTCTCCAAAGCAGTTGTTTTCTCCAGGGGGACAGATAGGGTTGCCAGGTCACTCCTTGCCACTGGCAGGAGCCTTATGGGGGTGTGGCTGGCGGCTGCAATTTGGGCATGCGTGACCTGCACGACGCTCCAACATCATTTCTGGGTTTACCGGAAGTGATGTGGACTCTAGCAATCACCTCCAAAACTCACAGGGCACTTTCACACATGCCAAATAATGCACTTTCAGTCCACTTTCAGTACACTTTAATTATTGTTTGCAAGTGGATTTTGCCAGTTCACACAGTAAAATCCAGCTTCAAAGTGCATTCAAAGTGGATTGATAGTTCATTATTCGGCGTGTGTGAAAGTGCCCTAGAGTTTTGGATGCGATCACTAGAGCGTCCGCGTTGCTTCTGGGTAAACTCGGAAGAGACGTGGGTGCATTGTGCAGGAGGTCACGCGTGCACCAATCGCACCTCCTTTGCTGGCCCTCTTCTGCCCACCGAACACCTGAGGATCGATGGTCAGCCTGGCAGATTGGCGGGCTTTTGCCCACCCCACCAGGCAGTTTGCAAGCCTAGGGACAGATCACTGTCATCTGGAGTTCAGTTGTAATTCTGTGATATCTCCAGGTCCCATCTGGAGATTGGCAACTCTAGGCCTGGAAGCAACCTCTGGGTGACTTGATGCCACCCAACTTGCATGACTCAACTAGGCCTGGCTGCTTGCTATTGTTCAGCCACCCCATGGAAGACAGTGTAGTGTAGCAGTTAGAGTTTCAGATTAGGATCTGGGAGACCCAGGTTTGAATCCCCACTCTGCCATGGAAGCTCACTGGGTGACCTAGGGCCTGTTGCACCTACATCAGAGGGTTGTTGTGAGGATAAAATGGAGGAGAGGAGAATTATGTCAGGTGGTTTTGGTCCCCATTGTGGAGAAGAGTGGGGTATAAATGAAGTACATGAATAATAAATATAGCTGAAGATGGGGGGCAGATAATAGGTAGGTTGGTTAGTGGATGGGAAGGAGAGAAGGAAACTGGGGAAAGTGAGGATATGGGGGTTGCAAGGAGCAGGGAAAGAGGAATTGTATGTTGTGGGGGGAGAGGGGATACAGGGCCCAATCCACCACACAATTGGGCCCAGCCCAGTGGCCGGCACAGTGCAACTGGACCATAGTTTTCCCAGGTATTGTCTGCTAGGGGGATGGAAAGAGGGAAAGCTGAAGAAGGGGAGCAGATAAAGGTAACTTGGCTGGTGGATGGGAAGGAGGAAATAAAGGTGGAGAAACTATCAGAGCTGTCAGGGAATGGAAAGAGAAAATAGTGAGGGTGTTAGGGTTGCCAACCTCCAGGTACTAGCTGGAGATCTCCTGCTATTACAACTGATCTCTAGCTGATCTCTAGAGATCAGTTCACCTGGAGAAAATGGCTGCTTTGGCAATTGGACTCTATTTCATTGAAGTCCCTTCCCTCCCCAAACCCCGCCCTCCTCAGGCTCTGCCCCCAAAACCTCCCACTGGTGGTGAAGAGGGATCTGGCAACCCTAGCGAGGGGGGGCGGGAATGAGATGCTGCTTTGCAAATCCTTGTGGGTTCCCCCACTTGTTAACTCTGTCATACATAGAGATCAATACAGGGGCAAGCCAGGCAGAGAGCAGTGCCAAAAATAAGATTATATCATCCATGATTATCCCACTGTTCTTCCAAGGAGTACCTGAGTTCCTCCCCTCCAGACTAGGTTGAGATAGAGACCAACCAAAGGTTGTCTGGTAAGCTTTGTGTTTGAGCTGAGATTGAGCATGGCTTACCCTGGTCACAGTTCTAGGCTCTGTCCATTAAACAACACTTTCATAGACGAGTACCCCTAAAGGTCTAATGAAATCTGTTAGGGCTAACTGAATCCAGTACTATTCCTGATAGGCATGTGGGGGACTTTCCATTATATTTCAGAAGGCTATTCTATAACTCCATGTACAATAGATAAATCTCTATCTCTCTATCCTCCACTTGAAACAAATATTCTGGCTTTCTATCATGCTGAACAGAACAGATCCCATGCCTTCAATCTTGAACAACAAACCCTTCCTTAAAAAGTAAACGATACACAGAAATGCCTGCTTCCAAATGGGCATCAGTTTGGCATTGATTTGAGTCCTATTGTATCTGAACCACTTACAGGGGACTGCTCCAGTCTAGCTGCCCAGCCTCAGTAATGTATAGGATTGGAATGGCAACATTCATAAGTACGAAAAGAAGGGAAGGGGAGATATGCAGTCTTCATATTAAAAAGAAGATAGCTAAGAGAGATATGAGAGAGTGGTAATTCAACCTATGGCTTGGGACCCTCAGGTGGGTTGCAGGAGCCCCATATGCTGGGTCACACAAGCCCCTTGTTTTTTGTTGCTTTTTGTAAGGACCTGCTGGTAGGGCCCATGTGTGCAGAGTAAGGGCACAACATCTATTTTTGCATACACACTGAGAGAAGCGGCAGAAAGAAGAGTTTTGAGGACATATAGCTATGGAGTGGATTTCTTAATGTCTCTGACCTTTGGTTTGTTCCTCACTATGAAGGATGCTAACGACAAACCTCTGAGTCTGACAGGTAGATTAAGCTGAAAGAATGACTGGCAAACAGATGAGTTTTATGGTGGAATGGGGATTATAACCATGTCTCTGAGATTCTAACCCAGCACTCTAACTACTGTACCAGATTTCTTTTCTGTACCTAACTGTGCCTGATGGATGATGATCAAACCACTTCCTCAATTTTTTCAAGTAAAGTGATTTTACAACTTCTCTAAATCAGATGTAATGTTGGGAGTTCCATGAATGTGCAGCCAAGCACAATTTGAATTATAGTTGCTTGAAATAACACTTCACAGATGCTGTTTATCCCACATGGGTGAATACAAGGGTTCTTGTTTAGGTCCCGATGATCAGGGTTTGCTATCTCAGCTCTGTAACCCCCTTCTTCTATGCACACCCTGAAATGCTGGGAAATTATTGGATTCTTGCAACTCTGATGTATTGTTAGAGAAGTTGTATACAATCATCAGTCATGGAAATAAGAGCCATCATGTTGAGTCACAACACACATAGTTGTCTCCCTTGTAATACAGAAGCCAAGAGACACCTAATGAAGCAAACAAAAAAGAGCATGGACATGAATAATTTTATGAGGGTTTTACGGTTCATTTCTAGGACACCCTTGCAATGTTTTATTGAACCCTGTCATAGAATCATAGAGTTGGCCATCTAGTCTAACCCCCTGCTTAATGCAGGATCAGCCTAGAGTATCCCTGACCAGTGCTTGTCCAGACTCTGTTTAAAGACTGTCAGTGAGGGGGAGCTCACCACCTCCCCAGGTAGCTGATTCCACTGTCAAACAACTCTTACTGTAAAAAAAATAATTTATAATATCCAGCCGGTACCTTTCCGCCTGTAATTTAAACCCATTATTGCGAGTCCTATCCTCTGCTGCCAACAGGAACCTTTTCTATTTTTCTAATATCCAGCTGGTACCTTTCCGCCTTCTCTCCTCTAAGTGACAGCCCCTTCAAATACTTAAAGAGAGCAATCTTGTCCCCCCTCAACCTCATCTTCTCCAGACTAAACATTCCTAAGTCCCTCAGCCTTTCCTCATAGGGCTTGGTCTCCAGGCCCCCAATCATCCACATCGCTCTCCTCTGCACCCGCTCAATTCTGTCCACATCCTTTTTGAAGTGAGGCCTCCAGAACTGCACACAATATTCCAGGTTCAGCCTGACCAATGCAGTGTACATCAGAACTATGACATCTTGCAGTTTGGATGTTATGCCTCTGTTGATGCACCCCAATATCGCATTAGCTTTTTTTGTCACTGCGTCACACTGGCTGCTCATATTTAACTTACGGTCCACCCATACCCCAAGATCCCCCATCCAGTATGCATGTCCCTCATTTCTGTTACCCAGATGTAGAACTCGGCACTTATCCTTGTTGAATTGCATCCTGTTCATATCCGCCCACTTTTCCTTTCCTTTATCCCTTAGAAGCTCCTTGATCAATTGATCCCACTTTTCCAGTGTGTTCAGATCTCGTTGAATTCTCCCTCTATCTTCTGGTGTGTTCACTGCAGGTATTTGAAGTGCTTCAGCAACTTGCAAAACCTGTTGAGCAGGACAAAAGAAATGTCTACACATGATTGCAACTCTTTCATAACATTTTCAATCCTTTCAAATCTGCAGGTATTCAGAAAGACAATTCTAATTTATGTGGACTGCTGATGCTCTGATATGATTGTGCAGCCCTTACAATCTTAAGAACTCAGTGTGTATCTGCATTTTCATTTTAGAGCAGGGGCCTTGATTTGTAGGTATCTAACAGAGCACCTTACAAACAGACCATGTTTGAGGGCTTTGACAGGAACCATAAACTGTACTTTTCAACATGGGATGGAGAGATAGGCCAGTGAGGAGATTTGTGTCTAGAGTAGAGGGGCCATTGATTTATGATGTTATTTCCCACACACACACACACACACACACACACGCAAAAGAATGAATAGGAATTAACTAGCACTGCTTTCCAGCTGGGCTCAGTGAGCAATAGCAAAAAGGTAGGAAATGTCTTTGCCTATTTATCATCTTTGGCTGTGCTATCTTGCAAATGCACAGCACATCCAGTATTGTTTAACCCCTTTCTTGAATCCTTGAACTCCTTTGCCTTGAGCAGGAGTATCAAACTCCAGTGGTTTTGAGGGTCCTCCGCATGCCCCCAAGTTTTCACCAAAAATGTTTATTCTACCTGAATGTAAACACCAGGCCATCAATTCCATCTCTATTAATAGTTTGAACAATCTGCTGTATTATCTGTTCTTAATGATTTATTGTGCTCCACTTGCTTATTCTCATTGCTTAACACAAACACTGCTGGTTTAGAGAGAATGGAGAGAAGAGAGTAATGCTGTGGTTTGTCCCAGTGACCAGCAGTGAGTCAGCCACTTGGCACTAAAAGTGGTATATTTTTAAAATAGTTTTAAAATTATTTAATTACCCCAAACAGAAAGAAGTAAAAATATAACAAAATATAATAATTGTGGCACATCTACAGATAAGCAACTATAAAGGGTTTCCAGATATCTAAAAATATGTCTGTGCATAATCATTGGTCTATATGCCATACATTCAGAACAAGCCAGAAATTTCAAGTATTTGGGAGTAGTATTCAAAAATATAACAGAAAAGCAACGGCATATATCCATGTCAACACTCTTAATGCACCAAGAAGTGTCAATGTGATCCTTAGATTCTTTAGAACCAAAGGGGTGGGCCATGTACCAGCAGCTATAAAGCTTTATTCGGCTAAACATTCAAACATTCAAATGTTGATAAAGCTGTAAGGTCCTCAATCCATTTCATTAGTGGAAGTTGGCATTTATATTTCCACTACTGTTTTTTGGTTGATGATGTTGACCATTAGTTAGTCCCCAGGAGACAAGCAAATAGCTTAAAAGTACATAAGCATCCTCAAAGATCAATGAATATTCTAATACAAAATTGATATGAGTGATTACTCTCTCCCCAAAAGACCAAATAACTGGATAGGCCCATGGCATATGTTTAAGAGATGTGCCTTGAAAGTTACAACACCAGCAATAGGACACTTTTCTTAGTCCTTTACTAAAAAGTCATTGTGGTGTCCAGTATATATGAAACATAACTTTTTGCTGAATAAGTTGCCACTTAAGGACCATAGAAACAATAGGTATACAAATAAGGGCCACATCCCATTACTTTGGCAAAATAGGGCGATCTAGCTCCATAATCCATTAGTTTCTGAGACTTTACATATCATATTTATTAATTGATATCAAATATTTATAAACAAATGCTGTAGGTTTCATTTACTGCATTGAATTAATGGAAGTTTCCAAGAGTAAGGGAGATTTTGAACCGTTTCTATAATGCCATATTCTATAATAATATATTCCCCTTCATACAAGGATAAACATCTAAAGCTTAATTATTAATACTTTAAATTATATCAGCTACTGTGTCATCTGCTATAATATCAAACCAATAATTGATTATACAAATATAATATTCTTAAATCGAAAAAACATATCACAACTTCCACTATAATAGTATAATAATAATATATAATATAATATAATAATACTTAACATCTTTGTATACTAACAAAAACTTCCCTATTATAAACTTATTTCACAGATGTTGATTGGTCACATATTCATAATACAATTTCCAATTCTATCAAAATTCTTCCTACCATCTTTTGTTAACCATATTCAATATGTCCAAGAAGACAAGCAAAGGCAGGTTGCCCTAATTCCAGCTCTGGGGTGGGGGCAGTTTTAGTAAGGAAAAAGTCATGGAGGAAAGAGTTAATGCTTCCTTGTCCTATGGTCCCAATCCTCCACAACTCCTTCTGCGGATTCCCGGCTTAATGTGAAGTTTGCCTCTCAGAGACAGCAACCTAGTGGTTTGTCCCATCATCCAGCTTTTTGAGGCCTTCCAAATGTTTTCAAGCTAAACTTCAATTAGGCCTGGAGTTGCAGTTTCTTTTGAATATTTTCTGGACAGCAGCACCAGTCACTGGCTCCCAGTTCTGGTTTTGTTTTCTTCTCCCACTTCTCCTTTTGTGCCTTCCTTTATGCTGCTCCTTCTGCCTGACAGCCTCCCACTCTTTGTCCAATGAGTTCCCTCCTGTTTCAGATCCCTTCTCAAAAGCCACATCTTATGTAATGGACTATCACAGCCTCATCCTTTCTGCATTGTGGGCTACCGATTAATTCCTCCCACCCACCTCCCCATTCCCATTTCTCCTTTATCAAACCCTGCCATCCTCCATTCACCGTCTGTCTTGCTGCACTGTGGGCTCCTTAGGCAGGGAACATGTCACATCTGAATTCCCTCCTGTGTTTATCACATTGTTGCTGCTTAATATTTTATAGCACCCAAAGCAGACATAACAAATATTGTCATTTTATTTGGCTGATCAGCTGCCCAGCATTTCTTCAAACGACAACAACAAAACACCCTGTAGCATTTGTGCCATATAATGTGTGGCATTTTCAAGATGTGAATGGGAGACAGAAGAGGAAATACAGAAGCCACACGTGCATTATGAATTTTTATGTTCCTCCTGCTCTGGCCTCAGAGTTCATTGGAAAAGGGCAGGTATCCCATATCCTATCAGAAATCTAAAGTATACAAATATGTCCAAGTCTCATTTGTCTTAATCCTGGCTACTAAAAGCCTGACTGAATTTAGAGATAATACAACAACTCCAAAAGATACTCAAGTTTGAACTTCAGCCAGTTTCTAAGGGGAAGGCATTTAAATAATTTAGGGAAGCTACAGAGGATGCCTGTCTGTATCTTCTTCCTTCCTAAGGGTAGAACTGGCCCTGATGTATGACTTTTCATTTGAAATAGAAGCTCAAATTTTCACCCTCCACTGGTAGTATTTAATCATACAGAATGTAAGATATGTTGCATATCCAGGTTTAGAGTGTGGGGAAGCATCGGCTACAAATGACTCAAACCCAATATAAATTTGAACAGGTAACTTTATATATAATCAGAATGAAGTAAATTTCAATGGAGTATCGTTGGCCACAACTTATAACTTGCAACAGCTGAGAAACATTGGCCTGGAATATGGGCTGGATCGGAGGACATCAGCCAACACCAATGTGGCTGATGTGTAACCTACTCCCAGCAAGCCAGCTGGGAGTGACCAGGAGTGGCAGTACCAGGTCTCACCGGGGTGATTGCTGCTAGGTGATACCCCTGCCACTTGGGAAGGGCATTTGAAACTGCCCTGTTCTGGGTCTATCCCGCTGCATGCCTCTTCCCAAACCTCTTATTGGGATTCCCCTTTTTGGAGAATAGTGGGTTCGCAGACCGCCTTTTCTCAAACAATCCAGCCCAAATGCTTCCCCGCCCGAAGTTGTGATGATTAACAGTGTTAACAACATTTATCTCCCGGGAGTGGGGGGTGGGAACAACGTCCAGCGACAGTCTGAGGTGCTGGGCCAGCCAGCTCCCTTTATATGCAGCCAGGGCGGACCAGAGTGAAACCCCCCGACTCTGGCTGTCCTGCTGCCAGGCTAAGCTCCCCCCGCACCCCATTGGCCCTTTTAAACCTAGGGGCCCCGCTGATTGGGGGAATCTTTCCCCAAGCCCCGGGCACATGTCCAGAGGCCCCGTGTCCAGAGGCTCTGCCACGTGCCCACGTGTTGACCCCTTGCCCTTGGGGAGCTGCCTACGCTTCCCTCTGTCCGGATCGGCAACCGGAGGCTCAGGGTAAGTTCCGGAGCCCATGTCTATCGCCATGCTAATGTTATTCCCACTGTCAGGAAGGCACATCAGTGGATTTAGAGGCAGGCTGAGGAGCCAGAACAGACTCAGCAGCTATTTACTAAGATGGGACCTTATTGGGTTCTCAGGTCATTTAGTTTTGCACAGCTCAAAAGTTGCCCTTCCTGACTCTCTCTAGGGCGGCACTGCAGGGCAGCAGGCTGTGCGGGGGGCACAAGGGTGGAACTGCCTGGATCCTGTTGCCAGGGTCCCTGTTTTCAGACCTTCTGCAAGTGACAGCCAGTAAAGCAGAGAAAGGGCAACTTGCAGTGTGGTGATTGAAACTTGTAAGATGCTCTGAGTGGTTTTAGTAAATGTACAGGCTATAAATATGTAAATACACATGGCCTTGTGAGGTAAGTTAGAGAGAGAGAGAATGAATGAGAGAGAAGGTGTGTAATTGAGCTGGGGCCACCCAGGGTCGTAGCTCAGTCTCCTTGCTCCACTCTGGCTGTTAACATCTCGCTGGGTTTCTAGAATAACACTCAAGTCTTATGCTGGTCACGTAACTTGGATCTCATACATGCAACTCTCTGGTCTGTGTGATATGAACTTTGTAGAAAACATCCACACATACCTGAGGACACAAGGAAACTGTGTGTGTTTTCTGGCCTGTCGAATTCATCTGGCCAATTCATCATTAGGGTTGCCAGGTCCTACCCTTGCTATTGGCAGGAGATTTTTTGGCGTAGTTCTGTTCCAGGATGATCTGCACGTGCTCATGAGCATGATGCCGGCGCTCCCGGGTTTACCACATAAGTGCCAGCATCATGTGGGATGCTCTAGCAATTCCTTCCAAAAACTTTGTGGAAACCATAGAGTTTTGGGGGCGAATGCTAGAGTGTCGCCTGCACTTCCAAGGTAAACCCAGAAGTGACAGTATCACGCCGTGTGCGCAGTGCACACATGGATCACAGCCTCCCCAGCTGAGCGGTGGCAGGCAGCCCGGTGAATTGGTGGGCAATTGCCTGCCATCACCGGGAATTGAGAACCCTATCCATCATGCATATATTCATCTGTGAACTATAAAGAGCCTTCTTGTACTGAAAAAGTAGTTTTACACTGTTTGTATGTCATTAGCAGGTTATTTGCTGTGATATTACTGGTTATTATTTTTACGCTTGTTGTTTTAAGGATTTTATTATTGTATTATTTTACCTTGTGGGTGACCTTGCACTGATCTTGGGAAGGAAGTTTTCCAAATAAATAAATACCAAGACACACCCAGTGATCTTTTAAATTGGCCCTTGATTCCCCTCCACTTTAACTTATAGATGTGTTTAGCACATGTCCCTCAGTAGTCCATGAAATTTTGATCTGAAATCGAACTAGCACCACTTCCTACTAACTAACGGGGGGGGGGGCACCTGCAATCTACCTGCAATCTGCCATCTGCAATGCTCTTGCGCAGCTCCATCCGTTTCAGTGGAGGTAGCTCAGGAGAATTTCCCAGTGGGTCAGATCTTGTTGCTACCTCTCCCAGGCACCTGTTAGGGATACCAGCCTCCATGTGGAACATGGGGATCCCCCGGAATTACAGCTCATTTCCAGACTACAGAGATCAGTTCCCCTGGAGCAAAGGGATGCTTTGGAGGGTGGACTCTATGGCATTGTACCCCACTGAAGGTCCCTGTCCTCCCCAGGATCCATCCCCAAATCTCCAGGAGTTTCTCAACCTGAATCTGGCAACCCTACCCCCCATCCCCCCCCAGTGGCCAGGGGGACCTGGCAAGCCTACCACCTGTTCATGTGCCAGTTTTTCAGGTGTTCGTCATCCCTTCAGATATTACAGAATTTACCTTGTAGGCATGTGAAGAATATGCCCCCCCCCAATAAAAGAAAAAAGCAAAGCCAAACAAAGTGTTTGAAGGCCCAGACTACACATACGATACTCAGCTGGATATCATTGTTATTACACATGACTGAGCATCATGCGTAGTCTGGGCCTGACTTACTGGGTTGCAGAGGTCTGTCTGAATCTAAATCATGCAAAGAGATTATGCAGCCTGTAACCTGATCCTCTCATTCCTGCCATATTTTGCAGGGCTCAGCCAAGTGGTTATATTTTGTTGCTCTCTCTTGAAAGGAGGCGATGTGAGGGGGGGGGAGGGGAAGTGCAGTGTGACTGGGATCCTTTTTGCCTAATGAGGGAGAGACCGGCTCAACAAAACAGATGCCTTCCCCTTAATCTGGCCTGTTGCTCTGTAAAACTCCTCCACTGCTTTGATGGCACTTCGAAACACTCCATATGTTTCCAATAAAGTGGCTTGCATTTGGGTTCTTTAAAAAATATTTTAAATCCTGCCTTTGTTATTAGCACACATCTCCGTGTATTTCATTCCACTGATGAATTGCATCCAAGGGTACGTAAAGAACTTGCAGATGTAATTTCTGAGCCTCTTACCATTATTTTTGAGAATTCTTGGAGAACAGGTGAGGTGCCAGAAGACTGGAGGCGGGCAAATGTTGTCCCCATCTTCAAGAAGGGGAAAAAGGAGGACCCGGGTAACTACCGACCCATCAGCTTGACTTCTATACTGGGAAATGCTTTGGAACAAATCATCAAACAGTCAGACCTTGAGCATTTAGAAGGGATGGATCTGATTACTGGATCTGAGTGTTTAGTTGGGGAGATCAGCCCAGAGTTGCTCAAGTGGGGGCCTGCAAAACGTGTCCACAAGGGTATCCCATCTCTCCCCATTACTGCTCCAGGCCTCCTCCTCCCCAGCCCTGCTCACTCATGAAGCTGGAGAGGGAAGCCCACAAAACTCACAGGCGGGATCTCATCTCCCCACCCCCACTTACCTTTTAGCCCAACGGCAAGCCCGGAAGTGAAGGTGGGGGCGGGTGAGAAGAGTGCCAAGGGTGGGGTTAGATGAGGCCATCAGCGAAGGTGGGGGTGAGAGGAGTGCCATGGGAGGGGTAGGAAGGGATGTACCCTCTCCGCAAATTATTTCTTATGGGTCCCCACTTGTTAATTCTAATACGTATACTTTTCTATTTCTTCATGCTTGTGTTTCCAGATACACTGCTTCATTGATTTCATTCACACATTACGTGTCTGGCAATGTAGTCCAATGCAGAGTTACTCCAGTCTAAGCCCATTGATTTCAGTGAGACTAGACTGGAGTAACTCTGCATAGGACTGTACTGTTATGGTGCAAGAATCATTGGTTTATGCTTTGGCTGTATTATGATGCAAAAAAATATTATACTCAGTTAGTAGGGTTGCCAAGTGCCTGGTGGTGGCGGGCAAAATCCCGCCAATCCACTGGGTTGGCGGGCATAACCTGCACATGTGTGTTGCACCCACATCACTTCCGGGTTTACCCGTAAATTATGCGGACGCTCTAGCAACCATAGAGTTTTGGTGGAGATTGCTAGAGCGTCAGCATTGCTTCCAGATAAACCTGGAAGTGATGTTGGCGCCACGTGTGGGGCAAGCTCATGCATCTCACCAGGCACACACATGCATTGCATGCCCCAGCCGAGCCCCTGAAAAGCTCCCGCCGGTAGAGATAAGGGACCTGGAAACCCCATCAGTTAGCGTTGCCAAACGCCAGGTACTAGCAGGAGATCTCCTGCTATTCCAACTGATCTCCAGCCGATAGAGATCAGTTCCCCTGGAGAAAATGGCCGCTTTGGCAATTGGACTCTATGGCATTGAAGTCCCTCCCCAAACCCCGTCCTCCACAGGCTCCGCCCCTAAAACCTCCCGCCAGTGGCAAAGAGGGACCTGACAACCCTAGCTACCGGCCTCCAAAAGAAAACAACACAGTACTAAAAGAATTGATTGAGTTATCTACCAAAGCATAAATATGAGTTGAAGGAGTAAATTTGAAGTCCCTCCCCAAACCCCGCCCTCCTCAGGCTCCACCCCAAAAACCTCCTGTTGGTGGTAAAGAAGGACCTGGCAACCCTATACTCAGTGCACATGTACCTGCAATTCCTGGTATTCCTCTCTGGTATTGAATGAGATAACATTTTTGGCATGTGAAGTAAAGTAACCTGTGTGGGTTGGTCATGTATGGATGGCAGAATACTGGTTCTACCTTCTGGTTCCTCCCCTTGTGTTGCAGTATCTCCTGTTGGATTCTATCTGATGGTAGGTTTATGTCTGCAAAACGTCTCTTCAGTGTGCCGGATGTCTTTACTGTACCGGGGAAGATTGCTGGATTGAGGTTCCTGTTTTTCTTTTTCAAAACAATCCTTTTATATGCCAAAACCCCCAAGAAGCAATGACAACAACACCATTGAATTTTTTTTTTTAATTTTTTAAATTGTAATTTTCTTCGATACACATGGAATCAAATTGTGTTTTGGCTCTAATTATGTTGACCATCCCATTGTGTGTGTGTGTGTGTGTGTGTGTGTGTCCTGGATGCATGAATTCAAAGGAATTCTGCATTTTATTTTTTTATCAGTCTGAGTACTGCTAGGATATTTTATATGAGGAATTTAAAAATTATTCTCAATTATTTTTGCCTTCTAGTCAAATTCTAAGACAAAACATGCAGCTCATCTGCTTCCAAACCCTTTTCATCGATCCCCCTACCCATGGCTCCTTTGCCCTTTTGTGTTTATAAATAATCAGCAGTGAACAGAATTGCCTGAGGGGAAAAATAAACCTCTCTCTTCAGTTGTACACAAATTAAGCTAAATTTATTAGTCATGTTCTTAAAAACAACTCAGTGTGGCCAACTGTGATGGATACGGGGCTAAATGTAGACTCTGAGATTGAGGCATTCTGTCAGCCCATGGCAGCGGGCAGTGGGCGGAGTCCGGTGGTCTGAGGGAGGGAGAAGATCTGGGTCTTTTGGCTCTGAGCTCCCAGACTGTGCAGTTGTGGGTTGAGACTCTTCGAACCGGTGTGTTCACATATTACCTCGCTTACATCAACCAAACCTGAGTGGCCACAAAGGGAAGATTGTGGTAGAGAGAGAAAACCCTTTCTTCAGTCACAAAGTGGGAGGTGGCTCCTGAAATAGGGAGACTCCTAATTCAGTGTTTTGGGGGGAAAGATTTGTTTTCCACAAGGTGTGGGCAAATCTGAGGAGTGCGAAAGGTTGTGGATAAACCTCCACTCTCTGCTGTTCTCTGTGCTAGGGTAAACCGAGTCCACACTGGGTATAATGAACTAAGTTTGAATATGTACTGAATAGCCTGAAGAGTCTTTCCCCCATTCTGAAACATTACCCCTCCATGTGGAAGCAAACCTCCCTTGGCTGAGATTGCTAACCTCCAGGTAGAATTCTGGAATTTCAACTGATCTCTGGCCCTTAAAGATGCTCCACTGAGCAAACTGGGCCAAGGGTCACTTTTTAGATGTCCCAGGATGAGCCCACATCAATCATAAACCTCAGGTAACATGCTGGAATGCTGTGGGAGCTCTGTATGAACAGGGTGACCAATGTATTAGTGTGAAGACTCAGGATACCATGACCTAGTTTGTGTTTATTCCAGACTCCTTTAACATACATTTCTGCTTGCTGGAATCTGCCTCGGTGGCTGAAAAGCCCCCATTGCCATTCAGCAGTTCTCCTGATATAAACCATGAATCCCAAACTCTCCAGCCTTCCTTTCTGCAACATCTTTACTCTTCCCTGTGCAGAATTCTCTCGCTACACTGCAACCCCCACATCACATGCTGAAGACCTCCACTGAGCCCATGACAGGATCCCCTAGGGGACCCTGGGCAGCCGGACTGTGTGTACGTTGGCGGGAGGGAAGGGTCTCAATCTGGCAGTAATTATAGTAGGGAAAGTTAACTCCCGACCATAGTTGCTTCAAACATCCGTGTGTCAAAACAAAGAACTGAAACATTTCAAATGCCAAATTCAAACGTCACCAGCAATAAGGGCCTACACTTTCAAGCAGCAGCAAAACATGGCTGTAGTCCTTTTATCCTCCACCAGCACTTCAGCTCAAATTTGGCTTCCATTAAGACTGAAATATTTTTCCTCCTTCAAGGCAAATATGGAATTATTTTGTCAAGTGGAAATGAGGCTGTCTTCATGACTCCTCCTTCTTTTCTTGTCAGTGTTGTGTTCCATGGATGGTAGATGGCTTTCAAGCCTTTTTGGAGATTATTTGCAGTGTGAAGAGAGAGAATTTGTTTTGTGACATTAGCTGTTTCTGGTATGGTTTGAAAGCTCAAGCCAGGCACCTTGCTGAAATTAAGCAGATCTGGGTCTGGCCAGTTCCTGGATGATAGACTTCTATGGAGTCCTACGTGTACTGCCTCGAGTTCCATGATGGAAGCAAGGCAGGATATAGATGTAATAAATAAATATTTGGGTTAGGTGAATATAGACAGGGAATAGCATATGATTCCTTGGGTTACTTGCAAGATAAATGCCCAGCTGTATATAATGTCTATATTTCACACAGAACTGCCAACTTGTGATTTCCAAAATTTTGATAACATGGGTCTGGTCAGAGGATGAATCCTAGTTAGATGCATCAGTGACATCTCAGAGAGAAGCCCTGAGCAGGTCTACTCAGAATTTCACTCAGGTCTATTCAACGGGACACTACCAGGAAAGCATCCTTAGGATTGTGCTGCTAGTTATTTAAATCTACCAAGAAAATAGCTAACAAGAGCTTTTATGATTGATCCTGTGAGTAGAGCTGGCAGGCTGGACTGAGCGTCCAGTTTAGATCTAGGAGGAACAGTGTTGAATCAGCTAGTCCAGCATCCTGTTTCACAAGGGCACAGAGTGCAAAGCCTCTCTCTGGTGTTAAATCCAGCAATGGTATTCAGAGGTTTAATGCCTGTGAGCACTGTTGGAAAATACAGCCTTTGCACTGTCACTTAACTCCAGATCCAGAGGGGGTCTTACCAGAGAGTCCTAAATAGATAGAGGACAGAGAGGGACTGAAAGGGACACCTGAAAGGGACACCTTTATTACTCTCTTCCTCTGCCTTTGATGTTTTTAGACTGATATTCTTAGGACCGCTTCCTCCCCTTCTCTCTTCTCTTCTCCCCTTCCCTAGAGACAACAAGCTAGTGCCTGTGCGCTCTCAGTGCACAGGGTCTCCCATCCCCCAGAATGGGATGGAGAGCACCTAACACCTTCCTTATACTTTGATACTTAGCAAGTTAGTTTAGCTTAGGGGACTTGTATTGTCTCTTTACTATCAAAAGGGTATTTCCATAATAAATGAGTTCAGTTTGATTAGAACAAACGGCTGACACCTTTCTTTTGTTCTCACACGCACACACACGTGCAATCTTCCGCTGTTTGCTAAGCCTAGCGCACTTTGCTAATTAATCAGAAATTATCAGAACCAAGATATATTTCCAACAAGCACAAAGGTTCCGTTCAGCATGGCTAGCCATTGGTGGATCTATTCTCCATTAGTTTGTCTAATTCCCTTTCAAAGCCAACTAAACTGGTAGCCAACACCACATCCCATTGCAGAGTTACTTGCTGAATGACAGAGTACTTTTTAAAACCTATTCTGTACTTTGCCTCATAATACTGGAACTTGTGAGCACCCAGGGAAGCTGATGGGCAGCAGGCTCACCCAGAGAAACAAATCTAAAGCCATTTTTCTCTGTTAGTTGGCAGCCCAATTTAAACTATATATGATGCCAAAGGAGAGCCAGCATGGTATAGTGGTTAAGGTGTCAGACTAGGACCTGGGAAACCCAGGTTCAAATCCCCACTTGTGCCATCTAAGCTTGCTGGGTGACGTTGGGCCATTCACACGCTCTCAGCCCTGACCCTGGCTAGTATTTGGATGGGAGACCTCCAAGGAATATCAGGGGCATGATGCAGAGGCAGGCAATGGCAAACTCCCTCCCAAAAATTTTCATGCCTTGAAAACACTACAGGGTTGCCATGAGTCAGCTGTGACTTGACAGCAAAAAAAGAAAAGGAAAAAAAGATGCCAAAATATTGCAGCCTCATTGGCAGAGTGGAAATTCTGTTTAATAGTGCTTCAATCAGGACCTTCCACACATAACAATATTCCTTCCTGGAACTCTGTTCTTGTGCAAACTGGCAAATAATCCCTCAGTTCACAATATTTTCTTACATTTTAAGAATATGCCACCTCTTCAGAGAATCTAGAACATCTATTCACACATTAGCTTTCTTTTAATTTTCAAACATTTCCTCTGTCTGCTTGCTCAGAAACAATCCTTACACCTTGTGGGCGATCAGATGAGGGCCTGTAAAGAAGTCTGATTCTTTTGGTCAGAATTTGGGTAAACTTACAGGTGAGCAACTAATTACAGGAATTGATGCGCTTTGAACACTGTTATGTAATTGATTAATGTTAATAGCCTGAACTTTTCAGTTCTCATACAACATCTTAATCAAGTCTTACTACAGCTAGGCCTACTCAGCTGTGTTAAAATTTATGCTCTGACTTCTTCACAGCAAATAGGAAATGTCAACATAAAATAGACAACCAAGGCATTTTCCTTCCGGGTGCTGCTTAGTAACAAAAGATATCATTTGAGGATAGGTCTGTCAAGATTTGAGAAAACAGGTTGTTTTTTTAATAATGGGGTTGGGTTAGAAAGCAATTTTCTTTAAAAGGGACATGAAACAGTTTAAAAAAACCAATAAAGAAAAGAAGTTCAAACTAAAAAAGGTCACTTTTTACTTTAAAATTCTAACCATTACCCACATCCCTAAGCTGTGATGTCTTTGCCTTCTATCATGTGTTGGTGCTTTATTAAGCAACAAACCTGTAATCATCATGCAGACTCCAGCTGCAATGGGCAACCCTAGAAGCCTCTGGGGCTTGACAGAAACCAGAGCTTTACCTGCTGGTGTCAAGAACTTTTATCACTCTGGTTTCTGCATTGCACCCTAGTTGACCTTGGTGTGCTTCAGGATAAATTCATTAAGATACAAGTTGCTCACAGCTTATTCCATGTGGCAGGAAGCAAAAAGCAGATGTGCTATACTTTGCTTTAATAACATCTTGCACAAAGTGGAAAAAACCAAAACTAAAAGTTATCATTGGATGGATTCTTAGACAGCAGGATAACTGGGTGCATTCTTTGCTTCTGCTGCTCTTTCAGGTGACCTTCATTCAGTCATCTAGGAGATAATTTACATGATAGATTGATGTGGCCACTTAAGTGATGTGTTATCATTTGCAAGCTTGCATCTCATTGACAGAACTTCTGTAATATTCTGCAATACCCATTTCCTAACCAAGCTATCACATAGCTATAGCATTTAGTATGATACAAGCAGGGGATCTGTATGGACTTGCGTGGAGCATCTCATTTCCCCCTCTCCTACGATTTCCTCTTTCCCTTCCCTGAAAGTCCCTATATCCTCTCCCCTTTCCCTGATCCCTTCTTTCCTTCCCACCCACCAGCCAACCTACCTTTATCTGCTCCTCCAATCTTCAGCTTTCCCTCCTCCCTTCCCCCAGGCAGCCTCTCTCCATGAAAACTTGGGCTGAAGTGTGAGATGCCGAACACCAGGCCTAGTTGTATGGTGCTGGCTGCTGGGCTGATTTATGTGGTGCTGGCCACTAGGCTGGGCCCAGCTGTGCAAATGGGAACCTGCAGCGTCTTGGCAGTGGCACCTCACTTTCCCCTGTATCCTCCCTCCTCACACTATTTCCCCTTTTTCCTTTTCATGGCAGCCCCCCATATCCTCACCTTTCCCTGCTTCCTTTTCTCCTAAACCACCCACCCACCTTTTATCTGCCCCCATCTTCAATTATATTTATTATTTATTATTATACTTAATTTGTACCCCACCTTTCTGCACATTGGGGAATCAAAGCAGTTTATTACACCAGTCTCCTCTCCTCCATTTTGTGCTCACCACAATCCTGTAAAATACATTAGGCTGAGAGAAGTTCATTGGTGACCCAGAGTCACCAATGGCAGTGGGGATGTGAAACTGGGTCTCCCAGATTCTAGTACAAAACTCTAACCACTACACCACACTGGCTTTTGTGGGGCAGCTGCTGTTGGACACGAGCAAGCAGTCAGTTCTGGGTGAGTCATGCAAGTTGGATGGTGTCAGGCCTGCTCGCTGTGTCTCAAATAGTTTCGTTTTCTCACAGACTTTCGTTCAAGGACTGTTTCCCTAAAACTGCATTCCTGTTCCCTTTGAAGCTAGCAGATACCTGTGGGAGCCGTGGTGTCTCTAGACTGTTTGAGGTTATCTCATGAGACTGTATTGCTGCCGCTTTTCTAGTGTTCTTATATTATCAAGTGCATGCCATTTCCCCCCCATTCCTGCCTTTGGATTTCTAAGCTCTGCTTGCCTGTGATACCATTAAACCAACTCTTTTGGACTACTAAGTCTCCTGGTGTGGCTTTTGGTTTTCGATGGGACAAGTGCTTACAGATGGTAGCAAGGAACCTGGTGGTTGCTGGTGGGCCTGGCCCCCAAAGAGTGTTCTCCATCAAAGGCCAAACAGTGTCCTGCTCCTTTTCCCTGCCTTTTACTGACAGAAACCAAGGATTGAAGGATGGCAAGAAAGAAAGAGGGAGAGAGAAAGAGAGAGAGAGAGAAAGAGGGAGGAGAGAGAGAAGGAGAGAGAAAGAAAGAGGGATAAAGAGAGAGAGAGAGGGAGAAAGAGAAAGTGAGAGGAGAGAATGAAAAAGAGAAAGTGGTGGAGAGAGAGGAAGAGGGACAGGGAGGGTTGCTGGCTGGGCTCATGGGGCCCCCAGCCGCCCCCTGGAAGCCCAGAAAGCGAAGGGGGGAGGGTTGATGGCTGGGCTCATGGGGCCACTGCAGCCCCAGGAAGCCCAGGAAGGGACGAGGGTGTGTGTGTTGCTGGCTGGGCTTGCGGATTGCCCATTATGGGAATACTTTCGGGTTCACACTGACTTATTAGTATACTTCCTTGGCCAATGTGACTGACCTTTTCGCTACAGCGTCCTCCTTTGGCTACAAAAAAAAAAAGTCTAATTCATAAAAAAAAACTTGGCCCAGTAATATCAGAATTACGGTTATTGTTATTGCTATTATTAACAGAATTTGTATCCTGCCTTTCCGCCCCTAAAAAGCCCACCAAGGTGGCTAACAGTGTAAAACATACATGATAAAATTACATTTTAAAACTATTAAAATCAACCCCTCTCCCCAAAATTTATCATTAAAACAATTTAAAATATGTACAAACAAGAGTTAAAATACATACAAAACATAAAAACATTGGTTAGGAAGGAGACATCATTGAAAATATGCCAAACAAAAAAGTCCTCCCCCACTGGTGGAAGATGGCAACAGAAGAGGACAGACAAATTCAAGCTTGTCTATTATAAAATCAACCCAATAGTCACTTCCACTGGTTTCAACAGAAAACAAGTATTTTAAAGTGGGATGAAATTCTTCAAAAATGTATTCCTCCACCAGTGGATTCTCCCTCCCAATTTTCAGGGTAAAGTAAATCCTGACCCCTCCTGTGTCTTTTCTCGCTGTACTCCATTTATTTCCCATATGTCCTGGCTGGGAGAAATTATGCTTCAAACTGAGTACAGCAAGGTGTGCATGAGGAGGGGGACAAGGTTAATTATCCTAAGCCATATTCTTTTATTTATTAAAACATTTTGTTACAGCAGAATTATGGGTAAAAGATTAGAATGAAGGAGACCCAAACCAGATTTCTGTTGAATCAGCTTTTTACTGAAAGCAGCTGCTGTCTCAGCTTGGATTATAAAATCATCCAAAAAAGCTGAGCACCTATTACCAGTGTGCACAGACTTTTATAAGTTCATTATACATTCAAAAATACATCACACATACATTATACTGTTGATTGGTCATGCAAATCTTTTACAGTTAATTGGTGGATTTAATATGTAATTCATTTGTCCATTGGCTTACTTGACATTCCATTGGTGAATTATAAAACAAAAAAGACCTGATTGGTGGAACAAGCTTGTGTATAGTGTCCATTGTTTTAACACCTGGCATTTCTATCTAGTTACAATTAATCTTTTCCTTCCTAATAGTTCCCAGACATCTTGTCTGCTTTACTCTGTTTGTCAACCTTGGAAGAACAAGTAATATTGTATAGTTATCTCTTCTTGAATTCTCTTTTGTCTGTCTTTAACTTCTAAATATATTTCTCCAGAGGCCCTCTGATTTTGGAGTTTAGTAATGCTTTCTTATTTATTTATTTTTATTGTTAGAGGCCTGTTGGTTTTCTAAAAGCCTGCTACTTCAATTTACATACCACCACATGACTCGAGGTGGTTCTGGGGATTAAAGCAGCCTTACGGAGCCTCCTAAAAGTTTCCAGGATGGTGCTCCCCTCCTCCAGGAGCCCATTCCATAAAATGAAAGCAACCACAGAAAAAGGAAAGGTCCTCATTGATGCCAGGCAAGCCACCTTTAATGACAGAATAACGAGAGAGTGGCAAGCTGAAGACCATAACTGGCACCACAGGGACTTACACGGAGAGAAGATCTTTTAGTCATTGTGAACAGGGGGCTGTCCTGTTCCTGCCAACATGAGCTGCATGGCTCAGATTCTCTATTTCGGTAGCAAAAGAAGGCCCAAGTTGCTAAACAGCTGTCCAGCCAGATTCAAGACTGTGACTCAGCAGAGGCACCAAGAAGCTCACATATGCTTACTTCTCCTATTTTCATGCTCACAACAATTGTATTAGAGAGCCAGTGTGGTGTAGTGGTTAAGAGCAGTGGTTTGAGTGTGTTGAACTGTAATCTGGAGAAAAAAGGTTTGATTCCCCACTCCTCCACAGGAGCGGCGGACACTAATCTGGTGAACTGGGTTGGTTTTGCCACTCCTACACATGAAGTCAGCTGGGTTACCTTGGGCTAGTCTCAGCTCTCTCAGCCCCACCTACCTCACAGGGTGTCTGTTGTGGGGAGGGGAATGGAAGGTGATTGCAACCTGGTTTGATTCTCCCGTAAGTGGTAGAGAAAGTCGGCATATAAAAACCAACTCTTCTTCTTCATCATCATCATCATCATCTGCAGGCGTTATCTCACTCTGGTGAGTTCTCTACTTTTAGCAGTACAAAGTTTTAAACTCTTGAAATACATTGCTCATAGCTTTTTTTTTTAGATATGGCCAGCATGTTTGGATTTCACAGCTATATACATTTAGCTGATTTCAGTATTTCCAAAACAGGAGGTTTGTCCTCATGAGAGCATGGAGATTAATGAATCAGCTCCTGGCTAAAATCTTGTGAATGAAGGTGACTGATGGCTGGAATCTGAGGCTTTGCCAGCCTCCTTGTCACCAAAGCTCAATTTTCTACAGCAAATTAATAATACCCATTAAAATTGATTGATTGCCCTTGTCAAACGTTTTCCTCCCTTACTCCCATGTGCTCTCTTATCAATGGCCCACTAGGTGAGTTACCCAAGGCGTTTGTGTCAGCACCAAAGAATTTGCTCCTCTTCTTTGCCAGATAGAGCTTTGAATGATTCTCCGTACCAGGGACTGTTAACAAGCTTGCTCATCAATAGGTCCGGTGTGAAGGTGTCTACAGGATTTGTAATGATTGACTATCAATAGTTCCTCTCCCTGTAGCATTCTTTATTACTCATGGCTGCCGACTCACATTTGGTGCAAGGAGAATGCTACACTGTTAAAATCAACAGCACTGATTTGCAATTGTACACATGAACACATGTAGCTGCCTTATACGGAATCAGACCCTTGGTCCATCAAAGTCAGTATTGTCTGCTCAGACCGGCAGAGGCTCACCAGGGTCTCAGGCAGAGGTCTTTCACATCACCAACTTGCCTAGTCCCTTTAACTGGAGATGCCAGGGATTGAACCTGGGACCTTCTGCATGCCAAGCAGAGGCTCTATCACTGAGCCACAGCCCCTCCCCTACAGGCTTTAAAATGAGCTAATCCGCAGTTCTCTTGTAAAAAGCCAGAGAGAACAGCTGTTTATTCATGTGGTTTTAATCTAATGTATGTTTTGGTTTGGGGTGAAAAGCATTTTATAGGCTGGCTTTCTTTACTAACAGAACAATGAATTGGAGGGTGGGAGGGGAGGGTTGTTTGCCAAGAACTGGACTCCCCTTCGGGTAAAGTGCTACAGGGCTATGCTGTCCATTCTTTCTGCCTACTAGAGGGGTGTTGGCTTTTATGACTGGAGGAGAGATGTAGAATTGACACTTCGGAGTATACTTGAAAACAAAAGCCTGACATCAGGTGGTGGTGGTAAAAGCAAAACAGGAGGTCAGATTATTAAAAGCACAGGCTCTTGTGTTTTCTCCCTTCCTCACTTGAAAGAGAGGGGACAGTGAAGTGGGCAAGGAACTTTTTCTCAGCAGCTGATACCTGAGATTCTCTAAACAAAGATGGCAGAGACTGAACCTGGGATATTCTGTATGCAAAGCATGCACTCCATTGCTGAACGCTGCTGCCTCTCCCCATCATCTCACTGAATGCCTGATCAGAAGAGTAGTTTCTATTGTTTCTGGATTAGAGTACTCACCTGTCTTGCTTGATATCTATATGAAGGCATGGAAGAGATCATCCAAAGCTTTGTTGTGTAACGTGATCATTATGGTGATGCCACCCAACTCCATATTTTGTCAATGGAAATGAGAGGAGCGGCAATCTCTGGATAAAATGAGTTTCTTGAGGCAAACGTTAGGGCTAACAGTGTAAGAATAAACCTAGACAAAACGGAAGCAATACTGGCAAGGGACCTTAGGTGGATGGAGCCTATAATCAATGAGTAGCAAATCATGGGTTTGTAGTTGGTGGCACTTATGAAGTGATTTGGCAATGCATCCATGGTGTGGCAACTATATTGGTTTCTGGTAGCCTTCTGGGTCTAATTTTGGGAGCTGATACTTACCTTTGAAGTCCCTTGCTGTCTGAGATCTGCAGACCCAAGAGAACGTCTTTCGCTTTTTGAACCCCTCACTTGTTACAATCTGTAAGAGAGGCCTTGCTGAAAATCCTGCTTCCACAGGAAATCAGAATGATGATAAAAGATGGCTTTCCTTGTGGCAGTCCCGAGGCTGCAAAATGTGCTTCTAAAAGAGGATATATATATATGTCTACATCAGCTTTGGCTTTTCCAAAAAAGTGCAAAGCTTTCCTGTTCTGTTTGGCTCTGAGATGTTCCCCTCCCTCTTTATTATTTATGAGCTTTCCTAAAAAGTAGCTGACTTTACCAGATGCACAATAAGACTGCAAAGACTTTGTGCATCTAATGGATCTGCTTTTAAAAATCTCACACCACAGAAACCTGTAAACATTCATAAGCTGACACAAGATTCTTTAGCTTAGCAGTTTGTAACATTTTGTCCACTATTGCCCACAAAATATTCAAAATTATCCTCAAATGCCCCCAAGTCACAAATAAATAGGACATTAAAAACATCAGACGAGGCAACTTTATGATATGTATGAATATGTATGTGATTCAGAGAATAGCTCTTGTGCCTGATGGACTCCTTCATGCTAGATTTGGTTTCTATTAACTGGGTCCCGCCTTTTTAAGAACCTGTGGGAGAAATCAGGGATCTGGGATTTTATCCACCAAGCAGGGTGATCAGTATGGCAACTCTCCTAAGCTGGCTGCTAGGAGCTGTGGCACACAACGTGTATATACTTTTTATCCACAAAAGTGCATTCTAATCAGAACGGAGCTCAGTGCCACCTGAAAGTGCAGTTCATACTGGAAATCCATTACAGTAACCTACTTATTAGAAATGAACCTGATCTTAAACTTGGTTTCCTTTTTTTTCTTTTTAAAAAATCCCTAAAAACTTCATCCAGGATACAAAAAAAGATAAGAAAAATGGACCAAATAATATCCATCTCATTCATGCCAGAGATCTGGACCTCCAGCCTTCCTGCTGGGCTGCAAGGCTTGCAGTAAGGTCCGTGTGCGGCCACGTCCACTCCGTATTCCTCCTGCTTACCATTAGGAAAGGACCCTATAAACAATCTTCTGGGGATTGTAACAGAGCATCCAGTATACTGTGACCATTGCATGATTTTCCTTTTAATGCCAATAATAGCTTTCATATTCGGGTGCCCGTCCCATATCCACCAGCCACCTCCTAGTCGTAGGGTGCTGCCGGGGCATTCCAAAGCTCTGCCATGACTGCATGCAAATTGAGGGGCGGCTCCTGTGCCTGGGAGTTCCACAGGAGGATCAAGCCTCAGGAGCAGGCTTTGTAGAAGTTCCCCCTGACAGCGGCATCACCCTCGGGCAGGTGGTGGAATGCTAGGCTCAGTTGTCTGGCGACCGCAGCCCCCAATGCAGTTGACGGGACCGCTGCAGGTTTCTAATCAATGGCTGCACCACCACCTCCGGGGGAGCTGCTGTTGGGCCACACCACAGGCACTGTTGAAGGGGCCGATGCCTGACTGCCCCTTTGGCCAACACTAGGGCACAACTGCCTCTCTCCAGCAGCCTATCCTGTCTTTCTACAAGTGATGGTTGAGGCCCCCTAAAGAGGGATCCAGGGTCCACCATTGTACGAGCTTGGACATGCACCACTTTGAGAGTGCAGCCCGGCTCGACGAGGAACTGTTGAGTCCATGGTGACAGGCGTTTGGTTAAAAGCATCCTGCCATCAGGGCAGGACATGGGAACAACTCATCTGATCAGATGGCTGTTCCTGTGCCCGTGCAGATCCTGGGGATTCCATCTGCAACAGCGTGGGACATCCAAGCTCAGATGGCAGACAGACCCCTTGAGCGCAGCACCCTGCCAGCTGGGGCGGGCGCAATGGGCTGATTGGTGATGGGTGGCAGTGATTACCCTGGGGAGGTGGCCTCGCCAGACAGGGGTGATGGGGGCAGCTCCTGGCCCACCCTTGCCAGGCCAATTGGGTGGCCAATGGACTGGCTGCCTGGCAGGGACTGCCATTTTGGGCAGTGTGCAAATTTCTGTGAGGTCTGGTCCAGGGCTGGTGGCGATGCCGGAGGCAGGGTTTCATCAGACGTCCATTTAACCCTGCTGGTTGGTGTGGAACACTGTTGGGCCACTGTTAGGTAACACGTTGCCAAGGCGGCCAGAGGCAGTTTGGCTGGGCAGAACATTGTAGCCTCATACCGCTGGTTCTGTGAGCCTCCATGTAACGCTCCATGTTTTGAGGGCACACCCCCTTGGCTCACTGGCCTCCAACTCCCCCCCCCACCCATAGAGATAAGGAGCACAGCCGAGAAGCAAATGTGCTTTATTAAGAGGGGCAGCCATGGTGGGAGACAGGGATACATGGTGGGGCTGCCAAGTGGGCCCTCAATGTGGCTGTTGAGGTTGAATCCATGGAGGGGGCATCTGTCTAAGCCTGGTTGACAGTGGTTGCCACCAAGGCATCTTCTCGTGCCAGTGGTTCTGGCGTTGGGTTGATGGGCAGGGAAGCAAATTTGGGCTCATGATGGTCATGCAGGTAGCCTACCTCTCCAGGAACCACGAAATGGGCCAGGGCACAGAGCTGTTTTAGTGGGTCCCTGGAGACTGTGGTTCTTGCCATGTCGAGGACAAGATCGTCTACAGAATGGGGTGGTGGTGCACCGGTGGACTCTTGGGACAGGTGTGCACACCAGTGGTGGCATAGGCACCAGACCCTCAGGCCTCTGGACGATTCCAGCCACGTCTGGAAAGTGGAGTCTGTCCCCGCACAACCAGCAAAGCGAGGGAGAAGCTGTGGTGCAGAGCCTCCTCCAAGGTGAGACTGCTGACCTGCAACGAGAGCAGGAGCTCGGGTTGTGGACCCAGACTCATGGTCTTCTGTAGGCTCATCTCGGACAGGGGGTGCTCGACCACATCCACCAACCTCCACCTACCCCCAGGGCTGCCATCTCCCCAGCGAGCACTGCAGGCTGGCTTCAGGGATGCAAAGGACTGGGTGTCATGGCAGGAATTACCGACTGGTGGGGAGTGTGTCCATGTTTTGGGGCTGACCTCAGTGAGGTGTGAACCTCACTCTCCCAGCTGTGCATCAGTTCAAAGGGAGAGGAGAAATTGGGAGGGGGAATAGCCAGGTTTCTCACCACCAGCGTGAGTGGCAGCACCCTGACGCTAAGTCTCACAGGTGGATTTGGGTGCGGGCCGTGGAACCCGTCCCACAAGGGATCGCCTTCTGACTGGATGCCCCGCTGGGGGTGGAGAGGTGCAAAAGCTCCAAGTCCTCACCTTGGGGAGCTGTCCAACAGCATCTCAAGCCGCAGGAGCCTTACCTGTCAGAGGTGAGGCTTGAGAAAAGTGGTGCTTATGAGGGATTACCTATCAAGCCGGGGGCTGCCTCTGTGGGGGTATGGCCGTTTCTGGCCCGGGCCCATTGACTAGTCATTTGGTCAGATTCCACAGCCTCCAGGGAACAGTGGGAGGGGCAATGCCAAGGTGAGCATTCCCCTCGGGAAGCTGATTGCATGGGGCTCAATGGGCTGCACCTGTGAGGTTCTCCAGCTAACCTCGGCAATCCCAAAAAGTCACTCGCTCAGACAGGCAGATCTAAAGCAGGTAAACGTTTATTCAGGAGTCGCAGGATATAGCATAAGAAATTCACAAATTCAATGGCGAACCACACTACAAAGCATAACTTTAAGCATAGACTCATCCCAGGTGCTAATCCAAGAGGCCTGGGAAATAGGAGATAACGGAGCCTGGTGGGAAGTAGGGAGTGAGCAGGCCATAACACTGAAATTGCCTGCTAGACGCTCAAGGTCAAAGCAGAGGGGGGAGGAAGGAGCAGGGACAGCTTGGATTGTTCAGAGAAATAAAACGAAAGAACACACTTGCACAGAAATGGGCCTAACTCATGTCAAGAGCCTGCCTGGACTCCTGGCAGGCTGAACAGCAAGACCAATGGATACATTTGCAAAACAAATAGATACAGACATCAGCATGACCCTTGCAAGCCCTGCAAGCATGACATTGGAACTGGAACAGAAAGAAGCATGACTCTCACATTCTGCCCCCCTTAAGCCCCTCCTCCCAGGTCTGAGACAGGTTGAGGCTTTTGGGGGTAAGCATCATGGAATTGTCATACCAGACGGGGGGCTGCTACGTGTGGGGCTGCTACCCACTCATCATGTGCTGGTCCCAGGTGTTTCCAACGTACCAAATAGTACAATTTTCCTTTCTTCAGTTTGGAATCAAGGACCTTAGAGACTTCTAGATGTACCTCCCCTCCCACCACAGTTGGTACCTCGGGTTTAGGTTCGGGGTGGAATTGGTGGGCCGCTACATAGGGCTTGAGCAGACTGATATGAAACACCGGGTGTATTCCCCTGAGGGCCTTGGGAAGCGCCAGCTCTACAATTACTTTGTTGATCACCCTTGTAATGGGATAGGAACCTACATACTTGTCACTGAGCTTTTTACATGGTCGTAGAGTCCGACAGGTAGACTTGATCCCCCACCTTAAGGTCCCACCCCAGGGAATGATGTTTATCTGCATGCTCTTTGTATTTGTGTTTACGTCGCTCCAGATTTTTCTGGAGCCAAGGCCATGTGTTCTGAACCACTTGAACCCAATCTCCCACTTCGTTTTTTATTCCCTCCTCCTGGAGTAGTTCTATGTTCCCAAAAGGACCGAAATCCTTGCCATACACCACCTGAAAGGGACTGTACCCTGTAGACGAATGGGGAGCATTATTGTAGGCATATTCAGCAAAAGGCAGTAACTACCCAATCATCCTGGTGATAGTTCACGTAACAGCGCAAATAACACTCCAACACAGAATTCACACGTTCCGTCTGCCATCCGTCTGAGGATGGTGTGCTGAAGACAAACCTTGTTCCACCCCCATTAGTTTTAGAAAAGCTTTCCAAAACTTAGCCACGAACTGGGGGGCCCTGTCGGAGATTATCTTGCGTGGGAACGAGTGATGTTTCATCACGTGTGTAATGAACATGCGTGCCAGTTTTTGGGCCATCGGTAAGCCCGTACAAGGAACAAAATGTACTTGTTTAGAAAACAAGTCCGTCACCACCCACAACACTGTTTTCCCTCGGCTGGGGGGAAGATCCGTAATAAAGTCCATGGCAATGACTTCCCAGGGAACGGACGGGACTTCCAAGGGCTTGAGGAGTCCCGGGGGCTTTCCCATAAGTCTTTTAGAGGTTGCACAGGTGGGACAACTGCGCACGAATAGGTCCACATCCGCTCGCATGCCCGGCCACCAAAATTGACACCTTAACAAATGTAAAGATTTGACAAACCCAAAATGTCCTGCGGTCTTCACCCCATGAGCCATTTCCAACACCTCCCTCCGAACAGTTTCCAGAACATACAGTTTCACCCCATGAAACCACAACTCCCCCTGGCGAGTGAGGGCTTGAGGAAGCTTTTGGTTCTCTTCTTCCTGGTGCGCGGCTTCAGCCACCCTCGCACGGAAAGCCTCCGGGAGTCCGCTTCCCGGGTCTGAATCCATGGCTCGGTTCCGAGACCGAGTGATTATGGCCAATCCTGGCACCTCCCCCCGTTGTTCTGGAGTGAACAAAGAATCAATGGGGTGGTCGATTTGACTGTGATATTGGGGGAGTCGGGACAACGCATCAGCCAGACAATTTTCTTTCCCTGGAACATGCTTTAACAAGAACCGAAACTTGGCAAAGAACTCTGCCCAACGAATGTGTTTGGCTGATAATTTTCTAGACCCCTTTAGGGCCTCCGAATTTTTTGTAATCAGTCCACACCTCAAACGGGACGTCAACCCCTTCCAGAAAATGTCGCCAAACTGTGAGGGCATGTTTCACGGCCGCTGCCTCCTTTTCCCAAATGGCCCAATTTAGTTTGGCTTGGGAAAACTTTTTCAAAAATTATGCACACGGTTGCAACTGGCCACCCTCACCCATTTGTAAGAGTGCCCCTCCCATGGCAACATCTGAAGCATCTACTTGAACAATGAAAGGTTTTTCACAATCAGGGTGTTTTAAAACTGGCTCAGACGTGAACAACCGTTTAAGCGTATCAAATGCGTGCTGACATTCAGGAGACCAAAGTAACTAGGCAGACGGCAGCGTGGCTGCGGACCCCTTTCCTTTCATCCGCAGTAGAGAGGTGAGAGGCAAAGCTACTTGCGCAAAGTCGCTAATAAAATTGCGGTAGAAATTGGCAAAACCGAGAAATTGTTGCAGTTGCTTGCGTGTAGTGGGGACTTCCCACTCCACCACAGCTCGCACCTTTTCTGGGTCCATAGCAAGTCCCTGTTGTGACACAATATAACCCAGAAACGTTATAGAAGACTGATGAAAGTCACATTTGGAAACCTTAGCGTACAACTTGTGGGCACACAACCGACTTAACACTTCTTTCACTAGAGCCACATGCTCATCCATGGTTTTGGTGTATATTAAAATGTCATCCAAATAAACAATAACTCCCTTGAATAACAAATCATGCAACACCTCATTGATCATTTGCATGAAGACACTCAGAGCCCCCATCAACCCAAACGGCATTACTAAATATTCAAACATTCCAAAGCAACTAGAGAAGGCAGTCTTATGTTCATCTCCCTTTCTGATCCTAATGCGATGGTACGCTTCCACTAAATCAAGCTTAGTAAAAATCCAACCTTCCTTCAATTGTGCAAGCAGATCTGGAATGAGAGGAAGGGGGTAGGCATTAGTCTGCGTGACCGCATTGAGTCTGCGGAAATCTATACAGAGCCGCAAATCACCCTTCTTTTTCTTCACAAAGAAAGCTGGTGCCGAGTGAGGCGCTGAGGACAGATGTATAAACCCACTTGCCAAATTAGTGTCCAAATAGTCTCTCAACACCGCCTTTTCCTTAGGGCTCATGGGGTAGATTTTCCCTTTCGAGAGTTTGCCTTCACCTATACTTCGATTGCACAGTCAGTGGCTTGATGGGGGGGGGGGAACTCATCACACTCATGCACATCAAATACATCGGCAAACTGTGCATATTCCTTGGGGAGTTGAGGCGGTGGAGCCTCTGCTGGTGGCTGCTCTTGCAACGCGGCTGCTTGTTCTCTGAATGCCACCTCCCTCTTGTGCCAGTCACACTGAGCTTGCGAAAACTTAATAGTCCGCTCTTTCCAGTCTATGGTAGGACTATGACCACATAGCCAGTTCATCTCCAACACTATGGGGTACTGAATAGTGGGGGCTGTGGTAAAATGGAGCTGTTCCCAATGTTCCCCAACTCCCATGGCAACCCGGGCTGTTCTATGCGTGACGCCCCCCCCCCCCATAAAGTCACTACCGTCCATCTGGGCAAACTGAATGAGCTCAGGCAACTCAACCCTCTTCACCCGCAATTCAGTCTCTTCGTTGATCAAAGTCCGAGCATAGCCTGAGTCAACTAGCGCTGATACTCGCAATACGGGTCCCCCCCTAGGTAACGCAAGGGCAACCTTAATGAACACATTGTCCTCATGATCGCTTACCATCACTGGAACTCCTTGCTCAAGGTCCGGAATGGCTTGCTGTGGAGCTCCCTTTACAGCAGACCGATGGCATTTTTTGCCAGCGGGCTCCACTCATCCCCCTCACTGGAGGAAGTGGAGTCTTGGTTTGTAATCCGCGGCTCCGATGAGCCGGTTGCTTTCGGTGGTTCTTGGGTGGGTTGAAGCTGAAGAGCTGGGGGTGTCCTACGTCGTCCTGGCGGGGCGCTTCTGCGGCGAGCCTGTCCCTCGGTGCGCGCCTTCTCCGTTTCCACAGCTGCTGGTTGGACTGGGGCCGGTTTCTCGGACCGGAATGAGCAACGAGCGGCAAAATGCCCCAAGCCTCCGCAAACAAGACAGGCACCACTCTGGAAACGTCTACTCCATTCCGCCACTGACAGACCCCCTCCTTGCACGGACCGAAAGTCTTTAGGGGCACCTGGCCTGTCTCCACGGGGCTTGGTTTCCCGTGCGGTACGCTGCTTCGAACGTTGCAACAGCTGCCTACGGTTTTCGATGTCGGCTGCATGCCGCACCCATCCCTCCACATCTGGAGGATTCTCTTGCATGAAAACCCAGTGCTGCAATTTGGGATTGAGCCCCTCCCGAAAATACTGTACTTGGGTGGCCTCGCTCCAGTCCAGGATTTTACTCGAGAGCACTTGAAACTCACTAGCATACAGCACCACCGACTTAGTCCCTTGGCGCAGCTGCAGAAGAGCCGTCTTGGCTCGCCCCCCCCCCCCGGTGCGGGTCCTCCAACCTGTTGCAGAGGGCTATCATGAAGTCATCCAAACTTTTCAAAACTCGAGAGCACAGTTCATACTGTTGCACCATCCACGCCACCGCTTCTCCCTGAAGCAGCGATTCAACGTATTGAACCCGTCTTTCGTCTGAGGGGAAGGCTGGCCCCTGTTCATGCATGAACACATCCACTTGGATCAGAAAATATGACAACAGATCGCTCGACCCATCAAAGGTCACCTTCAAATCACGTCGGGTTGGAGGCGTTGGACCCGGCTGCCCCGGGGGTGGCGGCGGTGGGGGTGGCTGGTTACCTGGAGCCAACGGTTGGTTGCCGGGAGGTTGCTGCGGCTGCGGAGGCTGCTGTCACCGCAAGTCGCCCAACTCTTGCCACATTTCTTGCATCAAGGTTTGCATGGCATCCATCCTTTCTGCCATCTCCTGCTTCTCAAAACGGAGTTGCTGGCGTTCCTCCTCCCACTTGCGCTGCCAGAACGATTCTCCATGGATCGGGTCCTCCCCAAACCCCTCCAGCATCCCAGAAATCGCAGGTCTCCGGTGACTAGTATCTGCCCCCGACCCCATCCAAGGTCGGGGGGACTCCAACCAGGATCGAACATGAGAAACCTTAGGCACTGCACCCTTCCCAGTGCCACTTGGTTTCTCCTTCATGGGCTTGTCCCCCGATATGCCAGGATCGGGCTCACTCGGAGGCACCGTCTTGTCTCCTTCTTTCCTGTCATCTCCATTCCCCTCCATAGCCACCCACACGTAGGGTTGGGAGAGGAGAACGGAGCAAAAACAAAAAACAAAACAAAACAAACAAACAAAAAAGATTAGCAGCTTAATGTGAGGTTCTCCAGCTAACCTCGGCAATCCCAAAAAGTCACTCGCTCAGACAGGCAGATCTAAAGCAGGTAAACGTTTATTCAGGAGCCGCAGGATACAGCATAAGCAATCCACAAATTCAAAGCTGATAATGGCGATCCACACTACAAAGCATATAACGGAGCCTGGTGGGAAGTAGGGAGTGAGCAGGCCATAACACTGAAGTTGCCTGCTAGACGCTCAAGGTCAAAGCAGAGTGGGGAGGAAGGAGCGGGGACAGCTTGGATTGTTCCGAGAAATAAAACGAAAGAACACACTTGTACAGAAATGGGCCTAACTCATGTCAAGAGCCTGCCTGGACTCCTGGCAGGCTGAACAGCAAGACCAATGGATACATTTGCAAAACAAATAGATACAGACATCAGCATGACCCTTGCAAGCCCTGCAAGCATGACATTGGAACTGGAACAGAAAGAAGCATGACTCTGACAGCACCAGGTAAATATCTGGCATAACTACACCACGAAAACCTAGTGCCAGAACAGGACTACCTCTGGGAACGCCCCTGGGGACACCCCCTTTGACGATGGCGGGGGCCCCAGTGCTGTTCTGGCACTGGTGTGGCTGTTGCACCTCCGCTCCTATGATGGAGCTTGCCACCCCATTGCACCTGCCTAACTTCTCTTCCGCTGGTGCCCATGCCAGTTTAGACAGTACAAGTGGCATTTGCGCCAACGCAAGCCCTTTCCTGCCTCCTGAGCCCATTTTCCCCCCACCCTCAGGAATGAGGTGAAAGATTTCTCCCATCCTTCAAACGAAGTACACTAGATCAATATATAGTATAGCTATGGTATTGTAATTAAAGGAATAACAAAGCCACTGAACCACACTTGCTTTAGACCACACACTTATATATATATAAACGTTCTTATGGATCCTTTTAAATTTCTCTCATATAGTCTAGAAGCAAAGCTGTTTGGTACCTATGGGAAGAGAGAGGAACAGAATTTACTTTAGATTGAATGGTATGCATGGAGCCCAAGTACTGGTTTCTGTATGCACAATGCCTAATATTAAATGTCTTTGGATGTGAGAGAGAGTGGAGTCACACAGCCCTCCAAATACAAACAAAGGCACTCACTATTGTCTCACCAGGGAATGTCCAATTTATGAAGTGCCACTTTATCACATTACATGGTGACAAACTCAGGTGTATACTCAACAAGGAACGACTGCAGCTTGGACTGCTAACTTTTGGAAGGCATAACTTTGACAACGCAGTCCCTAATCAATGGCAAAGCCAAACACATTGGTCACACAGACACCGCATATACGAGGGTTGGAGCACAGAGGGGTCAAGAGGCAGCACCAGCAGAAAATACTAGTTCATCTACAGTGCACAGCTCCCTGTCTCTGCCCCCCTTTCAGTTTTCTTACTGAGGTCATAACAGCAGGGAAGAAACGACAGTCAACAATAGCTGCAGTGTTTAGAGAAGCTGCTTTTGAGGCATAGAAAAGCCCAGGCTGAAAATGAAATTAGAAATCGGCTGCAAGCTTTGCTCTGTGGAGGCTTTAAGATGCTGCACAGCAAATTCCTTTACCTTAAAAATCACAAAAAGTTGAAAATTGGCTTTTCTCCTGACATATTCCATCCAGTATATGAAAAAACTCCTTATCTAACAACTGGCTAGAAGGAGAAGGAGGACAAAAACTGGTCAGTTGGCAACCCTAGCCTGCCCCCAGTGCTGAATCTGCAAGGAGCATTCCTATGTGATGCAACAGCTTTTTAATACCAGCTTGTCACATACCCTTTGTATGTACCTTTTTAAAATGCTGTAATGTATAGAGTAAGAGCCCCATGGAGCAGAGTGGTATGCTGCAGTCCCAAGCTCTGCTCACGACCTGAGTTAGAACCCAACAGAAGTTGGTTTCAGGTAGCCGGCTCAAGGTTGACTCAGCCTTCCATCCTTCCGAGGTCGGTAAAATGAGTACCCAGCTTGCTGGGGGTAAAGGGAAGATGACTGGAGAAGGCACTGGCAAACCACCCTATAAACAAAGTCTGCCTAGTAAACGCCGGGATGTGACATCACCCCATGGGTCGGGAATGACCTGGTGCTTGCACAGGGGACCTTTACCTTTAATGTATAGAGGGCCTGACCTGAATAGCCCAGGCTAGCCTGATCTCATCAGATCTTAGAAGCTAAGCAGGGTCGGCCCTGGCTAGTATTTGGATGGGAGTCCTCCAAGGAATATCAGGGTTGAGATGCGGAGGCAGGCAATGGCAAACCACCTCTGATCCTCTCTTGCCTTGAAAAACCTACAGGGTTGCTGTAAGTCAGATGTGACTTGACAGAACTTTCCACCAATGTATAGAGGCCCTGACAAACAGTAATATATTTTTGTTCTGTATAAACTAGGACTGACCAACTCCAATCTTGGATGGCCTACTATTTTTCCTTACTAGAATCCCTGCAGTCCACCATTATGTTTCATTTGTACAAACCATCACTGTATAATCAGGATAACTGTTACAAGAGAGGCATAAATAAGGCATAAATAATTGATGTTAAGAGAGCTTGATCGTGTACACTAATTTTTGAGCATAAGAAGGGCCTTCCTGAATTAGACCAAGGATCAACGTGCTTTACAAGAATCCCAGTCCACTGGAAAATGGTCAAGGTTTCCCCAGCTAACTGTGGTCTATCTTATACCTCTGGTATCTTACATCCTCTGGTATAAGCTGTTGGTCCCAGTAAGCACATACCTGCTGAGTGGAATCTACTACACTTCAATTCAGCAGACTGTCATGCCTGTTTCTGAATGTGAGTAGCCATGCAGACACATACTTTGTTGTCCCAGCTCATGTAAATTTATTGTCCCTTGAGTTAAGCATTGACCTCAGCATTGACTTGGTTAATATTTACCTCTCTGGTCAATCAATATTGATGTTCTCTTTGACAGATGCCAATACTTTCTTAGTGTTTGTGTATTTTCCCTTGCTGCTAATTTTCCTGAAAGCTTTTATTTATTCTTTTAAAGTTAAATTAGTGGAAAGGGTCTCATTCTTTCCAGAGGAGGTAGATGTGGGTGACCTTCTACCACTTAGTGTAAAATATATGAATGTAATTTTCTGGGGAAAGACACAAGCTCCACATGTATATAGAGATATTTGTATTGTGTGTGTATTTATTATGTATATTTACGTATGTCCTATCCTGTTTTTTCACCAATGAGGCACATCAAGGAACTTACAGCAAAACTGTAAAAGCATACCATAAAAATCAGAATAAAGGTTATCAAACAAGGTAGGAGCCCAAATAATCCATTATTTTTTTTAAAATTATCTGACCATGCTGTTCTGAAGACTTGAGGGTATTTCCATCCTTGGAATAGGGGGAGTCACTCATTTGCCCCCTCACATTGCAGACTCTCCCCTTGCCCCTTATGCTCTTCCTGAAGATTCACTGATCCCCAGGAATAAAATTTCAAGAGGGCTTATTGGGCTGCATGGAGGAGATGGGAAAGTCCCGGCAGCATTCCGGCAAGTCCCCATTCCGGCATCCTGGGAGGCATTCCTGGGGGTGGAGCTGCCTATAGGCAGCTTCTTAACTCCTTCTACTGCAGGAGCATCCCTTCTCACAGTGGCGTGGCCAAAAAGGTGGCCTAGCCCTGTTGATTTCAATGGGCTGGTTTGGGTTGTTTTTGTTAGGCTCTCCAGCCAACCTGGGCAATTCCCAAAAAGCCACTCGCTCAGACAGCCAAGTCAGAAGCAGGTAAACTTTATTGTAGAAGCAACAGGTCAAGCTAAGGCAACTTGCAGTTTCAAAGCTGCTAATGAGGAGCCAGGCTACTAGGCATAACTTAAAAGCATCATTACATCACAGGTGCAGGTTCAAACGGCCTGGGAAATGACTAGATAACAGTGCTTGGCAGGAAGGAGGAGGACGGAGCCTAAATACGGCGCTGCTCGTTAGCCGCTCAAGGCCAAGGCAAGGGAGGGGGGAATGGACAGGGAGTGGGAAGAACAGAGCAAATGAACATCAAAGTAAACAAGCGAACACTGGCCTAACTCATGTCAGGAGCCTGACCGCTTATATGGGTCAGCCCAAGCATGGCTAGGCAAGGACTCAGAAGACATTCAGTGAAGAACCAAAAGGCAATCTGACAGTTTTGTTTTTCTTTTCATTTGTTTTTCTACTTTGCAGCTAGGAAGCCACTGAGGAGGCCGCTCCCAGCCATGGTGGATCTACCTCCCTTCCCCTCCCCTCCCCTGGATTGGGCTGCCTGTGGGTGGAATTCGACATCTAACAGTCATGGAAACAGACCTTGTGCTTAAGGGCACATTGGATGCACCATCAGAAGGTGCACAAAAATAATTGGCCCCAGTCTCAAGAAGGAGGGGGGAAAGTCAAGGCACCTGAAATGTTGTGAGAATAGCGCTGCCAGGTTCCTCTTGGCAACCAGCGGGAGGTTTTAGGGGCGGAGCCTGAGGAGGGCGGGGTGTGGGGAGGGGAGGGACTTCGATGCCATAGAGTCCAATTGCCAAAGCGGCCATTTTCTCCAGGTGAACTGATCTCTATCGGCTGGAGATCAGTTTTAATAGCAGGAGATCTCCAGCTACTACCGGGAGGTTGGCAACCCTATGTGAGAATGGAAGGGAAAGGAACCCTTCAGTACATTGCTTTCCAAACATGGTATTGCTGGGTGATGTTTTGTGTGGCCTCAGCTTGAGTTAAAATCGTCAGGCTGAAGAATATCCAAGTAGGAGGACTTTATTTGCTGGAAGCACAAAGCCATGTTGTACAACTGCTTGTTCTGGGCCGCTTTCTCATATGACAAATGCTTGTTTGATTGCAGCTTTGATGATAATATCACAATTTCAAATTCCATTTTCTAGTTTGATAATGGCCTTTAATATAGTGGACAAAAGCAGGCGATATATAGCCATAACAGTCTCCCAAACATGGCATCCAGGACATCAGATTTCTTTTATTGCACTACATGCATAGCAACTGCCAAATCCTCCAGCAAAAATTCCTTAAGTACACCCTCATGTGCTTATGTGCAGGCGTGCGCACGCACACACACACACAGATGCCCAGCCAGCCTTTTCACCTCCTATAGCACCTTCAATTAATCTTTGTCAGGGGGTAATCAAAAGAAGAGGGGACATGGGTGAATATAGATGTGTCAGCAATTAATCTAACTCAGTTTAATGGAGAGGGGGGTGGGAGCAGTGGGAATGAGGAGGCATGGTTGGGTGGTAATGGGATAGCCTTCTTTATTGGGGGAAGGGGGAAAGGAAGAGAGATTTTACATTACAGGAAAGAAACAGTTCAGGCTACTGTGACGATCCCTTGCCAGTACCAAACATGGCCTGAAGATCTCAGTTTTTTAAAGGGTATTTCAAGAGGGGAAAGCATGTTTTGGGAAACAGTAATACTATTTCTGCATAAACTTTCAACATTTGAAAATTCCCACATGCTATTTTAAAGTCCCTTCTCCAGGCTTAGACATCTCATGGTACATGTTGAAAAGAAAGCTACGTGTGGACTGTTGACAGATGCGATCGGAGAGTTTTGTGCTGGGAGCTCAATTCCCAAGAACATCGGAGCTCAGTTTGGACTGGGACTGTGGCTTGTGGGGAAAGGGTGCTCTTCATGCCATTTTTCCAACTTGAAAATGTCCCAGGGAGCCATTATTTGTCCCATTGGGCAGATGGACTACATGTGCCACAACATCTGATTGTATTGATGCACAACCTATACTCTGGGCAAGAGGCTACTGTTAAGACAGAATATGGAGAAACAAAATGGTTTTCAATAGGCACTCTCTAATAATTTATCCAGGTAAGTTTGTGAACCAGAGTATCATTAGCATATGGATGACAACCAACCCCAAAACTTTGAATGATTTGTCTTAAGGGCTTTATAGATAGATTGAAAACACGTGGGATAGAATTGCACCCTGTGGAACCCCACAAGATAGGTCCCACACTGATGATAACTGGTTTCCAATAGCAACCCATTGAGTCTGAGCCATGAGGAATTATTTGAACCAGTTCAACGCTCATCCCCTGATACTAACTTCTGCCTCCAGGTGATTCAACAAGATGATATGATTTACTATATCAATTGCTGCAGATAAATCCAATAACAGCAGCAGAGAGACTTAGCCTTTGTCTACAGTCAGATAGAGGTCATCAGCTAAAGCTAGTAGAGCCATCTCTGTCCCATAGCCTGGCATGCAGCCAGACTGAAAAGGGCCTAGAGCAGAAGACTTATCCAAGAAGACCTGAAGTTGGTCCGCTACTGTTCTCTCAATCACTTTGCCCAGAAAGGGTAGATTAGAAACCAGGTGATAACTGGCCACATTGTTTTCAGTAGGGATGTTTTTTAAGTAGTAGACAGATACGGTAACTGCCTGTTTGAGTGGCCAAGGGAAGGTAACCTGAATTAGTGACTGATTTATAATTGATGCTAAGGGTTTGTTCATGTGTTCCTTGCATAATTTTAGCAGCCAGGATCCAGAGTACAATTAGTGGCTTTCACAGATCCCAGGATCTTGTCCACATCCACCATGGAAACTGGGTCAAAAAGATCAATAAACAGCCCAGGTGGTGTATTAGGCCTTTATTCTGGGGTACCTATGTCATAACTGGCATCCAGATCAGAGTGTATTCTCAATGTTTTATCAGCAAAAACTTGGCAAAAGTATCACAGCTAATTATCTGTTTCTGGAACATTAAAGGTTCAGATTTAGGCATGAGCAAATGCTAAGCTACCTTGAAGAATTTGGATGAATGTGATCTAGCTGATGCTGTAATAGTAGAAAAGTAATTTTTTTTGATGCCATTTCTGCCACTTCATGGGTCTTACAATGAGCTCTATAGCATTATCTGTCAGATTCAGAACAATTTATCTGCCGGTGCCATTCTAGACCTCTCCTAGCCCTTTTCAGATCACCCACCTCTGTGGTAAGCCAAGGAGCTGAGTTTTGTTCGAAGGGTGTGAGAGGTCGACGAGGGACAACCTTGTAGATAGCGACAAGGAGCTTCACATTCCACATTTCCACTGTGGCCTCAACAGAAGACATGTTTGGAATCCTAAAATCCCCCATAGCATTCTGGAATCCAGTCGGATTCATGAGCCTCCATGGCGGACCATTTTAACCTGGCCCCTCTCATATAGGGTGTCAGGGCCACATTCACCTTGACTTTAAATCAGTAGTGGTCAGATTGGTTCAGGTTGCATCTCCAGCTCTGAAACCCAACCTTCCCTCAAAGGCTCAGAACAAAAGATTAAGTCCAGGGTGTGACCTCTTTCATGCGTTGGGCCAGTCACAATTTGGGAGAGACCCAAGGCAGTCGAAGAAGCTATAAAATCCTGGGCTGGTCCCAATGAGGAATCATCAGCATGAATGTTGAAGTCCTCCAGAATGATCAGTCAAGGAGTCTCCAGCACCACATCTGACAGTACCTCTGCCAACTCACAGAAGGTGCCCCCTGCAGAACTAGATGGCCAGTAGATAAGAATGCCTATTGCCTAAAGGCTGGAATATGACTGCATGGCTGTAGTGTGGAATCGAACCCAGTTCTTCAGATTAGAATCCACAGCTTTTAACTGCCACGCCACACCGGCTAGCACCCCGTATCAACTAGTCAACTCCCTGTGTATTCCCCCTTCCCCAGATTGCGCTGAAAATATAACATCAGTCAATCAGTGAGCGTTTACAAATTACAACAATATCTGTATAGCTAATTCCCACATGCCCTGACCTGGATGGCCCAGGCTAGCCTGATCTCGTCAGATCTCAGAAGCTAAGCAGGGTCAGCCCTGGTTAGTATTTGGATGGGAGACCACCGAGGAATACCAGGGTTGCTGTGCAGAGGAAGGCACTGGCAAACCACCTCTGTTAGTCTCTTGCCATGAAAACCCCCAAAAGGGGTCGCCATAGGTCGGCTGCGACTTGACGGCACTTTACACACACACACAGTTCCCACATGTGCCCCCTGCCCGCGGATACTTAAATCCGCAGATAGGGGGCACACTGCCCCCCAACAGGTTTTTCTGCAGACTCGGGGGCCTGCAAAAAAAAAAAATCTGAAAAGTAAAAAACATCAACCCAGGGAGGTTTAAATCCCTCCAATTCTTAAAAAAGCATCTGCATATGTGGAGTGGGCTTGCCAGCCAAGATTGGGACTGGGGGGCAGAGTGGCTGGTGAGCTGAGATTGGGATGGGGGGGATTCCCCTCCCCACCGGTGAGTTTTGGAGGCACCCACTTGTTTGAATCTAACAGCAATGATTCCTAGTAAGAAAAAAAACAAGGCAGTTGGGCTGGAATTGTAAGGAAAAACTGCATGCCTGATAAAAGTTACTTCCTGAGCTGATCCATTACACCTAGGGTTGGCGGCCAGCAGCATCCAACAGCCGAAACTGGTGGGAGGTGGCGACATGGAGAGGCACCACCAGCGCAATGGTGTTGCATCACTTCCATAGAGTTTCCAGTGATTCCTAGAGAGACATGAAATCAGTTCTGGGTTTTTTGCTGGAAGTGACATAATGCCATTGGGCTGATGGCAGTTTTTTTTGTTTATTTTTCTCTTGCTGGCACACAGAGTGCTGGCGGGCAATGGGGGTTGCTGGTGAGAGGTCTCCTGCCATAACAGGAGACGTGATAACCCTAATTACAGCACATATTTGCTCCTTCTACAAGAATGCCCTCCTGAACAATTCTGTTTTGCTCTGTATTTGACTAGGTGTGGCTCTTGACAAGGGTGTTCTCTCCTATTAGACTCAAAGCCAGTGGTGAGTGCATGTAAATTCAGTAATGTGGGGCAGAATGTGAAGGGATATTCTAAGCATTGTAAAGATTATATTGGAATTACAGCCACTTTTATTATTATTTCAAATAGCATTTTGATTTTGCCAAGTGTGTTACCATCTTTCTTTTGCACATCCTGACATAAACCCTATGAATTATTAGAAAAGAGTAGCACCTTAAAGAGTAGTACCTTAAAGTCCAGTAGCACCTTAAAGACTAACAAAAATATTTTCTGGCAGAGTATGAGCTTTTTTGAGCCACAGCTCATACCCTGCCAGAAAATATTTTTGTTAGTCTTTAAGGTGCTACTGGACTCTTGCTGTTTTCTACTACTGCAGACAGACTAACACGGCTGCCCACTGTGAATTACCTATGAATTATGTTGCTGTTGTTCCTGTTTTACAGATGGCATACTGGGAATGGAATGGCTATCCCCTGAGTCCATGACTAGGGAGCAGGGCTGCCAAGTCCCTCTTTGCCACTGGTGGGAGGTTTTCGGGGCATAGCCTGAGAAGGGCGGGGTTTGGGGAGGGGAGGAACTTCAATGCCATAGAGTCCAATTGCCAAAGCGGCCATTTTCTCCAGGTGAACTGATCTCTATCGGCAAGAGATCAGTTGTAATAGCAGGAGATCTCCAGCTACTATCTGGAGGTTGGCAACCCTGCTAGGGAGACCTCTAAACACAACACTCCTAGGTTTCATTCTGCTGTCCAGGTGTACCACCCTCTTCTCAAGTACCCAAATATTATGGCCAGTCTTAAAACGAAAGACAGCTTCTATTCAAATGTAATTAATTTTACATATTTTAAAATGTCAAAACCAAAATATAAAAGTGTCTCAGAATGTCATCGTTTTGGTGCTCAAAACTGCAATGTTAGTGGCAAAATGTAGTAGAAAAGAGCAAGAGTCCAGTACCACCTCAAAGACTAACAAAATTTCTGGCAGGGTATGAGCTTTCGTGAGTCACAGCTCACTTCTTCAGATACTACCAGAATGTGAGTCCATCTGTCCTTAAGTAGAGAAGAGTAAATTCAGGCACCCAATGGCAATAGCATGTAAATGTCAAGAGCAGGTAAATGACAATAGCAGGCAGGATTGGATTAGGTGTGATATTCAGAAGGGTAATAGGCGTGGAAAAATCAGCATTGGTAATGAGACAGGAATCCTAGACATCTATTCAATCTAGTGGCAAAATGTGAGCCTTGCCACCCAAATTTAACCTTCCCCCAGCAATGAAGCCTAAATTTTCCTGTGTGTGTGTGTGTGTGTGTGTGTGTGTGTGTTAAGTGCCATCAAGTCACTTCTGACTCATGGTGACCCTATGAATGAAAGTCCTCCAAAATGTCCTATCTTTGACAGCCTTACTCAGATCTTGCAAATTGAAGGCTGTGGCTTCCTTTATTGAGTCAGTCCATCTCTTATTGTCGAAGACTTTCACGGTCAGAGTTCATTGGTTCTTGTAGGTTATCCGGGCTGTGTAACCGTGGTCTTGGAATTTTCTTTCCTGACGTTTCACCAGCAACTGTGACAGGCATCTTCAGAGTAGTAACACTGTCCTTCAGTGTTACTACTCTGAAGATGCCTGCCACAGTTGCTGGCGAAACGTCAGGAAAGAAAATTCCAAGACCACGGTTACACAGCCCGGATAACCTACAAGAACCAAAGTCCATCTCTTGTTGGGTCTTCCTCTTTTCCTGCTGCCCTCAACTTTTCCTACCATGACTGTCTTTTCCAGTGACTCTTGTCTTCTCATAATGTGACCAAATTACGACAGCCTCAGTTTAGTCATTTTAGCTTCTAAGGTCAGTTAAGGCTTGATTTGATCTATAACCCACTGATTTGTTGTTTTTTTTTTGGCAGTCCACGGTATCTGTAACACTCTCCTCCAACACCACATTTCAAAGGACTCTATTTTCTTCCTATCAGCTTTCTTCACTGTCCAGCTTGCAGACTTAAATCTTCTCTTTGAAACACCCATTTTAATTTATGAAATTTCAGATTCAGATTATCCAAATTTGCAAATAGCACCTAAATATTCCAAAGTTTGAAAACATTTTGTCTTCACAATGATATTTTGTGACATTTCGGTGTATGTTGCGAATGCTTCCAAATGCTTTTCATTTGCTGTGTTTGCTGTATTTCATTTTCTTTTCAATGGAAATTAGTTTCTGTCATCAGCATCTTTTAAAGTTACACACCCACCCCAAGTTTATTTTTGGTTACATTTTAAAACTTTCCTTCCCCTAGATTTGTAATAAAGATTTTTATAGTAGTCTGGTCTGTGATGCATACAGCAGTCCCTTGTATGGAGAGCAAAAAATGGTGGAAGTCTAGAGTGATCTGACACATGCCAGCATGTCTTCAGCACTTCTCCCACTAATGCTGTGCATCTATTCAAAACAGAAGGTGCTTGTTTAAGGTTTGTGAATCCATTGACGGCCATGCAGTCACATTCCAGCCTTCCTGCACTTTACATTTTTGCATGTTTTGGTCTTCATTTTTCTGTAGTTTCTATGTAGACAGCCAGCGTGGTGCAGCGGTTAAGAGTGGCAGACTCTAATTTGGAGAACTGGGTTAGATTCCCCACTCCTCCGCATCAATCCTGGCAAAACACCAGCAAACATCTCTCCCTATGAGACGTCAGCTGTGACTTGATGGCACTTTCCACCACACTATGTAGTTCCATCATGACTGCTTGAATAAAACAGCTGTTTTGTACAGCACTGGTATAAGGGTCTAACTACATAATCACATGCATGCATGTAACAAAAGCCCCATCACGGTTTTTCCTGGGGGAAACAGACACCCTCCCTCCCACACACACACTCCCCATGCAGCTTCTTCACTCCAAATGGCCCTTTCCCAAGGGTGAAGAAATAGCCCTCAGGCTTTTGCTATACACACACACACACATTAATCGGCAGCCTTTCGGTTCCTGTAACCATTCCTTCTCTTTCCCCAACAAACTCCTATGACAACATTAACTTTTCCCAATATATTTTTACAATCCTTACTTTCTTTGTTCTCCACCTCCTTTTTCCAGAAAAGGAAACTTGGTTTTTTAAGAGGGAAAAGGGCAAATTCCAGTACATTGCTAGCAGTGATTCTAACAAGCTCAAAAGGTTTGAGTAGGAATTTAAAATTCTGGATGAAAATACTGACCATCCAAACACACAATACGAAGCGCAACAGTAAATCCTACTGATACTTTCAATGTTCGGTCCCCTTCATTTGAAATGCCAGTGAACATTATCTCCTGGTGCTGGTACATCCACACCAAGTTGTGCTTTTTTCAATTAATGTTATTTGAAACCCCACCCATTCCACCTCCTACCCGCTCCCTTGCAAAGCTTATAGGCTTCTTCCCTCCCCCCCCCCACATTTTCCATCACTGCCTGGCAGGAATGTTCTCATAATCCCTAGTCGTCCCCCCCTCTGCTCTGTGTGCAGAAGCAAGATTTAGCTCCCATCCCTGAGCTTCTGACTTGGACTTTTAATATTTTAATTGAGTGAATTGGCCCGGAGTAGTCTATTGAACTCTACCTGACCTCTTAAATAACAGGTCAAGGATTTAGCTTTTGCGTCTTTGACCCTTTTCCTTATCTGCTAATGCTGCTCTTCTCTCAATTAGCTGCCTGCCCCACACTCAGCAAAAGTTTGAACCTCTTTGCAGGCGCCTGAATGACTTCTCATCATTCACACGTGGGTTCTATACAACTGTGGCCCTGCAATGGAGATAATTTATGGAGCCTGAGCTATGGGTTGCTGCCTCCTAGCTTCAGCTGGCTGAATCTCTCCTTTCCTGGTGGTTGCCAGGATTGGTCAAATGGGGACCAAATATGAAAATCATTTTATTATTCAAATGGAGCCAGCCATCGTTTGCTTTTGACCAGACTGGGTTCCAGGCTGTTAATGCTGCTCTCACATCAATTCTAGAGACAACAGAGCTCAGCTTTCAAAAACTCATATTCTCGAGGTGCAAGTAGCAGTATGCTAGAATTAAACAAGGGGGCCCTCAGAGTGCCTTGGTGATGGTTGCTCCATACTAAGTCTACAACCACCTACTTGTGTGTGTGTGTGTGCCAAAAGTCACAGCTGACATGGCTACCCCATAGGGTTTTCAAGGCAAGAGACATTCAGAGGTGTTTTGCCATTGCCTGCCTCCTTGTGGGCTGAGAAAGTTCTGAGGGAACTGTGACTGGCGCAAGGTCACCCAGTAGGCTTCATGTGGAAGAGTGGAGAATTGAACCTGGTTCTCCAGATTAGAATCTCCCACTCTTAACTACTGGCTCCAACCTACTTTAGTAGCCAAAACAAATCACTTAGTACTCAACTCAGCATCACTTCTGGGACATTTTCTCCAACTCTTAACCAGAATTTTACAATGATGGAACACTAGCGATCATTGGTCATATAGACTTTGCCTGCTGTTTCGTATCACCTCTCCATCCCTACGGTCTGTGCCCCTGTCGTATCTCTGGATTAGCCTGTTGGGACACATGATGGAGAGTGGCAGCCTGTGGTTAAGAAACCTAACAAAGAAAGATTTCAGAATTCAGTCTTATCTTGAAGTGTGATTTTAGCATGGAAACCCTGCACCCACATTCTACCTATATCAAAGCTTGTTGTGGTTAGGGTAGGGTGATGAAAATGCTCTCTGTGCATGCCCAAATGACCTGCCTTACATTTCTAATAGCAATGTGTGGACCCGCTGTGTGGGTCAAAAGTCACAAGACCGGATCTATTTTTTGCAAACCTGGGGTAACTTCCCAGGTTGGAACCAATATATCAAAAGTTGAAGGGGGGAAAAACTGTTTATTAAAAAGGCCAAAGCAAAAAAGCCTGGTCAATATATTGGGCTGCCTAGCGTACCTTGGTTACCTAGCAATCCAAGATGCTGTGCAAAAAAAAATTTTTTTTTTTAAGTAGGGATCAGCTGGGGGAAGTAAATGATGGAAATATGGTTGAGTGAGGAGAACTAGGTAATTGAGCAGGGGGGAAGAGATGGCTGGGTGGGTTTGCAGGGAGACTGGGTAGATAGGGGATGGGAGTAATAGAGGGAGAACAAGAGGAAAGGAGGAGTGGGCTGTGTGTAAAGTGCCATCAAGTCACAGGCTGATTTCTGGCGACCCCAGCAAGGGGTTTTCAAGGCAAGTGAGAAGCAGAGGTGGTTTGCCATTCCCTTCCTTTGCAGAGTGTTTCTTGGAGATCTCCCTTCCAAGCACTGACCCTGCTTAGCTTATGAGATCTGACAAAATTGAGCTAATCTATGCTGCCTTCTCTCTTGAGGAGGCTAGAAGGGATGAAATTTCCCCATAGCCACATGTCTCCGCAGATCCCCTTCTTGTTTCTTTTTTATTAATATTTCAAATTCAAGGCCTGAACTTTAGAATACAAAATTCTAGATTCAAATCCTTGTCCAGTTTTTTTTTTTAAACCTCCCTGGAATTGCATTAGGCAAGTCATTATCTTTCAGCCTAATTTACTCCATAGAAGGCTTGCCAACCTCTGGGTGGGGCCTGGCGATCTCCTGGAATTACAGCTGATCTCCACATTACAGAGATCAGTTCCCACGGTGAAAGTGTCAGCTTTGGAAGGTGGACTCTGTGACATTGTAACATGCTGAGGTCCCTTCCCAATCTCCCAGGCTCTGTCCCAAAATCTCCAGGAATTTCCCAACCTGGAGTTGGCAACCCCTCCTTTATGAGCTGATAACACTACTCTGACCTCCTTTGAGGGAAGAATACAAGCATAACAATGAATAAACAAGTTCAGGCTCAGACCATTATGAACAGTGCTTAGTGGAGAAAGTGTGCACAGCATCCATGTATCTTTAAGGAAGTTATATGAGGATAGATTGCCAAAGTGGTTACCAAAGCAGTGGGTGTTGTTGTTCTGGGATTATAGCTCCTTAATCAAGAAGCCACATTCAAATGAGCAAACATATAGAATGCCGTGATGTAAAACTAGCGCCTGTAAAATGGCTGCTTGGCTCAAATCAAATGAAAGAATCCCACTGTGGGGCTGGCAGGGGCTGGTGACCCAGAGCTTGCTGCCCCCTTTGTTTTTTAGTGCATTTAGTAAAAAACCACTAACATTGTAAATATAAATTAAGAGCAGCTGAGGGAAAGACCCTATGTTCCCTCACTCCCCCCCCCCATTTGGGCAATTTACCACTGAGTTGCTTAAATTGGTCAGGGGGCAGGGAACACATGTTCTTTCCCTCAGCTGCTTTCCATTTTTATTTACAATTTTTAGCATTTTTATAATTGCACTAAAAAAACAAAAACAAAAGGGGGGTGCTGGCTGACCCAGACAAGATTTCCTGACCTCCTGGGCTGATTCCCCACCCTCCTCTTGGTCAATTTCACAGTATGTGCTTACATACATTGGGAGGAACAGAGCTGGGCTGATTCCCCCCCTTTGGTCAATTTCACAGTGGGAGTTTTCTTATGATCCCCATAGCCAGAAACAAATTCGGGGGAGGGGGCTGTCCAAACCCTTCTATGCTTTGTCTGTAAAACAGCCACTAGGAAGAATCCCGCTATGGGGCTGGCGGGCTTGCCCTCCCCCATGGTCATCCTGCCTTCTTGCTGCCCTTTGGTGAATTTCTTTTGGTTTGACTCCAGTTATGTCCACATGGCTCCACAGATGACATCACTCCTACCTGTATCTTGCTGGGATTGTGTTGGCTTAAGGCCAGGTGATGTTGCGGGGCCACAGATGCTCAATTAAAGAGATTTCATTATCAGGCCATAACTATTAACCTGACAGAACAGTCCGCATAAAGCGTGAAGAGAAACATAACATTTGTTAGATGGTGCCAGTTTGAAATTTGTCCTCACTGTACTTAATCCAAAAGTCCTTTGTCTTCTCCAGTGATGAGCTCATCCTGCAAGTTTACAGCAAAAGTCTCCTGCAGACCACACCTGTGTCATCGTCTCTCCCCAGTCCGCAGAATGGATTGGCAATTGTTTTAAAGAGGAAGAATGAACAAGTGAATGTTCATGTGATACTGTACGCAATAAAAAAAGTAGAGTTGCCCACCTGAAATATAGGAGGAGGGACAAAACTGACAACCAGTAATGCAAAGTGAAAAGAAAACTTGGTTCAACCAGGAAGTAAAGAACTCACTGTGATTTCTCTTTGTTTCGTTTGTCTTCGTCCAGTCTACGAACAGAGGTGGAAGTTGTTGACCTGTGTAAATTGAGTATACTGGTGTAAGGGGCTGTGCTCCAATGTGACTGTTCCTATCTCTGTCTGCAGACCTCTTTAGGAACAGTCTTGGTGGTTGAACTCTGTGGTATGCTCTAAGCACTGGTTCTGATTGGATGTCCTGGAAGAAACCAAACCCCATCCTACCTATGAAAACATGGAGAGAGAAAAAACCTACCCCTTTCTATTGTTAGAATGCTCCCTCTCTCCAGAGCGTTACATTCAGTTTGATAATGCAGGTTCTCCAGGTGTGAGTTTTTAACTCACTAATATCAAGAAATACCAGGGTTGTTGTGCAGAGGAAGGCACTGGCAAACCACCTCTGTTAGTCTCTTGCCATGAAAACCCCAAAAGGGGTTGCCATAAGTCGGCTGTGACTTGACGGCACTTTACACACACACAATATTATGTAAGGAATATACTGATGCCTCAAGTACCTGCTGTGTCTGTGACATCAAGGTCAGAGGAGCATCTCAAGTCCTTCTCCTCCAATAGTGTCGCTGACTGGAGACACATTATATCTTTTCAGAAAGCTGGAGGTCAATTGGAGCAGGGAGTGTTGAGGCTCTGTAAACAGATTTTGCAGGTTTTGTAGCATGCTGTTTCAAAACCCATAAAACCTATTGATCAGCAGTGGCAGTGGGAAAAAGGAAGCAAGACTTCTCACACATTGCTTGCAACTCACTTGTCTGTAGCCAGCCTTTCTTTCTTTCTTTCTTTCTTTCTTTCTTTCTTTCTTTCTTTCTTTCTTTCTTTCTTTCTTTCTTTCTTTCTTTCTTTCTTTCTTTCTTTCTTTCTTTCTTTCTTTCTTTCTTTCCTTCCCTCAGGCAGGATGATTACATCACCAAATTTATGTACACTTTATACCCCCCAAATTATAAAAAATAAATAAAATTTATAAAATTTAAAATGCAAAAAATATGCAGCCAGCCATGTCTCGCCCCCCCACACACACCATTACCTTTACCTGGGGCCCAAAGGATGGGGTGGGGAGAAAGGGTCCAAGGCTGCCCGCCACCCCTGACCTGAAGGATGAGGCCGGGAGAAGGAGGCCAAGGCTGCCTCCTGCCCCAGACAACGGCCGGGGCAACTTGGGCAGGGCAAGCCCCATCGAGGCTTGCCTGCCCCCCCGCACCTACCGGAGTTGTGTCGTGGCTGCTCAACAGCAGACGAGCAGTGGGGCAAAGAACATATGCTAAATGCATGTCCCAAAGGAGGCCTGACTAAAGCTCCCTATATGAACTTCAGGGGGTGGGGTCTGGGAGGGCTGGGGAGGGCTACCCCTCTATAAATTGAGATTGGAATGCTGAGGCCTGGGAGGAGAGGCTGCTGGCCCAGGGCCTTCACAACAGGCACTAGAGCATCCAGGGAGAGCAAGGAGGATTCTGACTCCTCCCTTGCCATGTCTGAAGCCAAGGAAGCATCAGCCTTGAGCTCCGGTGGGATGATGGAGGGGTGTGGTACCAACACCCGGGGGCAATCTCCTCACAAAATATATGGGATTGGGTGCAACTGACAATGGATTGGAACAAATTCAACTGAAAAAGGATAACAATTACAAACACTTTTTTGGGGGAAATGGCAAGAAAAGCCTATGCTTAAAAGAGAAAGTATATGGCAAGACAGGACTGTTTCTCCTACTCTCGTGGCTGTCATGAGACGCCAATGACCCAGGTCTCCTCTGTTCCATTAGCAGGACTCCCATCCCTGTTCTGAAGAGCCATCAAAGAAGAGCTGCTGTGTAAGCAAAGCAAACACTCATGTCACCTCTGTGAGAAGAAGCTCTCTCTCTCTCCCTCTCTTGCCTTCGGCAGTCCGGTCATGCTGCAACACTTCCAATTTTGCCTCCGCTGAGATTCGCTGCCATTTCACATTTCTCATTAGTAGCAGCTGGCTTGTCCATTCAGGTGGCCAGTGAATTTACAGGGATTGTCAGCTCAGCTTTTTATGAGAAATAGGAGGGAGAAGAAAAGGACAAATGCCAGGATTTGTAAGCACCATAAAACCTTGCCCAGCTCCAGATTTATCTCTGCTCCAGCCAAGTTAAGAGAACAGCTTCTGGTTACCCCAGGCTTGTTAAATTAGCACTGGGTGCTGCATTCCAGGGTATAAATATCTGCCATTGTAATGCTGAGGAATGCAAGCATGTTGGAGTCTAAAATTAAAGAGCCAGGAATAAGGCTTCTCGAGTTACCAGAAACAAGACTCCATTGTGTTCCCTTTGGGCTGTGGCCTGAAACAGGAAAGTTGCCTGTTAGTATTTAGAGACCACTCCAGGTTAAATGCATCAGCCAAGCAGGCCATTCAGTTGAAAATTAGGATACACTTCTTTAATTGAAACCCTCTTGACTGCACAGTTATCTTGCTCCAAAATTCCAGTAGCTTGCCTTGGTGCAAGACAGAGAATGTTCTGGGGAAACTGAATCCAGTATCCCAAGAGTTTGCCCACAAGTCTTGGAGTTTCTGATGGCTTTAATTTGTGCATGTGTTTTTGATCCCCCCCCCCTTCATACAGAATGCCTCCCAGGATTGCCAATCTCTAAAGTTACAAAAACAAAGACAAGGCCTCATCTCCCCACAATAAGTCTGGAATCTTGAACCTCTCCAGAAGGAGGTACTTTTCTTTGGGCAAGCCAAATGGAAGCCTGCTGTACTCTCAGTTCACTGCATTATGCACAACTAGAATTGTCCTTAGGGATGGCTGAAACCTTGTCATCCAAGACACCCATGTGTTCAAAGCAGGAAGCCAGTGATGCAGACAGCCCACACTGGAGTTGCCAGTACCCAGCACAGTGGCAGGTGAAGTGGTGTGGTGGATTGTGACTGAGAGGGAGAGAATCTGCCAAGTTTTTATTGGTGGGTGTTGGTAGAGGGAGGAGCAGCTGGATCAGCCAGCCACATGCATGCACACAGCTTCTAACTGGTCAGCAGATTGTTAATGGCTTCGGCCCGTGCAGGTCAGTGCTGGCCAGTCGAGAGCTCTGTACTTGCACGATGCTGTCCCTGATGTTCTCTGCCCCCAGCACAATCTTGCTACATCTTCTCACCATGCCGGGCCAAGGCTGATTACTTGCAACCACCATCACCTCACTGGCCACAACCGCCAAGTAGCCCATCTGACTTGGGGGATAAGAGAAGCTCATCAGGGGTTGGAGAGCAATGTGTGTGGGCTAGAACTGTCCTATAGCCCTTCTCTTTGCAGAACTACAGAATCGGAGAATTCAGAGGAACTAGTAGATCGTGGCAACAGGCTGTTACAATGTTGTTGGGCTGCACTGTAATAGCAATTACTGGTTTTTTAAAAGACCCCTGTCAAGTCAGAAAGTCATCTTGTCTCTTTAACATCTAGAGTCCTCTCTAGTTGGTCAGCCTGTACATTTCCATCCTAAGCCTTAGTGCTTCACATCAAGCTGCAGGTGTGCACTATCTGTTAGGACTCTCAAATTCTCTTCCCAGAGCCAAGCTAATTAGCTCAAGAGAAACATCTGAGTAAGGAGATGGGAGGAGGGGACTTGCTCATCTTCCCCTGGGAACACAGGTAAGGCCTGAACCCGCCAAAGCGCCCAGAAAGTTCCAGTTACCCCTGTGATTGGATGCTAGTTGTCACCTGTTACTTGCCAGCTTTTCCTTAAAGATTGGGTATCCAGAAGTTAGCTCACCCTTTCTTCCACCATCTTTTCTTCTCATTATGCTGTTGCTCAGAACCATGCTTTGCTCAGCAGATCTCATGCCTTAATTACCACCTTAACTATGTAACATCTTTGAGTAAGTATTTAGCTAAACAGATTTCTTATTCTTGTGCTGTAATTCAGCCACTGACCTGTAACCTGTGGTTTTAAACCTTTTGCTTAATTTTATACTCAATAAAGCTTTTTTGCTTTATTGGTGAGTTTACTGGTCCCAGTAAACCCAGAACCACTCAGTTACATTTCCAGGAAAGAAATAGGAGTTCTGTTTCTATAACACCCCCCTCCCCAAGCCCTCCAGTGACACAGCAGGGGAGAAATGCAGGGACAGTTTGACAATTGTTTGGTTGGGACCCCTGTCATCCTTACTTGTCCTGCTGCAGCATCACAGTTGACAAGGACAAAATGAGAGGCAATACATTGCTTGGTGCTTCAGTCCAGATTCATGATGACCTCCTTTTTCATTTGATCACGTTAGACCTTTTTGGTATTCATGTACCATCTAGGAGAAGAGAGTGTGTCTGCTACTGGGAATTAAAAGTGATTAATAGACAGAAGTCGCTAACTGGATTTCATTTGTATGAAAATAAGGCCACACTTTCGCAGTAGGGGGTGCCAACATTTTTACCCACCCCTGTGCTTTACTGGTCCTTTGATACCTAGATAGTAGTAGCTGACCGTGCGCTTCATGTTGTGAAAGTCTCTTGGTCTGCTGATTCCTGCATATTAAAATGTTGTTTAAAACACAGCAACTGGCCACAGGATGTTTCTTTCCAGATAAGTTGGTGACCATATTTTAAGGTGAACAAAGAAGTGTCAACTTTAATTGCCAGAAGGGTTCCTACATTGCAAGCTGCCATGTGCTACTAGGAAATTAACATACATGGTTGGGATCCCCCCCCTGCCCCCATTCTTTTCAACCAAACTTTGTGGTGGCTGTATTTTCCCTTTCCTAAGCGCTGCAGCTTTGGGGGTCCTCCTCTCTACCTACAGGGCCTCTAGCTCCGGCATTCTCCTTCATCCATCTGATAGGCTTTTAAAAAAAAGACAGACCCTCCCCCAACAGCTACATGAATTTTAAGCACAACCAGATGTTGGAGGTGAGGCTGAGGAACCCCACTCTTTTGTGCTCTCCAAGGAGGTTCTTTTGGGAGAGTTACAATCTCAGCTTCTCTTCTTTTATGGTACCTTTTTTTCTTCTTTCAGTTTTTAGTTTTAAAAATCAGAATCCTTATTCATTCCAGCAGGCAACAGAGCTGGTTTATATATTGCCCTGACAGGAAGAGAATTGTTTCAGGATGTTCCAAGTGGCTGGGAAAGGCAATGGATTTGCTTATGCGATGGATAAATCTCACCTTGTCTGATTTCAAACCCAGAACTGTGTAAACAGGGCTGAATGCAGAACATAACGCTTTGGCCATTTCTGCAGGGCTTTTCCCCTTGGGGTCACCCTGCCAACTGCTTCAGGGCTTCCTTTTGATTTCCCAACCATCTGAGGTCACCTTGCTCTCCCTGCACGTTTCCACCCATTTTGCCCACGTTTTCCGGATGCTGTTTTAGCTAGAATCTGGAAAACATGGGCAAAATGTGCGGAAACATGTGGTGACTTCTGATGGTCAGGAAAGGCATGCATTATCAAAAGGAAGCCCCGAAGCAGTTGGCGGGGTGACCACAGGGAAACAGCCCTGCATAAATGGCTGCTGGCTCTGTTCTCATCACTAAGGAATGGCCTCTCAGAATGTAACATTTCTTACTTTCAGAAATGGTGGCAGAACACTTGTTGGACTTAATATTTCTCGAGGGCAAATTCTAGAAGACTCAAGGATCCTATGAATTGGGTTGCCATTATAGGTCTAATAAATCCAGTTTAAAAATGGATATCAACGCAGATTAGAATAATCATCTAGTAAGTCCTGAGATGCATTTGAAAGATCGTGCCAGGGTTTGCAAACCATGTATATATTTACACAAGATGCAAATTTCAGCAAAAGGTGACAGTCGACTGTAACTGGTTTGATAGCCACAATCAAGGTGAGCTGATCTTCAGACTTATTTGGTTTGGTAGCAAATTACTTGCAAACTGATTTGTGACTGCACAGTAGTGGTGCTTGCTAGCTTTTAATTGCTTGAGCATGTGAAGGTAGTAAATCAGACCAGTCCTTGTCATGATGCAATTGGTTGCCTGGTAGAAACTAGAAAGTGCAAGGAAAGGCTTTCTGAAACAGTTCATCCACCATTCACATTTTTTTTTTTTTGCATGCTTAATATCAAAATGCTTGGGGGGGTTCTTACTGTGCTGAACAATTTGACTTTATTTTTAAGATTTAAAAAACTGACATGAGGGACTATAACTTCCATGGTGATTTGCACAGTTATGCACATGCAAAAATCCTCACAGTCCAGACAGATGGGCAGCCATTACCATTGCTAAGGAATACAGAAAGGAACAGCAAATGGTAGGATTTAATATATATATTAAATATATATATTTAATGTTGATTAGCCAGTAGGTTACAGATTTGGTGACTGATTAAATCTGTGTTTTGGCTGTGGAGAAAGGCAGTATGCAGCAATGATTGAGGAGGGGGAGAAAACTCTATTGGGCTCCATGACAATAAATGTGCGCGAAAACTGATCATGCTGCACTATGTTGTCTCTATGGGAAGGAGTACATGAATGGGTCACAAGCAGTTGAACTTATTATTGAAAAACGGCTGCTTGATTGCGACTGGAGATCAGGACGTGAGTCAAACTGGCTGGTATTTAACCATCCTTACTTTGCATAATTAAAGTAACAGCCATTTATACAATTTATCTTCACGCAACTGAGGAAGTGGGCTCTAGGACACAACAGGTAAGGTAAAGGTCCCCTGGGCAAGCACCGGGTCATTCCTGACCCATGGGGTGATGTCACATCCCGACGTTTACTAGGCAGACTTTGTTTACGGGGTGGTTTGCCAGTGCCTTCCCCAGTCATCTCCCCTCTACCCCCAGCAAGCTGGGTACTAATTTTACCGACCTTGGAAGGATGGAAGGCTGTGAGTCAACCTTGAGCCGGCTACCTGAAACAGACTTCCGTTGGGATTGAACTCAGGTCGTGAGCAGAGCTTTGACTGCAGTACTGCATCTTACCACTTTGTGCCACAGGGCCCTTAGGACACAAAAGCTTATGTCAAAACACATAAGTACACAAAACATTGGTGATTCATGGTTGGATTCTCCAACATGTGGATTAGCTACGAACAGCAGCTGTGTTCCCCTCCCAGAGCTCAATGCAGTCTTGCATTCTGTGTTTTGGACAAGGAAGTTCTTTGTATTTATTTATTTATTTATTTATTTATTTATTTATTTATTTATTTAATACTTACTTAATTTATACTCCATCTTCCTTGCTGAGGTTTAAGAAGAGGAGTTGGTTTTTATACCCCACTTTTCTCTGCCTTTAAGGAGTCTCAGGCCATTAACACGTGGCTGATTTGTCTTGCAATTCTCCCTGTCACGTCTCACGCTTTTTTATCCCGGGAGCCAAAAACTGAATGCACGGTGAGCTCCATCCTGCATCAATCCCACAAAAGTTCAGGGAGGGATGTTCCTGAGTGATGCACCGCTGGATAGTAGGGGGGTGATCATTATTTCGTCAGTGCTCTGTGATTGGCTGATGCCAGTTAAGGGCTGACCTAACAACGAGGTTTTTTAAAAATATATATATATTTTGCTGGTATGCCAGTATACCAGTGTACCATAATATCAACATTAAACCCAGGTGAGTAGGCTGCAGCCCTCCTGGGCTGGCCCAGGAGGATGCAGGGACTGCGTTATGCCAGGTAGGGGTTGGAAGGGGCCTCAGAGCAGTCTTTGTTGAAAGATTTTGAGCATCACTTTACTTGCATGAGAAATTAATGCAATGGTCCGATAGTTGCTGCAATCTTTGATGTCTCCTTTCTTGGGAACTGGAATGTAAATTGACTGTTTCCAGTCTGTGGGCCATTTTTTGTTTTCCATGTCTGTTGGCATATTCTTGTCAAGATTTTGATGAACTTCGTTTCTGTGGCTTGGAATAGCTCTTTTAATATTCCATCTGATCCTGGTGATCTGTTTCTCCCAATTGCTCTCAGTGCAGCTTTCACTTTACTCTCTAAAATTGTAGGTTCTTCTTCAAAAGATTCTTCTTGGCCACCACCAGTTAATTGCTGTTTCGGGTGGGTACCCCTGTTAGTCTGTGGTAGAACAACAACATTTGAGTGCAGTAGCAGCTTAACTCTGTAATTTAAATGGCCAGTCCACCCCCACCCCCACCCCCCGTTTAGTATGTTTGTAGAACAAGACTCATCTGAAATCTGCAGGACTAGGATCATTTCCTGTTCTAATCTGAGGCTACTTTATGCAGCCGTCACAGTCACTGCAGCAAACACATCAAATGTAGATGACATAACCATGTCTTTAAATGCCCATTTATGTACTTTGGGAGGGGGCAGCCTGATCAAATTAGGTTATGTGCACATGGGTATTTAGGCACGTGGGAGCACATCCACACTTGGCATGTTTCCTGCTGCTAGGTGTGACATGGATGCAATTGCGCCTGCTATGCACAGCCCAGACTCCCAATCGTTGGATTCAATACCAAAACTTGTAATTCAGGACCCAGTTTTGTCACATACATTCTCATAAATTCTAAAAAAACACACCTTCCCCTCCCTCCTGCGAAATGTCATAAATAGACCATGCCATAGTCATAAGGCTTGCAGCTTCTTTGGGCTACCCTGGACCTCCGTCCCTGGTAAAATATACCTATTCCCTCCCCCCATTTTAAACATCCTGCTGCTGCATGAAGTGTGGCACTGCTTCCAACACACCATGTAAAGCAGATTAGCGCCTCAGTCGAGACACATCCCTGTCCTTCCTCTCTTTCATCCCAGTTGGATTTTGTTGACAGCAGCTAACCTTCCTCAGTAGTTTGGAGACTCTATAAGATTTGTGCTCATCAGAAGACTTGTTCATTCATACTCACTCTTGATTTGCCCTGGAGTGACAGCAAGCTGAGCCTCTTTTGATTTAGGGAGAGGTTGAGCATGCCACTGTTAGCTTGTGAAAATAGAACAGAAATGCCATGTGGGGGAAATGTACTGGAGAGGCTGGGGAAAGGAGTCACTTTTTTAGAATCACAACAAAGCATTTTAATTGCTATTTCAGGTGGGTACCCCTGTTAGTCTGTGGTAGAAGAACAAAATTTGAGTGCAATACCACCTTAAAGACTAACAAAAATTTCCAGGGTATAAGATTCGGTGAGTCAAAGTTCACTTTGTCAGATCTATTTTGTTGGATTCTAATTGCAAATTATTTGGGAGCAAAATAGCACCCTTCAATTAAAAAAAACAAAACAAAACTAACCTGTATTTGAAACATCACTGATCTCTCAAAGATAAATATGCGCCAAATTTCTTCATCAGTGCAAAGGCAAGATTAACTGTGCCACAGTCTACATTAATGAGTGTTTTGACTACAGGCAGCTAACTCTTGTTCCATTCTCCAATTCTCATGTGTAGAAATTCCTGTCTTATGTTACATTTGTGTGTGTGTGTCTCATATACATTTTCTCAATCCTAAACTAACCACCTCCACCCCCAACAGCCAATTTATGTGAAAAGTATAGGAGGGAATGTGGAATGGAATACTACAACTGCGGGAAATGGATCTGTTAATTGCTTTCATAACATGTTGCAGCAGGGATAATCCTTTGGGCCTTCGAGTTTTCTTCTTGTGCGCTGGACTCTGAGTGACATTCCTTGGAATTGTTCATCTTGAGGCCATAACCACAACAGTGCAGGCACTGGGGAGGAGCCCCTTTTAATCTTTATTTGTGGCCAAATTTCTACACTGAAAGAACAAGCCTATTGTGAGTTGCTTGCTGGGATATTAAAATTGAAGCTTTCCTTGACTACTCATTACATTGATAAGTACAAAGTAGTATAAATGGACTGTAAGGTTTTTGGTCTGGTGCTGTTTTAACTGCTTCCATTTGTTTTAGCTTCTTCCATAGTCCTCAGCATTAACACTGTCCTTGCAACACAGTGTTGGGTGAATTTGTTCCCATCCTCAGTGCTTGCTTGCTGATGCAGCAAACCTTGAAGATGGGGCAGCTTGATTTCTTCCCTACTGGAACCACCTAGGAAAGTTGAGAAAGAGACATTGAATGGATTACTATTTGTCAGAAAGCTTTTGACAACTAGTAGTTTGAAGCATGCTTTTGTTCATGTCAACTGGACCATTCTCAGGTAGTTGTAACAGCATCTTAAACCTGAGAGTCTGTCATCACAGACTGATTCCTCATGGGAATTTTTCCCTGCATGAGGACCAGGAAATCCCTGCATTTAATGGGAAGGTCCACAGAATTGAAATGCTCATTTGGAGCATGGCCGGTGGCATACTTGGGACTTCCCCCTTTAAACCAGAACAAAAATAAACCTACATTGCGCTGGTTCAAGGTGGCTGTGGGGGAGTGTCTGTGTGGATGCTCCTTCCATTGCCACTATGCGGGTGTGTGTGAACTAAACTGTTTTCAGAATGGCACAGGGCAGCTTGCCTCTGCCCCAGTTTATCTTTTTAAAAGGCTTCCTGCCTTTTCCTACCAAGGTGCACTGTACCATTACAGCATGGCTTAGCTGCAAAAGGGATAGTAAGGGGAAAGGTAGGAGGGTTCTGAGCCTCAGGTCGCCTTGGCAGGATCACCACTGAGTACGTGTGCTTTTGTACAGGCACAACAGGGAACAGAAAGAGGAGCCAGGGTGGAGGGGCAACAGGAGCAATTAGCAAAACGGGAATGTGGCATGTGTAGATGCTCTTTCTGCCCATTCTCCCCCCACTTGCTGCTGCATCCATGTCAGGGGTACATTTTTGTGCTCCCATACAAACGCAGCCATGTACTAAAGACATCTCTGACAGGGACATGGGACATCACTATATCCTTTTTCTTGGAAATGATATCCAAAAGTATGTGCAAGGGCTGAGACAGGGGTGAAGTGTATGTTCCAAAATGAAGTCACAATGTTGGGTTTGTCCACCACACAATGCTCTTTGGAGGCCCAGCGATTCTCCATTTCTCTGCTAATATGAAGGCATGGACAAGGGAATGCAAAGTTCTCCACATGACAGATGCTAGAGATATCCAGAAGAATCAGTGTTACCAGTCCTTGATCCCTATTGACTGGGCATTCGGAAAGGTGGGACAAGTAGGCTGCAAGGATATCATCCTATGGTTGTGGGAGCTGATGAAGAAACAATATATGTAACTTTCTGAGAGTAAAATGCGCCTCTCAATTTTAATTCAGAATAATCAGTACCGCCTGGGATCAAAAGTGTGGGAAACACTGGTTTATGGCATAGAATCATAGAGTTGGAAGGGATCACCAGGGTAATCTAGTCCAAACCCCTGCACGATGCACGAAATTCACAATTACCTCCCCCACACACCCCATTGACCCCTACTCCATGCCCAGAGGATGTCCAAGATGCCCTCCCTCTCATCATCTGCCTGTCATAGAATCAGCATTGCTGACAGATGGACATCTAGCCTCTTCTTAACAATCTCCAGGGAAGGAGCGCTTACCACCTCCCCAAACCCCGCCCTTCCCAGGCTCCACCCCCAAATCTCCAAGAATCTCCCAACCCAGAGGTAGCAACCCTAGGTTCCACTGAGCAGAGAGCAGCTGTGGGGAATTAAGTGCTCAAGTGCTGCAGGGGCACCATTTGGAATGGAACTGGAGGGGGAGAGGGGGCTTCAGCCTTCACACCGCACCATTTTCCTGACCTTAAATGGCCCCAGGGGGTGTTAATTGCTCTCAGTACTGAGCATGGAGCCCTGCAGTAGGGCAAATAATACTCTCATGGGTCTGTAAGGTCAGGAAAATGGTGTGAGAGGCTGAAGCCTCTCACCCCACTGGGGTCCCAATCTGAACTGGGTCTCTGCTGTGCTTGGACAAATAGTTCCTCACAGGGAACATAGACCCAAACCCATTAAAAATGTTACGTCTAGTTTGGTCCAAAGAGAATAAGACCCAGAGGACCACCAGTGCAAATCACTTCTATGAACTCTCTAGGAGGCCTCAAGGCAAGCCGTTATTGCTAAGCTTCAGTACCCCATCAACAATATGGAGACAGCAACGCTAGTCTACTTTGCAGGGCTGCTGTAAGGAATACTGAGATAATGCATGTAAAGTGCTTTGAACACTAAAAGTACTATATAAATGTTTACTATTACATTATTTTTTATTATTATACACATACATTAAACTGCCTTATACCGAATCAGTATATCACAGGGGTCCCCAGTGTGGCACCCACGGGCTCACTGACATCTTTTTCTTAGTGCACACCAAGTCTTTTTAGAAAGTGTGGCCAGGTGGTGCTTTTGCCCAGCAGGGTTTCTGATTGGCCATTAGAAATCTGATTATCTGTGCATAGTTTTTTAAAAAAATGCTTCCACACCAGCTGCCACAACACAAGAATCTTCACTGTGTCACTGAAGATAAGCTGTGTGTAGGCAAGAAAAATATTTTTAAACTGTATGTTGATTTTAAAGGCATCCTATTAAGCAGAGCCTGACATGTTGAACCGTTTTTCTTACAGTTATAACTTTATTCCTTTTGTGGTTGGCTCTGCCTCCTGTGGCAGCCAGTTTGTGGTTGTGCCCACCACCCTGGTTGTGCCAGAATTCCAAAGGTGCCCACACACTCCAAGTCTATCAAGATCAGCACTGTCTAGTCTGACTGGCAGTGGCTGTCCGGGCTTTCACATCACCTACCTGATCCTTTTAACTGGAGAGGGCAGGGATTGAACACTGGGTGTTCTGCATACAAAGCAGATACTATACCACTTGAGATTGAAAGATGCAAATTATTTTTGAATTCAACACTTCCCTGTCTTAATAATGATTACCCAGTTATTTCACAACTTAAAATTGCAAGCAAACAAACAAACAAACCTATTTGTTCTCTGTAAGTCACATGGTCTGCTTATGATCTGGGGAGAATTGGAAGGGGAATGCTGCAAAAGGTTAAGAAGGTTATTCTGGTGCAGCCAATCCACAGAACAAAATGGGGAGGTGGAGAAGAAAGAGAACCTAGATATCTGCCGGCATTGTAGTGTTTTAAAGATTATTTTAAATGCGGTACTGGGAAATGCCAGGGAGGAATCGTGTATTTTGGGGTGCCTGCTGGATGTATGCAATGAGATTTTAATTTATGTATTTCATTGGCTTTATAGCCCATCACAAGGTCATGGCTTAGGTATTGAACTCTATCATTTCCCATCACTGGCCACCACAAGCTGGAAGATGCAAAGATTTGGGCTTTAAAAGATCTCTGAGGATGGAGAGTTCCAAAGTCAAATGGCAACCCCTGAAAACATCTCCCTTCATGCACTTGTGTGTCCTGATGCTGCATTGATGGTGGGCTGTCTGAAATGTCATGATGGAATATAACAGTAGAAGCGACCTTTTACGCTGTAACATGGGCATTTAGGGCTTTGCAGGTTATCCTGCTCAGAGTTTGCCTTCCTTTTTTCCACAACAGAACGGTGTAGTGCAGCTGAATGTTTTACAGTGCTGTCCTAAGCAAAGATACTGTGTCCTCAAGGGTGTAACTCTGCTTAGGATGGTACTGTTATTAAGCTATCAACAGTGTTACCAAGGTCTCTTTCCTGAATAGCTACACAGCTATAAAATGACGCCTAATAGGGCCATCAATTAGCCGTAATGACTGTTAAGTGTGACCGTTCCTTGACCAACATGCAAGGAACCTCCCCAGCTAAAAGCATTAATGTTTGCAGGGAGTCAGGGGCTGTGGCACTCAGAGGGTAGGTAACCCCATGTCTCCATCCCTTGCTATCACTTACTCAGGGTGTCATGTAACAGGGATCAGTGATGCTATCCTAAGCAAGGGAAAATGACGTTCTCGGCAAGCCAGGGGCTAATTTTTCATGACATTCTTGGTATCTGATAAGCCCCCGCCCCCCATCCTTGGGAAAAAAAGCTGCTCACCTATCTCTGCCCCACCATCTGAAGTAATAAGTTCTCAAGAAAGCTGCAGATGCAGGTGCCACTGTACTTATTTTGCTACAATATATTAATACAGCTACTCCTCTGGAATTATCAGCTGCACACTGCTTGTTGAAATTGTTGTTGATCTTTCACCCCCAGGTAAACCAACAGGCCAGGAGAAAAAAGAATTATTTGGTATCACACGTTCTTACAAAAAAAAATCCTGGACCTTGGGATTATCATATTTTTGCTGTTAAACCACTAATGAGCTTTGAGGAATGTCAACTTGCCCATGGGATCAGCCGGGTGTTTTAACAGGGAGGTGTCAGCATGGATTTCTGCTGAAGGTGTCTATGGCTGATTAAACAGAGAGGTAATTAACCAGCCAAGACTTTTTGATCATTGTGTTACTTTTGAAGGGGGATCAGAGAGGAGAAGAGAGGCAAGGGGAAGAAATCTTTTGATCAAAAATCTGGTTCAGCACCTGTACTGTATTATTAAAAATCCCCAAAACAAATAGGACTAAATCAACATATGCTGGTAATGATGTTACATTTTAATTTGGTTCCCTGCTTATGACCCTGGTAGGATCAGGGTGCTTTGCAAAATGAAATTCCATGTGCATATGAAAAAGATTCAAAGGCACAATATAAATGACAAATCAAACAGGAAATAAAATAGTTAAAATCACACAATTTGTTCCAGTATCTTTGTGTAGGCTGTATTAAATTCCATGTAGTGCTCAAATTAGTGTTTTGCTTCTGGGTTATATAGGATTAAAATCAGGACCCGGTAAAACAGGCATTAAATTTATCATTGTTCTTATGAAGGTAGAGTTGGGGGGGAAATCAAGGTGTGGTTTAATTTAATTATTGGCGTGTCGTCCTGCTTACCAGTCCCTTGTTGAATATATTGTTTTTGTGCTCCTCTGTGCTCCTCTCATGACCCTTGTCACTTCTAGCTTCCAGATCCTAAATTTTCATGATTTAACCACATTTTACTATGCCATTGTCCAACCCTCTTTCCAATGTGCTGTCTGGCACAGTAAAATGGCATTTTGGGCACACAGCAATGCAATCCCACAATCGCCTTTATAATGCATCCTGAAAAGGAAAAATCCAAACCACCTTTATTCATTACCCAAAGAGAGGTTCTGTGTTTTGGGCTGTACTCTGTTAGTATAGTTTGGCTTTGGAACCCAAGTGCTTTGGATTCTACTTTATTAATATGTGGTCTCCTCCTGAAGCATATGGTGTGCTTTCTGCTCATTTGAAATCATAATACAAATCATCTCAGCCTCTGTAGTGGATTTGGTCTCAAATGTCAAATTTCAATACCTTTATTGGCATATCATCAAGCAGTCGATCAAATAAAACCAACCCTCTAAACATCATTTAACCTCCGCCTCTTAACAATTTCATCAAAAAATTTAGCCACAGCTTCAATAGTCTCAGAATCTCGGGAGGATAACAACAATTTGATCTTACTATCATCAGCATGATCTACATGATTTGAGAGAAAGGGATCTAAGGTCTCAAATGTACCATTATCCTACTGAGGAAGTCCCTCCCTTGATTCTGGGCTTTTAAACTCAACTGTTTTCAGATTGTTTGCAGTTGGTCTACTGGTTGTGCAGTTGCCCCTGAAACCCACCCTTTCTGTTTGTTGTTTTAACTATGTGTACTTGCTTCACAGGCTATTAACAACATTCCCAATCGCCCGCTTCAACCCTGCAGCATCATACTCATGCTGGCAGTAGATGGTGACTCTGATGCTTCCCCTCCGGCTCAATTCTTCCTCTCTTCTCTGCCCTTCCTTCTGGGGATGTACTCCTCTCGTTTCCATGGAGACACCCCATAAATGTGAAGCCTTATCCTTCATCCATCCAGGCCAAAGGCAAAGCGGCCACTAATTTTAATTGCAGTGGTATATGAGAATCTGGGCTAGCATCTTTGTCTTGTGGTTATTAACAATTTATTGGAGGGGGGATGTTTCATATGACATAAAAATGGAATGATGTATTATTCATGAATGTCATTGAACCCACAGTAAATAAATTCAAAAGCTTGTCATAGCCCCTCAGATGCATAGTGCCCCTGAAAACTCTTCTCCTCTAGCACCAGTAAGAATATTTTTAGGGAATGAGTTCACAATGTGACTATAACCATTCCTACAGTGTGTATCCTTTAAAAAAAAAGAAAAGAGAGAGCAAGAGAAGGCGAAAGGGGACTAGTGGTTGAAGATAAGCAGATTCTCTGTTGCTTCACTCCTAATGATTCAAAGTCTTGCATCAACATCCACAGGTCTGTGTGGGTGTGTACACATGTGTATTCATACACAACAAACATCTGATGCCAGAACCAGATATAAAGCCTACTGCTAAAAAGCCTAGAACTAGGAGGGAGCTCTGTTTGCTTCCTCCCTCCATGATGGATAAGGGGACAGTGGGGAATTGTCTTATTTATTTTCCTTCAGCCACCCAAAGTTTTAGTCTCAGCTGACCCAGAGCTTGAGCATGTATGCCAGTGTGTTGCCAGGGATCTTCCCTGGGCAGCTTGTCAATTCTATGGGACAAAAGAGGGATATTTTTGGCCCATCTCTATTTTTCAGTAATGGTAGGGTGGTCTGCTTTGAGTAAGGGCCCTCGTGAATCCTATAGATACAATCTCCCCATTTTTGCTTGGGAAGGACTTGTCAACCAGATACATGATTTGTTGAATGCTCCAGTTTTGCAGCTCAGAATTTGAACACAAAATTTGAGATTCAAAATTCAAATCCACATTTTAAATACTACAGTTTTACCTCAAAAGTGCCTTCATAGTGTGAGCTGAGCTCAGTGGCTGGGTTAGGGAGAGAAGTGAGATGTCCTATGGGATCAAGGTCAGGTCAGAGCTGTGGGAAGGTCACTAGGTAGGGCTGCCAACCTCCAGGTGGTTAAACAAAAAATCAACCTGTGTTGTAATCAGCATTACTAAGGAAATAAGCAGCACGAGGGCTCCACATAATATACCAGTGTTTGAATTAATAACACTGCGTTGAATTAATACAAAGTTTAATGAGCATTAATGCATGCTCCAATTCCTATGAAAATAACCAAAAACAAAAAAACAAATTATATGCACTTCCATGTACAACAATATAACATCAATACAACAAACTTTGTATCAGAAAAATCTATGCAACTAATTGCATCAAAAGTTGCACGTACAATCTTCCCAAGAAGGGTCATTAGTAAGGTATAAGTCCATATATGGCGAATTGCAATTTTATCACTCTGCAATGCGGTCCGAAAAAAACTTTGCAAAGTTCATTGCAAGAACATACAAATCTGATCTGGAGGCATAAACGGAGAAATACTTGCGGCAAAGCCGTGTAGGTAGGTACAGAGAAGCCCCTCTGAGGATCGGGTTTAGAGGATCAAAGAAGAGGAAGAGGATGTGTAACCGGTCAGGACACGTTTCGATAGCTTCATCAGCTCAATATGTACTAATTATCCGGACAAATGCTGATCCAAGAATCAAACTGAATATTTGTGAGTTCGGTATAATAGTTTCAATCTGCAGTGAAATATTTTTGTACATGCACAATTTACATGATCAAAAACTATGTAACACCATACTGTTTCTCATTGGATCATGTAAATTTATTCAAGTCTTATTAACAGTGACTTGTTAATAATATTAATAAAAAACAGTGCAATAATAATAATAATAATAATAATAATAATAATAATAATAGGCAGTGACTTGTTTTAATGGCATCACTAACTTTATTTTCAACAGATTAAACAACATGTTCAGTTATGTGTCCTGTCCCCCTGCAATTGCTGGCTACATTTAGTGGATAAGCAGTTGAAGAACATCCTCTGGAAGCTTATCAAAGTGAAGTGAAAACTGCACTGAGAGAATTTGGGAGAAACAAATCACCAGGAGCAGATGGGATATCAATAGAGCTATTCCAAGCCATAAAATTCTTGACAAGAATATCCCAACAAATATGGAAAACAAAACAATGGCCCACAGACTGGAAACAATCAATTTACATTCCAATTCCCAAGAAAGGAGACGTCAACGATTGCAGCAACTACTGGACATTAATTTCTCATGCAAGTAAAGTGATGCTCAAAATCTTACAACAAAGACTGTTACCATATATGAAACAAGAAATGCCTGATGTTCAAGCTGGATTCAGAAAAGGAAGAGGCACTAGAGATCATATTGCAAACCTATGTTGGTTACTGGAGCATACGAGAGAATTTCAGAAGAAAATCAGCTTGTGTTTCATAGATTACAGCAAAGCTTTTGACTGTGTGGATCACAAAAAGCTATGGCTGCTTTCAAAAGAAATGGGTGTGCCACTACATCTGATCATTTTGATGCGCAACCTGTACTCTGGACAAGAGGCCACAGTAAGAACAGAATATAGAGAAACAGAATGGTTTCCAGTTGGCAAAGGTGTTAGACAAGGATGTATTTATCTCCCTATATCTTCAGTCTGTATGCAGAACATATCATTAGGAAAGCTGGATTTCATTTAGATGAAGGTGGAGTGAAAATTGGGGGAAGAACATTAACAATTTGTGATATGCTGATGATACTACATTACTGACAGAAAATAGTGAAGACTTGAAACGACTATTGCTGAAAGTTAAAAGAGAAATTGCCAAAGCAGGCCTACAGCTGAACATCAAGGAGACAAAAGTAATGATTACAGGAGAATTACTCAACTTTAAAGTTGACAATGAGGAAACTGAAATTGTTCAAGACTTTCTATTCCTTGGCTCCATCATCAACCAAAAGGGAGACTGCAGCTAAGAAATCAGAAGGAGATTGAGACTGGGAAGGGCAGCCATGAAGGAGCTAGAAAAGATTCTTAAGTGTAAGGATGTGTCACTGGCAACCAAGATCAAGTTAATTCATGCCATCGTATTCCCTATTACTATGTATGGATGTGAAAGCTGATAGGAAGAAAGTAGGTTCGTTTGAAATGTGGTGTTGGAAAGTGTTACGGATACTGTGGACTGCCAAAAAAACAAATCAGTGGGTTATAGATCAAATCAAGCCTGAACTGACCCTAGAACCGTGTTGGCGAACCTATGGCACGCGTGCCGGACTTGGCACGCCGAGCCCTTTCTGTGGGCACGCGCGGGTAAGTTGAGCAGCCATCGCGTCTGCCTTCCCTGGGCTTTGAACTGCTCCGCGCTGCCTGAAAAGCCCCCCCCCCTTCCCTGGACTGCCCGCTGCCCAGCTTAGGGGCTTTGAACAAACATTAATTGTTCAAAAGCATGCCAAATGCAAACTTTTACCTTTCAATAAAAAGTTGTTTGTATCATTGAAAGCTCTGTTATTGTGTTTTTCTTTTAAGGCAAAAGATGTTAATGTATGTGTTGTTTTTTCTAAACTAAAACCTCAGTATTCAGGTTAAATTGCCGTGTTGGCACTTTGCGATAAATAAGTGGGTTTTGGGTTGCAGTTTGGGCACTCGGTCTCTAAAAGGTTCGCCATCACTGCCCTAGAAGCTAAAATGACTAAACTGAGGCTAACGTACATTGGTGACATTATGAGAAGACAAGAGTCACTGGAAAAGACAATCGTGCTAGGAAAAGTTGACGGCAGCAGGAAAAGCGGAAGACCCAACAAGAGATAGATTTAATCTATAAAGGAAGCCACAGCCCTCAGTTTGCAAGACCTGTTAACAATAGGACGTTTTGGAGGACATTGATTCATAGAGTCACCATTAGTCGGAAGCGACTTGACGGCACTTAATGCACACACAGCATGTCTTAATCTTCCTTCCGGGGTGTGTGTGTGTGTCTTTTTTTTGCTACTACTAATTTGTCTGTTATATATTCTAACGTGCTTGGCTTATTTTAATATTGTGTAGAGTTTTATTGACTAGATTGTATTTTTAACAGATGCCTTGAGAACTTTCATTGTGGATGCACTGTTGTACATATACTAAATAAGTAAGGTTAAAATACATCTCATGTTGAAGCTCTGCATTTTAAATTACATGTTTGGCTCCTTTGGTTATATAAACTAGAGAACGAATTGTAAAAACGGGATACATACTTTCATAGGCATAAACTATGGGGGGGCTGAGGGGCTCGAGCCCCGTCGAACTTGGCCGGGGGGCTGAGCCCCCCAGGAAACCAGTGCCCACATGAGGGACTCAGTTAAAATGGCAGCTGAAGCACAGTCCTGTCCTACCTTCCTGATGTATTAAATTACAATTTCCATGATTCTTTGGGGCTTTGTTCCTGTTTGCTAGTATGTACTTGTGTGTTTATTATACAATTTATGCACTGCCTTAAAAGACCTGTTCCTATGGCCCAAAGGACCTTGCCACTGAACTTTGCAGGTTTGTTCCCGCCCACAACTACTCCAGGTTTGGTGAGGAGTTTAACCTTCAGATCAGTGGCACAGCTGTGGGCACCCGCATGGCTCCACAGTATGCTGATATTTTCATGGTAGATCTAGAACAGCGTTTTCTGAACTCCTATCCATTGGCACCTCTCCTTTACTTGAGATTAACTGATGACAATTTCTTTCTCTGGACTCATGGCAAAGAAGCCCTCAAAAGATTTCACCAGGCTTTCGACAACTTCCACTCCACGATCAATCTAACTATGAATTTCTCTGAACAAGAAATACGTTTCCAGGACACCACAGTATGGATATACAAGCACCACATTATACTAGAAATCGACAGATCAGCAAACATGTCTACATGCCTCCAGGTACCACCCCAACCATATCAAACAGCCTCTCTGTGACCCCTACTCCATGCTCAGAAGATGACCAAAAAAAAAAAAAACAACCCTCCAAGATCCTTAGCCAATCTGGCTAAGAAATTGCTTCCTGACCCCAGAAATTGCTTCCTGACCCCAAAGTGGCAATTGGTGTTTCCCTGGGCATGTAAGAAAGGGCCACGAGGGCCAAACACTAACGCAACCCTTCCTGCCCTCCCTCTCATGATCTGCATAAGTTCACAGAATTAGCATTGTTGACAGATGGCCATCTAGCCTCTGCTTAAAAACCTCCAAAGAAGGACAGCCCACCACCTCCTGAGGAAGCCTGTTCCACTGAGGAACCGCTCTGTCAGAACGTTCCTCCTAATGTTCAGCCAGAAACTCTTTTGATTTAATTTCAACCCATTGATTCTGGTCTGACCTTCTGGGACAACAGAAAACAACTCCACACCATCCTCTAGATGACAGCCCTTCAAGTACTTGAAGATGTTTATTATATCACCTCTCAGTTGTCTCCTCTCCAGGCTAAACATAACAAGCTCTTTCAACCTTTCCTCATAGGATTTGGTCTCCAGACCTCTCACCATCTTTTGCCCTTCTGTAGACGTATATTTATTTATTATGTTCCAGCTTGTCTACGTCCTTCTTAAAATGTGGTGCCCCAAACTGAACACAGTACTCTAGGTGAGGTCTAACCAGAGCAAAGCGATACCATCTCCTTGCGTGATCTGGACACAGCCCAAAATCACATTTCCTTTTTAGCTACGGCAATATCTGTGGGGAGATCTTGGAAACAATTGCTTAGCACCAGAGCTCAGAATGTCTCCTGATTTTCCTGCTCCTGTTGGTTACATTCTTCCATGTGACCTTCTCGTGTGATGGGTGCTCCTCCATTAGCACCCAACTCCTCCTCTTCATGCGTTCTGTTCCATGAACTCTTCCCCTTCCCTTATAAAATGGAGTATGGACAACCGTGCCTCAAGTCCCTACATCTTCTCCTCCAGTAGGCTACCAACTTATTATTATTATATTATTTATTATATTTCTAGCCCACCCTCCCCTGCCGAAACCAGGCTCAGCAACTTACACTTGCTGTAAGTATAATTGCTATTACCCCCAGGCAAGAATGCAAACATGCCCCAGACTTTGCATGACGTCACTGCCTTGGCTCCCTCACCAGCCAGGCTGCTACAACCTATTGCAGAAGTGGTTCCGTTTTTTCCTTCACTACCCCGATAACTCCCCCGACAAACTGCCGCTCTAGACTCCCTGCTTGCAGAAGCAAAACGCTGAACACATATAGGAAGTACACACTTCTCAGCCTCTTGCAGGGCCTGCAGGCCCGGGCCCCGGGCTGAGAGCCACAGGGCAAGAACGACGGGGCCTTCCACAGTTCAGGGCTCACCCAGCAGAGGGCGGGGCCAGCAGGCCGCCCCAGGCACACTGACCCTCCCCTTCGGGCAGCTCGCTTTCGCCCTTGTTTCCGGGGCCCAGTGGCTGGAGACCTGCTTGTTTGCTCCCTCGGTGTTGTTTGTTCCCCGCGCTCTGTTTATTTGTGGGGCGTGGCCATTCCGATCCACTTTTGGGATGCGGGGCGGGCACTTCTGACAGGGCCACGTGAGCTTGCAAACCTGCACCAAGTTATGAGAAACGGTCTCCACAAGCAGGGCAGATGTAGTTACCAGGTCACCCGCATGGAAGCGGGGGGGGGGCGAGAGGGCAGGATCCGTCTTTCCCCGCGACTTTGGGAGAGGTTCGGCGAGTCTTGCGGCGGCCCAAGACGCGCCGCTGACCGGCGGGGCTGCAACGAGCAGAAGCCCGGGAGGGAGGGAGGGAGGGAGGGGGGCCCAGCTCCTTGGGGGCGGGCAGTGGGAGGGGCCGCCGTGGAGCCGGAGGCGCCAGGGGGGGCGGGCCCGGGGGAAGGCGAGCGGCGGCCAGGCGGAGTCTTCAGCTGCCCGCAGAGGGGCGGGGCAGCAGTGGCAGCTCCGGGCGGCGGCAGGAGGATGCCGAGTCCAGCGGCCGGCCCCGGCCCCACCGCCTCCCCAGCCGCCGCCAGCGCGCCCGGGCCATGCGGACGAGGGGGCTGCGCCGGGTTCCGCTAGGGGCGAGCAGGGATGAGTAGGTAGGTGAGCAGGGGGGCGGGCGAGGGGGGCGGGGGGCCGGGCTCCGGACCACGGCGCCGGGTCCGAGGAGCTCAACTCTCGGCGGGACCTTTGGGGCTGGGGAGGGGCCGTGGGCTCACTCGGCCGGGGCGCCGGGCTGCCTGTCGGGGAGGAGGAGGGGGGTTGTTTTCCTAGCACGAGGAGTCCCCGGCGTGGGAGTGGGGCGGGGTGTGTGGGCCGGGGGGCCGTCCCGGGGGGGGGGAGCTAGCCTGCTTGCAGAGGCGCCCGTGGGGCGAGGTCCTTCGGATTGACGGAGGGGGGTCTCGGGGGAACTTTGCCTTCGCGCAGCTCCGGGACGGGAGGGCCGAATCGCAGCAGAGGACGGACAAAGCTTGTTGTGGCCATTTCTGCCCCGGGGTGTGTGTGTGTGTGTGTGTGTTTTGCCCGAGATTTGGCCGCTCGCTGGAGGCCCCTTTCCCCCCTCCGGACCCTGCAGACTCCCCAGTCCGCCCCCGGGCAGAGCTCCGAGGACTCGGAGGGGGGAAAAGTGGCTCCAGCGAGCGGCCAAATCCCGGGCAAAACCCGCCGTGCCGAAATGGCCTGTGTGTGTGTGTACGCTGCCCGGGGGTGGGGGGGGGTGGGTGGGGGGTGGCGAGGCTCTCTCTGACAGGGTTGCTCAAATCTTCTTAATTGAAAGCCTGACCGCTATTTGGTGGGGTTGCCTCTCCCGCAGACCCCTTGAAGCCCCCTGGGGCACCTCCTCATTAGCCCAGCATTTTTCGAAGTGCTGCTCATGCTATGTCAGTCCAGAGAGGAGGGGGTTGCGCCGGAGGGGGGAATAGTCAGGATTTGGGGTTGATTCCGGGGGGGGGGGGGAAGGGAGAGGCCTCTATCGGGGCTTCTGCACACAAGAGCAAAGGTGGCAGAGGCCGGGAGCGCGGCGGGCGCTGCGGGCCACAGGGCGGTGTGCGCGCAAGGCGAGATTGCACGACGAGGTTCCCAGAGGGGGCAGGCTGGGAAGAAGGGGTGCGACTTATAGGGTTTGCGGGCTCTTCAGGGAGGAAGGGACTGCTCCCTAGTGCAGTATAGTTGAATCCTCTCGGGTGGGGTGGGGGGCGAGGTAACGTGGAAAGATGCACCGGTTCTGTAGGCTGGCGAACAGGAGCCGACCGCGGGTACGTTTGGGGGCGGCAGAAAACCCCGCGTCCTTTGTTTGGATGCTGTGTCTGCAGTGACCCCTGGGGCCAGAGAAGCAGCCATCTCCGGAGGAATTTTGATTCAGCGTGGCAGTGGCCTTTTTCTTTGCCACTGCTCGGGGTCTCTATCTTGCAGGCGTTAAGGGGGGGGGGTTAAAAGTGGGAGCCTCCCTCACCAGCATGCGTTCCTATTGATTGCTTCTGCAAATCTCGTCCGGCTGTGTGGGGTTAGTTGTCTGTCAGTTCGCCACGCTTGCAGGGAGCCCTGTGCAGAGTGGATTCAAACCTTGTCCTGTTCAGCCTGCGTCTCTCTCAGCATCCACAATGTTATTTTGCATACTCTAGCAATGCAAACCCCAGGCAGATAATGGAGGCCGGAGCAGGGGAAGAAAGGGCTGTACAGAGGTTTGCTGGTTAGACTCACCAGGGCCCTTCCAGGGTGTGATCTCGAGGGCCTCGTAGCTCAAACACACAGACACGGTGCAGGTGTTTAAAACTTAAGCGAGCGCCAGACAGGTGATCCCTGCAGAGAACAAGACCTTCTGGAATCCCTAAAGGCAAGCTTGAGCCCCTCTGATCTGTCTCCACTCCTGCCGGTTTGCTGGACACTCTTGAGAAAGCAATGTCCTGACATTGCCGCAAACAGAAGCGGTGGGATTTCCAGGCGGATTGTGGGTGCCCTGTTGCGAGTGCACAGCTGTATCTCGCACCCAGCGTGGGATGCTGTGCTGCCTGTTTGCTGTCATTCAGTTTTTCTTGGGGGGAGAGTGGAGAAGCACACCAAGCTCTGGAGCACAAGGAAATAAATGGCTTTCAAAACAATGACAGCGATTAACCTCTCTCCCCCTCCTGCACCTTCTCTATTGAAACCACACACTGTCCGAAAAGGTATGCTTTAGCAGGACATCACGAAGCAGCATGAGCGCTCTGATTTCTGCTGCCCTGTGTTAGGTCAGGCGGGATGATCTCGGTAGTGCTGTTGATCTTAATTTCTGGGCAGGTCGGGTGGAAGGCTTGCCTCTTTTCTGTTTTATGCAGCATTCAGCTTCCTTCAAGCACATATTCTTATAACTGTTTTGTTTTCCCCTCCTGGTTGCTCCCTGGAAGGTCTGGGATAGTTTGAGCTTGGAACATGGCCTCTGGCTTTCATGGCTGTATGTTTAAAGTTCAGGCATTGTTCCTGTTTACCATGCGCATTTGTACTGAGGGAAAATGGCCCTCGCATCAATGTGCAAAAAGCAGGTCTCCACTTTCTTCATTACTCGATACAGGAGCCGATCGTTTCATTTTTCAAATATATACATACACACCTATATAGAATGTATGCATGACTATAGCAGTCTTCAGATTGAGGTGGCCAAATGGAGTGCCCAAGGATCCTGCCTCCTCTCTTTAGCCATCAATTTGGAAATTACTGTTCATCGACTGTACTAATTGGAAAGAGTATTTCATTGTTATTTTTAATAGATTGGCGATTGGGTTTCCAAATTGCTGTAGTTAGATTTGCAGGCCAAAAAGTCCAGTGGGTGGAGTATTCTTTTGCTGTCTTGTGGCTACTGGATAGATAAAAATGGGGCCACGAGCTATAAGTGGGTTAATTGGAAGACTAATGAACAGAGGTTTTAGTGGATTAATTGGTGGGGCCAGCTTGAGTTGTTGGTGGTGTGAGTTAAGGTCACACTTGTTTATTTTTGAGACTGACTATAATAGAGAATGAGTGAACAGTTTCTTTCATTCTGATAAGGAGGGCTACCAACTTCTTTATCAATTTATGAAAACTAGGCTACATTTCCTTCAGTCACACAATGGACATCTATATTGAGGCTCTGGTGATGTAATCAGTGAATTTGTAAAAATACAGATTAAAAATAAGGCTGTAAATGGTGTTAAAAATCTTTAATTGGTAGACACTGGTTCAGGGACCTCCCCCCCACACACACAAATAAAAGCATTGGACACAATTAGTTCTGCAATCCTCCAAACCCCTTTCTTGGGAATAAGTACCATTGATCACAGAGGAATTTTCTGTGAGTAAATTTGTGTAGGATTACACTCTTAGAGTGGTAAGTATATTATATAAGTAAAGACTTTCCTTTAAAAGTCTGCCATGACAATCTTAAATGATAAGAAGGGTCCTTTTATGTTTTGATGGGGAAGAAAGTGTGAGCTGGTACAGTTTTCATAGTTCTCAAAGCAATATTTTTAAACCGTTACCAAAGGTGTAAGCACACATATTTTTGCCTTTTCGGGCTTTCTTTGAATTCAGCAGTGATCCAGAATGGTGATTAGGGGTATAGTGTGCTTACTAAATTAAAAAATTGGCCTCAGTTCTCTTTATTTAGCCATGAGTGTGTTTATACTTTCCCTTGCTGCTCTTTGGAGGGAATCTGTGACAGATACTGTATTGTATCCCTCAAGGAAAAAAAGTCCTTTTACACCCGATTGTTTACAATGGTACATTATTACAGTTAAAGTATGGGGTTCATGGGTGATACATTGCAATCCCTTTCTCCTTGGTATTCTTTAAACAAGGCATCTTGCTAGAATCTGCTTTTAAAATGCTCCTGTGAGTGTGTGTGTGTGTGTGTGGGGGGTGTCAGGTTTTGGGGCTTTGCATTTTGGATATGTTGGGGGTGGGGGCAGTTTGTGCTGCTTAAGCTGCAAAGCAGCAGAAAGCTGAAGCTTCTTTCATAATGAGTTTCCTTTTAGCTCAGCTCCAGGGAACACTTTAGCTAGCAGGCTTTGTCCTGGCTTCCATTCTCTCTTAGGAACCCCCCCCCCCTTTCCCTGCATTCTTTCCTTTTGCCATTATCATTTTGGTTAAACAGAAAGACAACTTGTGCACCATATGGATCATGTTAACAATTGCTTATCTGGGAGATTCTCTGCTTTCTGCCCCCTTCTCTGCACCTCCCTGGCAGGTCTCTAGAGTTGGTATTTTTTTAATAATAGCATCTTCAGTTTGAGGCAACAGAGAGTTGCCTGTAGAGCCAGTTTGGCCAGGCTTCTGTTAGAGACACAAACTGCTTTCTTTCTGGCTGTGTCCCCCGCCCCCCTCGCTTCCCATTCGAAGCATTTATTTTAGGTTTCTGCTTCTTAGCTTGTCATGTGGAGTTGGTTAGGAAGGACTTCTTGAAGCTACATTTTCTACTTGGAAAACAGCACAGGACAAAACTTATAGTGGACTTTGGTTTCCAAAATATCTGGGCCTCCCTGAAAGTGGAAGGGGTTTGATGGCTCTCCTATGTCCTCCCTATATTGTTCACCATGCTAGGGAATATGGGAGGCATTCCTAACCAACCAAACAAATACATTTTAAAAACCCTAATTTCACAGATTTTATGGAAAGGTTGTAACTTGATACCTTCTATCCAAGAAAGAGATTTTTGGGGTCACAGAGGAAAGCACACAGAAAAGTTCAAGTCAGCATGCTCTATTAATGAAAAAAGAATAATTCATTGTTTGGAATTATTAGGAAAGGAAAATAAAACAGCGAGTAGTATAATGCCATTAGACAAGTGTAGAGTGTGGCCGCATTTGAGGATACTAGCTTGGATCATGTAGAACATTTCTATTGACAGAATGGATTTCTATCTATAGAGTGGAACTTCATCACCTCTCCTGCAGCTCTCCGGGATGCCTCCCAAATGCTTCTCGGGGGGGGGGGGAACCCCAAGATCTGCATGAGGGAGGGGAATTGGCAAAAACCACCTCCCTCTTACATTTGCTGAAATTCTCCGAGGGATCCATCCCACTGTGTAGGATGCTAATGACCACAATTCAAAAACAATTACTACAGAACTGGGAAATGGACAGCAGAGGGTTTTCCACATGCATGTATTTAATTTGTCTCCTCCTTAGAGAAAAGGTTGGGCCTTGTTCTCTCACATCTACCAACAAAAACCCACATTGGGTGTATTGACCGAGTCTTCTCCCTTATCTTTTTCTTTCCTTGGTTTCTTAACCCTAGTGAATATGCGCATTGCACATGCCCAGTAGCCCTGTTCTTCCAGCAAGATGCTTCTCCCTTGCACTGCTGGGCTCCTCTTCCTTCATTTCCTGCTCCTCGGAGTGAACCCTTTCCTCCTCTGAACTGCTACTTGTCTGTGGGTGGCTTGTACGCAAGACTCACCTGGTGACCCCCTGGGTGAGTTTCCTCCTTGATCTTTCACACCCTGTTGGAGTTGGGCAAGGATCACAATGTTCTTTATGCTGCATGCAGATGAAGTCATGACTACTTTTTCAGAGGTTGCTCTGTGGTTAGCACATGTTCATTGCATCCAGGTGTCCTCTCTTACAACTGAAGCCACCCTGGTCTCCATGGGTTAAAGGATAATCCAACACCCCTGAAGCGAGAAGGTTAGCTGTGGTGCAGGTGTGGCTTGACTTGACTCAAAGGCAGTTGATTGTGACAAAGATCTCCTCCTTTCACCAGGTTGTGCTGTGGCAGCAGCAGCAATGGAAACTGTTCTCTGTACTGCCCCGGCATCTGTGAAGTGTCATCTGTCAGAGTTATTCTGAGTGGTGAATAGCCTGGTAAATGCAGTCTGTTTTCACCCAGAGCTAGAGATAAGTTCTGTCCGTTGTAATGAATTTGCCACCTACTTAGCACATGAAACTGCTGTATTAGATTGACTTGGGGAGAGCACGATAATCAGTGTTTTGACCATAGATTCAGAACACACGGCAAGGCAGCTTGGCTAGTTATGTTTCACTTAAGAGAACATGTGGTGAAATGCAGATGCCCTTCTATAGCTTGGAGACTTCACTTTTTGCTAAATGGTGAGGACCAACCCAGAGAATCTAAGACCATTGCTTGCTGTCATGGTCAATACTCCTTGAGGGGGCAGGTCTGAAATTATTGGTTTAAGTTTATTTATTCCTGCTTGTCAGAGTCATCCAACAGTAAATCTTCTAGGAGTTAACCTGAAGACCTGTTCCAGAGCCATGCATTTCTTTGGGAAAATCACAGTAACTTTGCTGGCTCTTGACTTTGCCCCACCTCCCCACTGTGATTGAGTGTCCCGTCAAGTCACAGCTGACTTATGGTGAGCACGTAGGGTTTTCAAGGCAAGAGACCTTGGAGGTGGTTTGCCATTGTCTGCCTCCCTGTGGGCTGAGAGAGTTCTGAGAGAACTGTGGCCTTGCCTTTTCCCTTTCAGTCTAGCTTTATTCAAGTATTTTACCTGCCCTTTTCACTTGCTGTACTCTTCCCCACTGTGATTATCTCCTGCATTTGCCTGTACCTACCTTATAGAACTTCTCCTTCCTGTTAGCAGACTTTTCCTGTCCAGTTGTCTTGCGTGTTCTTTGCTCTGCTTCTGGCTGTTCCAGCTTTGTCTTCTGACTTCTGTGAAACTTTCCCTGGATTCTCAGCCCTGCCACTCATACAACTTTCTCTATATCCACCTTACTTATCTGGAATACCTCCTGGGAGAGAACTTCACTGTGTTTCTTTTACTTAATAGTTCTGATTCATCCATTATTTAGAGGCTTAACACTAAATTTTCTCCTACCTCTACAACCGTTAGCGTCCCTGACCTTGTGGGGACCCATGCAGTGAATGTAACTTCTTACTAAACTGTCTCTTCTTGCTGATTTCCCAGCTACTAAATCTCAAACATTGTGGGGTTTTTCTTTTTTAGGAATGAGAGTGATTGTTCTACAATACTAGATGCATTTGGACCACATGGGATACTTGAATCCATGCTAGTCTGTCTGCTGACCAGAAAAGGGGGATATTGGACAGTTTATGATGAAGAGACAAGCAAGGTTTTTTTTCCTGTAATCCTTGAATAAGGGTGGACCTTGTGTGCCCACTTCCCACTAAAGATTAGCTATGAAGTAGAGAGAATCCTGGTAATTTCACAGATTTAGGCTACATACATTGTGATAATCCGTAAATTGTTTAAACTCATGTTTGTGCTCTGGTTAGTCCAGCAGCAGATCCCAGTTTGTGCATAAATGTTTGTGGTAAGGGAGGACATCTTGCTGATACAGCAATTTCTGTGCCAAGGTGGCTGCAAGCAGTGATGCTGCTTAACTCCTATGGTGTCTCAACGGACCACCCTACTTCAAAATCCTGGTTTGTTGGACTGCCTTCATTCATTTATCACAGTTAACCAAGGTTTGATTAAATTATGGTTTATTGTGACATCCAAATGCAGCATTGATCACAGAGCAGGCAGAGCATTAGCCCTGCACACTCTCTCTGGGAAGATGAAAGCTCTCTCTTCTGGACTTGCATACACTGTGAGATGTACCAAAGGATCCATGTAGGGGAGCTTGTACTTATGATTTTCCAGCAACCAATCAAGGGCCACCAGTGACTGCTGGAAGCTAGTTGCGCCACTCTTTTCCTGTTCTCTCAATGATTATATTCTCTTATAGGCAGCCTAGTCAATTTCTCCATGATTTCTGTATGGTATTTGTCTGGCTGTGGTCCAGCAACCACATCTTACCCTAAAGTTTTCTTGCTCTCGTTACTAGGAGTGCTCAGTTTGGGAAAAGATACAGCTACTGAGTGTCCATTCTTTCCTCTCCACCTGGAGTGCTGATTCAGCCCACTCTGTCACATGTCTTGTGATGACGGTAAGGAGTCATCATATGCCACCCCCAAATGCCTGTGGTTTTTTGCACCTGGGCTAGCATTTTAAGATCAGCACCTGAAACGGGAAAAGTTACATAAGATCCAGAGACTGAAAGCCACCTTGAGGTGGGAGTAACTTACCTGGAGGGGATCTGGATTTTATAGTAGTTTTGATGTGGCGGTGATTTAACTGGGCTAGGGACTACAAATGTGCACGTGTCAAATTTTAAACTTCTAATGCAGTGCCAAAAAGGTGAAAAGGCCCCATAATTCGCCATATCATCTTGGCAAGAGAAGTTTTAATGCGAGATTTTGATGTGGTGAATGAATATAAAGCTGGCAAAGTGTCTTCCTGAGATTGAGAGAGCCAGTGTGGTGTAGTGGTTATAGTGTTGGGCTAGGATCTGGGAGACCCAGGTTCAAATCCCCACTGACATGGAAGCTCACTGAGTGATTTTTTTGCGTCACACACTCTCAGCCTTACCTGCCTGAGAGGATTGTTATGAGAATAAAATGGAGGAGAGGAAAATGTAAGCCACTTTGGGTCCCAGTTGTGGATAAAGGTGGGGTATAAGGGAAGCAAATAAATAAATGTGGACTGGCTTCTGTAAGGGGTTTTATGCATGGTCGCTTTACCCTCCTTTATTCCCTGTTTCAGCCAGGATAAAATTTTTGGGTATGCACGTTACTTCATTCCTTGGAAGCTCAACGCTGCTTCAGCGCAAAACGAACTCGGCTTTTCCCATTCCTTTTCTTGCCCAAATTAAACTGTGGATTCTGGAATCACTGAGTGAGCGTACAACTTTCTCGGGTTGAGCTTCACCCCACCCTTTTCCAAACCCCTCTTCAAGGCCGCATGCTGATAGCCAAACAGGGGAAGCACAGAAGATTGGCTTCTCTCACAGCCAATCACGAAGCAGTGTGTACAGAGGCAGGGATTCAAGTGCTTCCTGCTACCTCGGAGCTCTTTCAGAGCAAAAGAAAGGCTTTTTTAAAACAAGGCTTGGATCCCCCCCCCTTCTTTCAGATTGCTCCGTTTTTTGTTCTTAAAATGCTTTCTTATGCGGCAGTTGGGTTTGGGGGGAAGGAAATCTTCTCTCACGAGGTAAGCCAATTACAGAGCAGCATTTAAAGGGGTGGACTTGATTTGAACTTGGGAGACTGCTTTTCTGTATTCATGCCTCCATTAGCATACAGCTTTGTCCCTGATCATTCCAGCCAATGCATACAGTTTTCCCCAATCCAGGTTACTTTGATCCTGGCTGAAACAGGGAATAAAGGAGGTTAAAGCGACCATGCATAAATGACCTAAGTGTGTGAGCAAAAATACTATCAACCAAAGACAGCCCAGTATGTTATCTCCATATTGTACTTTGTATTCTCCACAGTGAACATAGCAGTAACTTTCTACACCAGGCAGCTTTGCTAATTTACAGTTTTGTAGTCCTCTTAATATATCTAATATCTGAAGAATATACAAATCCTGATGGATCAGACTAAATCTAATCCATTTAGTCTGTTTCTATCACTACCCAGCAAGGTGCCTCTGGGAAGCCCAAGAAACTGCTTTCTTCTGTTGATTGTTCCTAGTATCTGGTACTCAGATATACTGCCTCATGACATGGAGATTCCCCGTAACTATCATGGATAGTAATGATTAATTGATCTATCCCCTACAAATGTGTCTAATTCCATTTTAAAATCTCTAGTGTCCACCACTACACTGTACGATGATGAATTACATATATTGGCTAGGTGGTGTATGAAGAAGTATTTCCTTTTATTCTGTCCAGAACCTCTACTGATCAGTGTCATTGGATGACCCCCAAATTCAGATTTTCTGGAAAAGGGAGATTTATCTCTCCACACCTTTCATATTACTTTATATCATGTGCTCCATCTTCATCAAGGTTTTTGTAAATTGGAAAGCCCCAAATACTGTAGTCTTTCTGTGTAGTGAAGAAAAACGCTCCAGTCCCTTGATGATTTTGGTTGCCCTCTTTGTGCACCTCTTCTAGCTTTCTGGTTTTTTCCCCTGAGATTGGCTGGCCAGAACGGAACATTCTTCCTAGACTTATACCCTGTCATCAGCTGCAGTTTGGGTGACTTAAATGGGACAGGCAGCTTGGATGAGTTGTCTTCTGACAGTACAGGACCTGGAAGCCTTTTATCAACAGAAGCCGATCTTTATTACCCTATTCAAGGCCCTCCCATGGACACTGACTGCTTTGCTTTCTAGATCACGAATCATTGCCAGTTAAACATTGCCTTTTCTGCTCTAAAAATATAGATGTTTCCTCAAGTAAGTAAAGTAACTTTTTATTGCTAGCACTGCGCATCGCTTAAAATTAAATTTCCAGCCTTGCTGATGGAAGAACTATCACATCTTTGCTTTTACACTCCACCTTGAGTGGGGTTGTGCGTTTTGACTAGCGTAAGACCTAGATTTTGAATAACGTCTGGCATTTATATTTTCAAAGGGAGAATGGCGATCACTCATTTCCCCCAATATGCTTTGGTGCATATTAATTTTGTAAACTGCAAAGAGTGAATCTCAAGGCAGTCCCTTATTGTAGATTGATCTCCACCTTGCCTTTTACCAGCAGTGTATTTATCCCCCCTTTTTTGTTTAACATTGAACCAGAGGAAAAGTGCCGTGATACTCAGAAACTCGTTCACTGTTTTGTGAATTTTACTTGCTCCTTATAAAGGTATTACACAAACTGTAGTTTGAATTTGGAGCTACACAGCTAAGTATTTTTTTTAAACTTGCTATACTGTTATTTGGTTGCTGAATTCGCCTTTGTCCCTATTCAAGTCTGCTGTTCTCCTTTCCTTCTCTCCCTTTACAGCTTCTTCAAACAAAACCAATTCTCTCATGCTCTTTGAGAAAAAGAACACTTTGAACCATAATTTAACTGTGGCTTCTTTCTCCTTGGACAAAGGGCACTTCTCTGCAGTTATCCTTGTGACAGTAATCTGGCTAAATTTGGTGGTAATAAAAGACTACCCTGCATAGGAGAGAGAGGAGGGGGCCAGGTGAAATACTTCATGTAAAATATTGGGATTTATTTTTATTTTTTAAGGGGGAAAGTATAGAAGTATGTTGATTTCTCTCCCCAGGAATACTTCATCAATTTTCCTCTGAACAGGAAGTGAGTGTCTTGCCATGAACCAAGCACAAGTCCTCCAGAGTGTCATGTCCTTATTTCAGCAAAATGCAGTTTTGCAACTCTGTGGGTGCCTTGTTAAATGTGATAAAATTAGTTGCATTTTTGATGGTCATGTCAGAACAGAATATTTCAAAGATGAGCATCTGTTTATGGAGCCTTATTCAAATGAGACTCTTTGCTCATGGAGGTGTGCAGCCCAATATACACCTGAAGACATCTCTTGAGATTTTTAGAAATGTGCCCTTTAAAAGTAATTTTTAAAAGAAAGGAAGGAGAGCTGAGATTATGGGTATGAGTAATTACAATAAAGAAAAACACTCAAGGCCAGGGGACTTGTTTGGATGATGTTTCTCCCTCCTCAGTTCTACAGTGACTTCAAGGAGAGGTGTTTTCTTCACTGCCCCCTCACCTTTTATACAGAGTGAGAGGGGTGGGAGAAAATGTGGGGAGTGGGTGCACACAGAGATGGGAATTATTATACCCAATTTATTGTTTGCATTTACAGTTTAATTTGCCTCTCACACAAATCTGTGGCAAAACCCACATTGATTTTAATAGATTGCATCTTGATTGTGATTAGGAGCCTCCACAGTGTCATCCCTAAACAGAGTGTATACCCTTCTTAAATTCATTAAAGTCAATGGTGCTTAGAAAGATGTAACTCTGTTTAAGGGTGTGCTGGGGTATTCTGGGTCGTGCTTTTTTCATAAGGGCCATTATGCTTGGGCCGGAGTATATATTTCCTTAGGCTTTCTTGATTCTAATGTGTGGGTTTGATTGTGGATTTCTTTAAGTAAAAAAAAAATTCATGGTCCTGTTGTTTTTTAAAAAACATTTTTTAAAAAATAAAAGCTTACGGCAGGATATTCTGTATCTAATTATATTCCTTTAGTGCCTGCCTTGGTGTCAAGACAGCATACATCAAATGACCTTTGGAGTATGATGTGCTGTTAAAATGGACTCTGCTAAAGGGGTAGGGGAAATAATGGAATGAGTCAGTGCATGTGTGAAAGAGAGACTGAGCACTCTGATGTGGATGGCAACATGGGTCTGAGAAGCACAGGATTCCATGTAATTGACAGGTGGAGGAGAGGAGTACTTGACTGCCTGCTAGATCCCTAATGCTTTATTTTAGTGAATGGAATAAAGCTTCACTAATTGATGGCACCAGGATTAATGGTTGCAGAGATGTGTAATTAAAGGGCTGGGGTGATGCACTGCTAACCCGATCAGTGCAGTGGAGGTTAGGGAGGTAGAGTGTTTTGAAGGTGATGTGTCTTCTCTAGAGTCACAGCTTGGGTGGGACATTTCTGTGCTTGTTCCAGTTGCCTGGTCCCAGTCAGCAACTGCGCGACACTATTAATACACAGGGGAACAAAAGACATTGCCATCTTTAAATGAGAGCTAACCAAAGCAACTAGGGTCATTTATGCACTTGGACTCACGTTCAGCCCTGGTCTGACTCGGTTGTTCCTTGGAGCTCTGCCCAAATTCTCCGTCCATTAGAAATGGCTTCACTGCCAGCCCTCGCAATGTCCGGGTTTTCCCATTCCTCTGTTAATCCACCTTTCCCTCTAACCTGAGCTCAGCCCTGCTGAAATCTCCATGCAGATGGCAAAACCAGGCCACAAAAAGATTGGCTTCTCTTATAGCCAATCACAAAGCAGCGTGTAAAGAGGTGGAGATTCAAATACTTCCTGCTTCCTCAGAGCTCTTTCTAAGCAAAAGAAAGGCATTTTAAAATGGAGGTTTGTATTTATCTCCCCCTTTCTTTCAGATTGCTTTTTTTAATCTTAAAATGGTTTTTTATGCAGCAATTGGGTTTTTTTTGGGGGGGGGGAATCTTCTCTCACAGTGAGCGTTGCAATTACAAAGTCACATTTAAAGGGGCAGGACTTGATTTGAGCTTGGAGGCTGCTGGTGCAGAGATTGCCAACAGGAAAGTGTGGGTCCAGCCAGAAATGAACCTCAGGCAAAATTCTCATGCATAAATGGCCTAGGATGTTCAGGGGCCTGGAGATCAAACCCTAAGAGGAAAAGCTGAGGGACTTGAGAATGTTCAGTCTGAAAAAGAGGAGGTTAAGGGAGACATGACTGCTCTGTTTAAGTATTTGAAAGGCTGTCAATTAGAGGAGGGCAGGGAGCTGTCTCTGTTGGCAGCAGAGGATAGGACTCGCAACAATGGTTATAAATTAGGGGTGGAAAGGTACCAACTAGATGTTAGGAAACAATCTTTTACAGTAAGAGTAGTTCATCAAAGGAATCAGTTGCCTAGGGAGGTGGTGAGCTCCTCCTCACTGGCAGTCTTTAAGTAGTGGCTAGATGAACACTTGCCAGGGATGCTGTAGGCTGCTCCTGCATTGAGTGAGGGATTGAACTAGATGACCATATGGCCCCTTCCAACTATGATTTTATGAAATACTTAGAAAACTGAAATCTGTGTTCATTACTTGTAGCTTATCTATATTTCTGCAGAATTGTAGTGTACATAGTCCGCACTAAGATTTTTCTATAGCAGAGCAGACATGTCAGACTAATCTTATCTCCTTTTTTGAGAAAGTTACTACCTTGCTGGATCAGGGGAATGCTGTAGACATAGTTTATCTTGATTTCAGTAAGGCTTTTGATAAGGTTCCACATAATATTCTTGTTGACAAATTATGAAAATGTGGTTTAGATCCTATTTCTGTTAGGTGGATCTGTAACTGGTTGGCAGATTGCACCCAAAGAGTGCTTGTTAATGGTTCCTCATCCACTAGAAGAGGAGTGACTAGTGGAGTGCCTCAGGGATCTGTCCAGGGCCCTGTGTTGTTCAACATCTATATAAATGATTTGCATGAAGGAATAGAGGGGATGCTTATTAAATTTGCAGATTATACTAAATTGGGAGGGGTAGCAAATACAGTAGAAGACAGAGCCAGGATACAGGATGATCTTTACAGGCTGGAGAATTGGGCTAAAACCAATAAAATGCATTTCAACAGAGATAAATGTAAAGTTCTGCATTTAGGTAGGAAAAATCAAATGCATAATTATAGACTGGGGGAGACTTGTCTCAGCAGTAGTGTGTGTGAAAAGGATCTTGGGGTCTTAGTAGATCAAACACTGAACATGAGTCAGCAGTGTGATGTGGTAGCTAAAAAGGCAAATGCAATCTTGGGTTGTATCAACAGAAGTATAGTGTCCAGGTCATGCAAAGTGATGGTATCACTTTACTCTGCTCTGGTTAGACCTCACCTAGAGTATTGTGTTCAGTCTTGGGCACCTCAATTTAAGAAAGATGCAGACAAGCTGGAATGTGTCCAGAGAAGGGCAACAAAGATGGTGAACGGTCTGGAGACCAAGTCCCATGAGGAAAGATAGAAGGAGCTGGGTATGTTTAGCCTGAAGAGGAGAAGTCTGAGAGGTGATATGATAACCATCTTCAAGTACTTGAAGGGCTGTCGTATAGAGGATGGTGCCGAGTTGTTTTCTGTTGCCCCAGAAGGTTGGAACAGAACCAATGTGTTAAAATTAAATCAGAAGAGTTTCTGTCTAGATATTAGGAAGTATTTTCTAACAGTTAGAGTGGTTCCTCACTGGAACAGGCTTCCTTGGCAGGTGGTAAGCTCTCCTTCCCTAGAGGTTTTTAAGAAGAGGTTAGATGGCCATCTGTCAGCAGTGCTGATTCTATGACCTTAGGCAGATCATGAGAGGGAGGGCATCCTGGCCATCTTCTGGGCATGGAGTAGGGGTCACTGGGTGTGTGTGGGGGAGGTAGTTGTGAGTTTCCTGCATTGTGCAGGTTGGACTAGATGACCCTGGTGGTCCCTTCCAATTCTGTGACTACCTTTACCTTTTTTTAAATGCCAATATAGCAGTATACCATTGTATCAACATTAACCCCTCTTATTGTATAGCAAGCATGGTTATGGACTCCCCCCTGCTTTGCAAAATAAAAACAGCCTGGCACCATGACTTTTAGGGCACTGCAAGGTGGGCGAGCGGGTGCTGATGTCCCTGGCTGATGAATGAGCTCTGATGGCGAGGGGGAGGCTTGGAGAATAGCTACCTTTTTGTTCTTGGTGGGGTGGGGGAAGTCTTCTCTCGTTTCCTCAGTGTGTGCCCCTTCTCTACGCCCCAGCCTCTGCTGCACAGAGGGTTATGTGTGTGTGTGCGTGTGTGTGTATAGGGGAGCAATGGCAGAGCTCCCAGCCACAACACTGCACCTCTGTGATTCTTCTAACTGCTGCTTCTTTCTCCCTCTCCTCTCCCTCTGGGAACCAAACACCAGTGGCTGCTGGCAAAGAGCAAGAAAAGACAAAAGCGAAAAAGACCCCTCCCCAAAGATTCCAATCAACTAAGAGAACAGCTGCCTGATTTAGGTTGGGGTTGAAACCAAAGACTTTTCTTGCAAGACATTCGGGAAAAGGAGGGAAACATTAAGGGCCCTCGTCCCTGTTTTCCCAATACGTTGGTATACCGGTATACTGACCACTCCATTATGGGCGATGGTGGACATTTTCCGGAGTTTCACCAAGAAGGATGTGGGGGGAGGAGGAGTGGAAGGGAAAGTGGAATGGAGGAGTGTCGGAAGGAAGAGGAGTCGACCCGAGCGCTGAAACGCAATGGCAGGCATTCGCAATTGCTGCGCTTCTTTGTTTTTAATCGGGATAAAGCTGGGATTGGAAAACCTGGGAAGTTTCGCATTGGAAGTGGGTTGGTGCCGCAGGAGTGGGAGGATCATGCGTTGAGACAACGGAGATTCGCTATATTCACGGGAGAATGGCAAGACAAAACAGCCATGTGTTAATGACTGTAGTTACACAGACTCTGCCAAGAGAGCATTCAATCTCTATTCCCTAGAGAAACGCAGAAGTATGGAGATTTTCTCTCTTCCCGTTCTCACTACTGAACTACCCCACACCAGTGGCAGTAATCCCTTCATACTACCCAATATCTGGAATAGCTCCTTCCCAGAGACTAATCCCTCTTTGTGACCTAAGAAAGGGCCCTTTTCCTCCCAATCTCAATCCTGTCACTCGACAGGTTGTGTGTTTCACTAGCTTAGGCTAAACTGAACCCTCAGGTTCACAGAGTCATTACCAATCTTTGAATTCTTTCTCAGAACTCAGAGAATGAGTCCCTTGGCTCTGCCCACTCCTTGTCTCTCAGCTTCTACTGAAGATTAACCCTTCGTCCGTCACAGAGCCTTTTCGGTGGTAGCCTCATGAATATGGAATAAGCTCCCCAGGGAGGTGCACCTCACCCCCTCACTCTCTCAGTCTTTAGGAGGCAGCTGAAGACAGTTTTATTCAAGACAGCATTTGATAGCTGAGCTTCCTCTTCTTTCTGGCAGTTGTAAATTGTGATTTTCATTTGTGTTTTTTTAATTTTATGTATTTTTATGTTTTTGGTTCTGTTTATATTATACTAAGCCTTGAGTTTTGTATGATAGAAATGTGGCTAATAAATGTCTTAAATGAAATACATATAATAGATGCAAATTTACACACAATTACGGTAATTTAATCAGTCTGCAATCCACGTACTGACTATTGATGAGGGCCTTTTGAAGGCCTCTACTCTATCCTCTTGTCCAGAGTCTGGGCTCAGCCCAGATTTAGCTGCACACTGGAGAGGACAGGGAGAGCTCCCGTCACCCCCAAGGGAGGCCCAGCGTACTGCTCCAGAGCTTCTTGGCAGAAGTGTGAGATAATATGTAATATTTAAATAAAAACTTGCTGAAGTCCCACTTATCTGGAGTGTGTGCTTGTGCACATAAGAATGAATGGCGGTGGGTGGGCTGAGGGTACCATGTAGGATGCTTCCTCAACCCTCTTTTAAGTCAGATGTTGTGAATTGTGGCAGGAGAAGAGCAGAGTGGAAAGAATCCAGGCTGCACAGCCTACTCCAGTGGTTACGAAGGAAAAAGCTTAGTGCTTCTGGAAAAGCCATCAGTGAATGGAACAGAACAGGCACTCCAGACCTTTCAGCCCATAGAGGTGGCTTTTAGAAAAGAGCTGTTGGTCAGGGAACAAAGGCAGCCTGGAGAGGCCTAAATGGCCCTAACGTGAGACAGATTGAACATGTCGTGCTCTGAGGCACTTCTAAGGGGAGGGCTCTCTGATAGGTTGCAAGCTTCGTCTTCATATGGGGAGGTCTGGGGCTCTGGGAATATGAGTTTCCTTTTGAACTTCTCAAATGTTCCCTAGTTTCAGGGCGAATCTTCATTTGTGGGATCCAGCCTCTTGGACAGGCTGCAATCCAAGATGCAAGGACTGTTAAGCGCAGGACTTGAAATGGTGAGAGTGCTTTCAGCTATTATTCTTATTTGTAGGCTACTCTATTTGTGAGTACTGCCACCATGGGTCTTGGGCACGTTCTGAACATTATTCCCCAGTAGGTGCTGTCTCAGCCTTGTTCAAGGCTACCTTGAGGTCATCACCCTTTGCTCCATGGTGAATCCGGAATGTTCACACAATGCTTTTGTTACCCCTGGGTAATTGCTTAGATTTCACAGTCCAAAGTCTGAAGGGACCAGTGGATCATCTAGCCTTCCTCTTGGTATGCAATAGCTTTATATTAGATAAAAGTAGCATTGTTTTCTTTGGTTTTAAATTCTCAATTTTAAAATTGATTTTTGTAATAAAATTACAGCCCATGAGAAAGCCAATTGAACCAATTATGAGAACAAAACTGAATTGCTTAATTGTGTTTAATAAGGGAGGGGTTGTTTTAAGAAGGGAAAGAGCTGAGGGGAGCGTGTGTTCCAAAGACTGACTCCTGATTTAAGTGCAGATACAGGTAGTGGGCATCCAGCACTCTATCTGCACCAGCCCATTGGAGTAAGTCAGGCTTCAAGTAGCAGGGCGTGGAAAGGAGGGGATGACATCTTATTGGGGCTGGAGGGTTTAGAGAGGCCTGGCCCTGGCTATAAGCCCACAATGTGGCCCTATTGATGTCATTTCAGAAATATGTGGTTTGTATTTTAATTGGAATAGTGTTGGAACTTGATGTGGCTGTAAGCCAGCCTGAGCCTGGCCTTGTTCGGGAAAGGGCTGGCCAAAAATTTATTTATTTATTTATTTAAAGAGACATTTTTTCTTTTATGACTCATGAGATAGGACAGGTGGGATAAGATAGGGCATGGTATGTGTGTTTTGAGTGTGTGTGTGTAACAAGCTTGTGCCAGAGACATTGTGCTTGAGTTCTGAGGAAAATAATTGGTATTTCTGTACAGGGGTGCATGTGGACCGGTTACAATGCAACCATTTGTAATGTGTACAGCAAAAACTTGAATAATAGAGGGAGTAAAGCACAATCTCAGCAGAATGTGTGTGTATGAATTACTGTTTCATTGGTATAACAGCAGCCCCTCTGATAGAATGACATTTCTGTTGGCGAAGAAGGCCAATTTCTAATGATTTCTCCCTACATCCCTCCATTTTGTCCCACACTGTTGACCCACAGAAGCACAATTGGGGGGCTACAGAGGGCTTCAGAGGTTAAGGGAGAAATAGCCTTCTGTAGCATGATTCTGCTTGTGCTGCTTAGAATCTAAGCTTATATAAGAATGTAAGTGATCATATTCTGCATTCTTTTTTATATAATTTTTTATTAATTTTTATAACACAAAACAAAAACAAACAAATGCAATGAAATTAACATAAAAAAGAAAATACAAAATACAGAAGGGTATCTAAATACCTTAATTATTACATTCATGATTACTAAATTATAAAATCCAAAAAGATACCCCTTCACCCTCCACCCACCTAAAAAGTGACCCTTCACCCGACTTCCGAAGAAGTGTCTAAACAGTATTTATTATACCGTACTTATTAACACAATAATATAAAGTTATTAAAACTAGTTTCTATAACTCGCTAATTAATACTGTAAAATCTATTTTTGCCAAATTATCCCAATATGAGGCGGCCTTAGACCATGTTTTTTTAAATTCTTCCATATCCTTTCCATGTAGGAATTCTGTTAATTTGGCCATCCTCATATATATCCATAATTTCTCCAGTCAATAATTGAAGGTTTATTCACTTGCTTCCAAACTTCAGCTATCACAATTCTTGCAGCAGCAAACCTATATTGGCAGATAACCCTATCATTATTACTCATAGTTTTTGGTGGAATTCCCAATAAACAGAATACTGACTTCCTTTTTACTCTGCCATTAATCAGATTATTCGTTTCCCTCAGTACTTTTTTCCAAAAGCTTTTAATTTTTTTGCATAACCACCATACATGCATATATGTACCTCTTTCCTTTCCACATTTCCAACATAATCCTCTATCTCCTCTATTCATTTTAGATATCATCACTGGGGTTATATGCCATCTGTAGAACATTTTATATAGGTTTTCTCTAATTTCTTCATATTCTGCATTCATAGGAAAGGCTGTAATACTTTCAGCATGAGCTCAGCTGGCTTTGATGCAAGCTTCCCGTCTCCAAATATCTAGCTAGACTATGTGAAGCCCTCAAATCCCCACTCTGGCTTTCTTTGGGGATGCTTCCTTTCCTGGTATAGCTCCTAGCCAGTAGGCTGTAAGCTAACCACACTGAACTGCTGGGCAACTTCGGGGATGCGCAAATATACAAGAATCACAGACATTTTTCTGTTTTCTCCACACCTTCGCAATACCTCCAACACACATCCTGACAAGAAATTCTTCCGTTGATTCAGCTGCCATTCTTTACCCTCCCACCATATTTCAGGTAGATTGTCTGCCTTTAATTCCCCTCCCACACACACACACGCACAGACACAAAGGGCTGCTTGTAAGCTTAAAAGCAATCAAGAATTCATCCATTGTGTATGAAAAACAAAACCAATCCAGAGTTGAATTTTGGAATCCTGTAGTCCAATTAGGTAGTTAGTGATGTCGCAAGGCAACAGCCTGTCATTGATGTATACGACCAACTTTAGCTGTTGTCTAGCAGAATGGGTTTTCCTCATTCTAGGCCTTGAGAAGATTAGGGACATAGAACAAATGGGTTAAATGCACTTCCAGAGCCAGGAAGATTCAGACATAGGTTCCCGACTCTTGAAGGTGTGTGATTAATGCCAGCACCAACCTCCAGGAGCCTGGATGTGATGTTGGACTCCTCCCTTTCGATGGAGGTTCAGGTCACAAATGTAGTCAGAATGGCATTTTTTCCAACTTCACCTTCTTACCCAGAGCCGCATAGTCTCTTTTAATACATTCTGGGCTGTGTTGGGCAATATCATTTGTTACCACATGAATGAGCAAGAAGGGGTAATAATCTGTGGGCTTGATGAGCCTTCCTATCCTTTCTGTGACATCATGGGTGCGTGCACCTGGTAGACAGCAGACCTCTCGAGACAACAAGTCTGGTCGGCACACTTTAGACTCTACCCCTCCCAGTAGATAATCCCCAATCACCAGAACATGCCTCTTTCTGCATTGGAAAGCAGAAGATCGAGTCCTCTCATGCGCAGGAGCCTGAGAAATTTCTTTCACGCTTTGGGTGGGGGTAACCCTTGTTCCAGTGGTCCAGAATCAGTATCTGTGGGGAGATCCTGGAACTGATTGCTGAGAAACAGAGGATCAGAATGACTCCTGATTTTCTGGCTCCTGTGGGTCATATTATTCCATGCACCTTCCTCGTGTGTTGCTTGCTCCTCCATTTGTTGAGATTCCTTACTCTCCTCCTCCTGTTGCCCCATAAAGAATACTTCATGTGTTCTGTCCATGAACTCTTCACCTTCCTTTATAAAATAGAGTGTGGACAAGTGTGCCTCAAGTCCCTGTATCTTCTCCTCCCGCAGGGCTACCAACTTACACTTGCTGCAAGTGTAATTATTGTTACCCTCAGGTAAAATTACAAACATGCCACAGACCTTGCATGTTACAGCTTCAGCTCCCTCACTAGCCATGCTGCTGTGATCCATTGCTGAAGTTGTTCAGTGACTTTCCTGCTCTTCCCCCTGACACACTTCCTCTCAAGACACCCTGCTTGAGAAGCAAAAACACTCATCAGATTTAAAATGTAGAAACTTGTCACCTGCCTACAGGGCCCCCAGGCCAGATCCCCAGGCTAATAGCCCTTTAGCTCTCGCCCTTCGGCTCGCGCCAAAGGCTTGCACCTCTGGCACGATAATTTTTCCCGATATTAAAAGTTGAGATTTTCCCACCATATTTGACCTATATTCAATAGAGTGTATCTAAGAGATGTTGCAAAATTTCTAAGTACCATATCATTAGGGGGGAAAATCGGGAAAATTTGGGTTCAGGTTTAATTGGCCTTTTTGGGGGGAAAACCCAAATGCCAAATTCCCCTATACCGGTAAAGGTGGGAATTCGGCTTTAAATTCGGGATTCCTGAAAAATTTGGTCATTTAAACTTATTAAACCCATTTCGAGGCTTTCTGCAGCTTCTAGGGGGGCATTTTTGCAGGTAGAGGACTCTTCTTGCAAGAACCCCCTAGTTTGGTGAAGATTGGGTCAAGGAGTCTGATGTTATGGGGTCTGGAAGGGGTTGCCCCCTTCATCCATTAAAACCAATACAAACGGTTTTTAATGCATTTCTATGGAGAAAGAGGGGCAACCCTCTTCCAGACCCAGAGTTGTTCAACAGTGGAATCTACTATCTATGGACGTGGTGAGCTTCCCCTCACTGGCAATCTTTAAGCAGAGCTTGGATAAACACTTGTCAGGGATGCACTAGGCTGATCCTTCATTAAGCAGGGGGTTGGACTAGATGGCCTGCATGGCCCCTTCCCACTCAATGATTCTATGATTAAATCTGCACACATGGTCTACACAAGAGACTATGTAGATTTCTTGACGATACACTTTCTTAGACATGGCCCTGATGACTAGGTTAATAGAAGGAACCAGGAATTCAGTCCTAGACAGACAAGGTGGTTTTAGACCATAAAGCATTTCTTCTACTTAGGCTTCATTTAATGAAGGCTTAATGTATGGAAATGGACAATTGAAGCTTTCCATGGCATGAAGGTAAATAACATGCCATTAAGCCTCTGTTCTCTAGGGCTGTTGGCAACCATATTCTAGCTGGCAACCATATTCTAGGCATGTGTTGTGTGAATTAGAAACTCTTAGGAAACACTTTTTGATGTATTGGAGAACTTTCACTCATTGCCTCTGATGAGAGCATGTGTTAAAATCCATTGGGCAATTTGTAATCCAATTCTCCTTTGGGCCTTAAGCTTCAGTGGTAGAGCGTCTGCTTGGCATGCAGAAGGTCCCATCTTCAATCCCTGACAATCTCCAGTTGAAGGGACCAGGCAAGTAGGTGATGTGAAAGACCTCTGCCTGAGACCCTGGAAAGCCGCTGCCGGTCTGAGTAGTCAATACTGACTTTGATGAACCAAGAGTCTGATTCAGTATAAGGCAGCTTCATGTGTTCATGTGAGAGCTAAATTATTTTAAAACAGGGACAAGCATGGCACAGTGATGTTGTGTCTCATACTGGTTGAATTACAAGGAAGAAAGAGTAGGGACATGGGATGGCACAAGCTCCATAGCTCTTAAAACATTTAGGGAACAAGCCTAAGCAGGTCTACTTGGAAGTCCCATTTTATTCAGTTGTGCTTACTCCCAGGAAAACATTCTTAGGCCTTTAGTCTGGCCCTGAGTGTCTGCTGGTTTAGGTGAGTTTGTCCTAAACATAGAGTCCTTCTGCAGCTGTCATGGCTCAGAGTGGTAAGGGTTAATTCCTACCAAAGGCCAGGGCAGCCTGCAAGTCAGGTTTTACAGGTGGGATGGGCTACCCTTCCTTCAAAAGGAGGTGCTGGTGCCCTGAGGTACAGTTACCAGATGTCCCTTATTTTTAAGTAAAGTTCATTATTTTAGGAAGACTGACCTTCATTCCAAAGCTGCCTTGAACATTACAGATTCTCCTCTTTAGACATTTGTATTATTGGTTGCCTCTAATTTGCGAGGTCCAGCCTTACTATTGGCTGAGCTGCTCTGATAGTCACAGAATGTTCATGAGCATTCTGATTGTTCAGAGGGAGGATCAGTCATAATACAGCTGCTGTGGAGAGTTTGGAAGGGGCTGAAGGACAGATTGAGTACAGATCCTAAGAGCAGTAGGGCTAGTTATGGAATGACAGTATAGATTTACTTTAAAAAGTTACTTGAATTCTGTTGACACCATCGGAGGAGATGCATGCAGGTAGTGTATATGGCTGGGAGTAGAGGTGGTAGGAGGGCTCAGGAGTGAGCAAACTGCTGGGGAAGGCTGCATGGGCAAGCTGTGGTGGACAGGGGCCTGTGGGGCAGGTGGACAGCTTTAAGATGTGTGGAGAGATTATTGAGCTTGTAGCACTACTAGTTTAGAGAACTGGAACTTTAAAAAGGTATTTCATTGGTAAATTCAGAGAGATAAAATTATCAGTTCTAAGCAGTGTAAAAAATAAACCAAATAGATCCTCTGCTGTCACTCTGCATTCCTAGTAGTTTTGCTTAGCCAGCATTTAAGATACAGGGTTATGTGCATGCAGCTGCCTCATACTGAGTCAGACCATTGGTCATTGCTGCTTACTTCAACTGGCAGTATCATTCCAGTGTCTCAGGCTCAGGGTCTCCTTCACAAAACCTATTATCTGGTGCTTTTAACTGGACATGCTAGGGGCTGATCCTGACACCTTCTATATTCTAAGCAGATGCTCTGCCTGCAGATGCTCTGCATGCTCCTTTCTTCATTCGAACCACGAGGAACAGTAATTCCCCCAATATGAGTGGTTTGTAATCCTCCTCCCCTTAGGAAAAAGTGCACTTTCAAGGGGGGAATTTGGAATTCTTGGCCAGGTAGGCTTGAGGGAAGGTGCCTAGTGTCATTTGCTGATTTGGGCCTGGGGAAAGGTAGCTTTGAAGCTGGTTCTTGTAACTGTTGCTTTTTAAAAAGCAAATGAGGCAGGAAAGGAAAAACTGTCAAGGCAGATGATCCTCAAGATTGCCTCCTAACTGGCCACTTACCAGACTATGGCTTCACCATACAGGCAGGGCATGAACTGTATTTGCAAAGACAATGGAAGTGAAACAGCTCCTTGGAGACACATTTGCTGTTTTCCTGGAAGGTGACTTATCCAGCGCTCTCTTACGGCAACCGTGGGTTTAGTTGTAGTTTACAGATTGCTGGTGTATCAACATTTGCCACCCCCACTCTCAAAAAGGTATTTCTTCATCACAACTGCACATGATTGCTATGAGCATGAATAGGAGACAACCCTCAGTTCTGCTTTGAGTTCTAATCAAGTAAAGGATAAAAATGTAATACGTTGCAGATCTTATAAAAACCAACCCTAACATATTATTGCGAGTTCCAGGCTGGGAACTTAATCCCTGGCACATGTGGGCACAGTTTGGGGCATATAAGGAGAGGGGGCTTGAGTCTCTCCCCCACCCCCGCACAGAATTTTCCTGACCTGACATGGCCCCAGTAGGGAGCTATTTACCATGCTGGGGAAGCCTAGGAGTACTCCCATCAGTGCACACAAGCCCCCCAATGGGGCAAATAGTGCCCCCCAGGTGGTTTCAGGTCAGGAAAATGTTGCAGGGGAAGCCTGAAGCGTCCTTTCCTCATGCACCATGGTCATTATCTCACTTCTGCAAATGTTTAATCCCAGCAGTAATGAGAACAGCATAAATGGGGCTAAGAAGCAGTACCTTATCTTGAATTTGCACCCTCCCCCCATATGTTTGCAAACGTTCTTAGAGATCTTTCTGTCTCAGAGACATGAAATTTTTTACTTAGAAAAGCTCAGTTATGGATTTGTGAAAGGAACTATAGGTTGAAAAGGAATAACCCTGCAGTTAAAGCCATAATACATTCACTTGATTCTAATAGTCACACAGTGGTTGTGCTGCTCCAGCCCAAGGCTTGAGGTGGTAGGCAGCTCTGGACTCTTCAGTGGCAGCAGCTAGTGTCACAATTTATCGGCTTGAAAGCTGTAATTGAATCAGGGCACCAGCAGAATCAACCAATGAAACATCAAGTGATGGCACATATCTACCATGTTAGGTCTGATGGCATCTACCACGGCCGTTCTTCCACATGCACGGTTATTCATGCGCTCTCTGCAAATCTGGTTCTTATTGTTTAAATCGATGTGGCACTCCCAGTATAAGACATTTTCAGTCCCTGGACCTCTCTTGAAATCACTCCTGTGGTGAACCTCTCCAACCTCTGGGAGGGTGTCCCTTTTGGGATACAGGAGTTTGATGTTACCCTCACCACAGATGCTTCTCTAATGGGGTGGGGAGCACACTGTCTCGGCAAAGAGGTACAAGGTATATGATCTGCTGGGGAGGCCAGAATGTACCTCATTGTTCTAGAGCTTCATGCTATGAAAAACGCCATTAGCCATTTTGCAGATATGTTGCAGGGACGCTCAGACAACCAATGTGGCAACTATGTTCTACCTCAACAAAGAAGGTGGAACTGGTTCCCAATGCCTCTGTCAGGAGGCAACATTCCTCATTCATTGGACCATCGCACGTTGGTGCTGAAGAAAAGCTGTCCACATCTTGGGGGAGCTAAACGTTAGGGCAGACATGCTCAGCAGGTTCTTCCCTGCAGCACATGAATGGTCCATAGCAGATGTGTACCTGGAACCCATATTCCAGTTATGGGGGTACCTGGACATCGATTTTTTTTTTTTTGCCACAGCTGTCAAAACAAAGGTGAAATTGTTTTGCTCTTAGGCAAGGAGAGACCTAGGATCACTAGGGGATGCATTTTAAATAGGGTGGCAGAGGAGGTTCTGCTACTCTTTCCCTCCTATTCCACTTATTCCCAGAGTTCTGGGAAACATGATGTAGGAGCAAGCCAAGGGGATCATGATCACACTCTTTGGGCCCAGACAAGTGTGATTCCCTGTCCTGATGGACGTATCATCGGGGCAGTACATCAGGTTCCCGTTAGTCCCAGTTCTGTTGTCTTGGGGGACAACTGTCACCTCGACATTCCTCGCCTCTACCTTACAGCCTGGAGGGTCTGAATAGTGGCCAGTTCTTTGCTGAAGTGTGTGACATCCTGCTCCAAGCATGCAAGCCTTCAACTAGGCGGTCTTTACGAGATCAAGTGGACTTGTTTTCACCAAGTGGTACAAGGAAAAAGTTTAGAAGCAGCCTTAGTAACCATCTTCCATTACTTGTAAGCCATGAAGGCAACAGGCTTAAGCTTTACGTCCATGAAGTTTCATTTGGCCACCATCTCGGCCTTCCATAAAGGGGTGGAGTGTTCCACGGTTTGGGGCAAAGCCTTGTCGAGGCCGGGTTCCTGGCCAGTCGTACCCGCCCCTGGTCGGCTCAGGAGAGCTTCCTCGGCCTCAGTCCAGTCCGACGGGGAGTCTGAACTGTCCTCCCCATAGGTAGTAGCCAGTTTGCCGCTTGTAACACCAGCGCCCTTGGCTATCACTGCTCTCCTCCTCGGCCTCTGCTCAGCCCTGCCTTTTATCCCCCACCCAACCTTCCCCATGCCGCCCCCAATCAGTGGGTTCTGCCCCCCTGGTCTGCTCCCCCAAGCTTCTTCCCTTTCCCCCCGTCACTCTCCCTGCCGCCCGGTCTGGGGGCTTGTTGCTGCCCTGCCCTCACCCAGCTGCCTCTCAGCTGTGCGGCAGTTGGGAGTACTGTGGCTGCATGGCCTCCCTGGCTGGCTGCCGTCGCCTGGGCTGCTCCCTCCCCCGCCCTGCCAGGCGCCTCGGCACTTCTGGGCATCCCCGTGTAGGCCAGGCTGGTCGCCTGTTGGGCGTCCCCGTCGGGTGGGTGGACCCGCCTGGCTTCGCCGGCACTCCCATGGCTTGGCGACCTCCTGGGCAGGTCCCCCAGACGTGTCCAGCCGGCTTGGGCGTGGGAGGTTCCCTCCAGCCCCCCTGTGTTCTGACAGCCACTGTTTCTTCCGGCTGTTGGCTGCTCCCTGGTAAGTGTCGGCGGGGAGGATGGAGTCGGGGTTGGAGGGGAGGCTGGCTTCCAACCCAGGACACACAGTGTTTCACCCAAGACCTCGAAGAGATTTCTGAAAGATTTATTCAATTAATATCCATTTAAGATACATATAATTCCATAGTGGTCATTATCACTAGCGTTGGCCAAATTAATGTCAAAACCCTTTGAACCCTTGGCCACAACTTCACTTTGGTTGTTATCTATGAAGGTCTGCTTTTTAGTAGCCATCATTTCTGCTAGGAGGATAAGCGAGATAGCTGCCCTGAGCATGGATCCCCCTTTCCTAAAGGTGTTTCCAGAGAGCGTAATTTTGAGGCCTAGTATACAGTTCATACCCAAGGTGATCTCAAAATTTCATTTGGCTCAGGAGTTAATTCTACCAACTTTTCCCACAAAGTCAACAACAGATAGTGAAAGGATGTTACACACACTCAATGTTAGATGGGCCTTATTATTTTATTTGGAAAGATCCAACGAATTCAGAAAGGATTCAGCCTTTTTTGTGTGCCACTCTGATCCAAACAAAGGGAAGAAAGCAACCCCTCAGACGTTGTCCAGGTGGTCTCACCATAAAGAGGTGCTATGAGCTAGCAGGGCTCCCTTCCCATTAACTCTGAAGGCCCATTTGACCAGGACACATTGGCTGCATTCCTCAGTGGCGTTCCCTTGCTGGAGATCTGCAGAGCTGCCACGTGTTCGTCAGCAGAAACCTTAATCAAACTCTATGCCTTAGACCTGCAGGCGAGAAGAGAGATGGGAAAGGCCATCCTGCACTCCATCTTCAGTGTCTAAGGAGAGCTTCGACCCACCAGCATGGTAAGAAGCTTGTTAAAATTCCAATGGGGGACTGCACAGAAGACTGAAACTGAAAAAACAGGTTTCACTTACCTGTAACCTGTGTTCATTGAGGTCTTCTGTGCAGGCACACATTCCCTCCCTCCTACCCCTCAGCGAACTCTCCTCATGTGGTAGTATGGGTGAGAGATGCCAGCGACTTAGTATGAACTGAGGGGAGGGATGTGATTGCCTTTGGGCTGGAACATGCATATGACACTGATGTGCTCTGTGCCCTAGTGGTAGCGCTTGGTAAAATCTCCTGCACATGCACAGTCCCAATGTGCGCACAGAAGTCCTCAATGAACGTCAATTACAGGTAAGTGAAAACTGTTTATCCAGGGTAGGATTGGCACTTTCCAGTTCAGATGCATAATCATTCCAGAGGTGAAGTGGTATTAGTCCTTTGCAACAAAATAAGAGTTTCTGGCACCTTCAAGTCAAACAAAGTTTTATTTCAGCACATTTGCACGTAAGCTTTCATACAGCTTACTTGGAAACAGAAAATTCAGCACACAAAAAATCAGACGCAGTTCCTTTTGTTTTAAAGGTTTTGGACAAGCAGCTGTGGCTTCTGTCTTTCTGGTGACACCGTAGTATACCCAGCCTCTTCTTTCCATAGTTGCAGTAAGCACTTCAGCAGGTATATTTTACTGCAGGTAGAAAAGGGGATATTCTAGTGAACAAAAGTTATCTCTTCCTTTTTAAAAAGAATGACTGGCCCAAGGTCACACAACAGGCTTCATGTGGAGGAGTGGGGAATTGAACCCGGTTCTCCAGATTAGAGTCTGCCGCTCTTCACCACTCCACTACGCCGGCTCCCCACTGAAAACTTTACCACACAAAAAAATCCTTATCCATTTGAAGGAGTGAGTGTCCAGTGAGGTCGAGCCCTCACCTGCAGCTTGATGTAACACTTTCCAGGAACAGGTTTACATCCTGATCTGCAGTTAGAAAAACCAGCCCCTAGTCAGGTTTCTAATAAACAAGATTTCTTCTACAGATTGCTTGACAGAGTCTGCTGCCTCCTACCACTCATGCACACACATGGTTCCTATTAGTTTCCCTAGGAGCCATGGGGCCCTTGGCAAGGGGGCGTGAGGCTCTCCACAAGAACTCACTGTTAGCAGCTCTCTGCCGCTTTGTCATTCTTCTTCTTAGTTCTCAGTGTTTGTGGAGTTCCATATATGAAATACTCTTTTTGCCTGTATTGCATTAGCAGATTCCTCTTTTGCTAGAGTGAATTATGCCTTTGTAATGCTTGTTTTCTTCTCTGCCTCATTTCATCTTTTTACGGGAAGAGTTTATACAATTTTAACACTAATTGTCCGCAGTAGCATTGCAAAGGAAAAGAGAAAGATAGAGAATATATATAAAGAAGGCAAAATATCTCCATAAATATAGGGTTACTAAGAACATTAGGAATTTTTGCCCTAGATTTCAACTGCTTGTGCTTCCGTCAAAAGGCCTGCCTCATGCGGTGAGATCTCCTGAGCATGTTAGAATCACTCCCCCGGAATAAGCTACTTCTGTTTATAGATCTCTGTTTTGTGAAATCTCCTGAGTGCATCCATTGATAAACAGGAGCGGAAATTTGAGCTGCAGTGGTCAGCCTGTCTCTTGGCCTTGATCTGCCACTTTCCTGACAGGGATTCCCTCCCAAAGCTTTCATTTTAGCTTTCTAAATAGCTACTTGTCAGTTGAGCTCTGGCAGACAAAGGCTGAGGCTCCGTCCCAATCATAGATTATCTGGAGATCAGGGCTCACACTTGTTACATTTTCTCATTGCAAAGAGGGAAGGGCAAGTCTCAACTCCTTACAAAGTTGTTATATGCCCTGGGAGCAGAAATTGCTGCGTAATGTGAGGTTAAGGTTGTTTTGTAAAGAGTGTCTCACTCGTCTGGATACCTCTGTTCTCAACTGCACTTGTAGATGAAAACAAATCCTTGTCAAAGGGATGAATGGTGATAAAGGAATTCCTAGGCTGCGCTTTGTGGAAATGGCAGCTGTCAGTATTGCACTGGGATATCCACAATTTTGAGTTTTGGTATGGTGCATGGGCCACTGAGAGATATGTAGGGAAAAATGCTAGCCACAAATTGCCCACTTTACATGAGTAATATGAGATGGCTAAGAAGGGCTTAAGAGCCCTGTGGCGCAGAGGGGTAAGCTGCAGTACTTCAGTCCAAAGCTCTGCTCACGACCTGAGTTCGATCTCGACGGAAGTCAGTTTCAGGTGGCTAGCTCAAGGTTGACTCAGCCTTCCATCCTTCCGAGGTCGGTAAAATGAGGTCCCACCTTGCTGGGGGTAAAGGGAAGATGACTGGGGAAGGCACTGGCAAACCACCCCGTAAACAAAGTCTGCCTAGAAAACGTCGGGATGTGACGTCACCCCATGGGTCAGGAATGACCTGGTGCTTGCACAGGGGACCTTTACCTTTAAGAAGGGCTTACAGTTTTGCTGGTCTGTTTTGTGTTGGGTAGGCCTGAGGCTTTAGTGTATAAGGAAAAGGCCTTTGTGTACTTTTGGAAAGGAGCAATTAATTTTATTTCTTTACTCCATTTATAGCCCACCTTCTTCTTCGAGACTCAAGGCAGACTTCAGAATTCAAAAACAATGTAATCATGCGGCACTGTGCACAAGGTCATTGGGCTAGGATTACATAATTAGAAGACAATGCAATTTTAGCCTGCCTTCTGACCCTCTTGGGTACCCATAGTGATATGCAGTGAGTAGCATCAGACAGTTGAAGCTGAGCAACTCAGAATGATGTGTTAAATGAACTGCACTACTTCACACTGTAGGTTGTTGAAGTCCAGATTTCAATGTTTCTTTTTTTTAAAGCCCCCATGCGAATATATATATATATATATATATATATTTATGAACAAGGAAAAATGTCCTATCCCTCTTCATTTATTCCTGTGCTTCTTTTGTGCTTGCCAGGAATTTTTTTTATCATAGAGGATTAATTCCATATCTGCAGGCTGCCATGGAGTAGTACATTCAATCTCCTCATTCTCCCATCATTGTCCTGCATATGTGAACTAAGCTGAAGTTAAAGGAGTTCCTGGAAGAGCAGGGGACAGTTCTGTTGCCTTAATTATTACAAAACTTGTCATCACATCTAAGGAAATGTAGTAAATGCCCTTTGACTGTTGTGAATTAAATGAAGGGAAATATTTATAAAGATGATATACTATTTTGTACGATCGACCAAATAAGCAGAAAGCTCCAGCTAAAACAAGACTCCTGTGGCACAGAAATGTGCTTTATCAGCTACCTATCACTGCTCTTGAAGCGTTTCCTTTGACAGACTTGGGGCAGAGGAGAAACGTAGGTAAGTACATAAGTACATACATAAGAAGAGTCCTGCTGAGTCAGACCAGTGGTCCATCTAGTGTAGCCTGCTGCATCCTACAGTGGGTTGCCCTGGAGGGTTAGCAAACAGGGCATAGAGGCCAAGGCCTTCCCCTGAGCTTGCCTCAGAAAAGAGTAGGCACTTGTTCTGTGGTCATCCAGAGACTCAGGCTCAGATGTGCTGCACATAATTATGTTGCTGTTAGAACACCCTAACTGTCATGGCTTCTTCCAAAGAATCTTAGGAACTGTAGTTTAATGAGGTGCTGAGAATGTTAGAAAAGCTTAGCCTCCCACCATCACCACAATTCCCAGGATTCCCTGGGAAGAAGGAAGGACGATAGGGTAGTGTGATTTGTGCCTTGGATTGCTTTGTGCCTTGGATTGCTTTGTATCACTTTCACACATGCCAAATAGTGCACTTTCAGTCCACTTTCAATGCACTTTGAAGCTGGATTTTACTCTGTGAACTGGCAAAATCCACTTGCAAGCGATCGTTAAAGAGTACTGAAAGTGGATTGAAAGTGCATTATTTGGCATGTGTGAAAGTAGCCAACATGCAATTGTGGGAGTTCATTTGTGTTTTCAGTGAAGGGGTTTTTATAGTCCCTTTTGTTAAGCTATACTGGCTGTTTTTCCAGCTCCTTAGAATATCATTTAGCAGCTGCCCATACAGACTTCTCCTGAAGAACTAAAGAAACCGCCTTTGTTGATTTAAATATGTAAAGGTCCTATAGATAAGAGGTCCTAAAGATGATGGAAAAGATAGTTTCCTTTTCACTTTTTTTTAAGGTGTGCCAACTTAGAGGCTTGTCCACTGATATTTTAGGAGCAGGAAACAAAGATATTCTGTTTCTTTGCTGTGCATTCTAAAATGGCTTCTCAAAAGCCTATTGAGAATTCCTCAGTTGATATGAAATATCTGTTTTCTGCGTCCTCCATTAAAAATGCTCTTAGCATGCAAGGGTTGTGTGGCAGATGCTTAGGAGTTCCTGATGTATACAGGTTGGTGTGGAAAGTGCTCCTTGAAAGCCAAGAGACTTTGAAAACCACTGCTTAGATTTTCAGGGGTTCAGAGTTTGAATATCCACATCAATGAACACAAAGAAATGCTCTTCTGTCCCTTCTCAGGTTTTATTTCCTTGTATATTGAGTCTTTCCACTCTTTATTCCACACAATGCTTTAAAGGGGCGAGTGTTCCTTATCCTGGAGAGTGCCCTAGATAAGTCCATGGGGCCTGTGTTGTACACAGGTCTCTCGCTCATCTCTTTCTCTCACTCACATTTGGCTATTATCTGCTGTCAGCCTGACAGATGGGTGATGCTCAGCTGCTTGGCACATACAAATGGATACATATTAATTTTTCAGTTTGCTGGATGGACACCAAAATAGCACAGATGGGAAATGGCCTATTGGTCATTCTGATGCCCAGCTGCTCTGCCCTTGATATATGAGTGGACGGAGAGTGGACATTAGAAAGCCACAGGGCTCGTGGAAACAACAAAAAGAGCTGAAACCTGATTCCAGGCAGTGGGTGTTCCAGAGGGTAGGGGCAGAATAAGGGCACCATTTAAGTTAGCCTCAATCCTTTTAACATATGTACACTGACCTCACTTTGATTGCAAAACCATCCTTTTTCTTTGTCAGCAAGAGTCATGAGTTTGTGTATTGTGTGCAGCACACTAGACAAGCAGGTCCAAATTTTTTACCTCCTTCCCTTAGCAGCATGAGTCTTGGGACTTTTTCCTTTTAAAAATTGATTTCCAGCCCAGCAGTCACCCCTGCTTCTCAAATATGTGTGTGCTTCTGTCATCTTGGTCAAGTCAGTGGAAATAATTTAGTAATTTTAGGGTATGTCACTATGCAACAGCTGTCCAAGTTCCTGGTTGGACTCTGTAGCGCTCAGTTGTCAATGCAGGAAGCTTTCCTGGAAAAGCAGAAAGACGGTTTTGCAGATTCCGTTGCCTTTGATGGTCCGATTGTCATTTTTGACATCCATTACTATAGGAGGGGAGCCAGTGAGGTGTAATGGTTAAAGTGTCAGAGTGGGACTGAGGAGACACAGGTTCAAATTCACATTCTGTGATGGAGTTTACTAGGGCCAGTCATTCTCTCTCTCAGCTTACCTCACATAGTCATCATAAGGATAAAATGGAAGAGAAAAGAACTGTGTCCTGTCCTGGGCACCTTTAAAGAAGAACAGGACAAAAGTGTACTAGTTAGTTAGAAAGAGACTAGATTGCCCTTTCTAATCTAGTCCCTTTCTAACTAACTAGTACACTTTTGTCCTGTTCTTCTTTAAAGGTGCCCAGGACAGGACACAGTTCTTTTCTCTTCCATTTTATCCTTATAAAGGGACTAGATTGGACTTCCTGTGAAGATGCCGACCCAGCGCCATGGATTTTTTAATTTAAATCGGATTTAAAAAAAAAACCGCTTTTTGAGGAAAAGTTTATCTAAAGATGGTTTAAATAGTTTGCTATTTAAGATACATTATAGTCCAAAGGTTATTCATCATGAAATAAGGATTAGTTTTTAATTATGTAGCATGAGGCTGTATATTCATGCAATGTGGAATTTTTTTGGGTAAATGAATTCCATTAATCCATTCACAATCTCATGCTCTCTCAGAGGTTTCTGTAAGATTATTTTGGGCAGTTTTCTATCTATAAGAGATTATCACAGATGCTTGGTTTTGCGGTTCTCAAAACTGAATTTGTGTCTGCCAAGAGATAACATACCTCTTCTTCACAGTAAAAATGTTATAAAATAAACATACAGAGTTGAGAAAAAGGCCTTAATCCCATTGTTCCTTTACAAATCAATGTACACCTCTTAGCTCTTAAGTGCTCAGTTTCAACAAGTTCAATGAATAGAAGATTGTTTGAAGCTGAAGAGATCTGCACAAGGAGCTAAGTGTGAGGAGGGAGGGGCAAGCAGTAAAAATGAAAGTGAAACCTGAGCAGAATTCTCCACATATCTTGGGATCTTTGTGTGTATAGCCTGAGGTTTATCATATTACTCTGTCCCTGGAGGAGAAAATTTATAATGGCAGCAGGCCATAGAAGAGCCCCAGTTTGGGAATATCAAGTTAGTCTACCTATGGGTAAGGCAGGCACGTGTGCAAAATGGAAACACTGCCACAAAGAAATACAAGGCCTGGTGGCCCAAATGAAACTGGAGATAGTTCACCTCGCAGTAATTTCATAATCTATGTATTTCAAATAAGTAATTTTGGATATAACTATAAAACTAATCTGAAAAGTTGTTATTCTAAAAAATCAAACCTTCATCTGGTTGTAAATATTAAAATTATACCACCAAGAAAGAGTCTTTATGTAGAAAACCATGATTTAAATCAAGTCTTACTGACTAGTGATTTAAATTAAATCAACCCTGCCTCAAATCCATGCAATTAGTAACAGGGATAGACTGTTGTGGCCCAGACCTTGCCAGGCGAGGAATTGTCAGAGGAAGAGCCATGCCAGGAAGAACCAGTCTCCCCTGAACCTCAGTCAATCGAGAGTCCATGCCAAGTTGAACCCCAACAGGAAGAACCGCACACCAGCCCTGCTGAGGATTCTAGAGTGGCTGCACAACCCCCTCACTTCACTGACCCAGCTCCAGCTGCAACTCAGCAGACCCACAACCCACCCAGCTCACCTGAGGTAGTTAAACATCACAGGCAACAGGATAGAGCGGAGCTTCAGGCAAAAAGACACAATGTCCATTTAGAAGCACTAAGGAGAAATATGGAGAGCTGTGAGTCTTCAGAGGATGAAGGCTGAGACAAGCAGAAAAAAGCAGCTTGCCTAGGACAAACGTATTGCGAAAGCAACTTTGCAAAAAAAAGCCAAAGGCTTTTGCTGATGATGATTCCCTGCAACAACTCAACGGAATTCTGACCCTTTGGACCTAACGCTCAATAAAAAACTAGCAAAGGCGATAGTGAGGCAAAGATTATATGACACTGAAAGGCAAACGGATCTTAGGTCCTCCCCAACTTACCTTGCTCCCTCCAAGGTAAGATACCGGCTGGCTCCTGCTCAGTATATTCATACTATAGAAGTAGAAGGTGAGCTTTAACCCTTGCTAGAGGTTCCGTACTTCCCTCAGCAGCGTTGGAGGGAAAATTTAGAAAACTCCCAAGAGTTCAGTGGGAATGTCCTTGTGGAGCCAGAGAAATTGAAGACTCTAGCTATGTTATTCTGAGGTGTAATTATTATAAGGACATTAGACAGAAGTTGATTCATCCACTGGTGAACCTAAGGAAGTTTGTTTCAGAAGAAGAGGAAATGAAATTTCTGCTGTGGGAAGGAGACACTTTTGTCTTTCCTAAGTTGCTAAATTTTGCTCAGTGGACCTATTAAGGTCCTTTTGAGAGAGATCACTAATGGCAATACCAATATTGATCACAACTCTTAGGTAAATTTTAGTATAACATTTTTTATTGCAACTATTTTATCATTTTAATATATTTCTGTTAAGCTATGGAGATACTTTTAGATTTGATACCTACTCTTTTAAAATCCTTTTAAAGATTGTAATTGTTTATTATATTCTGGCAAAAGCTGTAAATAAATCAATAAATAAGACTGTTATAATAATAAGACCCTTTGGACCGGACTACTGACCTTGCTGCTGCGTGCCAACTTTGACTCCTGTTCCCAGCAATACTCCTGTGGGACTCCTGCGTTCCTGGCGATTGCATTCAGCCTGCTGTTGAGCCCTCCAGCGTTAGGTAACTTGAGGCTCTCTGGCCACAGGCCGGCCCGGCCCACCAGCACCCTTTGTCGCCCCGGATTACCAACCAAGAGAGAATAAGTGGAGTGTGCTGCCATAAGATTTATTGACTATGCACTTGGGCCTGGACCTGAATTGCTACCCTCCAACCTTTACCAAGGAAATTTCCTCTGTAAAACTAGTTGCTGACCATGTGTATTGATGGGCTGTATGTTCTAGTTCTCAAACAGTGTAAGTAGTGTCTTCCAGGGGTGTTTCAGGTCAGGTAAATGGTGCACAGTGGAAGCTTTAAGCTCCCTCTCCCTGCATGTCATGATTAGGGTTGCCAACCTCCAAGTCTCAGCTAGCCGTCTGTGATTACTAGGAAGGTACACTCCTTTGCTTCATAAAATGGACTCTCAAGCATACGGAAGACTTGGAAGCTTGAAAAAATCATTATGAAATGGGAATTTACCAAAAGCCCATTGCATCTTTATCACTCTGTTGCTTTTGAACTTTCAAACGCTTTGAGTTTTATGTACATTGTGATACTTGACCTGTTGGTCTTGCACCTGATTTTTTTGTCAACTGTGGTTGTACACCTGTTGGTTGCTTTGATAATACACTTCTATTAGCAATTTCCAGTTTTGGAATTTATGTGGCATAGGTTGGCTTTTTGTTCTTGTGCTGTTTTGTTTGAATTCCAACCTCCAGGTACTAGCTGGAGATCTCCTGCTATTACAACTGATCTCCAGCCGATAGAGATCAGTTCACCAGGAGAAAATGGCTGCTTTGGCAATTGGACTATGGCATTGAAGTCCCTCCCCAAACCCTGCCCTCCTTAGGCTCCGCCCCAAAACCTCCCGCTGGTGGTGAAGAGGGACCTGGCAACCATAATCATGATCCCAATCTGATTTGGACCTATTCATGGCTGGACAGTGTGGAACTCCAGAACACATCTGTAAATCTAATCTGGGGACATCCTCAGTTGAAATGTAACGTGTAGTTAGGCCCTGGTCAGTGGCACAAATTGTGCATAGTGGGCAGGAGTGGGGATAGAAAACAAGTTGCAGTCTGTGACCAGGAATGCCTTTACAAAGAGCAGCTAAAACATAGCAAATAAGGTGAGCCTTTACACATCACAGCAGTTACATACCCATTTTGTTAGGTGGAGAATTCCTTTTCAGTTCAGCCCCTGACAATCAGTGAATAAAATCTATTGTTAAATCCCCTTGGGAACAATTTGCTTACTATCCCATGTACAGTTGGGCAATGATACCTTAGAGCAGGGGTCCTCAAACTTTTTAAACGGGGCCAGTTCACTGTCCCTCAAACACTGTTGGAGGCCGGACTATAGCTTGAAAAAAATATGAACAAATTCCTATTCACACTGCACATATTTTATTTGTAGTGCACAAAAAATAAGAGAAACAATGCAATATTTAAAATGAACGATTTTAATCAACATAAACTTATAATATTTCAATGGGAAGTATGGGGCTGCTTTTGGCTAATGAGATGGTCAATATCCGGTTCCATATATGGAATGCTTATGGAATAAAGAAATGATAGATGCTAACATTCTTGGGACTGGAAAAGATGCATGATGCAACAGGGCAAAAAGTGAAACACCAACAGGTTTGGCAGTATAGTGCTCTGAATGCAGGGAGGAATTTGAATTATGCTCAGCACGTGCTCCAGCCATTAAAAGTCTTGTTCCCTTTGAGAAAGATGGCCAAGTCATACTCATGTCTAAGAAGCTTAAGAATTAGCCCCAGGGCCTAAAATTTGGCATATGGGCAGTGAGCTATACCTGCACTAAAAAGCATCACCCTATCTTAACATTACGAGTCCTACAGACAACAGATAAAACTCATCACACTATTGTGTGGCAAGAGGTTGTGAGACACCTAAGCAAATGAGAGAATAATAGAGATGTCACTGAATTCTTGTTCACAGAAATTAACCTAGTTTTGTTTTTTAAGTCCTCATTTCCTTCCTCCTGCCTTGGGAGACCCTTCCCGCTCTCGTCGCGCCCCCCCCTTCCTTCAATTGCCCAGCCTCAAACGACCGTTGCAGGGAAAGGGACGGTTAGGAGGAGGGGGGATTTCCGAATCTTACTGGTTATCCAGAACCGCCACCTCCTTGCGTGTGTGATGTGGAGTGAAGCTGCGTGAAGAACGTGACTGTGCACGAAACGGCGCGAAAAGAGCTCGCTGCCGGGCACAAAATGGCACGCATCTGAGGCAGCAACAGTGTGCCGCCGAGAAAGGGGGTGCGGCGATCATGGCCCCGCCTCTTCTCTCTAAAAGGCATTGTTGCGTAGGGAGAGGAGGGGGCTGTGGCGCGCGGCAACCAAGAAAAAAATTCAATTCGAGGTAACTGGGTAGAGAAGAGGGGGTGTTGAGGCCCTTTAACGTCAACAGGTGTTTTGATTGGCCAGCAACGCCACGAGAAGGCGGGGTAGAATGCTAACTTGGACGAATGAAGCAAAGGGAGGGAAACAGGATGAAAGGTGGTTGGTAGTTGCCGGCTGCCGAGAGGGACGGTGATGGGTGTCTTTCCCAGTCAATGAGAGAAGAGAAAGAACGGCGGGGCGGGCTTAAGAAGAACTACTGCTTCCCTAGCGAATACTTTAGGCCAGGGGCTGGGTTCAGGACCCTGAGGGGCCGGATCCAGCCCGGGGGCCATAGTTTGAGGACCCCTGCCTTAGAGGGTGGTTATGTTTTTTGCTGTTACAGAATGTATCTATGTAAAATATGTGTATCCCACCACAAAAGAAAAGTCTGCAAAGTGGCTTACAGTCTGTTACAGAACACAGGGGGGAAAAACGCACAATAATTTAAATGAAAACCAACAGCATTAATATTTCAACAGCTTAAAACATGGGCAAGAGAATTAACAGCAATTATAATTGTTGCTATCAAGCTGCTTCTGAATTATGGTGACGCTATGAATTAATGTCCTCCCAAACTCCTATCAGTAACAGCCTTGCTCAAGTTCTTGCAAACTGCAGGCTTCCTTTATTGACTCACTCCATCTCGTATTGGGTCTTTTCCCACTGCCTTCAACCTTTCCTACATTATAGTCCTTTTCAGTTTTGAGTTTTGTCTTTTCATGATGTGACCAAAGCAAGATAGCATCAGTTTAGTCATTTTAGCTTTTCGGGAGTGTTCACACTTGATTTGATCAAGCACCCACTGTCTTTTTGGTGGTCCATGCTATCTGTAAAACTTTCTTCCAACACCACATTTCTAATGAACCAACTTCCTGTCAGCATTCTTATTGTCCAACTTTCACACTCATACATAGTAATGGGGAATGTTATGGTAGGAATTATCGCTGGTCACCAGCAGCACATTCTTAAACTTCAGGATCTTTTCTAGCTCCTTCATGGCTACCCTACCCAGTCTCAATCTCCTGATTTCTTGGTTGCAATCTCTCTTGGTTGATGATTGAACCAAAGAATATAAAATCTTTTAACAATTTCAGTTTCTTCACCATCAACCTTAAAGTTGTGTTATTCCTCAGTAGTCATTACTTTTGTCTTCTTCGTATACAGCTATAATCCTGCTTTGGCACTTTCTGCTTTAACCTTCATCAATAGTTGTTTCAAGTCCTCACTGTTTTCTGCCACCAATGTGGTCATTTGCATATCTCAAATTCTTAATGTTCCTTCCACCAATTGACCATTACCAAATATCTGGAAAAATAAAATTCTTCATGTTACCTGAAGCTCAAAAAAGTATGTGCTGAAAAATGTCTCTGTGTGTATTTATTAGTTTATTCAAGCATTTATTTCTCACATTTCTTATCCATATAGTCACTCATTCACACATTCAAGCATATGTGCCCATGTGCGCGCAAACATCAGAATATAACCAAGCTTTTTGAACTAAAAAAAAAAAAATTGAAGTGAGTAAATGCAAAATTAAATAAGTGGAACCTGTATCTTTGATTTGCAGAACTGGAGTTGTTTTTTGAACAATGGGTCAGTAGATTCCTTGTAGCTTGGTCTTTAAAATGTCACATTTCTGGATTTGTTTCTATCTCAGTTCTACAATCCAATCTGATGTAATAGCTATTGGTTGAGTAGCTCAATTTGTCATAAAAGTCAGGTTTGGAATGGAGGCCAAAGTGTATTATTGTCAGTAGAGAAAAATTATTCTTGTTACAAAATGCTAGAACTGGGAGTCAAGCAGTAGATTCAAGATAGGACAAAGGACATACTATTTAATACAACTCATGAATTAACGATTGCAACTTATTGTCCCTGTTAACAGTAAGTAATCGAGGTGACTTTTGAAAAGAATTAACAATGTATATGTAAGATGCTTGGGGTTGAGTCCAAAGGTTCTTTTCATCTCATGGTGGAGCTTTTTTCTGGGAGAAGGAGACTTCCACTGACTCAGGGAGACTTCATTGGAGGAACACACTTCTTCCACTGTGAGAGGAAGAAGAAGAGTTGGTTTTTATATGCCGACTTTCTCTACCACTTAAGGGAGACTCAAACCGGCTTCCCTTCCCCTCTCCACAACAGAGACCCTGTGAGGTGGGTGGGGCTGAGAGAGCTCTAACAGAGCTGTAACTTACCCAAAGTAACCCAGCTGGCTTCGTGTGTAGGAGTGGGGAAACAAATCCAGTTCACCAGATTAGCCTACGCCACTCATGTGGAGGAGTGGGGAATCAAACCCGGTTCTCCAGATCAGAGTCCACTGCTCCAAACCACCGCTCTTAACCACTACACCACGCAGAACCTTTGGATTCAATCCTCTGTCAATAGCAAGTAACAATGCTGTGTAACTTCCACAATTCTGAACAGACACAGTACTTGGTATTGACCACAAAAGTGACTCTTAAACATTTCAGCTTGCAAAGACAGGATTGTCTGTGGGCAAGGCCTGAAGCAATTTTCAAAGGTGGGAGGTGTCAGTAGGATTTCAGATAGTCTATGGTGTGGGATTTTAGTGCCCTGCAGAACACCTTGCCCCTCCCAATGACTAGCAGCAGCAAAATAAGCTTAGACATCTATTGGCTCAGTTTGCATAGTCTATACAGGACTCACAATTCTGCTCTTGTGGTAAAACTTCATTTTAAAAGTACAGATGTGGCTGATAGCCATGATAGCTGGAGTGGAACCTCCATGGTTAGACACACTGTGCCTTTGATGGCCAGATTCTGGGGACCAACTAGCCATCATGTGCATAGCACCCATAGTGAAATGGCAGTCATCGTGATGGTATGTATGGTCAGAGGGCCACCTTTCTAAAGCTATAGCAGTTATGGGTCTGGACAGTGCTTGGATGGGAGGAGACCTGGGAATCCTGTGTAAGTTGTGTTGAACATATGAACCTGCCCTATACTGAATCAGACCATCGGTCCATCATCAGAATTGTTTATTCAGACTCAGAGCAGCAATCCAGGGTCTAAGATAGAGGTCTTCGTATTACCTACTGCTTGATGCTTTTAGTTGGAGACGCCGAGAATTGAACCTGGAACTTGTGCCTACAAAGTAGATGCTGTTCCATATTGAGCCACAGTCCCTCACCTTGAATTTCATGAAGGAAGAAAAGTGAGATAATAATGCACTTAATACATAAATGCTTTGCTTGTGGCAAGGATTTGTATTACAAAATGCAGTGGAAGGAGGAGAGGACATGAAGCTAGATGATCTACAGATTTGGACTATTCTAGTGCTATGATCCTTACTGTGGTGTTATCTGATGGGTTTCCTGGTGCCTTCTTGCTTCTTCCCCCCCAAACACTCCTTCCACAAAGCCATCCTGACTATCAATGGAGGAAAATGTTGATTCAGTAAGTCCCAAGAGACATAATGTTTGGAGCCCATTCAAATACAGTTGGCGCCATTGTAGGAGTAAGTTTGGCTTGTACTTCCCAACATATTGAAATGGCAGTCATTTTATGGTGGTGCCCACTACACTTTCTGAAAATTCCGAAGGCACCCATGGACTCAACAAGATTGAGAACCCCTGTTCTAGGGGTATTATACCTGTGGGACAACACCAAAATAGACCCTCTCGGATTGCATACCAGAATCTGTGTCGCCTGTTCTAGTACATGTCTGAAGAAGAAATATTGTTTTCCTAAGAAGGCATAGACATGAACAGCAAAACTATTTAACTTCTATGACAAATGTATTTTGCAAAAGTGAAGATGTTCAATTTTACAGTCGTAAAAATCTACAAGAAATGTCATTAAAAAGGGAGCATAGAAAGGGTAGGAGGAATTAAAAAATCAAGTTGCTTTTCTGGACAAGGACTAACATAGGTCATAATAAAAATGAAGCTTTTGAACAGGGACTCTTCCAGTATACATAAATGTGACTTAGAATTAATGTCATATTGTGTAAATAGAATATATAGTTTATGAAGAGGGATTAACATTTCAGGTAAGCCTTAGACGTGAGGTTGCCATTTCACCTTTCCGTCTGTACTATAATTTTGGCAGTGCAAATCATTTTTGTATTCTTACAAAACAGTTTCTAATTGATTCCCCCTCCCTTGAGTTTAAGTGTATCTAGATTCAAATTTAATAAGACTTTGGGTCAGCTCAGATATCACATGAAATCCATGGTTTATTTTAACTACGTTTCGTTTCAAAGACTAGGATTCTGCTCATAGATGATCACTCAAATCCTGGCTTGCCTTGGCAAATGCTGATTTCCTTGCCTTCTCATTGTAGCCTGGGAGGGCATCAGCAAGGAACAAACCAGGATTAAACAGGCATTCCTACATCTCTATGTTTAAATCTACTCGTGTTTAATCGGCTTCAGATCCTGGTATGGTAGGCCACAACTGATCATTGTTAATGAAGTGGCCCACATTCAGATGGTTACACGAACCATTCTTCGTTTTATTAAATCATGGTTTTGTGTGATGTCTGAACTGAACCAATTACTTATTAAGTCAGTGTTGAAAACCATATCCCAGAGTGTCTTTTATATGAAAAACAATGCTCTTCCAGAACATGGTTATCGGGCACATGGTTATGGGGCAAGTCTGCACTACGGAATTATCTGTAGCGTCTGTTTTTAAAGGGAAAGGTATTCCCTTCGGGGGAAAAACCCTCAAAATGTCTAACAACCTTCTATTATCTTCAGAGATGGAAGGAACTCATTACTGCCCTAGGATTAAATGTGTATTATAAATGGGGACATTGCAGATGTGTGTGTTCGTGATTGTGGTTCTCATTTTTAACAGGGAGTGAACAAAATAAGGAAGGGAATAGGAGAGATCCTTGCTTTTACTTAGAGCTGAACTTCTGTTACATGAATAGGGTGCTTCAGTCAGGCAGATATTTTGTTTTATATTTATTTTAAATGTGAACAAACGGTTTGCTGTAAATAATGGATGTTGCTTATGCAAAGCCATGCACAGCCAAATAACACTGAGCCAAGGGTCAGTGTCATGGCTTGCTGGAATATATTGGCAAAATTTGTCTTAATGACTAGCCTTCCTCTCAGTGTGATTTGCAAAGTATATACAAGTGTCTGACTGCACCGTCTTTGTGGATAACAATCTGGGAGTTGAAGGCAAAGTGGAAACGGTGCATGCAGCTTGAGTATCCTGTCACTGATACTTCAGAAGAAGCTTTCAAGAAACAAGGCCATTTCAGAGGAGATGTCAAGGTCAATGTATTTCTCTGGTGGGAAATCCTATGAGAATAATTGTGAGTGTTTCAGTGGTCTTCAACCTTTCCAGACCCAGGAACGTCCTTTAACCCACCAGGAGCCAACATGGGATTAACTGAGATGTGAACCCGTTGCATCATCGCCACATGACAGGATGAGCTGAGCTATGACCTCAGTCGTGGGGGGTGGGTAGGGCTGTTGATTCGGTAAAAACCAAACCAGAAAAATAACGAATAAATGCAAATTCGGTAAGGTTCGGGTTTACCGAGTCAGCAAAATCCGGGAGGTTGGCAAAGCCGAATTTGCCATTCCTGAAAAAGCAGGATAAAAGGCTGGCTTTTTTGGGAACGTCTTTCCGCGGCTCCTGGGGGGGCATTTTTGCAGGTAGAGGTCCCAAATTTTCAGGGTAGCTAGAAGGGACTCTCCTTGCAAGAACCTCCAAGTGTGGTAAAGATTGGGTCGGGGTCCAGGGTTATGGGGTCTGGAAGGGGTCGCCCCATCCTCCATTGAAATGCAATGGCAAATTGGCTGTGACTCTTTAATGTGATCTTTGCAAGGTCTCTCAATGGGGAAGCCGGGCTTTAAACAGTGGGTGGGAAAGTTCGCCCGGTGCCTCCATAGAGATACAATGTGATACGCTTTGTCTCTATGGAGGTGCTGGGTTAACTTACCCACCGTTTAAAGCCCGGCTTTAACCCTAATGCTAATTTTAGCACACCCAGCAAACTATGCACAGTGTGCTGTGGACATGTTTGTCCACTCATGTATTTCAACAGAACATTAACTCTTGTCCATGGAAGTCACTGCGGCACTTCATTACTTGTTAGTTCTGTATCAGACTGGTGTTGGCAGTATCCAAGCCAGCCATATGAGAAGAGACATTCAAGTAATACCGTATATACCCATGTATAAGCCAACCCGCGTATAAACCGAGGTGCCTAATTTCTCCCCCAAAATGGGGAAAGATTAGGCACCCGCGTATAAGCCGAGGGTCGGCTTATAGCCCCTCCCCCCCAGCAGGCTTACCTTATCCAGGTGCGCAGGCAGGCGGCGGCGCCCCCCCCCCCCGCGGCCTAGGAGGCCCCGCAGGCCACTCCAGGCCCGGCGGGGGCTGCGGCGCAGCCTTCCAGCGGCCGCAGGAGGTCCTCCCAGGCCAGTGCCGGCCGGGAGCCGCCGGGCACACCCGGCGGCGATGGCGGCGCAGGCCTCCAGCGGCCGCAGGAGGCCCTCCCAGGACGTTCCTGGCCGGGGGGAGCAGCACACGCCCGGCGGCAGCGCAGCCTTCCTGCGGCCGCAGAAGTCCCTCACAGGCCGGTGGCCGGGAGGAGCAGGGCGCGCCCAGCGGCGATGGCGGTGCGGGCCTCCAGCGGCCGCAGGAGGCCCTCCCAGGCCGGTCCTAGCCGCAGGGAGCCGTGCGCGGCCGGCGGCGGCGCGGCCTTCCCGCAGCCTCAGGAGGCCCTCCCAGGCCGGTCCTGGCCGGGGGGAGCTGCGTGCCTGGCGGTGGCAGCGGCGCAGCCTTCCCGCTGCCGCAGAAGGCCCTCACAGGCCGGTCCTGGCCGGGGGGAGCCACGAGCGCCCAGCGGAGGCGGCGCGGCCTTCCAGCGGCCACAGGAGGCCCCCCCCCAGGGCGCTCCTGGCCGGGGGAAGCTGCGGGGGCCCGGTGGCGATGACGGCGGCGGTAAGTTCCCTTCCCTCCTCCCTCCTCTACCGTATTGACCCGCGTATAAGCCGAGGCCAGCTTTTTCAGCCCTTTTTTTGGGCTGAAAAACTCGGCTTATACGCGAGCATATACGGTAAGTTTAGCTTTGTTTTTCATTGACCTGCATAGCCAATCAGGTGAATTCATAACTTGCTTTTTTATTTGGGTTATCATATGTATTTCAGAACAATTTCCATCTCACATCTCTGAATGCAAGAATTACTTGATGCGCAATCAAACAAAAACCACATCTACACTGAAGGTGAATTGTATGAGTATTCACTGCAACATGTGTACAGGGCTGTTTTGGCCTTAGGGAGAGATACGTGCTGCCTTCTTACAGTGCACTCCTACAAATACTTTTTTGGGAGTGAGCCCTATAGAATAGACCTGAGTAGGATTCTGAGTAGACCTATTTAGGATTGCTGTCCACATGCATGGCAAGTTTCTTGTAGACCATGGTAAAAAAAAAAAAAAAAGGTAAAAATACTTCATGATTATAACTTCTAGAACTGCTTTTTTGAATTATTGCATTTTACTCCATCTATATAAACCAGTGTGATATAGTGATTGAAGTGCCAGATCGAGGTTCTAATCCCTATCTGCCATGAAACTCACTGGACTGGACTTTGGACCGGTCATTCTCATCCCCGTCTGCCTCACAGAGTTGTTGTGAATGGGAGAAGGGAAAACTGTGTCAGCCACCCTTGGATAAAAGATACTCAGGATAATGCAGGGGGAAATGTATGCATATGCTAAGACTTGCTACGTCCTTTGTATACTTTAAGAAAAAATATGTTTCCATAAGATGTGTTAAACATTAAGACTGGTATAAACAGATTTGCAATGTAGCGCTTCATACTAAGCTGACTTAAAAGAGGGAGGCATGAAACCCAGAAAGAAAGATTTGTGAAGAACTAGGTTCTTTTTTTATTGAACACTGCAACACTACATTTTCAGATAGCATACAACCATGTGTACTGTTTTATTTGATTTAATTAAAAAGAACATTAAAAATAAAAAACAAGGAATGATCCTAGCCAAGTTAAATGCTATTAATTTTAATGGGAGAGATTGAAGGTTATGTTTAACATTTGTTGAAATACATGGGCCTTAAAATAGTTTACTTTGGTTCCCTGTTATTTTTGTCTTCATATGGCTTTCCTCACTATTTCCTGTTACAATGCTTGCAATGAAACATTAACCTGTGCTGTTCAAGAAGAATTCCTCCATGATTCATTCCTAGATGCAAGCTTGATGCCTTTCCCTAAGCAGCTAAACAAGAGGGACCAGTTTTGAATTTATTGTCATTTTGTTTGTCTGCTGCTGTAGGGCAGGTTTGATCTCAGTCATCTTTCCTGATTTTAAAAATCGATTTGCCTGTGTCCAAGTGCTGTGTGTAGCATGACTGCACATTATGTTTAATTGGTGCATGTGGGATATGCATCCCATGTATCGGGTGCCATGCATGTGTGTGCATATGAGTAGAATATACTATGTGCCAATGAGCACTGTTTGCAAAATGTGTCTGTGATATATAGGCTCTACAATGGCTGCTGTGTCTGCTTGCTAGAAGCTGCACTTTGCCTTCTGGAGGCTATAGTAGTAGTGACCAGTGTTGTTGTTACGGGAAATAACAGAGAGAAGTATTCTCAACTGAACAGTTGGAAACCTTTTGCTGCAAGCCTGAGCTAAAAGCCCCCCCCCAAAAAAAACCAGTTCATAGTTGCTCCTGAATAGATTAACCAGATTTCCATAATTAGAGAGCGAGGGGACAATGGGATTCTCTCCTGACGAGCCCCCCCTCCTTCCTTTTGTCTTGCGCTTTAGATAATGGGCAAGCCGAGAGGGTGGGAAACTGACATACCATTTGGTCACTGGACAGTAATTTTCTCACACTGCCAAGGGAGAGCATTGAAACATCTGCCTTCTCTGCAGCGCTTATTCACGTTCCGTTTCAAATGTTTGACAACTTCTCCTCTCTCCCTCCTGGCCCCATTCCCCTCCACTCCTGGTCTGTCCTCTCTCCCTTTTCTAATTTTTGTAAGGGCATTAGATTGGTTTTTGATTTGGTTTGGTTTTGCTTTTAACCTTGCATTCACAGTGTCTCTTCTCCCCCCCCCCCTTTAGAATTCTAAAATTCAGTTTGGCATGCTTGGTGCCAGAGGGGTTTTATTTGTTTATTTGAAATATTTGCGTAAAGACCTAAGGCAGATATTTTTGTATAGATTTATCTTTGGCCATATTAAAATGTAAGAAGGCACAGCAGAGACCATTTTTATTTTTTGCACTTGTATCCCGCTCTACCCCAGCCAAAGCCAGGCTCAGAGCAGATCACATCATAAAACATCAATATACAATAAAACCTGAATTATATCAATTACAATAAATACAGTTAACAGTTAAACCACTTACTAGAAATGATAAAATCATCGCCACCAGTGTGTGTTCTGTTAAAGAGTAACATTTTCAGAAGAGCAGCTCATCCGCAGCTCCCTCCCTTGGGATGCTGTTCCAGTGGTTAATCACCCGCATTGTTAAACAGTGACGGCTGAAGCAAATTCCTCCTCTATTTCCCCTCTTCTTAAATTCTAACCCAACAGGACCCAGTTTGGATTGGAACCACAGCCTATAGGGGAGAATGGGCTGCCCCACTTTTTAGCCAACCCGAAACTCCCAGGAAGCCGCTGTTTGCCTCATTGGGATACTTTGCACATAATGATGGCTATATATACGTTTACCCAAAGGCAACTAGCAGTTCTAAGTGCCATTTCAGGTCTGTAAAACATGGTTGGGGCAGGGAGCTTAAGTGACTTCTTCCTGTGTGCTGTGGCCCCAATCCAAATCAGGCCGCCATGTGCCTGGGAATTGTGTTCCCAACACAGAACTCTAGGTCCTTGCCTATTGATAGTCCAGATGTCTGCCTGAGCTCTGAGTTGCAGATAATTTAAAGTCCCATCTTTGCTTTCAATGAGACACGAATCATTACTGAAGCTGGTTCTGTGTCACTGTTTTGTGAACCATGTCTTTTATTTGTAATCTACAGGTATAAATATGAAAAGACCTCGCATTTGCAAATACAGATACACATGCATTCGCTGCTGTGGCCCCCACTTTATTAAATGGCCTGCCTGATGAGGTCAGAAAGGCTTCCACTCTCCTGGCTTTCCGCAAATTATGCAAAACTGAATTATTTAGGAGGGCATTTTACATAGGAAATAGGGCTGTACTGTAACAAAATGGTTCAGAAAGAGGGTGGGAGTAAAGGATTAGGAACTGGACTATACCACTGTGTATAGTTTGTACTACCTGTTGCTGTAAGTAGGTTACTGCTATGTAATTTTTTGAATGGTTTAATATATCATGTTAATACTTATGCTTTGCTTCACCTCTGTTTCAGATTTCTAGTTGGTTCCAGATTTCTACAAGTCAAAGCCTGTTGCCTTGGTTATTGAATGTCCCATTGTATTGACTTATTCTGTGTAGTTTATTATATTTGCAGCCAAGATCATCTTACAGGAATTAAAACATCTATCACAGACTCTAACATGTAACATCTAATTGCAGTAACAATTAAATGAAGTGCAATAAGCCTCAATACACAGAGACTCATAATTTAAGCAAACAACAAATAATAAAATTTGGAGATGATTCCCCCCCCCCATCTGTTCTTTTCAGTGGCAAAGTCTCAAGTCTTCACCACAGTCCTAGTGTTCTGATTAGTACTGCTGGTATTCAGGTGTCATGGTCACCATGAAGGAAATACCTCCTCTTTCTTCCCAGAAATGTGCAGTCAAGAACAGGCCCAACAGCACTTGATGTTTGTGTACCATGGGTTTCCCTCATCCTGACCGCAAAGGATCATTTCCCTAGTGGCAGCAAACAAGAGGTCTTGAACTTTGGGTTAACAAAGATTTGGCTTCCCAAGGCTTCCAGTTTTCTACAACAGGAATTAGAAAGTGGCCAGCTGTACTAATCAGTGGTGGTGGTTTGGTACATATGTGCATCTATCCCCACAATTATATATGCATCAGTTTTGTTGACATCAGTGAGTCTCAGATGTATGATAACATGGGCTGGATTAAAGTTTGTGATGAGGCTCTGGAACTACAATTCACAGACTGTATCCATATGTTGTTACGTACAAAATGATCATTGCATGATAGCAATCTTTCACAACCGGGAAAGTCCAGCTGTGAGCATTTGCTACAGCAGAAAGAGCTATAGATAACTACAGATATGAGCTAAATTGGAGTCAGACTAATGTTATCAATAGTGTTTTGTGAACTGGAGTCAAGTTAGTTTGCCAAGTCTTGAGGCCAGGGCTAGGTAAAAAAACATTGTTTTCAAGGTTTAATAGTCATGTGCATTTCACGCTGTGTGCCTTTCACTTTTTAAATAATCTCTCTCTTGATCCTCAAGGGGCTATGAAATTCTCTGTTCTTTAATAGCTTCCTGCTGCGCACAGGATTCTGCTGCCGTTTGGACATCATGGCCACTCCCTTCCCAGCTTTCCCCCAAACAAATCTAGACTTGAAGTTGTGTGACCAAAGCTGCTGTTTACTAGATGCCCCCTGTCATTTTTCTAAAGCCCCCCCCCTTAAGTCCTTGCACTTATTTATTTAGATGGGAATAGGGATGCATCTCTCTGTAGATATTTACTTATGGTGGTACTTTTCATATAATGGTGGGGAAATGAAGGCAGGATGTTGGAGAAAGCCCAGTTAAAAGTTGCCATTGAAATCCTCTTATGTAAGTTTGATATCCAGAGTGGAAGGACAAATGCCCTATAAGTCAATTAAAGCATTAGGTAATCTAATTGTACTCTGGGCACAAAGTGGCTTAAAAGCTGAATGGCAGCTCTCCCTGGCCTCCACTTCAGCTTTCCCTGAGGCCTTTGTGAATGAGAAGAGGAGGAGGGACATTAGAGAGCGAGAATGGGGGTTGTGTGTGTGTGTGCGTGAGGAGGACGTTTGAGAGAATACATATACACAGAAACACACACCCACAATAGAAATTAAGGGACCCACATGCAGAACTGGGTTGGCGACCACAAAAGCATTGTGCCATTGGCAGAAAACAGTTATGTCTGCCTGTGTAATGTGATAAGGCGCTCCTGGTTTGTCCCTCTTCTCGCTCTCCACAGTCATTTGGAATTTGCCGAGCCCTTCAGCAACACTCCCAAAATGTCTCTGCTCATTAGATCAGAAGGAAGAGAAAGCCACGGGCAGGGGTAAAAAAACATTGCTTAAGTGGGGGTGGGGGGATGACTGGTGATGTGCTGTTAGCATTCCACCATCTCTGTCCTTGATTGTTTCATCGTGTGCATTCCTCTGCCTGCTTGCTATGGAGCAGCTGAGCCCAGGCCAGGAGGGGGATGGGAGGGGGGAGAAGGCGCCTTGGAGCCACTCAGCTAGGTTAAAGCAGAGATGGCTGCCCTCGCTGTAAGTGATCCAGAATTTCCAACCCGTTTTATGGAGTGGCACAGCTGCAAGGACAGCTAGCTTAGGTTCTAAAATGTTGGCAACCATTCAGTGTTGGAATACCCTTGGAAAGGGGGGGGAATCCACACACACCCTCCCCAAAATGGCAAAAAAGAGTTAAAATATCCACACACGTCCTCCCCAAAATGGCAAAAAAGACTCGGTAGCTTTCTCTCTCCAGCCCAGGCAGAGGCAGGCAATGGCAAACTACTGGTACCTCTTTTTAAGCAGAGGCTAGATGGCCATCTGTCAGCAATGCTGATTCTATGACCTTAGGCAGTTCATGAGAGGGAGGGCATCTCGGCCATCTTCTGGGCATGGAGTAGGGGTCACTGGGGGTGTGTGGGGGAGGCAGTTGTGAATTTCCTGCATTTTGCAGGGGGTTGGACTAGATGACCCTGGTGATCCCTTACAACTCTGTGATTCTATTCTACCATCCCTTCCAAACCAAATGTCCAGAAGGGACAAAGGGGACAAGTTCCCCAAAACCGGAAAGCAGTGACTCCAACTCTGTTCCTGTGGGAGGAAGGTTGCAGCTCTTTCTCCCACACTGGAGACTTTCCCATCTGGACGCGTGGGTGCTGCAAGTGATAGAACAGGGTTACCAAATTGAGTTGAAGACCAACCTGCAAGATCATTTCATCCCTTCCCCAGTGTCTCAATCCATCACCAAACACACAAGGACCTTGGATGTCAACACCCACCTTTTGCAGAGCGGTACCGTAGAGGTTGTACTCTCCTCAGAGTGTCACACTGGCATATATATTTTTCACCGTCCCCAAGAAAAACGGGTACTGGAGGGCCATTCTAGACCTAAAATATTTCAACAAGTTTGTTCAATCCAGGCATTTCGGGATGGAGACCCTCTCTTCCATCGTGGAGGCCCTGCAAGATCTACAGCCAAGGTACGTCAGGGTTGGCTCATGTCCCTGGCCCTGCTACAGGGTCTCATGATCTGTATCCCTGCTGTTCCCTGGGCACGCTTCCATACAGGCACTTGCAATGGCTACTACAGCCATATCAACTACGCATCACTCTCAAAAGTGACAAGCTTATCTCAGTGTCCCCTCCGGTTCGAAAGAGACTCTTATAATGGGCCCAGCCATCCAATTTCCGGAAGGGTCTGATCTTCATTCTTCCAGAACCTGTCCAGGTCTTCACAGATGCATGTTTAGAAGGACGGGGCCACTGCAGAAAACTACATTGTTCAGGGATCCTGGTCTACAGTGGAACAGAAACAACACATCAACTTGCTGGAGCTAAGAGCAGTTTGTCTAGCTCTACTGAACTTTCAACACATCCTAACAAACAGACATGTACTCATCAGGACGGACGACGTGTCAGCCAAGGCCCACCTCAACAAACATGGTGGGTCCAGATCATCGTCCCTTCACCAGGAGGCCCTAAAGATCTTCACATGGGCAGAAAAGAATCTCTTAGCTATCTGGGCCGAACATATCCAGGGCTCCCAGAAAGTCCAGGCAGACTGACTGAGGCGCCATGCAATCAAGAAGGGAGAGTGGAACCTGTGCCCACAAGTCTTCCAGATGCTAATGGAAAGGTTTGGCCCTCTCCAAGTGGACCTCTTTGCCTCGTTCCAAAACCACAAACTTCGATTCTATTCCCTCTTCTTCCATCCTCAAGTGGAGCAGACAGATGCCCTCCTGTCTCCTTGGCCCACGGGGACGCTCTACGCTTTCCCTCTTCTCCCCAGCCTGCAATTGCAGGATGCAATTCAACAAGGATAAGGGCCGAGTTTTACATCTGGGTAACAAAAATGAGGGACATGCACTCTGGATGGGGGATACACTTCTGGGCAGCAGTGTGTGTGAGCGTGATCTTGGGGTACGGGTGGACCGTAAGTTAAATATGAGCAGCCAGTGTGGTGCAGCAACAAAAAAAACCTAATGAGATCTTGGGGTTCATCAACAGAGGCATAACATCCAAATTGCAAGATGTCATAGTTCCGTTGTACACCGCATTGGTCAGGCTGCACCTGGAGTACAGTGTGCAGTTCTGGAGGCTTCACTTCAAAAAGGATATGGACAGAATCGAGCAGGTTCAGAGGATGATCAGGGTCCTGGAGACCAAGCCCTATGAGGAAAAGCTGAGGGAGTTGGGAATGCTTAGTCTGGAGAAGAGGAAGTTGAGGGGGACATTATTGCTCTCTTTAAGTATTTGAAGGGGCTGTCACTTAGAGGAGGTTGGGGAGCTGTTCCTGTTGGCAGCAGAGGATAGGACTCACAATAATGAGTTTAAAGTGCAGGCAGAAAGGTACCGGCTGGATATTAGGAAAAAATTTTTACAGTAAGAGTTGTTCGACAGTGGAATCAGCTACCTAGGGAGTCGGACCACCAGAGAAGAGGAAAAAGAAGAGTTGGTTTTTATATGCTGACTTTCTCTGCCACTTAAGGCAGAATCAAACCGGCTTACAATCACCTTCCCTTCCCCTCCCTACAACAGACACCCTGTGAGGTAGGTGGGGCTGAGAGAGCTCTCAACAGAGCTGTGACTAGCCCAAGGTCACCCAGCTGGCTTCCTGTGTAGGAGTGAGGAAACCAACCCAGTTCACCAGATTAGTGTCCGCCACTCATGTGGAGGAATGGGGAATCAAACCCGGTTCTCCAGATTAGAGTCCACCGCTCCAAACCACTGCTCTTAACCACTACACCACACTGGCTCTCTCGATGAGCATCGATGAGTTCTCTGAGGAAGACCAGGTATTAAGTCTCCTTCTCAAGCCCAGCTAGCGGCGGAAGCCTTCAGCAGCCACAGCCATAGTGAAATACTAGGCAAAGGGGGCGAAACACTGGGCAGCCAAAGCCATGGCAGTCGCAGAAAAGGAAGTGGCAAAACACAGCCACAAAAAAGGGCAGGAAGACGATGCCATTACAGGAGACGGCCCTACTGTTTACTGGATTGGCCCTGAGCGGCAATGACAGCACAGCAAGCCCCCCTGAAGATGTTTCCTTGGACCTCCAACACCCGGAGCAGGCTTAGTTGAGGGATAATGTACTCCCCCCTCCCTTTATTCAGCCTGGGTTGGGACAGATGGGCTTGCAAACTGAATTGGCAGAGATGGTTAGAAATGCATTTAGAGAGGGGATACAAATGCTCCAGTTGCCATCTCCAGCTCCATCTCTCAGAAGATCATAGGGTTCTTACCCATGCTCTCCCCACTACGAACCAATGGCACAGGGTTCCAACTTAGAAACCCACAGGCATTGGCCCACTAAAGCAGCAATGAAGACTGTGTCTCCTCAGGTGGGTGCTGTAGCTTGACACAGAGATCCATGTCATTTACTTCCCAGATGTCTGAAGATGAGGATAGGGAGAAAGAAGAATTATCTTTGGAGTAAGAGGAATCACCTCAAGAGGATCAGCAGAATAGGCTTTTTAATGGAGAGGATTACCAGTCTCTCTTGGCCAAGGCGATACAAGCCCTAGATCTCACAGAAGTCTCTGACACAGTAGAGGAGCCTGCTGGCAAGAAACCTAGGCCAAAAGGGGTGAAATAGTTTTTCCCAGATGCAATGTCAATGATTGCTCAGTACCATTCCCTGAGTATTTCAAAACCCTGGTCAAGGCAGAATGGGGAAAACCCATGGCCAATAGACAATTCCCGGCTTCCACCAAGAAGCTGTACAATATAGCCTCTCATGCCATGGAGATGTTTCAGCTGTCCTTGGCGGACGCTCCATTGGCAGTTCTACAAACCTTTGACCTAGTTTCTGAGGACGGCATGGGCTCGATCTGGGATCCCCTGGACAGGAAAGCCAAGTTTTCCACCAAAAGAACTCATGGAGCCTCGGCCTTAGCCTCCCATTATCCAAAGCATCTATTGCATGGTGGAGAAAGCTGGTTAATTCCACCTGAAAATAGATGGGCCTCAGAAGGTGCTAATAGAATGCTGAAAGCTATTACCTTCCCGGCAGATGTGTCCCTAGATAGTATGGTCTTCACTACCAAATCCATAGCCTCTAACATGGCTAACAGAAGGGCTTTATGGTTAAGAGCTTGGCAAGTAGACTTGCACTCAAAATCTGCACTCATTGCTTACCTTTTTCAGGGAGACCATCTTTGGGGACAAGTTTGATAAGATATTAGTAGAAACTAAAGACAAAAGGAAAGCCATGCCTAAGCACCTCCACAGAGATAGCAGAGGCTCCACCTCCTCAACTCCTTTTCGTTCCTTTCATACCCTGCCCCCGCTACAGGGCAGGCCAGAGGAAGCCTCAATTGTATAACAACAGCAGAGGCTCTTTCCGGAGAGGACATAAATTTACCAGACCCTCACACTTCCAGCAGCCCTGTTCAGACAGGAACAAAAAGCCCTTCAGGCAGGAAAAACAGTGACACCAAGTCACAGGAGGTGGGGGAAAGGCTGAAACTCTTCCTGAACCAGTGGTCCCAATCCAAACCAGACTCATGGGTCCTAAAAATAATTCAATCTGGCTATCTAATAGAAAATCACATGCTTCCCCTGGACAGATTTGGTCTTTCCCTCAGATCACACAAGACAGAAAAGCATTCAAGGGCCATGAATGTGATATTCCATCAGGTCCATATTCAAGCCATAGAGGAGATCAATCCATTGGAATGCTACTCAGGGGGTCTACGCCATCTTTTTCAGTGTTCCAGAAAAGGATGGAAGGTGATCCTGGACCTCAAATACACCAATAGGTTCATCATTCCGAAGAATTTCCGAATGGGAACTCTACACTCCATCACAGAAGCTCTACATCTGAATGCCTTTCTGTCCTCCATCGATCTGATGGAAGTGTACCTGCATATCTGTGAGGCTTCTCGTTGTCCAGGCAATGTTTCAATAACCAAAGGGACTCAGTAGTTGTTCAGCAATAACCAGTGGTTTATTGTAATTCCACGGAGCATTCAGAAAATCTCATAGCTCGGGTACAAGCAGTAAAACTCTAATAACATACACATTCCAATAGTCTCCTGTTATAGACGGCACAGGCTCCCCATCCCCTTATGTCCAGGTGGTTTCCCTTTCCCAGAGGCCTCCAGCATTATCTGCACCTCTCAAGGTCATTTTTCTGCAGTGCTGTGAGAATTTACAGAAAACCTCCTCTACACACACTGACCCACTTTCCCAACTCCTGCCTGGGATTCAGACTAAAGGTCATGCAAAACAACATTTTGATCCAGTTACCAAAACAACTAAATCACTACAAACATTATGGCAGGTATTGGCATTACACAACCTGACAATATCTCAATAGCCCAGGATCATCACAGGTTTCTTAGATTCTGTTATATGGACCAGTATTACAAATTCTGGGCACTTCCTTTCAGCCTGGCATCTGCCCCAAGAGTTTTCTTCAATGTGCTGGTGATGCTGGTGGCATTGGCACGGCAACGAGATATTCAAATACATCCATACCTCGACGACTTCCTACTCTGTGCCCCATTCAAACATCTGGTGGAGAGTCACATGGATCAGTTCGTGTAGACCACAAGACCACGGTTACCTGCTTAATGCAGAAAAGAGTCACCTTACTCAGGGTCAGCATCTGCAACACCTTGGAGTAATTATAGACACCTACATGAACAATATTTTTCTCCCCAAAGACAAAGTTTTCAAGATCATGACCATGGCCAAGGAAGTTGTTCAGACAAAATCAGCAAGGCTGCTGATGCTAACCAGTCTCCTTGGGTTCATGATATTCTGCATAATTTGGTCCCATGGGCTCGCTTTCATTCCAGACCCATGCAGTGGTTCCTGTGACCCCATCAGAAGGACATTCTTTAAAAGCTGGACAAATTAATGGACATTCTTCTTTCTCTCAAACGGGTGGACCAAACCAAAAAACCTAGAGAAGGGTCGGCTGTACTTCCATGAAGCTCCCACGCAGATTTTCACCGATGCTAGCTTGACAGGCTGGGGGTTTCCCTATTGGATCAACCGGCACAGAGTCTATGGTCCAAGAAGGAAAACAAGCTGACCATAAATGTGCTAGAATTTAGAGCAATCTACAGGGCATTCCTAGCATTCTGGCACCAGATCACAGGGCAACACATATTAATAAGGACAGACAATATTTCTGCCCATATAAACAAGCAGGGGGGCTCCAGGTCTTCCTCTCTCCATTGAGATGCCAAGCTCATCCTGAATTGGGCAGAATGTCAAATAGCTTTGATCCAGGCAGAACACATCCAAGGTATACTCAACATTCAAGCAGACTGGCTAAGTCATAGGAACATCAAAACTCAAAGAAGAGCTGTTCTAGAGGATGATATCAAGGTTTGGAATTCTAAGAGTGGATCTGTTCATGTCAGCAAAAAATCGGCAACTTCAGAGATTCTTCAGCAGGTACCAACCCACTGCAGCGGAGCAGACAGTAACCCTCAACTCCAAATGCACATTTCTACCTCTACCCACCATTCCAAAGGTGCTCAGGAAAATACGCCAGGAGAGGGCATCAGTCATCCTCATAGTTTAGGAATGGCCTCAAAGATCATGGTTCGCATCCCTGATGGAGATGTCGATGCAGGAACCATGGCAACTCCTAGTAACACCGGACATGCTTCACCAACATCCAGTTAGGCATCCAGACCTGAGTTGGTTTTGTCTGACTGCTTGGGCATTGAAAGGAACTGGCTTTTAGATCTTGGCTAAGACCCTGAGGTAGCTGATATTAATCTAGCCTCCAGAAGAACATTGACCAGAATCATTTATAACACATCCTAGAAGGTGTTCTTTCGGTGGTGCCAGCGGAAGAGAGTGGACCAAATCAAACCTAATATGGGACAGATATTGGCCTTTTTGCAAGATGGAGTGAGGCAAAACTTGAAGGCCTCCACCTTGCATAGACAGGTGGTAGCTATCTCTACAGTCATTCCTACCATATCTGATTTTCCACTCACAAAACACCCACATATCAAGCCCATTTGAGGGGTGTATCTCAATCCACCTGTCCATAGGTCTCCCACATGGTCTCTCCCTGTGGTACTTAATGCCCTAACTAAGCCTCCGTTTGAACCCCTGAGAGAAGTTCCTCTTAAGTGGATACACATGAAGGTGCTATTTCTCAAAGCAGTGAAATCAACTAGAAGGTTATCCGAGCACTTTTGGTCAACAAGGGTCTCTGCATTTTCCCTAAAGACAAAGTTGTCCTGCGTCCTGATCCCACCTTCATGCCCAAAGTGAATTCTACCTTTCATCATGCTCAGGAGATTCACTTGCCTTCCTTTTGCCCTCAGCCAAACCATCCTAGGGAAAAGGAGTGGCACATGTTAGACCTTAAAGGGATCTACATTCTCTGGACCGAGTCCTTCAGGAAGTCCTAAGCACTCTTCATATCTCTGACTGCTCCAAGTAGAGGCAAAGGCATATCCAGGGCAGTGATAAGTTATACCATCAGACATCAGTGCATAGAACAGGTTACATTGCTGGCAATATCCCAGTCCCAAGGAGTATTACCTCCCTCTCAGTTAAGAGTGCAGCAATGTCGGCGGCCTTTGACAGGCAAGCATCAGTTGAAGAGATTTGCAAGGCTGTCACATGGTCTTCAATATCAGCTTTCATGAAGCACTACAAATTAAATGCCTTTTCCTCAGCAGACACAGTGTTTGGTCGAAGGGTGCTTCAGCAGGTTATGGAAAATAAATTAGACCCACCCAAATAAGGAAGAAGCTTTTGGAGGTCCCAAGCCAAAAGATGCCCTCCTCAGAGTGAAAACGGAACCTTGGATACTCACTGTGAGGGTTCCTTCTGCTCTGTGATATGGAGAGCATCTTGCCCGCCCAAGAAGAATCAAATTAAGCTGATGGGCTAACCATACTTTTCTGCAAAAAAAAAAAAAAAAAAAAAAGGAAAGGAAAAGAAGAGGAAGAGGAAGAATGGACGAGAGAGAAGAAGCAGCAGAGTGATCAGGGACCACAGCAATAGAGAGATCTTAATTCCTTCTCTTGCCTGTTTACACTGTTCTTTCTTACTAGACATTGCTGTTCTTTTAAGAGTATCTTTACTGTTCTATTCAATGTTGAGTTGACTGTCTTTGTAGTTATTCTTCCTGTCCTTTAGCTTGGGAAGTCTCAGAACTGAAGAGGGGGAGGGGCTGTGGCTCAGTGATAGAGCATCTGCTTGGCATGCAGAAGGTCCCAGGTTCAATCCTCGGCATCTCCAGTTAAAGGAACCAGTCAAGTAGGTGATGTGAAAGACCTCTCTACCTGAGACCCTGGAGAGCTACTCCCAGTCTGAGTAGACAACACTCAGGAAACGGTGTGAGGAAGAGGTCGGAGTGCCCTCAGGCATTTTTTGAGTTTCAAAAACCTCTCTGTGGTATGCCTGTGCACACACAGTACCCATGTGGCACTGCACAGGTGACTACTTGATGAACAACAGGTGCAAGTAAGAACAACCCTGTTTTACATCTAGAAATATACATATACTACTATCTGAAATGGAGATTTACTGAGAAATTCATACTATGAGCTTTGCTTTTGATGGGCAGAATTTGGCAAATGTAATTATCTCTCTTCAGTTCAAATATAACCACTATTAGGAAGTGTCAAGTTCTGTCTCTGCATCCCTTGTTTGTGGCAACAATTAATGACGGTATGGCTTTCTCTACATGAGACATCCTGAGTAATAAGCAATTGTAGTGAGAGGAAAGGGATTTTGCTTTTAATTTTAAAAGTGTGAGGCTTTTAAGGCAAAGGCAGATCTTTGTAAGTTGTAAGGAGCAGTTTGGTTGACAGACATGCATGCCAGCTCATCTTACCTCTTTCCTCATGCTTCAGGTACGCCTTCTGTTTCATTTATTTTTCTAAAAACACAAATGCATGTAGATCCAATTAGCCTTATGTTGTCACCATATTAATAAAAAAAAATCTTTAAAAATGCAGCACTGCTCTGGGTATTCAAAGTTCTTTGGTGGCATCGCAGAATGGCAGCAAATCAGAGATTTGCACAGCCAGCTTGGTTTGGAGCGGTGGAGTCTGATCTGGAGAGCCGGGTTTGATTCCCCACTCCTCCACATGAACGGTGGAGGCTAATCTGGTGAACTACATTTGTTTCCCCACTTCTACACAGGAAGCCATCTGGGTGACCTTGGGCAAGTTACAGCTCTGTTAGAGCTCTCTCAGCCCCACCTACCTCACAGGGTGTCTGTTGTGAGGAGGGGAAGGGAAGGTGATTGTAAGGTTTGAGTCTCCCTTAAGTGGTAGAGAAAGTCAGCATATAAAAACCAAATCTTCTTCTAGTACAGAGGTGGGGAACCTTTTTCCTGCCAAGGGCCATTTGCACATTTATAACATCTTTTGGGGGCCATACCAGGTGTAGATCTCCCGGTGGGGGGGGGAAGAGGCTAGGGTTGCCAGGTCTCCAGCCATCACCTGGAGGTTGGCAACCCCAGGGGAGGCTACACAGAGAAGGCCTTCAGGGCGCCCCCGCTCCCCCCTCCCAGGCTGGAGGGCAGCCAGTGGTGGGCCCCAGCCAGCAAGAGAGGAAGGAAAACAGAAAGAGGAAAAGGGAGGGAGGGAGAAAGAGAGAGAAAGGGAGAAAGAAATGGAGAGAGGGGGAGAAAGAAAGAAAAGGACGGAGGGAGACAAAGAAAGAGACAGAAAAAGGGAGAAAGAGAGGGAGAGAAAGGAGAAAGTGACAGAAAAAGAGGAAGAGAGAAGCCTCCCCACCACACACACACACCTGCGCATGCCGGCTCGCGCGACCGGACCCCAGCCTCCCCACCTCCCCCGCCCACACACACACACACACACACCCTTCGGCGCAGGGAGCCCCGAGCAACCGGGCCCCAGTCTCCATGCCCTCCCCCCCAGAGTCCATAAAAGCCCCCCCCCCAAAGCCCGATCGGCTCCCGCATACAAGCTCTGCTGCCGGGAGCTGCCGGCCTCTCCCCCCCCCCCCGCTGCTCAACAGCCAACAGGCAGCGAGAGGGGCTTACAATGTGCCGCTGTGTTCCTGCACGCCGCGGCTGTAGGGGGCAGCCTTGGGAAGCGTCCCTCCCCCTCCCCTCTTACCGACCAACAACCGACAGTCGGTGAGAGGAGGTCCAAAGGGTGCTACAGCGCCCCTGTAAGCCGTGGCCCCTGGAACACCCTCAGGGAGGGCCGCCCTGTGCCCCTCCTCCGCGGCAGGGTTCCCGGAGATGCCAAGGGCCACAAAAAATGTCCTCGGGGGCCGCATACGGCCCCGGGCCTGAGGTTCCCCATCCCTGTTCTAGTAGCAGTAGTAGTAGTTGTTTTTTTAATCCTTGGACTACAGCTTTTGACAAATCCCTCATCAGAGGTTCCTGAGTAGATTTAACAACACTGGCATAAAGACAGAGAACCAGTGTGGTGTAGTGGTTAGAGTGTCAGACTAGGATCTGGGAGACCCAGGTTTGAAGCCCCACTTTCCCATGGAAGCTTGCTGGTTGACCTTGGGCCAGCCAAACACTGTCAGTCTAAATTACTCCACAGGGTTGTGAGGATAAAATGGAGGAGAGGAGAACAATTTAAGCCTCTTTGGTCTCCATTGGGGAGAAAGGCAGGATATAAATGAAGTAAATAAATATTGTCGAAGGCTTTCACGGTCAGAGTTCATTGGTTCTTGTAGGTTATCCGGGCTGTGTAACCGTGGTCTTGGTATTTTCTTTCCGCAGGCGGGCGAAACGTCAGGAAAGAAAATACCAAGACCACGGTTACACAGCCCGGATAACCTACAAGAACCAATGAAGTAAATAAAATTAAAAAGGACGTTCAGTTAGGGACTGGAAGTAGAGAGTAAGAATAAACAGGCAGTTTTTACAATGGATACAAGCAACGGAGAGGGAATCTAAAGAGGCTGTGACTAACTAGGAAAGAAATATTGGGGCTGTAGTGGATAGCTTAGTGATCTGGCTCCAGTAAACCACCAATGGAAGGTGCTGATGGTCATGGATTGTGGCCATGTTTTATCCCTGTTCTGGACATCTCATATCCGAAGGGATCACCCTTTGCAGTCTACGTGTAATGGCAAGATGCATTCCCCCCCAAAAAATTTTTCCTTTAACTTAGTACATTATAGGGAGGTTGATCAAGTAGTAATTAGAAAGAATTTATTGACCACTGGGTCTTCAGCCATGAAACTCATTCTGCGGCTTTGGACAAGTCACTAATTTTCAACCTAACAGAGTCGGTGCTTAATGTTGCCACACTTTGTATGCTGGTATTTCTGGGGAGGTGATCGATAATAATATGATGCCAGTGGTTATCTTTAAGACTTATTTCATAAGGGTATTTCTCTACCAGACAACATCTAATTCTTGCTTTCTTTTTTCCTCTTTTCCTAGCTCTATCAAAGATGCACTGGACACCAGAGCATGCTCAGCCTCTGAATCAGTGGCCGGAGCAGCATCTTGATGTCTCCTCTACAACCTCCTCACCTGCGCATAAGTCTGACCTCTACCACAGCAGCCGGCAGCGCTTCAACTATGCCTGGGCCAATGATGACATCTCTGCTCTGACTGCTTCCAACCTCTTGAAGAGGTATGCTGAGAAGTACTCTGGAGTACTGGACTCTCCCTACGACAGGCCATCAGTACTCAACACCTATGGGGATGGCACTTTTGGACCACTCAATGGTCAGAAGGGTGAGATGGAGCCTTGGCCAATGGCACACACCTCAGAAGGGGCCTACCCTCTGACTCCAATTCACGATGGATTATCCAGCTCCAAAGTGATTGTGCCTCCTGCTGTCGCTCCTGGTAATGGTATTGGCACCTCCCCTGTGGTTGCTAGCAATCTCTCTGATTCAATTTATCCCAGTAACTCTTGTGGAGGACCCACCACTTCTGGAACTCTTGGGGCATCTCAGGAGTATCCCTCCGGCTACAGTGGGGCCTACCTGCCATCAGGCTACTGTAGCCAGCCTGCTTCAGCGCTTCCACCTCCTCACCCATCTACCCTGCATAGCTCAGGCCTCCTACAACCTAGCCATCCTTCCACAACTCTTGTCCCCAGCTACAGCCCCTCAGGACCTATGTACAACTATGCTTCAGGCAGCTACCCACCACAGCCCAGCTATGGCACCATCCATCCTCCCCATCCATCAGCCTCATATTTACCCTCAGGTATTGCTGCCCCTACACCCATTCCCCCATCCTCTCGACCCCCTGTGGTCCCTGGGTACAGCTACCAGAGCTCCCTCACAGTGCCTCCGCTCAGTGGTGAGTCAGGGAGCTCTCTGAAAAGGAAAGCCTTTGATATCGCTGGTAGTGAGGATGATGGCGAAGGCAGGTATCGAAAATACAGCTATGAGCAACCAAAGTCCCCATATCAGATGTCCGACAGTGGTGAATGTAGAGGGAATGGATTCAACCGAAGCTCTGAGGTGCCTTTCAAAGGGGGCAAAAGGCCAGCGGGATCGGGAGTAGCAGTGACAACAGTGGCTTCAGAGGAGCCTGTTGGGAAATACAGCAGCCAGCCCATGAAAGGACTGGTTTCTCCAGCTTACAATGTTGGTGAAGCCCCGCTGAGACCCAGCGAGAGCTTTGAGAAATTCACTCCTCCTACTGCCAATGGTGAGCATGGGGGAGATTCCTTTTCTCTCAGGATGCAGTCCAAACCACCAACATTTAGCAGTGACAACAGTGACCCGACAGTAGAAGAGCAGCCAAAAGCCATGGACCCTTTCGTTCTGGAGCTGGTGAACAACAAAATAATTGACTGTGGCCCACCAGTACAGTGGACAGATATCGCTGGGCAAGTCTCTGTCAAAGCTGTCATAGAGGAAGAGCTGGTGTGGCCCATTCTGAGGCCAGGAGCTTACACTGGGGCAAGCCGCCCACCCAAAACCATCCTGCTATTTGGGCCTCGTGGTGTAGGGAAGACCCTGCTGAGCAGGTGTATTTCTACACAGCTGGGATCCACCCTGCTGAAGCTCAGTGGGACAGCTTTGGTCTCAAAGTGGAAGGCTGAAGCTGAAAAGATCCTACAGGCGACTTTCTTTGTGGCCAACTGTCGTCAGCCTTCTGTCGTTCTCCTCATAGATGTAGAATCATTCCTGGAAGACTCAGCTATCCTGAAGTCCCAGCTCCTCTCCTACCTGGATAACCTTGCTACCTCAGGCGAGCAGAGCGTGGTTGTCATAGCAACAACCACCAGGCCTGGCAACCTTGATGAAGCCACCCAGAGGAGGTTTGCTAAGCGTTTCTACATTTCCCCACCAGATAGTGTTGCCAGGCGGCAGATCCTGCACCACGCTCTGGCCCAGCAAAATTACTGTCTCAGTGAGCGGGAGATGGCCTCTATCGTACAACTCACCGAGAGTTATTCAGGTAGCGAGCTCCTTCAGCTTTGTCAGCAGGCTGGGGCAAACAAGCTGCACAACCTGCCAGGCCAGCTTCAGCCCACCTCCTACAAGGATTTTGAAAGCATTTTCTGCAAGATCCACCCTGCTGTCTCTCAGAAGGAGCTTGACTTGTATATGGAATGGGATAAAATGTATGGTTCTCAGCATTAGTGGCCATTGCTTCCTGTAGATCACCTTGGATCTCTTGAGTGAAAGCTGTTGGGAGCTTTTGAGGTTTTAAAGAAGTTCCTTTTGCTGTTGAAGCTTTGTGGCATTGAGTGCTACAGTTTCCAAGAGATGGCATGCCACCCATCAGTGAGAAACAGAGATGGGTGAGGAGTCATTCTTATCTTTTGGAAAGTCACACTTTTTGAATGCAAGAACTTCCCTATATTGATTGACCCACATTTTTGTTTTCTAAAAATGTCTGAAAGTTTGACTGTGCGGTGGTTGTTGGGTTTCTTATGTTAATGGAAAGTAGTTGCGCAATGAACTCAGGATAACCTATTTATTATTAATCTGTTTTCCCAGTCAGCCCTTTCCATACCAGCATTGTAAAGTGTTCAGCCAGGTATTGTCCCCCTTCCCCATTCTTTTTTAATACTGTACCTCTTGAATATTTCTCTTAACTCTTATTGCTCCTTAACTTCCTTTGGCATGGCACTATGTGTCATTCAATACACCATACCACAATAGGCTAATTCCTGGGGGAGTATATTGTACCCTAGGTTCTCTTTAAAGCCATCAAGAACACCATTATTGAAAAAAAATGGCATCAATGGGTTTTGAGGGAAGGGGTTTTGGATTTTTTTTAATGTAGACCGTTTAATATACTAGGCCTTTTTATTTTTGTAATGTATGTAGTGATTTTTCCCTTTTTTTAACTACTCAGGAAAAATAATTTACCTCAAAACAAAAAAAGATTTTTTTTAAAAAGAAAAAAACTCAAGGAAAATTAAAATGATCTGGAGGGATTACAAATGTACTTTAATGCACATTTGAGTTCCATATTAAAGGCAAAAAAGAATAAACTTGAAGTTGTTACAAAGATGAAAGTTGAATGTATTTCAGGGGCTTTTCACAATATGTTATGCCATAACTTTTATTTGTTTTTTAAAGAAAACATTTTTACCATAGCATTTTGGTGGAGTAATGTGTCTTCAAATGGTAAGAAGTATTAGTGTTGTAGTTTATAAAGCCATGGCTAGTACCACTTTTTGAAGGAACCTTTCTATTACATTTCCAAATTCTGAGCATTTTCCGCTCTTATGTCCTAACAGGAGCTTTCCAATCTGTTCTAATAAGCCAAGAAAAATACTAGTTTAAGCTTCCCAAAGTGTAATTTGAGGCAAAACGAGTACTTATGACATATTCCTGACTGCAGTGGTATTTTAAAGGATGTGCACGAGGTTGTGAAACTGTACTAAAGACTTTTCTTCTTTAAAAGGTGACACCCCTGTACACACATAGGTTGTCCTTTCCAGTACTCCACAGATGAAAATCATAGCTTGTGTATTTGGAATAGCCCTCTTCTCACACTTACTTGGCCCTGTACTATTATACTTTGCGAAGGCTCATGTTTGCTATTGTTCAGTCTCAATTTGCTGTGCAATAGTCTGGACACTGTGTTGGAGTCTATTAAAATCCGTTGCCTCCTGCATGAGCCAATTTAGGGCCCATCTCCCTTGCAAGTAGGCTACGGATGTTTCCTTTAGTTGACTTGAACACCTCTCACTGTCACTCACACGTGAACTCTTAACAATTGTTCATACAAATGCAAACAGCCATGTTAGCCAGGGTAGATTATGGCATTCAAATTAACAAATGGATTCAAATAAGACCAGTGTATACCTTGCTTATGAAAATACTCTAAATAGAGTTACACCCTTCTAATATAACTCTGTTTAGGACTGCACTGATAGGTTGTATGGAGGGCTAAAGTTCTATTGGGCTTCCTTCTGAGATTGTTCTGCAAGTCTTTTTCTTCTGACAGAGCTACACCTCCATGAGACTGGTATTTGGTGTTTTTGAGCTTGGATTCTAGTATGTGCAGCCAGCTACAAATATCTTGGACTTAGAAATAGTGAGATTCTTTTTTAACCCCTCTATGTAGATTAATTCTGTTATGAAAAAAATGATTGCTATATAAATAGAACTTTTGATACTTTTAGTTGGGGAAGACGAGTGAAATTGAGGCCATCTTTGGATAATGTTCCCTGTTCTAAGAGTTCTGATAGAAGTGTTAATGGGACCGGAGTGTAAAATGCAGAGATGGAGACCAGACGCTCCACTCCATTCAGTATGTAGAATGTGGTTGCTTCCACATGATGGTGATTCCCTGTTGTGCCACAGCAGTGGAGCATCCACAGGGGGGAAATAGTGAGGGGATACTGAGGGAAAGTGGAGTCAATGTGGATGGGGAGGTTCAAGAATCTACTCCTTCCTGTCCACACAGTGGGCAAACCCTTCTTTCCAAAAATATCAGATTGAAGAGGGTTTGGGAAACATTGGTGCAAACCAGGAGAAACCATGGAAGGGGGACAACTGCAAGGTGACATTGTGTGGGTGCTCCAAAAGGACCCACTCCAGTTTGAGAGCCTGGGTGGAGCAAAACACCAATGTGGAAGCAATCATTTTTAAAACCTGTGCTTGAGCTGAAGACCTAGCCATCTGTGTACCCATGCAGCAAAACTACCTCTTTGCTTCTCCCCCACAACAAGGCTTACTTGTACATACCCTGTTATGAAGGAGCAGGTGACAACTGAATGGTGGATAGTAGAAAATTGTTTCTCCTCCAATCATTGGGAAGGCCCTGGCAGTGGAAGCCGTTGTGGAGCATGTTAGGATGGTCACGCTCCTTAGTCAGATTTCTCATATGTTCTTTGTGGCTACTGAGAGCACTGCGGATCACTTAAAGAATTCTGCACAAAGATCATTGGGGGCAAAGCTTTAGAAAATTCTTTTTCTGAACGGAAAGATTTCATTCTGCTTTCACTTAAGTATCTGAGAAGCCAAAGCACTTAACACCAGATAGAGAGATGAACAGTGAAACCTAGGTTGAAATCCCAACTTAGCTGTGAATCTCATGAGCTGTGGTGAGTCACAGTGTTTGAGTCTCAGTTGTCCCCACCACACACATACACCTTTGTATAATGGAAATAATGGCAACTGGTGTCACAGACTTTGTGAGGCAAACATTGCTAAGCCCTTTGCATATTTGAAGTGCAACAAACTGATGACTTAACAGCTAAATAGTGTGAACTGTCATTAGGAAAACCTCTTGTTTGAGGTGGGCTAGCTAGAATATGTCATGTTTAGTCAATAATGGCTCTTTCACGTGAGCACAGCACTTGACATTACCAATCACTGAACACATTACACGGGGCAGACTCAAATTGGCTACTAAGAAAACACTCAACAGGGAGCTGAGATACTCCTCTGAATCTTCCTCCTGTGCTGGTGGAAAAGCAGTGGGGTGGGAATCAGGTTTGAATGAACAAATGGCAGGAAAGGAAAGGGTTAAGCAGCCCCCTCCGCACACTCCAGCTCTGTGTTCCGAATTTTCTCTGTCCATGGTTTCTTTTTCTTTCTTTTTTTAAAGGGTGGGGAATGGAGATACACCTTTGATGACTGTTTGGCCCTTAAATGTACACCTAAAATGTGAGTTGCAAAGTGGCCCATCTGCCGTTAACCTGTGGTTTCACCTCAGTCTCCCTTTAAAAGTCATCAAGAGAGCTGCACTAAATCTTCAGTGTAATAGTTTTGGGACAATCAAGATCATGACATTCTGTCCAGTTAATTTCTATTTTAGAAAAAAAAGGGGGGGTTTGATTTGAAGGTGGTAGGTGTTGTAGAAATGGTAATCTTTGGAAGTCTCCAAGAACAAATTGACCTTTCTAAGTTTTTAAAAATCAGCCATAATTCAAGGGACTTGAATTTTAAAAGTTTGTAATAAGAAAATCTGATAGCACTTTATTTTGGAATTATATAACTCTCATCACAAGAAAAGTAGTTGTAACATTTTTCTATTTTTTTTCCTTAGAAAAGATGGCCTCTTTGGTGTGAGAATTCACATCTCGTTCATTTGCTCCTGCGTGCTTGAGCTATGCTCATGTGCTGGTTTTTCTTTCTGACTTGTCTTGAGGTGTTTAGTCGCTGGGTCTGATTTCTAGTGACTGTTAAATGCTTAAGAGTGGGAGGAAGCAGCTTGAAATCGGGGACTTCCCTTTGCACTTCCCAGAATTACAGGTCAAGGGCAGAATGACACATTTCCTTGGCAAATGCTCATTTCCTAAGCGTGTTCACCATGCGATGTTAATGCAGTGTATGTGTAGGAGGCAGGGCATTAGCAGGGGAGACCAGCACTTTTGGGGGGGGGCTTAACCACTACCACTGATCACACACAGCTACACTGCCTAGGCCACTTGCCTCCCAGAAAGCCTTATTTCAAGCCTAAGGACTAGATGGGAGAGGGCAGGAATAAACTGACCAGGGGAGAAGTTGCAAGGGAGAATCATGGAGGCGACTTAAACACCTCTACCTGCCCAATTCTCCCTGCAAATCCCCCAAAGCCACATGTTATTGTTTATTTTTAAAAAAATTATATGCCACTATTCTGCCCTCACGTGGGCCACCACGATAGCTAACAAACTGAAGCATTCCTGATAAAATCCCATTTTAAAATTATTAAAACTAACCCTCCCCAAAACACCCACTTCGTTAAAACGGAGCTACAATATGTAAAAGACATAAGAACAGCAATTAAAATATTGATCAGGAAGGAGTTAACGTTGCAAGGCAAAACTGGAGTTGGAAACCCTTGCTTGTCTCCTAGCCCCTCTCTCAGGCATGGAGCACTATCAAAGACTTCCTGCTTTCAGAACTCTTCAGTCTATTTCCTGTTTTTCATGTCATTGAAATGCAGATACCTGAACAAACAGGAGTTTGTTTCTTCTCTACACACTGGGATTCTAAACCAGGATTAAACCGTTTATTTCCAACCCTGTGTTTGGCTTATAACGTGCATGTGTGAGAAAGAACATTTGCAGGGGGAATTGGGCAGGAAGGGGCACTTTAAGCCTTTCCCCACTGTGTCTTCATTTGGAAGTCATGATGAATTGGACTTGGAAGATTTCTGAAACCAAGAAGTCTTCCATTGACCACCATGTGTGAGCACAACAAGAAGCCAAAGTGCACTTTCATCACAAGTAAAACCTCTTTGTTTGTAATGTCTGAATGCTGCCTGAAGTTGTGTCACCTTGGATGAATATACCTGTAAAGGTGGTGCTTGTTTTACAGAGGAAAAATAACTTCACTTGTCACTCAGACTAGAGAGAGGTTTATATAGCATTCCAGCAGCAGCACCATCCCTTCCTCTGTCAAGAACAAGCAAGCTTCTGCCTTGTACTCTTCATGGGTATTCATTGGCTCAGTGATTTCCACCCCCCCCCCCAGAGTGGCCCAAGCCAATCTTTCTCATCCATACCACCTTTCCCCTTATCCCACCAGAGCCTAGTTGGGGAGCTGTATCCTCCAATTTATTTTGATTTGAGCTGCCCCACCTGTTGGTTCTTCATTAGCAGCCCCACAGATATCCACATGGCTTTCCCCCTTGGATGTTCAGCATTCATGGTCTCCAGCCTGTGAGGGTCAGGAGCCCCACCTACTGGGTTGTAAGCCCCTATAACCCTTCCATTCTTTTTTGCTGTTGCAGTTGCTTTTTGGGAGGATCAGCTGCCAGGGTGCAAAGGAGCCACACCTGTCTTCTTTGCGTGCAGACAAAGAGGAGAAGCAGCAAGGTCATTCCGCAGAGGAGAAGATTCCTCTGTGGCTCTGACCTGTAGCTTGATCCTCACTGTGGCACACTCCTAGAACTTGCCAGTGTTTCCTGAACCCATCTCTCAGCCAGCTGCCACTGGCCTGTCCTTGACACCAATGAGGCCATTACTCGGGCTGTCCCTCTTTACAAGAGTCCTGAGGCTAGGAAGGTTGAAGACCAATGCTCTGCGGGACACTCCAGAAAAATAAAAAACTTCAAAAAGATGGAGCTGTCTTGTATCGGGGCAACTTTCTGTTGCTGGGAAGTATGGAGGCTTTTGAGCCTCCATGAACTTCTTTGCCAGGCCCTGCATAACTTCTACATCAATGCAATTTTGGTCAGTGAAAAATTCCACCATCCCCATTGTGTTTCTGCTTCTGTAACCTTTGTTTATCCCAGCCTCATGCCAATCACTGAGACTTCCTTGGCAGTCTCCCTTTTAAGTACCAACCCTGCTTAGCTGACTGGATCTGACGAGATCGGGCTATGCCATGACACCTACCCTCTCCTGTATGGTCTTTAAAATTATTTGTTCAAAGGTTTAATGTTTGCAGTCTTAAGTGGTGCAGTCTATACTGCCATTTCCTAATTGTAGCACTTCCTGCTCACTTAATTCGCTGGCCCGTGCGAACTAGACCGAGGTGGTGGCAGCAGTGTGCAACTGGCATTTGCTCCTCATCTGCCCCATAGGCAAAACTTGGGCCCTGTTAGTGGGTGTCCATGTGTTTTGTATGCATGGGCCATGGAGAAAGGCTGGGGGAAAGAGCCTGCCTTGTCACTGGCATGATGGCTGCCCTCCCCCCCACACACACAAAAACACACATACTTGGTCTCTTATAATACGGAGGATGGAGGGAGCAGTGAAGCAACTATGGGGTTAATGCAGGATCAGACTGCATAAGAGAAATACTAGTCCAGACTGTCTTATTGACACGAGTGAGGGAAAGGGAATTCTGTCTGCTGTAAGTGGGAAACAGTGGTGGGGAAATGAAGTGGGGAATCTGGTGGGAATGAATCTATGGCAGTGGAAGTGCTGTTGGGGGAACTAATTTAAGAGGAAGTGATGGAAAGATGCTGGTGTGTGGGGTTCAGATTCCACTTCCCCCGACCACTCAGTTTCTGGCCTATAAGGACAATAGTGTTGCCCTGTTGATTCAGTATTTCAATATTCAGGTCTACTGTCTCTGAGCACGGACGTTCCATTTAGCTCTCTTGGATGATGGCAGAGGCTTCCATGGGGTGGAGGAGGTAGAAGGAAACTGGCCAGAGGGAGAGCATAAGAGTAGTTAAGAAGAGAGACTTAGCACTTCCTCTTTTTTGGGAGGGGGGCAGCTGCTTCTGGAAGGTTGTGTACTTGCACAATGCTCATTGAAAAGGGGACAGATCAAGCTGCTTCCAACATTTTGAGCATATGTGTTTGTATCCATTTTGGTGCCAACAGCTTCAGCCCCACTGCTCTGGATTTCTGGTGCAGCTTGGGGGCTCCACCTAGGAAGCTATACAGTGGAGCACTCTCAAAAATAACCTTCTCATTCTCATCACAGCAAATACTTTTAATCGTTCTGTTAAATGATGTGTGGCCATGTCTTTGTGTGTATCTCTCTCTGTCTGTGCCATTTCAAGAGTCCTGTGGTTATTTAAAAGTCCACATTTCTTTGGATGGTGTGGAACAACATATAGAATCATAGGATCATAGAGTTGGAAGGGACCACCAGGGTCATCTAGTCCAACCCCCTGCCCAATGCAGGAAATTAACAACTACCCCCCCCACATCCCCAGTGACCCCAACCCTCCCCCCACCATGCAGGATCCCACAATCAAAGCACTCCCGACAGATGGCCATCCAGCCTCTGTTTAAAGACCTCCAAAGACGGGGACTCCACCACCCTCCGAGGCAGTGCATTCCACTATCGAACAGCCCTCACCGTCAAGAAGTTTTCCTAATGTTTAGGTGGAATCACTTTTCTATTAGTTTAAATCCATTATTCCGTGTCCTAGTCTCTGGAGCAACAGAGAACAAGCTAATTGTTATGGCTGCTGTCTGTTGTGCGGAGTTAGTATCTCCCTCATTCATTTTTGCATACTACATGTCCTACATGTTTACTATGAGTTAGCGCTTCAAAACAAGCATTTCAGTGCCTATTACAGCATACCCACATCTCACATGGCAAAGTCTGAAGGTGTTCCCTACCAGTAACTGGTAACATTTTTAGAATCATAGAATAGAATCAGAGTTGGAAGGACCCACCAGGGTCATCTAGTCCAACCCTCTGCACAATGCAGGAAATTCGCAACTACCTCTCCCCACACACACCCAGTGACCCCCTACTCCATGTCCAAAAGATGGCCAAGATGCCCTCCCCCTAATGATCTGCCTAATGTATCTTAGCTGTGGCTGTTGCTTAACAGTGTATTTTATTTTAAGTATGCTACCAGAATATGCACAAAACTATAGTGGGGAGTATAGCATCACTACCAAAAAAGTATTCAAACACTTCCATGTGCCAGTTACAGAAAGCTTTCCCAAACAAAGCCTCACCTTTTAAAAAGGAAATTTCACCAGGATGGTAGCGTAAGGAATCTAAAGGGAGAACCTGCTTGGGTGTATATTGTGACGGTTGTCGTTCCCAGATTTGCAATATGTTAAGATATAATGCAAAGTCACACATAGTCCATACTGTTTTAAAGAACAAACAAAAATAACCTCTGTGCATTAAGGCATACTTTTTTCTCATGATGTGGATTAGTGACTTTTGGGCTGTGTGTTCTGGGGATCTCTAGGGTCCTTCCATGTTTATCAGGAACTCCTCAGTGAGATTAGTAAGGACAAGTGAACTTTCTTGAAAAAAACACTCTGCAGCAATGAGAACTCTTTGTTAGCTGACTGTCCGGCTCACCATATTCCCTAGAATCTTTTACAGTGCATATGGAGGTGAGGTGAGCTCAGCAGACACGTCAACATCAAGAGGTCCTCTGAAGTACGTCCCTGAAGGGATAAAATGAAAGCATGACTGTAAATAAACCTAATGCTCTCCACATTACTGACACACGGTTGTGTATGTATGGTCATCATCCAGGCCCAACTATTGCTTGGAGATTATTAATTTTGGATACTAAAGGTCCTGTGATACTGGTAGTGTTTGATTTTGTGGGTACAGTCTCTTGACATCATGCTGATACCTTCACTGGAAATTGTCAAAGGTAGCCAAGATACACACCACAGGAAGAATGCTCCTCTCTTTTTATCTCCTCCCCCTCCAAAAAGTGGTACTGGAATTTTTGAAGACTTTTTAAAAGTATTGTTTTTGACTTTGTACATCCTCTGTAACCATTTCTACCTCATTTTGCAACATATTGTACATGAAAGTATTTAATTCATGTCTTATTAATGTCTGGAAAAATGCATTTGAACTGTAATGGTCTACCTCAGAAAATACTGTATTTTAAAAAGAAAAGTATTACACAGTATTAAAGAGATTACATGGAATGACAAGCTGCTGGATAAGTTTTGTTTTTAAGCTTACCAAAAAGTCATGGGTCTTTTGTAACAATTCTGTAAAGCATACTCAGGGATACAACTTACTAATCAGTAAAAATACAGCAAACTCCTATCCAGGAGATAACTGGCAATGGAAAAAAGGGATAATTTTTCATATTTGAGATGAAGATATATGGTTCGATCCGTTCTTTGACATCAGTTATTGGAATAATTCTTGTAAAAATATGCTTGTAGAGAACCATGCATTCTTTGGTTCTTGTAGGTTATCCGGGCTGTGTAACCGTGGTCTTGGTATTTTCTTTCCTGATGTTTCGCCGGCAGCTGTGGCCGGCATCTTGTCCTTCAGTGTTACTCCTCTGAAGATGCCTGCCACAGCTGCCGGCGAAACGTCAGGAAAGAAAATACCAAGACCACGGTTACACAGCCCGGATAACCTACAAGAACCAATGAACTCTGACTTTGAAAGCCTTCGACAATATCATGCATTCTTTGTTCTGTAGTCTTTATAAAAGCAAACCAAATAAAATAATTTTCAGGGCATTCCAGCGCTTAATGAAGCTATGAGCGTTCTGGTGCACAAAGGACTTTGTAGATGAGACCAAAAGTTTACAAAGTTCTACACAATTGGAAAAACTTGGTAATCAAGTGTTCAGAGAAGGAAGCTTTACAGGCCATCCCACCTGTTCTCTGTGCTTGTTGAATACAAAAGTTATTAGACCAGCAACAGTGATGTTTCCCCCAGTTATATGTACTTCCAATGCAGTTAGCCACATGGACCATGGTTCTGTGTGTAGCAATCGCAGTGGAGGCTGTCTACTTCCTTTGTGAACAAGCAACTTGTGTTTCAAAAAAATGTGCATGCAAGATTTTTTTTTTTTTTACAGGGTGGAGCTGGAATGCAGATGATCCACCTGTGCAGTGTGCTAATTGGCTGGTGCCTGTGCTATCACAAACTTACCCACCTCCAGCCCCAGAATAACTTATTTCCATTTTTCTAAAACAGCAAAGGACAGACAGCTAAATTAATAAGCATGTGTGTGTGTTTCCACGTTTCATTCTCCCAAGCAGTCAACCAGTCTGAAGCATGAGGGGAGGAGCAAAAAAAAATACGATGGAGCCAGCATTTGATTCATTAGCATTTCTGTCTATTGTGCAAATTACTAAATGAGAAAGAAGCCAGACACGTTTATTTAAAATAACTGATTTCGCACTTTCCCCCTAGTCAGAAATGACTGAAAAGCTATTAAAACAGTCTTGCATCTCTTTCTGAACACCCACAGCAATGTAGCCCTCCTCACTCCCTCTGATAGTCTGCTCCACAAGTAGGGGCTCTGACACAGACTGAGTGTACAGCCCAGGCTGGAGGGATGGAGAGAAGAAACATAATGGGTGCACGGATTCATATGGGGAGAGATACCCTTCAGATACGTGGGTCCCAGACTGTGAAGGGCTTTATGCTGATTTTTAAAGAAAGAACACAGTTCAAGCACATATTCGTGCCATGCACATTTTCAAAGTCTATACCCACGTCAGCACCATTTTCCTGCTGACACACTGCCTATCTGTTGCCAGAACTGGGTTGAAGTTGTGGTCCTGGACCTGCCCTTGCCTGATAAGTGGGACACAAAATTACACGCTATGCTTGCAAATGCTCATCTGGAGTCCCATGGAGGAGGGAACAGCTGGCAAGGATGCTGCAGAAAAGTGATGGGTGGGAAGGGGTTAAGCATCCCCCACTGTGCACATGCTGCTGTTTTGCTGAAAACTGCTCTCTCCTGAAGCTGCAAGCATCAAGGGTTAAATACACATTTTTGTTCAGATGTCGTTTGGACCTATAGAAGAGGAGAGAAGGAAGAACAGATGAGATGGAGTCCTACTACCCTCTGGTGGCAGGTCTTCAGATATGAAGGGGAATCTCTTCCTGCCTACAACCCCTCTCTAGGGTCTTTTCTTTCCACCAGCCCTTTTTTGTATGCCTTTGACTGAGAGGAAAAGGTCCATTTCCATATTACAATGTTCTCTACCTCCAAGATTGTAATCATGTTATCCTGAGGAAACTTGCACAGCTTGGAATCCCACAAATAGGAGCGAGGAGTTTCTGAGTCACTGGGCCCAACTCAGTGTTAGGGAGAAGTTGTGGCTCTGTGACAGAGTACAGGAAGAAGAGTTCCAGGCTCCATCCTTGGCATGTCCAGTGAAAAGTTCTCAGGTGCTAGGAAAGAGCATTCTCCTTGACAGGGTTGTTTACTCCATTCAAGGACATGTTTCTCATGAGACAGCATGAAAAAAATATTTACTTCGCAATCTGAAGAAGGCCCAGTAATCTACTGCCTTCATTTATTGTATTTAAAAACTGCCTCTGCATTGCCTTCAAGATGGTTTACAATTTAGAATAATAGCCTGTGATTCTGCATACTGTGTGTAACAGCTTTTACTGGCTTATTTAACGTTTCCTGATACCCTCTCCTCCTCTGAATGTCTGGTGTCCAGTCCCATGGCCAGATATAGAGATGATCCCCTAGGTTATCATTCCTTTGGTGCCAAAATGTGCAGCCCCCCTTTCTGAATGCCATACATCTTTTGCATTTTGGAATCTATGAATGAAATTAAAAGAGAAAACTAGGCCCTTGGTGGGCCTCTCTTCTCAGTCACAATCACAAAATGTGGATTATTTTTTATTCCACAGCAAAGCAGTAGCTTTATACAAGGAGGGTGTGTGTGTGTGTGTTCATGCCTTCCTAAGGGAGAACAATGAAACCACTGTGCATTTCTAATGGGCTCTGTAGGATTTATAGGAAGGTGTAAAGTTAGGGTTGCCAACCCTCAGGTGGTGGCTGGAGATCTCACTATTACAACTGATCTTCAGGCGACAGAGATCAGTTTCCCTGGAGAAAATGGCCATGTTGGCAAAAATGACATTGAAGTCCCTCCCCTCTCCAAACCCCTCAGGCTCCACCCCAAAAAATCTCCAGGTATTTCCCAACCCAGAGCTGGCAACCCTATGTAAAGAGGGCCTAAGGCTACGAGAAGTTAGTTCTCCACATAGCAGCCTCAGAACCAACAACTGTGGCCATGGTTAGGAATAGGGTTGTGCATATTGATATAACCCAACTGAAAATAAACCCGAAAGTAGCCATTTCGGCGATATTCAGGTTTCAGTTTTACCGAATACCAAAACCTGGGAATCTGCCTGAAGCCAAATAGTCAATTCTCGAAAAGGCCAAATAGGTTTTTGGCTTTTTCGGCTTTCCCCAGGCTTTCCCCTATGGAAATTTTATTAATGAGCTCTGGAGGTAGAGTCCCTAATTTTCAGGGAAGCTTCCAGGGACTCTCCTTGCATGAACCCCAAAGTTTGGTGAAGATTGGGACAGGGGGTCCAATTTTATGGGGTCAGGAAGGGGTCGTCCACTCTCCAGAGAAATGTGTGGTAAAGTTTGCAATGTTTTTCTATGAGGAATGGGAGCTACCCCTTTGGGACCCCATAAAATCAGACCCCCTGTGCCAACATTTACCAAACTTTGGGGTTCATGCAAAGAGAGTCCCTTGCAGCTACACTGCCAATTTGGTGACTCTGCCTCGAAAAATGTCCCCCCACCCGGGGAGAATTTTACAAGTACTTACTTTTCACAGTCTGTAATGGCCCCGTACCCAAGAGTCATGGGAAAACTCAGTTTCCCATGAATGCTTGCAAAACTATGGGGAACAATAGATTTGTGCGGACCCATTGCAAGCAGTCATGGGAAACTGAGTTTTCCCTCGACTCGGGTACGGATGCAGCCATTACATGCTATGAAAATAAGTACTTTTAAAATTCTCCCGGGGGTGAGGGGGTTCAAGGTAGAGTAACCAAATTCTCAGCACAGCTGCAAGGGACTCTCCTTAAATGAACCCCAAAGTTTAGAAAAGTTTGGGACAGGGTCTGATTTTATGGGGTCCCAGAGGGGTGGCACGCATTCCCCATAGAAAAACATTGTAAACTTTACCATGTGTTTCTATGGAAGAGGGGTGACCCCTTCCAGACCCCATAAAATCAGACCCCCTGACACAATCTTCACCAAACTTGGGGGTTCATGCAAGGAGAGTCCCTTGAAGCTACCCTGAAAACCTGGGGACTCTACCTCCAAAAAGCACAGGAATGAAGGCTGAAGCCTCTTCTCTCCCCTGCACTGTGGTCCCAATCCAAATCACAGACCCCTTTGGTGTTTGGAAAATTAGGTCCCAGCAGCTGTCATCTGACTGAATGTAATCAAGTGAGCTGGGGAACCCCAATCCAGCATGTGCGTTGTGGCCTGTTGACACACTCCATGCTGAGGCAGTAGTTGTATAAGTAGGGTACGTTTCTTTAACTGCAGGCTGGCCATGTCTATCAATTTTAGTAGACCACAGGCTGCTGAATCTCGATCAGCTCTTAAGCTGGACGGTGAAAGAAACTCCTTTCGACAGCAAAGGTGCCCCCTAGGATTGCCAACCTCCAGGTGGGGCCTGGAGTTCTGCTGGAATTACAACTGATCTCCACACTACAGACATCAGTTCCCTTGGAGAAAATGGCTGCTTTGGGGGGTGGGGTGGACTGTATGGCATTATACCTCAATGAGTTCCCTCCCCTCCCTAAAACTCTCCCTCCCCAGGCTCCACCCCCAAATCCCCAGGAATTTCCCAACCGACTGTTGGCAACCCTAGTGCCTCCCAGGGTGAGGGGAGTGGCCACCTTTTATTTCAGATCATGTGTATTTATTTCTGTATTTCTGACCTGCTCACACTTGTTCTACATGCTGTGGTTATAAACAGACCTACGTGCTAGATATGTCTACAAAGACACACATCCCTGTACTTAAAAAAAGGTGGGAGAGACTGACCTAGGTTTGATACCAGCCTAACCTACTTCACAGGGTTGTTCTAAAGATAAAATAGAGGTGAATGATGTAAGCTGCTTTGGCTCCCCATTGGGAAGAAAAGGTGGAGTGTAAATGAAGTAAACAAACAAATATTTCTGTAATTGGTTATTGAAAACAACCAACTGCTCTTGAAATGCAGTGTTTTCTGCAATTACCCTTGAATATACTAACAAGGAATCATTTAAAACTTACTGAGAATCTTGCCCCTGACACTGAAATCAGAACTAGCAGATAAGCTCACCCAGCCAGATTTGCCAGATCGGTTGGAATATAATGCTTCTTTGGGGAAGTAATGCATGCTAGATACAGTTTCACATTCCTGCTCAGCCATGTTTTTTACTGTAGGGCTATAGGTATGGTTGCCAACCCAGGCCTAGGGAATTCTGGAGATTTGGGGTCTGTGCCTGTGGATGGGGAGGAATTTCACTGAGAAGCCATGGAAGCTGCCATTTTCTCGGGGGAATTGATTTCTGTATTCTGGAGGTCACATATAATTCTGGGAAAACTCCAGGCCCCTAGCTATGGGCAAGCTGATATGTCTATCTTTGTTTGTAAAGTTGAAATACATGCACCCTGTGCCTCAGAATGCGTAAACTGTGTAGGGCCATCCTGAGTATTTTAAAAGGGCTTTTTACAAAATTTACTTGGAAGTGTGCTGCCACCTACTGACCAAGAGATTCAATACACAATTGAATACCCTCCAGATGGATAAGCAATCTGTAGTAGTAAATCCTTTCTCTCTTTTTTTTTAGGATCTTGGTTTAAACTAGCCTCTCTTTGTATCATCTCTCTCCATGCTGCTGTTTCCAGTCTGTCTGTTATCAATATAAATGTATCAGTCCAATGGATGCACACTGCATGCATCAGGAGCAATGAGCTCTATTAAGTCTCTAAAGAGCCACTGGACTCCTGTTTTGCTAATACACTGTTAAAAGTCTATGTTAAATGGCATTTAAACATTAAGTACTGGTTCTGATTTCACTCTGAGTGCTGGGACCAGTAATTAGGGTTACCACTTTTCCTGTCTTACTTTGATTTTGTGCCTTTAATTCGTAGTCATATAGCAAAGGCAATTTTTCTTGGCGCAGACATAAAAATGATGAGGATAATTTCTCTTGTTTAATTTCTACAAGGCTGGAGACAGAGAAATACACAGGAGTGTATCAAGCCTCTTTACACGTCCTGTTTCTCTCAGTAGGCAGAAAGGAAATGGAACCCCCAGACACTCCGTCTATGACATCAGACATTTCAGTTCTACGTGAAATGATCTAGAGCCTTCTGAGGAAGACATACTTTATTCCAGAAGTTGGTCAGGTAATGCTCAGTAGTCAACACTCATTTGAGATTCCTTAAATGTTTCGCCTCCCCTCTGTAATGAATCTTGTATAAGCGCTGATGGAAGAAGTGAAAGCAGCAACGCTCCCAGTATATATCCCAGCCATATCCAGCATCAGGGGGATTGGGGGAGGTAAAGCAAGGGGCCTATCTGACCCAGGCATTTCGCCCCCACAGGGGTCTTCACTGTCAGAGCCACATGAATACACGGCTCCAACTGGCTCAAGGGTCTTTCAGCTGAGTCTCAAAGCCTTTGAGTAGCCCTGTCTGCTATCTTGATGCATATAAGGTTGCCACCTTTAAATTTCCTACTCCTGCTCCTTCCCCTTCAAACGCAGAAAAACAGAGAAAGGCTTTGCCTGCAGTGGTGAGCTTTTGAGGCGGGAGTTTTTTGTGTGTCTGGTTGCTTTTAAAAGCAATGGCACAGGGCCAAAAAAAAGGGAGGGTTAGATGAGAAATCTCAATATGGGGTCCACACAGCTCACAGCCATCCAGAAAGGAGCATTATAGAGATCCATTTAAAGGTAAATCTCCTGTTGTCCAGTGTGGCTTATTCAGAACACCACCATTCCAGGTAATGCAAGAGGTGTAACTTCCATCCACACTTCCCTAAGATGCAATGGTGTCCCTTATTCCATTCCAGTGACATTTACTAACTTAGACAGCTGCCTGACACATAGGCATTAAACTAGTGAAACTTTTCCTGGTGTGGAGGTTTACTTGCAGAAAAGCTTCTCTAGCTACATTTCCGTGTCTGGTAGTGTTTAGAGGTAAAGCTGTGCCAAGTTTTGATTTTAATTATTATTTTAGAAACCTGTTTCCATTTCATTCCTTGTGTTAATGAACAGGATAATAGCAATGCACACAAGGCTGTCAAATAAATCACTTTCAGATGAGCAAAGCAATCACCAGACCATATGCAGTTTGGCCTATTGCTACACACCAACTATCTATTTATTACTTAAAGTAAAATAGACCTGACCAGTTGTAGAATCAGACAAAATTAGTGTGAAACCCAACCCTCCGTATGCAATGAATATGCATTCACCAGTACACTTGCGTTGTAGAAAGAAGGGATGCTGTTATTTCTAATATCTCATGCACTTTTCTAGGCCTGATCAGGGAAAACCACCACCACCTTTCATTTGTCTTTTTGGTCTTAAATAAATGATCACAACAAATCTGGATCTGACAAGCATAGTAAAAAAATGTATGGGGGAATTGTGGTTATCCTTCTGGAGCATAACCCAATAAACTGGGGAAAACAGCAAATTCTAAATCTGTCTTCCTATACAAAATCTTGATTAACATGTATCTGATTTTATAGATAGCAATGAGCATGTGGAGAGGGTTGTTGTTACAGATTATACTGTTACACCAGAAGTAATAAAAAATAAAAACATTCAGGGCTGAGCCCTGGCTCAAATGAATCTCTGATGAAGGGCCAGAGTCATGTATCACAGAGAAGGGTTACAGAAAATATCTACAGTGGGTAGCCGTGTTAGTCTGTTTGCAGTAGTCAAAAAGGGCAAGAGTCCAGTAGCACCTTAGAGACTAACAAAAATATTTTCTGGTAGGGTATGAGCTTTCGTGAGCCACAGCTCACTTCTTCAGATACAGAAAATATCTAGATATAAGGCTTACACACGCACGTGCATGCACCGTCTTTTCCCCTTCCTATTTTAGTGCCCTTTTCTCCACACAGGCCTGCACAATGCTCACTCCAGTAGGCATCCTTCTCTTCATGCTGGCAGTGCCTGCCTCTTGCGATGACACAGTAGCTGATGACGTTGGGGTCCACATGATGGGGCGTATATCAGAACTTCTGTCTCCAGAAGAATGCCAAGCCTTCTATGTTCAGATCACTGGCCCTGATCAGAATGTGGAAGAAGAGCTGGACAGGCTCTTGGAGAGTAAAAACCCTATCCACACCCGACGGCGGCGAGACATCACCAGCATCAAGGACTGCAAGGAGACCCTGAGCCAGTGGCTGCGAACAGAAGGAGACACCATGTACTGGGACCGTTTGTCTCGAGCTATCCAGCAAATTGGGCGGTCTGATGTTTCAAAGGAGCTGGGGAAGAACCTTAATCAGGACAAGAACCTAGAGATTAAGAAGAACGTGGAGGAGTATCACAAGACTGTCAAGCATCTCACCTCCTCACTGCTCCTGGAAGAGAATGAGGAGAAAGGTGAGCAAGGCCGGCTGCGGAGAGACAAAGGCTGGCCCCAGAATCAGGCCAAACCAACGGCATGGGAAGATTTAGAACTTATCACTGAGAAGAAGCCGCTGAGGCCTTACAACAGGAGTCTCTTTGGATGGATCATTCCACTGACTACTGGCATTGCTGGAGGATTTCTAACCTCCTTCCTGGTAGCGGCTCTAGTTTTCTATACTTTTTTCTGGACCTTGAACCAAGGAAACCTGGACCACATTCAGCCTAGCTATGATTCCCTCCCTCAGATGAATTTCCCTTCATCCAGATGTGGTGCTATCTATTACACATACCAGTGGCTTGATAAAAAGGGAGAAGCAGATAGTGAGACAGAGGAAGAGGATAAGGATAGCTTGGAAAAAGAGATTCTTGGTAAACCATAAAGCAGCTCTAATCCTTACCATAGCCTTTCTCTGCTGGACAATGGAACTAATAAAACCCACCCATTGATTAAATCAGTCAGAAGTCTGAATTTGTTTTGTGATATATTTGTTGAAGCTTAGGTTTGCCTTGAATAAGAATTAACATATTGGGTTAGGGCCCAGGAAAAAAGTGCACACAGAATTGCAGTCTCCCTAGCTTGCATCTGCTGAAGACTGAGGCCAGAAACTGCAGCAGGTCTCCAGTCCCTTAGCCGTGCTTTTTCACATGTCAGTCATTAAGGTAGCTTAGTGAAAGCAGAACTGTGTTTTCACCTATTAGTGCTGTTGAGAATCGTCACTATACTTAACCTGTTTGGGTGTTTATATCCTGCTTTTCTTCCTCAATGGAAACCTAAAGCAGCTTAGATCATCAATCTCCACTCCTCTATTTAATCCTCATAGCAGCTACCATGTGAGGAATGTTAGGCTGAGAGACTGGCCGGCCCAAGTTCATCCTGGAAGATTCCATGGCAAGAGTGGGGATTTGAACCTGGGTCTCTCACATGCTAGTCCAAGACTTTAACATTACATCACACTGGGTCTTATATAAGTTGAGCTTCACCTTCAAATATCATAGACTGTACATTTTGCATTTTGTTGGCTTTTGACCAACACTGTTTACTTTCCCGTTCTTGTATGCTCAAGGATACATTTGGTGTACCTGACAAATTGGGCTATAATCCCAAAAACCTTGTACTACAATTAATCCATTAGTTTTCAAAATGCCACAAGACTTTTTGTTTGTTTGAGCAGTCAGGGGCTCACTGTCCCTCCATCTCTGATTTAAAAGGGACAGCCCACTGTTGTAATCTGGGAAAGAAACAGTCATGTTTCTAGCAGGGAGAAATGGTTGCTGTGCATCACTGCTTAAATGATATGGAGAAAATGATATGGAGAAAAAAGTGGGACCTTAATGAGTCTTAGCTAAATAAAACTCTCCACATTGAAAACAGCAGTTTAAGGTAGTTGTTGGGGGGGGGGGTAAAGGAGGCCTGTAACTCACGCGTGAGAGCATACAGAAGATACAGCCAGGCATTGTTGTTTGCCCCTGCCTGCTTACAGAAGTGACCATAGGAAGCTGTATTCAGACAACCTTGTTCAGTATTATCTACTCCGTCTAGCAGTGACTCTCCAGAGCAGAAAGGGGTCTTTCCCACTACTTAAGAGATGCCAGAAATGGAACCCAGAACTTTCTGTAGGCAAAGCCACTGAGCCATCACTCTTCCCCAGAGCAGCAGCGATTGCCTTAATGCACTAAATGAAGCACTGTAGAATGGTAGGCACTCATTCTCCCGGAAGTCTGGCCAAACAGAATCATAAAATCCTGGGGCGATCTCCCACACCAGGTGCACGATCAGCAACTCAGTGGATTTTTGATACCGGCGGTTTTCTTGCAGAGCTACAGACCCTGTCCAATAGTGGTGCGGTTTCTTCACACCGCCAGTTGCAGGAACGCTTTTTCAAGCTGCTTTTATAGCCAGCTGTTTGGTGCTTTGCCACCAGTGGACTTATGAGCTGTTTGCTTTGTGCGAGTCATTTTTTGTCATCAGCAAAGGATCTTGATGCTGCCACCCTAAAAGAAAGTAATGCTGAAAGTCACTGCTTTACACAGGAGCAGAGAATTTATATTTAACTATGTGTTTGCTGATTGGCTGAAAATTGCCTTGAGCTGATACAAGATTTGAATTACGCATGCTTGTTAATGATTGGGCAGCTAATTTCACATTCTATGTTGTCCCCGCTCCTACTGGGTCTAAAATCTGTGGCAAGACCCATTCCACATTCATTTAGCTGTTATAGCAATGTGCAAAGCTTGCAAAAATATTAAAATTATATTCACTCTTTGCTAGAATGTCAAAGCAGCAAAGTAGGTTGCAGTTCTATGAACTCTTTCCAGGGAGTAGGAGCAAAACTTAACTGAATAAAATAGATCTTACCTCCAATTAGACCTGCCTAGGATGGCTCCCTTACTCTTAAAGGTAAAGGTCCCCTGTGCAAGCACCGGGTCATTCCTGACCCATGGGGTGACATCACATCCCGACGTTTACTCTTAAATTAAGTAGCATAAAATCAAACATTTCCCCACCATGAAAATAATTCCAGAGATGTAGCAGTTAGTTTGTTGCAGAAAATACAAAAGGGAATGGTGAAACATTTAAAAAACTAACAATGTATTTATTCCAGCATAAACTTTTGTAAACCAAAGTCCCAAGCAGGTTCTAAAATGTACTGTCCAAAAGTAAAATCCATGTTACACTATTCACTAAGACCGGCCAAAGTAACATAAAACTGTGCAAACTTCTGAGTTTTCTACAAGTCTTCAATAGGCTGGATGTAAGCAAAAAAATAAAATAAAAAATAAAGGGGTGGGGTGGTTTCAGCCAGGACTTCATATTTTCATGTCCAAACTGCAGTCTTTATAACTTATATGGGAATGAACTTCCTTAGTTTTTAAAAAGGATTTATCCACTTCAGATGATTTGCTGAATAAATGCTTTTTTAAAAAAGGATGTAATGAAGCCTTAAAAGAGCAGTGAAGCATAAAGTAGATAACCCAGTCTGGCCTGATAACATCAGATCTCAGAAGCTAAGTTAGTACTTGGATGGGAGACAACCAAGGAAGTCTAGGGTTGCTCTGCAGGGGCAGTAGGGTTGCCAGCTCTGGGTTGGGAAATACCTGGAGATTCAGGGGGTGGAGCCTGAAGAGGGCAGGGTTTGGGGAGGAGAAGAGAGGGATGTCAGTGGGGTATAATGACATAGAGTCCACCATCCAAAGTGGTCATTTTCTCCAGGTGAACTGATCTCTGACATCTGGAGATCAGTTGTAATAGCAACAGATCTCCATAGCCCACCTGGAGGTTGGCAACCCTATTGCCTGCCAAGGGCTAGCAACCCCTGGATGTTTTGGGAGATGAGGCTAAGCATCTTACAGTATCACTTCTGACTGCATAACTGGAAGTGACATCATGCGTTGCTGCAATATTCTAGCAAACTCCCAAATCTCTATAGTTCTGGGGGGCAATTCAGGGAGTACTGGAAACTATTCAAGCATTCCAGATGTATCAACAGAAGCATACATTGAAGGACTGCTAGAGCATCATGGCGATGTGTGACATCTCATCAGCTTACAGGACTGGAAGTGATGCCATAGTGCTGCCATGATGGTGCTCCTGTGTCCCCCCCCCCCCCACCATTTTGCTCATGCTGCTGCACCAAGCAGCAGAGGGGAACAGGAGGCCAGGTATGGGAGGTCTCTCTAGCAAGCACTACTCCAAAAATATTTGTTTGGATGTTTATTGGCCACCTTTCTCCCTTCAGCAACTCGTGGCTAATCTATGCACTGATTAGCAAATTTCCCACGCCAGAGTTGGTAACCCTACCCACACACCCTTCAACCTCTGGCCCAGTTTATAATGTGCTGTCAGCCAGTCAAACCTGTCCTTGAGAAGAGTGGTTCAGCAGCAGGGATGGCTGGGCTTGTTAGGAGCATGACAGGCTGCGCAGACCTTCTCCTTAAACCCTGGATTGTCTGGAGTATGTTCAGGGGTGTTCTTTGCCATTAGAGTGCATGGAAGTTGCAATGCCCTGCGACCAATTCATTTATTCAGAAGGCAATAGAAACTATTCAGGTAGTCCAGAGGCATCATCAGAAGCAGCCAGACTTAAGGAGGGGGCCTACAAAGACTTGTGCATACAAGGTCTCTCTATGGGTGCTAGGGCTGCCAACTCTGGGTTGGGAAATACCTGGAACGACTTCTTTACCTGTTCTATTTTAAATGTTGGGTTTTAAAACTTAATAGTATGTTTTCCTTCTTTCTCTTATCCTCACCCAGATATTTTCTACTAGGCTGTCACCCTCCTTCTCTTGACCTTCTAGACAAGCAATCCCTCTCCTCACATACAGCGCCACTCCGCCACCTCTTTGACCTTTTCGGTTTTTCTTGAACATTTGTTGTTATAGTATCATTCACACACTTGTGAGCTCACACAAACCAGGAAGCGCACCAGTGTTACCAAACCAAATTGGGGGGGGGGGGTAATGGAGGGATCCAAATGTTGAGTTTTCAGAATTATTTCTTTATTATATTATTATTTATTTCGATTTGTATCTACAGCATAGGTCTGCTGTTGGCCTGGGGAAACAGTCAGGGTCCCCAGTTTAGATAATATGATGAAAACCTATTGCTGCCCTCAACTATAGACCTGGCAGAACATCCAGCTCTAAATGACTGCTGACGCACAACAGCACAAAATCCAATAATGTGTGGATGCAACCAAGTTTGATTGTGTGAATGGGCTAGCGCCGGTAAAACATTCACATGGGTGTATAGGATATTTATAAGAATTGTTCTTTTACTTCCTTATTATGGTTTAGCTTTGGTCTGAAACAGATAAATACAGCCCTTCCAAAAACCCAACTCATGCCATCAATGTCAAATGGGAGAAGTGCTCCTACTTTTGATGGTGGCCCAACACTAGAATTTGTTCCATGACCCAGGCCCCACAATCTCCTTCACTTCCCAGACTTTCCCCTTAATTACGATACCATCCTCCTAGGGACAGATTTTGCTCTAAAGTAAAATTTCAGTCTGCCTATTTGACAGCACAAGTGGCTGAGGGACAGAGGAACATTCTGACAGCAGACATTTATCTCTGGACACAAATACACCAGCTGTCAGGTTCATTTGGATCATGTAACAAAAATGACAGGCCATTGCCTAGAATTATTCAGGAAATGGCCTTTTGTGCGACTGGCTTGTCCATGTACCCTCCCTCTGCATCTACAGAATGTCATGGTGGGCCTACTCTTTTTTGTGTTTAATTTCCATGAAAATGTGCTTTTTTCATTATCCCAGAAAGGTAGCTTTTTTTAAAAAAACAGTGTACATTATCTGAGGGTGTGAACCAGCTAACGTCAGGTTTTTGCTTGCATCCACAGCACATTCCTATTATTCCTATTTGAGGATATTCATTATTAGTCATTCCATCTCCACTACTGTTCAGGAGCACCAAGAGGATTTTGTTGACTGTTGGCTGCATGTAATCCCATGGAAATGTCTCTTCCCCAAGTCCCAATACATTCCTGTTTCTCCCCCAAATGGTTGCAAAGACAGGATAAAGTGAGTGAGAATTCCCACCTGCCGGTACACAATAGACCAATAAGAGTTTAGAACAATTATCTCCATAACCGTAGGAGCCAGAGCCTCTAGCCAATCATTTGCAGGCACTGCCCAACAAGGTGATATTTTCTCAACCTGCTGGCTCAGTTCCTTCTCAGGGTGACTGGCCATTGGAATTATGCTGTGGAGGGGAGGTCCAGGCCTAATACAATAGGCCCATCTGTACTTCTCCATTAGCAGGTCTGAGGTGTCTGCCTGCTTAGAATTAGTATGTATTATTTATATTTATTTGTTTAATATTATTTAGCTCTAGCAGTATGCTATGTGCTGCACAGAAATGACAGGGTTCTTGCCTGCAAGGGCTTACAGTACATGTTAACTGAACAGCAGAACTGTGAAGGAAAGATGTGCAACTGTCAAACAAGCAGAGGGAATGGGTGACTCAGTTGACACCGGAAGAGCAACTGTTGTGAACTGAGTGGGAGGAGCCTAAAGAGGCCAGGGTGGCTCCATAAAAAGCTTTTTAAAGAGTTGAGAAATAAAAAAGACTCATTTAGGAAGTGGAAGGAGGGCCTTATAACCAAAGAAGAATATAAACAAATAACTAGTGCTTGTAGGGAGAGTGTTAGGAAAGCTAAAGCTCAGTATGAGCTTAGGCTAGTGAGGGATGCTAAACACAACAAAAAAGGGTTCTTTTCCTATGTACAGAGTAAGAATAAGAACAAGGACAAGATAAGCCCATTGTGGGGACCAGAAAGTGAAATTGTAACAGGAGATGAAGAGTGGGCAGAACTCAATTCCTATTTTTCCTCAGTCTTTTCTTGTGAGGGGAGCAGTGCTCAACATGGCATAAACAGAACACATGATGAGGGTGTCAGAAATACAAGCATGTTATAATATTGTGACAGACAGGTGGTCAGTAAAGCTGTCAAGGAACTGTCAGATCAGAAGGATCTGGTCTGATGCAAGAGGCTGAAAGGGCCTGGAAGCAGCAGAATGAACTGGATTAAACCAGATATGGCTAGTAGGCTGATATAACGCTGTGGGTGTAACAGCAGGTGGCCTAATTGATATCTGGGGGTAGAAATGTATAAAACTAAGAAGAATGTGAAGCTCATTGTTTCGGAAGCTATTGCCGGGAGTGAGTGTTGTATTATACACTGTAAAAATAAACTAAGCACTTTTTAGTAGCTGGAGTCTGGTGGCGTGTTTTGGACCAACTGATAACCCGCTGGCTTCCGCGATAGAGGGAAGGGATTTATAGCCGAGGATTGGCATTGGGGTAGTGCACAAACATTTAGTTTCTTTAAATGAAACAAAGTCATCGGGCCAGATGAATTGCATCCAAAGGTACTTAAAGAAATAAAAGGTTCCAGGACTCACCTGGAGCCTGGGTTGCAGAGCCCGGGCCGGGAGGGGTCAAAAAGGCAATCGGAGGCTCCCAGAGGCGTGGGTGGACATGCACGTGGCCCGGATCGTGGCACCAGCACGTGGGGGTGCACGCATCAACCTGGGAGCCTCCACCTATCAGAGGAGTTGAGTTGGGGCAAGGGGGCCAATCAGGCAGCCCCCGTTTAATTTTGAAAAGCCAGCCGGTCAGAAAGCTGGACCTGGGGAGTTTTCACTCAGGTCCGCTTTCAGTGTATAAAAAAGGGAGGGCCAGGCGGACCCCTCTCAGTTCGCCGTTCTCATCGCTGGAGGCAGGTCATTGGGGGACAGCAGCGAAGGAGCGGAAAGGCGAGGACAGCGTTTGGCTCGGTCACGAGCTATTGGGCAGCCCGTCGCGCGGAGCAGAGACTCCACCGGGCTTAAAAAAAAAAAGAGCTAAAAAAAAATCAAATCGCTGTGCTGACAATCACTACCCCTTGCGTGGGGTCCGATTCCTTTACCCTTGCGTGGGTGAGGATTCCAGAGCTGCCATGTCCCCCCAAAAGACCCCCGGTGTCAGGAAGAGGCAGGCATCGCTACCTCGGACGAGGAGCAGGGCCGGGGCCGCCAGAAAGTCCTGGGAGCACTTGGCCCCGAGGCAGAGGGGGGCCAGGTGTGGATCAGGGGCGCCCGGACCCTCAAATATATCCAACCTGAGGGGCATGAATACCCCCGATGGAGCCTCCACAGCCGGGCCGGGTCATATGCGAAGGGCAGCCACCTCACAGGCCACTAGGCGGAGTTGCAGGGTTACCCCTGCATTTTCTGGTGCTGCCTCGGCAGGTTCCCCAACAGCTAGGGGCGGGCACGTTGATTACTCAAGTGCCCAGATGGTTCCTGCCGCTGAAGTGGCTGGCCCGAGTGGGGTTACCCCTTCCAGAGCTACCAGACGTGGAAGGGCGTTAGCTAGGGCAACCTCTTCTTCGTCGTCATCCAGCCCACCTCCTAAAAGGAGAGTTCAACGCAGACGCAGCAATAGGGGGCATAAAACTCATCATCACTCCCAACGGGCATCACGGAGGATACCAGTAGACAGCTCTGATGGTGAGCATTCATCTAGTTCCATCTCTGGGGTTTTGGGAGGGGAATACTGGTTGGCGGCAGCTAATGTACCAGGGTTACCTGCTTGGGCCATCCGGCGTCGTTTCTTTACTGCCATTCCCCCTGATAAAGACGGCCCAGGAAGGGTCTGGGAGGAGAATAAAAGCTTGTCACAATCTTCAGTGCCCCCTCCATTCAATGATGACGAAGATCCCCCTGGCATTCACCTCCCCAGGGAACTGAGGGAAGATATTTTAGATGGGTTTTACGTAGACCTCTTTACCCTCATAAAACCTGAGGTGGAAGAGGGACGCAGATCACGGCTCTCTTCAAAAGATAAGAAGAAGGAAAAAGATAGGTGGAACTCGGTTGATAGAACTTTTGAAAAATGGCTGGCAGGTTATACTATATTCATGGGAGTGGTATCTTCAGCTTACCCAGCTAGGGGTTGGCATTTGGTGAACCACCTGTCCAACGTGTTGCGGGCTCGGAGCCTAGCTGGAGACATGGCCGCCATTGACTATGACGAAGCATTTAGAAAAAGGGCATCCCAAAGCGAAAGATCTAGTTGGGATTTAATCAATGACAAACTATGGCTAGTAACTGTCGGGCCTCACATTAAGGCTAAAACTGAAGTAGGGAAGCGGAACAGGGGGGGGGGGCTCGCAGAGAGGCCAGCAAACGCGTTTGCTGGGAATACAATGCTGGAAAATGCCTGCGAGCAAAATGCCACTTTGACCATAATTGCGAGCTCTGTTCAGGCCCCCACCCAAAACTCAGCTGCATTCGCAGTCAAAACAGTGCACCTTCCTTTCGGGGTCAGCGGCCATCAGCTTTATCATCCCAAAAAGAGCCCTCCAATGTTGGCCTCAACACTACAGGGGCAAAATAATAAAGACAGTTTACTTCATCTGGCACAATCGCCTATCCGGTTAGATGCCTTGGCAAAATTGCTTACTTGTTACCCTGATAAACCGGCAGCCAGATATTTATGGGAAGGCTTTTCCATAGGATTTAGAATTCCATTTTTTCTACCCCGAATACCCATGGCAGCCGGCAATTTTAAAAAACTGCGCTGGAATTGCCTGACGTGCTGGACGATAAGATTGCTAAAGAATGCCGGCTAGGCCGGAAGGCCGGCCCCTTCAACTCGCTCCCCTTGTTGAATTTAAGAGTTTCTCCCCTGGGAGTTGTGCCTAAGAAAGTCCCCGGGGAATTCAGACTCATTCATCACCTGTCTTACCCTAAAGGTAATTCAGTAAATGATGCCATTCCCCCAGAGCTTTGTTCAGTGCGATACCAGACCTTTGATCACGCGGTTGGTATTGTCCGGAGCTGTGGCCGGGGGGCACTGTTGGCTAAGTGCGACGTACAGTCGGCCTTTCGGTTATTACCTGTACACCCATCAGACTTTTGCCTACTGGGTTTACAATTTCAGGGCCAATGGTATGTTGACAAGGCCATGTCTATGGGCTGCTCCGTGGCTTGTGCCGCGTTTGAGAAATTTAGTACTTTTTTAGAGTGGGCCTTAATGGACAGAACTGGCAGCCGGCTGGTTGCTCATTATTTGGATGATTTTCTGATGGTGGGACCAGAGGGATCGTCCTTATGCGCCACTTTATTGGAAAGTTTCACGACTCTGGCCTCTGAACTTGGGGTTCCCCTAGCTCAAGAAAAGACGGAGGGTCCATCTTCCCGTTTGAAATTCCTTGGCATCGAGATTGACACAGTGTCAGGCACATCCAAGCTCCCAGAGGATAAATTACTGTCTCTACGACACCTACTGAGCTCCATGTTGGCAAAAGAGAAGTGTACATTAAAAGACCTACAGTCCGTAATTGGGCATTTGAATTTTGCATGCCGGGTCAATTTCACCTGGTAGGGCCTTTTGCGCACGTATGTGCAGGGCCACGGTGGGCATCAAAGCTCCTCACCATAGAATCAGAATAACCCGGGAAATAAGGGAAGATCTCCTCACTTGGCTGCAGTTTTTGGACAACTTTAATGGGATTTCACTCTGGCAAGCCAGTTGGGCACCTGGGCAGGACTTTCAGGTACACACAGACGCGGCTGGCAGCATCGGCTTTGGGTTGTATTGCATGGGACACTGGTGCGCACAGCCTTGGCCTGAACACTGGCTTAACACTGGCTTGGCAAGAGATTTGACATTTCTGGAACTCTTCCCATTGGTTGTGGCAGTGATAATTTGGCGGCATTTATTTCAGGACACACATATTACATTCTGGTGCGACAACTTGGCAGCAGTGCACATAGTTAACCGCCAGACTTCAAAATCACACCGTGTGATGCAGTTGGTGCGCAAATTTGTATTAACTTGTCTCTCTGCTAACCTTTCATTCATGGCTCAACATGTACCTGGCACTGATAATTGCATTGCAGATTCTCTATCTCGTTTACAGCTCGACAGATTTCGGACCCTAGCACCGAAGGCAGATCCCTTTCCAGCAGAATTTCCGGAGGAGCTGTGGGCGCTTGGCATCGATCCATAATGCACGGGATTTATTTATCTGTTTCTCCATCAACTTTTCAGGCGTATTCAGCGGCAGCCAGGCGTTTTTTGGCATTCACCAGGAGGTTGGGGGGTCCTGAATGCTGGCCAGTAACAGAGCATTGGGTTCTTCAATATTTGGCACATCTTAAAGACAGCGGTCATGCAGCTGTCATGCAGTTAGGTGGATCTGTAATTGGTTGACAGATCACACCCAAAGAGTGCTTGTTAATGGTTCCTCATCCACTTGGAGAGGAGCGACTAGTGGAGTACCTCAGGGATCTGTCCTGGGCTCTGTGTTGTTCAACATCTTTATAAATGATTTGGATGAAGGAATAGAGGGGATGCTTATTAAATTTGCAGATGATACTAAATTGGGAGGGGTAGCAAATATGGTAGAAGACAGTGCCAGGATACAGGATGATCTTTACAGGCTGGAGAATTGGGCTAAAACCAATAAAATGCATTTCAACAGAGATAAATGTAAAGTTCTGCATTTAGGTAGGAAAAAGCAAATGCATAATTATAGGATGGGGGAGACTTGTCTTAGCAGTAGTGTGTATGAAAAGGATCTTGGGGTCTTAGTAGACCAAACACTGAACATGAGTCAGCAGTGTGATGCGGTAGCTAAAAAGGCAAATGCGATCTTGGGCTGCATCAACAGAAGTAAAGTGTCCAGATCACGTGAGGTGATGGTATCGCTTTACTCTGCTCTGGTTAGACCTCACCTAGAGTATTGTGTTCAGTTTTGGGCACCACAATTTAGGAAAGATGTAGACAAGCTGGAACATGTCCAGAGGAGGGCAACAAAGATGTTGAGGGGTCTGGAGACCAAGTCCTGAGAGGAAATGTTGAAGGAGCTGGGTATGTTTAGACTGAAGAAGAGAAGACTGAGAGGGGATATGATAACCATCTTCAAGTACTTGAAGGGCTGTCATATAAAGGATGGTGCAGAGTTGTTTTCTGTTGCCCCAGAAGGTCGGACAGAACCAACGGGTTAAAATGAAATCAAAAGAGTTTCCATCTAGACATTAGGAAGAATTTTCTAACAGTTAGAGTAGTTCCTCAGTAGAACAGGCTTCCTCTGGAGGTGGCAAGTGCTCCTTCCCTGGAGGTTTTTAAGCAGAGGCTAGATGGCCATCTGTCAGCAATGCTGATTCTATGACCTTAGGCAGTTCATGAGAGGGAGGGCATCTTGGCCATCTTCTGGGCATGGAGTAGGGGTCACTGGGGGAGTGTAGGGGAGGTAGTTGTGAAATTCCTGCATTGTGCAGGGGGTTGGACTAGATGACTCTTGTGGTCCCTTCCAACTCTATGATTCTATGAGTAAGCAAATACATTGTTAAATAAGTTGATGTTAAGGAAGGAAGTAAAAGAATTTTCTCACATAGAGAATGGGAGGCTGCTCCAGCCACAGGGAAGCTGTGATGAGATATAGTTGAAAGCAGAAGACCACGAAGTGGGGTGGACCAAAGCAGAAATGGTTCCTTCTTGTGATGTCTCTGTATGCCTTTTCAAGTGTCACCAGTCCATATGCCCCAAACACAGTCCCATCTAGCAGGCTAGAGATCCCACTCAATAAGTAAAAAGATGTGATCAAGGTCCTTGTGCATGGACTACCCATTGGCAGTCTTTGGCAGCTAATCATATACATCTGGGATACTTAGCAACAACCCACACCCTTTCCGCCTATCTGCAGCAGACATACATTATAGATTGTCCTTTTTCTTCCCTTAGGGTAGCTGATATCAAGCTTCATGACTTCATACTAATGTACAATCTTATAGGGATATTGGGGATCATGAAGAATAGGGGAGGCTGAGAGGGGACAAGCATGCCCTTAAGGGAAGAGAGTGAAAAATTTGTGAGTGGAATTTTCATTTTGCCTTTGATCAGTCTGGAGGGTTCCTATGCCTCGAGGTATGTTAGAACTTCTCCACCAGTTCCACGGAGTACTTCTGATCATTCTTCTCCACCCTATCATCTTCAGGTTGATAGGTCCCTTTTAGGACTTCAATCCGCTCAGAAAGGCTTCTTGCATCAGGAGCAAGGATAAAGTTATAGATCAGGGATGCAATGATGCCACCAGCCAGAGGTCCCACCCAGAAGACCTAAAGAAGAGGGTTTAAAAAAAATGTTTACTTGCTCCCAAACAGAGGTTGTTTATGCATGGGTACTTTCACTCATGTTCGCCCCTAGTCTGTCTCTATTGTTCCTTGAGTTATGCATGAGTTTTCTGTCTATTAGTGATGACCTCGTTGCCAGCCCTCGCAATGTCCAGGTCTTCCCATTCCTCTGTTAACACGACTCTTCCATCTTCCCTGAGCAAAACCCAGGTGAAATCCCCATGCAGAAGGCAAAGTGGAGGACATGCAAGCTTGGTTTTGCTCACAGCCAATTACAAAGTAGCATGTCCAGAGGCGGGGATTCAAATATTCCCTCTTCCTGGGAGCTCTTTCTGAGCACAAGAAAGACTTTTTAAAACCAAGGCTTGGATTTCTCCTTTTCAGATTGCTTCATTTTTGTTGTTGTTCTTAAAATGCTTTTTTATGTGGCAATTGGGTTTGGGGGTGGGTTCTCTCACAGTACGCACTACAAGCAAGCCAATTAAAAAGCAGCATTTAAAGGGGTGGGGACTTGATTTGAGCTTGGAGACTGCTGGTGCATAGATTCCCAACAGGAAAGTGTGGGTCCAGCCAGCAACGAACCTCAGGTAAAACTCCTATGCATAAATGACCAGAGTTTCTGATTTTAGTACATATATAAATCCCTGTTCTGCTTGAGTAGTTGGAACAGAACATAGCCAAATGGCTTCACAATTATCTTGAGTTGTTCAGGGGAAGTTTAGACATGCCCAGGCTTCTCTCTGGCATCATACAGTGTGCTAGGAACACAGAACTTTCCTAGTATTTCCTGGTGATGCTACTTCTAGCCAAAGCCAGCTCCTTACATCCCATGCAAGCACATTTTGAGCATCCTACGTCAACCAGAGCTGCAGTCAAAACCTCCATGTATCTTTGACATAGGAAAATGTGCCTTTAAATGCTTTCATAATGTAGTTCTCAAAATCGAAGCCTACATAACATATTGTTGTTTGTTACTTATATGAGCAGGAGACAGAGTTCTTTATTCTGAATTTGACAACTTCCATTATATTTTATAATATGGTAATATGATCCTACTTAGGCTTTTTTCCACAATCAAAATTTTCATGTTTGTTACCTTTTAATATAAGAAATTTGTTCAGAAAAAAGGACTTTCATGACATTTCAGCCATTCTACACTCTCTGCCTTTGTGAGTTTTGGCGCTTGCAGGTCATTATTTTTTTCTCTGGAATTGTGAATTCTGCCTACCAAGGGTTCTGCTATCCCAGGATGATGGGGAGGTGAGCCAAGAGCCTCTGATCATGCCAGATTTGGCTGACTTTCAGTGGCCTCTAATTCATCATTTGAACACACACACAAATTAGACACTGAAAGTGAGTTAAAGAAGGATTTCCCAGAATAAGTGATGGAATAAACAGGCCCTAAAATAAGCCCACCCTGACCTGGATACCCAGGCTAGCCTGATCTTGTCAGATCTCAGAAGCTAAGCAGGGTCAGCCCTGGTTAGCATTTGGATGGGAGACCACCAAGGAATACCAGGGTTGCTGTGCAGAGGAAGGCACTGGCCAACCACCTCTGTTAGTCTCTTGCCATGAAACTCTTGCCATGAAAACCCCAAAAGGGGTCGCCATAAGTCGGCTGCGACTTGAAGGCACTTTACACACACACACACACAAGATAAGCCCATGGCTCATATATCACGATCAACATTTGTTGTTTTTCATAAGCAACTGATTTTAATTAAGACACAGCCCTACAAGGAATTAATCCTGTTTGTATACAGCTCATTAATGTATTGGCCATTCATCCCCCTGCCAGCTACTGAAGGGATAGCAATTCTCCCCTTTACTTTTACTTATTTGCCAAATCCTTGGAAATCTGGACTTAGGGTCTAGATTGATGATTCATGCCCTTCCTTTCCTCCAAGCAATCCTGGGCTCTGTGAATGTCATTCTGAAGGCTCAGCTGTAGCTTGTGTCAGATAGAAGACATAAGGATTCACTTACCCAGTGATCCTGGTAATTTCCCATTATAACTGCAGGACCAAAAGACCGTGCAGGGTTCATGGAGCAGCCAGTGAAATAGATCTGTAAGCCAATAAAGATAGATGCATGTCAGTAAGGAAAGCTCCTAGAGTTTATGAAGATATTCTACTGGCAAACAGCTGGATAACTTGTAAATTAGAGACAGCCGAACCCATCTGAGTCACCTTGCTGCTTCCTGGGAAAGATCTCCTGAGCCATCTCCCTTTATCTACTTTTTTATAATTAGCACGTAAAGGTACTTGGGCTCAAGTATCCAGCCATTCCCCCAAACCTCCACTTCTTTCTTACCCAAGTAGTAACCCAATCCGGAAGCAATGAAACCTTTATATACTAGGCAATGACTGCCATTGCCCGTGACGAGTCCTCCCACTTCAGGGCAGAAAAAGGTAAAGGTAAAGGTCCCCTGTGCAAACACCGGGTCATAAATATTATCCCTCACAATGGGAAGTTGTGTCTCATTTCTGGATCTGAAACACTGCACCCTGTGCTCTCAGTACAGCTTCTTCTGTGAGAACGCTTGATATCTTTGCTCCCCCAGCAGCTGCTGCCATCCTGGTCCTCCTCCTCTGATGGGTAAACATAATCCCCCTCTAACCCTTTCTTCCCTTAGACCTTATGTGTATCTTGTTTGTGCATTGTGTGTGTGTGTTATTGAAAACCTTAAAAAAACCCTTAAATTTATAAAACACTTCTTTATTCAGAGTATTTCCATGGGTGTGCTCATCCTTCATATAAATAAGCTTAAATATCCCCTACGCCTCCTCTCATAAAGCTACATTTGTCTCCAAGCTAATTCCCCCAGTAAAACGAGACCCCTCTAATTGGTGTAACAACCTGGAGATAACTTGTAATCCCAGGAGACATCCAGCCATCACCTGGGGGTTGGCAACCCTAATGCAGATTGTCCTAAACTCCTCAGAGGAGGCAAGGGCCAAAAACACGAGGCAGAAAAATATAACTGGAAGCAGTCTAATTTCAAACACACTTGAAGCTGCCTTATACCAATTCAGACTACAAGTTTATCAAGGTCAGTATTGTCTAGTCTGCCTGGCAGCAGCTCTCCGGGGTCTCAGGTCTTTCATATTGCCTACAACCAGGTCCTTTTTAAACTAGAGACGCCAGGAATTGAACCAGGGAGCTTCTGGATGCAAAGCAGGTACTCTACCACTGAACCCCCTTCCCAGGTGCTCAAAGGAACAAACAGATCTTGTATAAGGGTGGTTCGTTTTTAAGGAGGAATTTATGGTGCTGGTTCTTCGTCACTTAAACTTGATCTGCTGGTTCCCACTGGACTGTAGTGATTGATGATTGTTGGTTCCTTGTGCCCCTCCTCTAACATGCCTGAAGAAACTGGGTTATTAGCCTTTACCATGTGGTTTCTCCATACATGTGTTATTTGGGAAAGGGTTCATGTACCCCTGTGGCTCCCATACCATAAAAGACAAGAGAAAGTCCTCAGAGAAAGTAAAATGTGTCACGTTTCCAGTAACAAACCATGTGATTATGGCTCCAGCACTATTTGTTCCAAGTTACTTCAGCACCCTCTGCTGGAAGGGGGTGGGAAAGAACTGCAATCAGTCAACCTAGAATCAAACTGTGTCCTTTTTGTTTGTTTGTTTGTTTGTATAGTTGAAACAACCACACTCACCCCCAGGAGATGACCAGTTGTGACTGACAGTCCAATAGGTAACGCTGGGGAGCCCACATTATCAGTTCTGCAGCTGTCAGTTGAGGCAAAGACACAGAGAACCAGGAGGAAGGTCAGAATCAGCTCCACAGCCACTGCCTGCCCAGCTGTTGTGTTGTTTTGTAACTGAAAGATGAAAAAACCCATGATGCACAGATTAGAAGAGAAAGGCTGCCTTGGCGATCACAGAGACAACAACAACAACAACAACAACAACAAACCTTACGCTCACAGAAGTATTTAGTGTGCAAAAGGAAAGTGGACCCACAGGCTAGATTTCTAGGAATAGGCTACAATTCAACAGTTTGTCAAGTCCACCATAAAACACCCACGTAGCCTGACTACTGGCCTGCCCAATGACTGAGGTAATAATTATGTGTTTGTCTGGCTAGTCATTTCTGAAGCCCTCCCAGGCCCAAATGTCTGTGTATCTCAGCAATAAGAGCTGGATCAGCACCAACAGAGAAATCAAGAGTCTAGGTAATTAACTTGAGCCAGTAGTAGCCAGAGGAACTCGGCCACTGGTTAACCTCTAAAAAACAGAAACTGTAGGCTAGCAGTGGGCTTGGAAGCCCTGCTGACTAACCTGCAGACCCAATTCTTTAACCTCCGATGTGGCTCTAAAGACCACCACATGCCAAAGACGGTTGTGCAAAAGAGGGGATTTTAGCAGGTACATCTCTCTCTCCCCCCCACTCCTGTTCAAGAAAACCTACCAACTGTCCCTCTTCCCTCAATGGAAACCATCAAAGGATCCCTAAAAGCAGCTAGAAAACAAAAGGGGTTTCAGAAAGAAAGGACAGGAGGAAGATGAAGAAAGCAGATTTCATGCAATAAGACCCAACTTAGCAAAGACACAATTGTCTGGCAACTTAAAGTGTTATGAGAGAATCCCAAAATAGCAGCACAGAGAGACTGTGATTTTGTAGGTATGACTCAGATTGAATCATAGAATCATAGATTTGGAAGGGACCACCAGGGTCATCTAGTCCAACCCCCTACACAATGACCCCTACTCCATGCCCAGAAGATGCAACTAAAACCCTCCAGGATCCCTAGCCAATCTGGCCTGAAGGAAAATTACTTCCATCCTGACCCCAAAGTGGCAATCAGCATTTCCCTGGGCATATAAGAAAGGGCCATGAGAGCCAATCACTGATGCCACCCTTCCTGCCCTCCTTCTCATGATCTGCCTAAGTTCACAGAATCAGCATTGCTGACAGATTACTGTCTAGCCTCTGCTTAAAAACCTCTAAAGGAGAGCCCACCACCTCCCAAGGAAACTGTTCCACTCAGGAATTGCTCTGTCAGAAAGTTCTTCCTAATGTTTAGCCAGAAACTCTTTTGATTTAATTTCAACCCATGGTTCTGGTCCAACCTTCTGGGGCAACAGACAACAACTCTGCACCATCCTCTATATGACAGCCCTTCAAGTCCCTTTGTTCTTTGTACCACAAAAAGCCAGAGTCACAACTTGACAAACTTTTCACAGTGTTCAGCTGAAGAGACTCTAGATCGCTTAATGAGGTCTAGAGACTCACCAGGCGGCACACAACCACTCTGTTCCTTCGAGCGTCTATGGCTGTAGATAAGAGCAGTCCCTAGACTTTTCTCACAGCCTTCTGGATATCCACAAAAATTCTTAGTACTTGAAGATCAGCCTTTCAGCACATTATTTAACAGAGGGATAAGACTTGCAGTCTACAATAAGTGCTATTATTAGCTGCTATGAGTATCATCAATTGGGGGAAAAGTTGGACACAAAGATTTTAAATCAATCAGTCATGCTGTTCTAGCGAGTGGAGAACATAACATATTCTGCAGGTAGATTTATGCGGCTGCAGCCCTATGTACACTTACCTGAGAGTAGAACATCCTGCATCTAGAAGCAATGACTTCTGAAGTTACAGTCGTTATCACTTTCTCATTATCACTTAATCAGAACAACAGGGATTCTCTTGTCTGTTGCACTTACCCCATTGACAGCCAGGCCTCCCCGGATCTCTGAGGGGGTGATCTGGTGTATCACTCCTGCTCCAGCTATTGCTCCTACCATCTGAGCTATAATATAAGCCACGGCTCGAGGCACTGAAATCTTTTGTGCTGCTAGGAGGGCCACAGTCACTGCTGGGTTGATGTGTGCCCCGCTGACATGGCCTACAGACTGGACCAGAGTGGCTATAGTCAAGCCAAATACCAGTGAAATCTGAAGGACTCCTGGGAGTGCCGAGGGCCAATTTAAGGCAGAGCCTATGCCTATCAGGACAAATATCATGGTGGCCAAAAACTCTGTAGCAGCATCCCTGAAAAAGGCCAAGGAGCGAGCTTCATTTGCCATGGTGCAAGCAGCAGTGGGGAAGCCAATGAACAACACTCTAAGGGCTTTTCACGCTTGCTTGCTTGCTTGCTCTCTCTCTCTCTCCCCTGCTGGAAGGATGGCTAGAATATATATATTATTATACACGGACACACATAGGGAAAAAATGTGAAATGGGTTGGGACTGGGAACTGGGGTTGAGGCTCCTTGGAAAGCACCCATCACCTGCCTCTGAAATCCTGACCTTATTAGTAATACTCAGCTTTGCCTTTTTTTCAGTTCATGATTTATGGCCCAAACTTGGCTTTCGGTTGAATCCTGAATATTCCCACAGAAAACTTTTCAAACTAGGCAAGTGCATTCCTGCTCAACTACTTTCTGCATCATCAGGATGAGCATCGTCTCCATAGGTCCTCTGCAGAAATTTCAGGCCTGCTCATGATCCACCAAGCCAAAAAAAGTGATGTACGATAGCCTGGCAGGGGTTCAATTAACTTCTGTTTCTACTAGAACTACAAAAAATAAGAGGTTGTCCAAGAAACTGGTAGGTTGCAGTTTATGGCAGACTGGGCTATGTTTATCTTGGTGGGTCACAAAGTTGATGTAACAAAAGCAAGAACCACACAAACCACTGTGGAGTGCCTGTTGGACAGGACAGGACCATAAAAATTAGGTATTTGAATATGTGAAGCTGCTGTATACTGAGTCCAGTGATGTCTCCTCTGGCCAGTAGTGACTCTGTAGAGTCTTGAGCAGAGGAGGGAAGCCTTTCTCAATGCCTGGAGACAACAAGATGTGAACCTGTGATCTTCTGTATGCAGAGCATATGCTCTACCACTGAGTTATGGCCTCCCTTCCCCTCGCCACCATAAGTAGATGTCTAGGATTCACCCCCAAGTGGTGTGGATCCAACCATCCACTTCTGAAAAGCACACAAAGTTTTCCCACATTCACCTCCATTCCCCAGAAAGACCATTCCCGGGGTTGCAGTATCTAAGCAGAGGAATACCTGCATGGGACAGTGCATAGAAGTTAGAAAGGACAAGGGGATGAAATCAAGCTCTTTTCTCAGCAGAACTGAGCTTGCAGAAGTGGAACAATTTCATCCCCCCATCACTATTTCAGTCACCCTGTGGCTATTCTTCTGCACAGGACCCAAGAACCTAGGAATGATCTCCCAGGAAGTGGAAGTATCTTCAGAAACTCCATGTTCTCTGTACAGAATGGCTGGGTCTCTCACAACCTCAGTGTGAATCATGCCCATAGAGAGCAGCAGCAACACAAAGCTACAAAAGCTTGTGAAGATACATTCTGCATCCAAATTGACTTCGCTCTGACATCTTTGTGTGAATCTCATTGCAGTCCATGAAATATGATCTTATGTGGAACTAACTCTTTGAGTTTCATTAGACTCAATCCTGAGTACATGTGACACGCATTTACATATCAGGTCAGGTACATTTTAGAAAGGATCCTAAGCTTATTAAATAATTCGGAGGGGGGGTAGTTTTCCCACTTTTTAAATGGAATGGAATGACATCGCACACAAATAGTCACATTTGTAACAGCGCTTGTGGCTGTTAGAATCAATTTTTGAATTTTAAAATTAAAGGGAATGATTGAGCCACAAGTGCACTTGACACAAAGCAGTCCCTAGACTTTTTACACTATGGTTTACACTATGTTTAATTAGGCTTAAATCGGATTACACTCATAAGCACTTTTAAGGCTCAGGATTGATTATGGATTTGAACACATGCTTAATTCTCCCAGAGAAATAAATGGGCCTTAAAAGTGTTTAACCACGGTTAGATTGCAGCTGTGAATGAGGGGTCAGTTACGTTAATATAGAGAATCCTTGCACTACATCATAGTGATTTTTGGTAAAGATTTTTAAAAAGTCCCTGATGTGAACCTGTGATCTTCTGTATGCAGAGCATATGCATACAGGACTTTTGTGTGCTTTTAGTTTAGGGAAAGCAACAGATTAAAAGTACAGAATGTTCCTATGCTGAAATATCCTAACCCCTGCTTCTTTGGCCATGGTTGTGACCTGATGTGTCAGAAATAAAATTTATTCAGAGAGAGACACAAACTGGGTGACCTTGATCTCCTTGAAGTTGAAATGGCAGCAAAGTTAGAATGCGGGGGTGGAGGGGAGGGAGTGCCAAGAAACAGTCATTGGAGAGCAATGCCCTGGTTGTTAGCCAACTGAAACCTACAGTGCCCCACTTCTCTGAGTGGTGAGAAGCTTATCTAAGCACGTTCCCTTGTAAGATACTGGAAGCTTATGGTGTCTTCTTGGTGTTTGCTTCATTTATAAACAAATAGGTAGAGCACAGGTGAAGATGCAGAAGCACAAACAGGTAGAGCACAGGTGAAGATGCAGAAGCACTCCTACAGGATAACTGATAGGGTTGCCAGCCGGCCTCTTTGCTCCAGTAGGAACAAAAATGAGGGAGTGGAGAAACATTGTGTGATGTTGCAATATCGCTTCTGGTTGTACCTGGAAGTGATGCCATGGCCCTCTAGGAATTCTCCAATATCTATGGTAGAAACCACTTCTGGGTACAAATGGGAGTGTTGTTGCTACATTTCTTCCCACCCCCAATTTTTTCTCCCTCTGGCGGGAAGAGTGGCAGCGGGGGCCAGGAGCCAGGACACAAGGCAATCTGGTAAACCTCGCACTTGATCAGCTACCCCACATTAGAGCCCTGGGGGAGAGGGAGGGAGAAACCTTCAGCTGCCAAGTATCCAGCTTCTTTCTCAGTGGAAGTGCTGCAGACTTCACAGCAAATATGTGGAGGAACACCTGAGGTTAGCAACCCAAGTGTGGGGGTTTGTCTCTTCCAGTCCTGGTGGTTGTTGGTCAGAACCATTAAGGCACATTGAAGGGGGGGTTTCTATAGCCATTAGGAGGAATTACCAGGCAGTACTGTTCCTTTTGTCATATAGTATAAAAACCATAGGCCAAGAATACAGGGCAGAAATATCCACAATTGCCAAGATAGTTGCCATAGGCAAGATTTAAGTGGATCTCCCACACATGAGGGAATGCCAATGGAATCGTCAAGGCTGGACGTTGAGGCAGAAATCCAAGCCTCATCTCCTGTGGTCACCAGGGAGGGCCCAAAAGCAGCCTGGAGCTTTGTATTTGTAGCATACAATTACATTGAGAGGAGGCATAAGCATGAAGTCCAATTAGTAGCACCAGTGGCTGCAAATACTACCAGTGGCAGTATGCTTTTTTCCTTCAGAATTATTATTCACAATTATTTCATTCATACATAAAACTCATAACCTTAAATCAAGTAAGTTTTTTCTTTTTTTGAAATTGAGTGCAAGTCCTCTCCTTGTATGCTCCCCAGAGGACGTTACTGTCAGCTCAGCTGTCTATCCCTAGCGTCCCATAAACAGACATGCTCAGGCAGGTGAACCTAAGCAATGCTAATTTATTAGGAGCAAAAAGGCAGATTGACAGAAGTTGACTGCCTCTCACGCAGGAGAGGGTGTTAATGGGGTCTATGCAGGTGGGTTACAGTATAAAAGCATTCTAGGCAAAAAGCAATACAAAATGAAACCACAGTGCCGTACTAAGAGATAACGATTCCCAGAGAATCAAAGACATAACATGGATACAGGATAAACAGGATTTGCAGCAAGAGAACAAGACCTTGACCAGCAGCCAGAACTTGCTCTTGACAGGAAGCCAGCCTCTGGCCTGCAACTGCCAAACCCCCAACTTCAAAAGAAGCAAAGGCCTGACAGTTATGTTCTTCTAGTAACAATCGGCTGGTGGTCCCTGGCCCAAAGAGTGTCTGGCTGTCCTCGACCAGGACCAGGTCATTTTCTGCCCTGGCCCCAGCCAGGTGGAATAGCTTCCCCAATGAGATCAGGGCCCTTCAGGACCTTAAGGAATTCCGCAGGGGCTGCAAGATGGAACTATTCTGCCAAGCTTATGGTTGAGGACAGCTACAGTTTTCAATCAGTGCTGGTCTCCCTAACCCCTCTCCCCCTTTTTAACATCTTTAGTCAATTAATTACTTGGTGGGGGGACGTACTGCCCATAGGCCCTGCAATGGCATATACAACTAAGGAGCGCCATCTTTGCAGATATGCCCTTTTTATTCTGTCTTTAGTTATTTGTTTCAGGTTTGGATTTTACTGGTATATAATGTTTTCATGCATTTTAATTGTTTAATATATTTATGTTTTATTGTAAGCCACTTTGCTGGGGAGAGCGGGATATAAGTGTGATGAATAAATAAATAAGTTATGATGACAACTGCTCCTTAAAGGAGCAAGAATGACTTGACATTGAGTTGAGCAGCTGCTGTCACCGGACCAAAAATGCTTTCCCTTCCCCAGGGTTGCCAGGTCCCCCTTGGCCACAAGAGGGGGAAGGGGGGGTACAGTTGCCAGATCCAGTTTGGGAAACTCCTAGGCCATTTATGCAGGGTCGATTTTGATGCTCGCTCAAAGCTGCTTTTTAAAAATCCGCTCTTTAAAATGACTATTCACAGTCCCGATGCAAGAGAAGAAAGTCAAACAAATTCCACCTCCCCACTCGCCTACTCCTTCGTTCCTTAATTTGCATAGCCATTAGCAGAAGTCGTTTGCATAGCTAAGCCGCGGCTGTGATTTTTCATGGTTCCATCAGTAAATGCTTCAATTCGGGGGGCGGGGCAAATACAAAAGGGTCTCTTAAGAAATGCAAAGCATGTGCCAGCTTTGCAGTGACGGCTGTAATGACGTCAAAAAGGGCAAGAGTCCAGTAGCACCTTAAAGACTAACTAAAAAGGTGCTACTGGACTCTTGCCCTTTTTGACTACTACAAACAGACTAACATAGCTACCGGCTGTAATGACGGTTCAGCATGAATAAATTAAAAAAATATGGGGGGCACTTCAGCCTGGAACACACTGCTAATTACCAAGCATAAACGGCCCTAGAGATTTGGGGATGGAGCCTGGGGAGGACAGGGGCTTCAGTGGAACACAGTACCATCGAAAGCATCAATTTTCTCCAGGGGGAACTGATCTCTGTAATTCCAGGGGATCCCGAGGTCCCACCAGGAGGCTGGCATCCCTATTCCCTCCCCCCTGGGTGAAGTTCCCTCCTCTTTCTTTCCAGTGATTTCATAAAGGGTGGGCAGAAGACATCTGAGAGGAGAGGAAAGCAGGGGCAAAATTTCCCTTTATCTTATAGGGAAAACTCCAGGTGTGCTGGGGCAACAGAGATCCGGCAGCAGCCAAGAACAAACCGTCCTGAGCCCCAGTGGCCTGCCAGACACCACTGCAAGGATCGTTCAGTTCAGACCTAGCCAGCTGCAGCAAGAACAGTGGCATCCGTGCTCAGCTTGGACACAACTGGCAGTAGCGTAGGAGGAGACAACTGGTGAACCTGCACTTGTGGTCCTAGTCACCCCTGGTTGAGTTCAAGCTGGGTGATCCCTATAGGGACCCTTAGGCTTGGCTTCTTCCTGAGCCAAATTTTCTAGGGCCCATTTGGTCCTTGAAGGAGAGGAAGCAGGACCTTCAGTGGCAGTGATAGGCAGAGAAGAAATTTAAATATGTTTTATCATGCTCTGAATCGTAAATCTGTCACAGCAGTGAACTTAACTTTATTTGTATTGATATTTAAACTTAGATTTTGTATCTGATTGAATGTTGTTGCTGATGAACATACTCCACGAGGGAAAACATCAGCTGAGTCCTGCCCAAACGGAATCCTGGTTTGGGGATCAATTGTTTATTTAAATATTTATACCCACTTTTCTCCCCTATGGGCACCTAAAGCAGCTTACAACATCATTCCTCCCTGCTCCATTTAATACTCACAGCAGCAACCTTGCGAGGTAGGTCAGGCTGGGGGAGAGTGGCTGGCCCAAGATCACCCAGTGAGCTTCCATGGCAGAGTGGGGATTCAATCTGGGTTTGAATCCCCACTCAATTTTTAGTCGTAGACTCTAACCACTACACTATGCTGACTGGGATTGTAAACATCCTGAAAATAAATAAATAAAAAGACATGCAGCTAACCATGTCCCTGGCAGGCTTGAAATGGGAGATGGCAGGAAGGCATTCCCACGAAACCTCAGCATTGCGTTGTAATGCACCAAAACTGGATGGGCCACATAATTATTCTCTTGCAATAATTCTCTTAAGAGTTTCAACCTGCTCCTCTGCTCTTGTGGAGCTGCCAGCCTTTCCGTTTCACCGTTTGTTTAGCGGCAATTATGTGGGACTTTACTTCTGTTAATTGTCAGTCATGCCAGCAATTAGAGAGATCCATTGCATTAAGAAATAATTATAGTGATTAATTATATTTCTCTTCCCTTAGGGCTTTTTATTCCTCTGTTGCCTAAACAGCAAAAGGCCACCTAAGATTCATTGCTGAAGGCAAAGTGCCCATTAGAGAGCTGGGGCTAAGAGCAGTGCAAAAGGCCCACGAACAGGGTATAGAATCTTCTCTAGATAGTCTGGCATTTGGCTTGGGTCCTTGATGATCAAGTAACTTGATAACCTTTACACCGGAAGCAGACAGTAGATGACCAGACGCCTCTCCCTCCCTCTCCTCCAAGCAGATGCAAAAGAGATACTTGTCAACAGCTGGTCTAAGTGACCTTCAGTAAACCGAGTAGGGCTGTTGAATTAAAAAAAATTCGGTATAGTTCGGATTCGGCTGAATTTGGCCCATTTAGATTCGGCATATGCCGAAGTCCGAACTCCCCCACTTCGGGTCCGTGCAATTCGGCGGGAATTCAAAGTTCGGGAAAAGAAATTGGCCAAATAAAGCCATTAAAAACACAACCGCGCCTTTCCGCGGCTCTGGGGGGGCATTTTTGGGGGTAGAGGTCCCAAACTTTCAGCAGAGCTTCAAAGGACATTTCTTGAAAGACTCCCCAAGTTTTGTAAAGATTGGGTCAGGGGGGGCTGAGATATGGGCCCCGAAAGGGGTCCCCCCACCCTTAATGTACATCTCTGAGCAGAGCTTGCCGTCCACGCACAAAGCTCCTAGCCCCGACAAACAGCTGAGAAGTTTTTTATGAATGAGGGAAAACCTGAAGACACACAACTGAAACCCCCCCTCAAACCAGGGAGAGAGAGACTCGAGGGGGAACACACACCCCAGGCAGAACTGGCAAAAGCCCCCTTTGGCTTCCCCCCCCCACCCACAGAAACTGCTCCCTCCCCACACACACACAGACTCTGCTTCCCCCCCCCACACACACACACAGGAGAAAAATTATAGATTAAAGCCCCCAAAGGGGTCTTACTGTGGCTGTCTTCTGTTCCATCAGGAGGGGCTGGGGAGGACTGGGTAATCCAAGACGTTTCCATTTAGGCACAGGACGTTTTGCTCTGGAGGAGATGCATACAGGATCCCATTCATCCCAATAGGGGAAAGGGGAAAACCCGTATCTCGGGACCCCCTGACCCAATGTTTACAAAACTTGGGTGGTCTCTTAAGAAGGCTTGTCTGAAGCTCCGCTCAAAGTTTGGGATCTGCACCCCCAAAAATGCGCCCCCTGCAGCCACAGAAAGAGAAAAGGGGGGAGCCGATATTTCTGCCCCCACTGAACCCATCTTTACAAAGCTTGAGTGATATCTTAAGAAGGATTGTCTGAAGCTATGCTGAAAGTTTGGGGGCTGTATCCCCAAAAAGCGCCCCCTGCAGCCACGGAAATGGAAAAGGGGGGAGGTAAAAGGGGTGGAGCCCATATCTCGAGACCCCCTGACCCAATGTTTACAAAGCTTGGGGGGTATCTTAAGAAGGCTCATCTGAAGCTCCACTGAAAGTTTGGGGTCTGTACCCCCAAAAATGCACCCCCTGCAGCCATGAAAAGAAAAAAGGGGGGAGCCCAAATCTCGGTACCCCCTGACCCAATGTTTACAAAACTTGGGTGGTCTCTTAAGAAGGCTTGTCTGAATCTCTGCTGAAAGTTTGGGGTCAGTACTCCAAAAAATATGCCCCCTGCAGCCACAGAAAGGAGTGAATGTGCACAAGCACCCCCCCCCCACACACACACACACTAGGATTTCCCTCTCTCTCTCTCTCCCCGGCCGGGCCACACATCAGCTGATTCCTCCAGTACTCAATCCTGACTGATTGGCCAGAAGAAGACCCAGCTTGGCCACCGATTGGCCGGGGGAGGAGAATGCTGATTACTGACGGTTATGCTGCTTACTGACGCCCCGAATTTGCCGGATTTATTCGTGAACTCCCGAACTCGCTGAATTCGGCCCCCCCGGTTGCCCGCCATTTTTGAGTTCGGTTCGTCCCGAACTAAAAACCACCGAATCAGGGGAAATTCGGCTGTTTTTCAGTTCGGGCTGAACCGAATCAACAGCCCTAAAGCCGAGACAATGGATTGGGACAACAAGATTTTCTTCAACAAATGTTGACTGTTGCAATTGCCAGGAGGTGGCCATCATGAGGAACCACTGCCACATTATGCTTTGTAGTTGAATACTATTATGTTTTATTAAATATATAAAAGCTGTAATCTTTGTAATATCTCCCTTTACAAGGCTGTCATTCCAAATGCCTAATTCTTCTTCATGTTCCTTTCCTGGTTGGGCTTGATTCTTTATAAGATGCGGTAGCCAGAATTTCACTCTCTTTCTCTATACAGAGCATTACAAAACTTGCTGGCTGCACACCCAAGGTTTGATTTGTACTCAGTCACTTATTCTAGATGGATAGACAGTGACATTGTTATTGGAGAAAAGCAGGATTCCTATTTGTTTCTTTGTTCCTCTGGGCTTAAGATGTCATTGGGATTTTAATAGGGTTGCCAACCTTCAGGTGGTATGTAATCAAAAACAGGCTAGTAGTGTAATAGGGCACCCCAATCAGTACTTTTCTTAAAGGGTCGTACTGCTAATGTCCGGGTATCATGTAGCAAAAAAACAGAAACATCCAAAAAATTCACTGTGGTGGGGCTGTAATCTGCTGTGAATTGTAAAAGTACTGATCGGGGTGCCCTATTACACTACACCTCATTTCACCCCTTACATCTTAAAAAGAATTTGCCATATGGCCAGTTCTTGTGTTTAAAACGCAACGCTTCAAATGCCAATGATTATGAAAATGCCTCTTCCTCCCTTTCAGAGACCTTGGCAGATCGAGGTTTTCCTTCTGATGTCATCCATGCATCGAAATCTCGCGCAGATAGGTGCTCGAGATCTGAACTTCTGGCAGTTAGAAAGAAAAATACCACTTCCGCCATTACCTCCGCACTGCAATACAACAGCAAAACTAGAGATATACAAAATATAATAAAACGGCACTGGCATTTAGTAGCTGGTATTCCAGGCTGCAGTACACCTCCTAGATTTGGTTTAAGGAGAACAGTTTCGCTTAGAGATAGACTAGTTAGATCGGATTGTCTCCCCCCCCACCGTATAACACACAGCCCATCGGCCATTTTAAATGTGGTGACTGCAGTGCTTGTGCGCAGGCGCTGCCTGTCAAGGAATTCAAGGATATCAGAACAGGCTTTACCTTTACATTAAGACATTTTAGCAACTGCAACAGTAAATGTGTTATTTATTTAATTCGTTGCCCCTGTGGTCTTTTGTACGTGGGCAAGACGAAGAGGGCCATCAAGCTTCGTATCGGGGAGCACAGATCTAGGATCAGAAATATTAATTTGGAGGCACCACTCACGGAGCATTACAAGGCTCTTAAACATTCTGACTTAGACATGCAGTTCTTTGTTATATGGCAGTACCGAGGGAGGACTTTTCAAAACCAGGACATGGATAGAATATTGTCACAACAAGAGTCTCGCTTTATTTTTTTATTTGACACTATTATTCCAAATGGCTTAAATTCTTTTATGGATCTCTCAAGTTTTCTCTAAATTGTAATGGTGCTTCATCACCAAAATATACGGTAACACCAGGAAAGATCACAAACTACTAACACCTGTGGAATCAAGAGAAAAAAGATATATTCAGCACTTGGCATAAGCACTTTAGACGCTTTAGAAAGTTGTCCACTTTATTGCAAGCTTATAAGCTTTATTCCCAAAAGGGTATGTATACTATAGGAATTTTTATAAATTTGATATTAAGACTGTAATTGTATATAATGTTATTGGAGGTTTTTGCATTTTCCTTCTTTTTTTAGGCTTTATTGGCACACGGAAACATTGAAAGCTTGAAAAAGATTGTGAAGTGGGGATTTTACCGGAAGCCCATTGCGGTTGATAACTACTCCATTGCCCTGTGATACTTACCAATTTTGGATGTCAGACTATTGCCTTGCATTATTTGTCCTGTTGGATTTCTGACTGAATTGCAGATGCTTTTAGTGACACCTAGACTTACCTTTGGGATATTGTAATTGTACATTTATACTTACCTTGTGACTTTGAAATTGTACTGTGATCAGTCTTTGCATGTTGCTCTGTTGAGCACGTTTTGTTGTTAGTGTTTGTATACTTAGGTCATTCCTTTGAATAGACCATTTTGCATTACACTTCAGTCTGTGCTTGTAGTTCCAGCCTCGCAAGTGCATAATTTTGATTGCTAACCTTCAGGTGGTGGCTGGAGATCTCCTGCTATTACAACTGATCTCCAGCCAATAGAGATCAGTTCACCAGGAGAAAATGGCTGTTTTGGCAATTGGACTCTATGGCATTGAAGTCCCTCCACCCCTAAAGTCTCCAGGTATTCCCCAACCTGGAGTTGGCAACCCTAGATTTTAACCAAGAAAATGATTTTCCCTTCACTTTTAATTAACCAACCTTTGAGACAAGGCTTCCAGGTTTGTTAAAAAGATTAAAGGAAGGTGGTGGAAGAGGTGGGACAAAATTTTCCAGGTGGAGGCAAGCAGAAGGATTCCTTCTCAGGAAATAAGTATGGTGTTATCTGGCTTCTCATTTCTAGGGTTGCCAATCTCCAGGTGGGGGTTTGGAGTTCTCCAGGAATTACAATGGATCTCCAGTTCAGACTACAGAGAGTGGTTCCCCTGGAGGAAATGGCATCTTCAGAGGGTGGTGTCATAATCCTGCTGAGCTCCCTCCCCTCCCCAGACTCGTCCCCAAATCTCCAAGAATTTCCCAACCAAGAGTTGGCATCCATACTCGTTCCCCATGTGTCAGAAAATTTCCTCTAGCAACCTACACAGGTTCCATCCCTTTGGTGGAAAGAGCACAAGGTATTTCTGTACCAAGCTTCTTGAAAGTCAGTGCAGTGTAATGGTAAGAGTACTGGACTAAACCTGGGTCCCGATCTTTGTTCAGTGGGTGACTTGGGCCTGTCACTATCTTTCAGCCTCAGGTTCCACACATGAAAGGGAAAGGGGAAATGGATATAATTTATCAGGGTCCACACTGGGACTTCCTATTACCACAATAGGATCAGTTTATGTCATTTCAGAAGTCATTTTATTTCTTTCATGGCACATGCCACTAAACTGTGGGTCCCACAGTGTGGGATGAGTTTGTGTGTGTACTAAGTTAGTACAGTGCCCAGAAAACTTAGGCCTGGGCCCTGCTCAGCCTAACTTACCACACAACAATTTTTAAAGGATAAAATGTGTGAGAGAAAACCCTGTATTCTGAGTTCCCTGAGGTGGGATAAAAATTAAACAATAATAATTATTGCATACAAATGGAGATGTTGAAAAGAACAGTTAGGGCTGCCACAGCTAACACAGGCTATCACATTCATTCCCGAATATTGTCTGTCTAAACCCCCCTAAATCCACTAAGCTTTAAGCACACAAAGCTTCTGTTATTTCTCAAGCTTCAATTCAAGCAGGTCTCTGGAGAGGCACATATAAATGTTCTCAATAAATTCTAATTTCTAACATAGCTAGGTTTGCACTGTCCTGCCCTTTGAGTAGGATCTTGGCAGCACAGCCCTTATTTTCCAGTTACACCCGCTGGGCAGGACAGAGGTGTGCCTGACAGAGCCATCCTGAAGAGTGTGACACCCTTCTAAGCTCACTAAATTCAATGCCACCGTAAGTGGCCTTTCCACAGCAGCAGTGTCCATCTTGCCTAGATCACAGGCCTGACTGGGTTGTATAATATAATCCCAGGTCTTTAGTCACATTGTTTTAATCATTTCTATAATTATTTCAAAGGGAAACTTCCCTGCCAGGCAACATTGCATCAAAGTTACAAGACCCTGGTGGAAATAATGTAATATTTGAGTCGTTTTATCAAAGGGGTAAATAATACATTGTTGATGCAAAATTTAATCATTCTCAACTGAGATTTTGTTTCTTATGCGAAACAATAGCAATAAAATATATGGGCAAACTCCCATCCATAATAAGCTGTGGATGGAACTCCCGAATACTGACCGTTCTATAAAAATGATGAACAGATGCCCCAGCCACAAGAACTGGCTGAACAAAATGGCCTCCCTCCTGCTCCAACGGCAGAGCAGCAGATGGGTAACCTTCCCTCAAAGCGTCTAAGAAGGCTGGAAAAGGTTCCTTGTGGATGGGGCAGGGGGAAATTGAGGCTAACCTTAGGTTTGCCTAAGGTCATTTGATGATTCCGTGGCTGAGGTAAGACTTGAATCACAGACTTGGCAGCTCATATCCCTTGCTGCCTCCAGCCCAGACAAACATCAACAAATTCCCTTTAATGAAAGACAAAAATTTTGAAGCTTCTCTGTGGGACAGTGTGAAGAGAGGCAAGCTGAAGAGAGACAAGAACAGAAGGGATCGTTAATTAAAGATGCCCTAACAGCGTCTTCCTGAGGCCGCAGGTGCTGCACCGCAGTGGGGAGAGGCACAGCAATGGCACAACCAGGAGGCCTCCTAAGGGATTTGGCCACAGCCGGCACAGCCAGGGAAAATAGCAAGCAAAGTGCATGAAACGGGATGGTAGTTGATGGCGCCACACGGCACAGGCTGAGCCCAGCCAGGGCCATCACATGCTCGAGGCCCACTTCCGGGGGAGGGGTGTCGTGGCAGGGCATGGACTGGGGCTGGAAGGGCCAGGCCGAGGGGCAGGATCGGCCCCTCAGTGGAAATTGCAGTGGGAAGTTCGGGGCCGGGAGGGAGGGGGCAGGGCCAGGGCGGGAAAGGACAGCCAGGAGAGCTCCCAAAGGGGCCAGGAGTTTATTCGTGCTGCAGCAGAGATTTGGGGCACTGTCCAGCCAGAATCCCCCCCACGGGTCACCGGCTCAACCTCCAGTCACACCCAAGCACCACACCGTCCCATGCCATCACTGCCAGCATCCCTCCCAAAAAGTTGCCGGCAGCCCAGAGGGCACCTGAAGGAGAGGCTATTGTTGCCCACCTCCACCTTAAACTGTGCTTTAGCACTGAGGGGTTCCTAGCTTCTCTGAAGCATGACCCTTTTAAATCCTCATGGCAAAAAATCTTAGATGAGAAACTGGCGTTGCTGGGCTTCTCGCAGGATATGTTATCAGATCTTGGGAAAACTGAAGCTTTTGCCAAAATTAAAAAGCGCATTAAAGAGCATGATTATAACAGCACTACTTTTCGTGCTCGTCGTGTCTGTTCATCCCAGTTCTTCGGAATACCCCCTCCACGTGGTCTGCCTGCCTATACATATTATCTGACAACTCCTCGTCTCTGTAGAGCTTTTTGCTTGCCTAGGTTGAATGCTAACCCTTCTATGGTAATGCAGGGCAGAATTCTGAATATACCATACTCTGACAGGATCTGCCCTTGCTCTTCTGGCTCTATTGACACATTAGCCCATGCCCTTTTGGAATGCCGCTTTTACGAGGAACTTCGATCGCACTATATTTCCCCCCTTTTAATTTACAAATCCAATGCCTCTGTGACTGACATAATGCCTTTTTTACTAAGCGACAGGGACCCCAAGGCTACATTTTCAGTGGCAAGATTTGTTTCAGTCCTTATATCCCTCCAACACTAGATATATGCTGCTCAAGATCAATTGATCAAGGAGCTTCTAAGGGATAAAAGGAAAGGAAAGGATTGTTGCCCACAGTGCCCAGCGGCCTGCCCCCATCCAAGGCCACGGGTGGGTTCCAGGGGGCCCAGGGTGTGTGGCAGAGGGGGGGGGGCCATGGCATTGGGCAGGTTTTCCAAGACCCCTAGTAATCCCGCCTGCCACTCTGCGATGGTGCGGGTCAGCTCCAGCATCGTTGACAGATGGCCCTGGAGGCGATGACCTTGCTGGTCATTGTCTCCATCCACTGATCAGCCCAGTCAGTTGTCTCCCACCACTAGTGTTGGGTCTCCAGGTGCTCCCTCTTGATGGCAGCCCACATAGAGGAGAAGGTGGGGTATAGGCTGTGTGGGCCGGGGGCCACGAGCCCAACACCTGGGGGTGGCAGTGCCTCCCCCTCCTCCCCGGGGGGCTTGGGGCCCATCCTTCAGGGCTCCAGAGGTGGCTCAGGGCGAGTGGGTGGCCGCCCTCGCCAGCCGCCACCGCCGACCTCCTCCTCTGATGAGCTCCTAGAGGTCACAGGTGTCACCTGGCAGCCACCATCCACCCCAGGAGACCCCGGGATGGCCAGAGACTCGAGCACGGGTCATCCGGCCTCAGCTTGCTGCTCCTCGGGGGCCAGGTCACAGAGACGCTGGATGACGGGCAGCAAGGGTCATGGGCACCACTGCCACCGCACCTGCGGAGGCCACCCATCACCACCACTCCCTTCTTGGCACCGCACTCCCCTCTTGACCCCCAGCCCCTGGGCCCCACCTGAGCACCTCGTCCCAGTCCGGCATCTCTTGAAGGGAAGGGAGAGGTCTGGGGAAATCTCCATCAGCTCCTCCTGGGCGGTGGCCAGCCCCTCCGGGGGCCACAGTCTGGAATCCCACCCATTCTGGGCGGCTCCTTGCAGGAACAGGATCCTTGCCAGGATCCTGACCACTAGTCCACACTTCCTTAGTGGCCGGGCCCTGGCTAGCATGGCTGGCCTGGGAGTCAGTGCTGGCCAGGCTTCCAGGCGATGGGGGGTGGTGGCCCTCACATCATCCTGGAATTCATGCACTGCAAGGGAGGCATTGAGAGGGATGCGGGGGAGGCAGGCTGGGGTGGCCCCGCACCCCTCACTCACCATGCAGAACCTTGACACCTCTCCCCTCCACCACTGTAGCCAGGATCAGAGGGCACAAGTCGCTCTTGGGCCCCTCCAGCCCTGTGGCCAGGGCATGCTTGAAGGTGTGCCCCTGTGTCACCAGACTCTGCACCCGTTTGTTGGCTGTGCCAAGTGAGTCATTCCACCGCTTCAGACACTAGGGGCCAGTCCTGGTCGCCTGACCCAGGGTGGAAACCCTCTTGGCCGCCTTGTCCCAGAACTTGTGCCATTGCGCCTGTGTCACCATGCACCTATCCAGAGGGATGATGAGCAAGACAATTTCCGTCATGATCCCAAACAGGAGAACCTTCTCAGCATTGATCCAGTTGGGCTGCTGGGAGGGGGTGCGTCCAGCCTTGCTGGCCTCTGCCATGTTCTGTGGATGCCTTGGGATCAGTGAGGGAGTCCGGTCTGGGAGAGCGGGAGATAAGGGCTGCTAAGCAGCCTGCGTGACCTTGGTGCCTTTCAGCTGTGGAGCGCAGGGGAGATGGCTGGGGCCCAACTCCATTGTCTGGGCCTGCATTCCAGGGCGCCACATCTTGGCAGGAGAGCCTGCCCACGGCAGAGTGCTCGGAGGCAGTGTCCATGGGGCCAGGTGGAAGCCGCCAGGAGCCCCCTTCCAGACCCGCCCATGTCTCCTCTTCCCTGCCCCGACCCTGGCCTGCCCATGAGTGGTCCACCTGCTGTCAGTTCTGTACTTGTGGGTGGCTCTCTGGCAGTGTGACCATCATCGGGGCTGCAGGTACAGGGAGCACATCAGCACCCTCCGGCTCTCAGACAGCAACTGCCTGGACTGCTTCGGCCAGGACAGGGCAGCCATCAAGATGATCTGAAGGAGGTGGCCCCCACTCTCCAGGGGCCTCTTCACGGGCCACAGGCCATCCATGTCCTGCAGAAAGTGCGGCTGTCCCTGTGATTCCTGGCCACCAGCAATTTCCAGGGGGTGCTCGACGACATCCTGGAGGTATCCCCCTCCTCATCATGCCACTGACTCCATGCTTTCCTGGACATCATGGTCGCCAGCATTGGTCACCACGTCTAGTTCCCCACCATGGAGGCATGACTGGCCCCCATTCAAGTGGGCTTCCAGACCCTCACCAGCTTCCCCAATGTCATCGACGCAGCTGACTGCACCCACATTGCCCTCCTGACCCCCCACGAGGACCCCCACCTCTACTAGAGCTGCCAGTGCCTCTACAGCATCCATGTCAAGGCTGCCTGCAACCACCAAGGGCTCTTCACCGACTTGGTGGTCAAGTTCCCGGCATGCATGATGGCCAAATCTTTGATGCCTCTGGCCTGTGCTTCCTCCTGGAGAACTGGCTGGAGGGCAAAGGCTGGCTTCTCAGTGAGTGAGACCGAGGGATAGCCACCCTGGTCCCCCTCACCCCAGATGCTGGACCTCATCTCTCCTCCTCCTTCTCTTGCAGGCAACCGTGGATACCCACTGAGGCCCTACCTACTGACACCCTACCTGGAGGATGAGCCAGCCGATCAAGCCCTCTACAACCGCACACACTACAAGATGTACATGATCATCGAGCGGGCCTTCAGGCAGCTGAAGAGCCGATTCTGCTGCCTCCACCACATGGGGGGCCGTCAGGTGATGCAGCCAGAGTGGGTGGCCAAGCTGTTTGCCGTGTGCGCCATGCTCCACAACATTGCCATCCGGCAGGGGCTCCTTCTTCTTCCACCTGACCCTGCAGAGGGGCCCTGGCAGCCAGGGGCCCCCGCAGCCTAGGAAGAGGGGGCCAACTGGGCTGAGACCCCACTGCCCTCTTCTCAAAGAAATGAGCAGGCGACCCATGTGAATCACTCCTTTAGTAGACTCTGCCAGGTTAAGCAGGAGGTGAGAGGTAATGGGCAGGATGGGAAGTCGGGGGGGAGCAGAGAGTCTGGCCAGTGCCTGGAATTGCTGCATTGTGCCTCCTGGCCAGACTTGGCAGATGGCTGCCTGACGGGGTGACCCTCACTTGGTCAGGGCAGCTGCTGTCAGCCGGGGGCAACACGCGGAGGCAAGTGGGAACAAGCTCCACATACAGCTGCCTTCCAGTTAGCGGTGCAGTCGGAGGGTGCGGGTCTATGGCTGCCTCCCTGAGACATCAGACTCTTTGGCAGCATTGGGGGGGCGGGAGCGCCAACCCGGCCCATGGAGATCTCTGCAATGACAAAAGAGGGTGTGCCCCCCCCCGGCCACCACTGGCCACTTCTGCGCCTCTCGGACACTGGCGCGACCCTTGCACGGGCACCCCTGTGCCTTCCCCCTCCGCCACCTGCCGCTGCCTACCAAACTCCACTTTCACTGGCGTCCAGGCCTCTTGTACCAGTGGTAGGCCCTGCGGGCCTCTTAACCACTTTCGGCTCCCAACCTCAGGAATGTGCTGTTAATCTTTAATGTTGTTATTACTTGGCTAGTTCTTAAAATTCACTAACCATTATTTAATCAATACTAAGCTAAGGGCAGCTTTATGTTTGCCCATGTGCTAGAGTTGCTGATTTGGATGGTTTGGGGGAAAGGAGGGAGGTCAGCAGAGATGTGAGGCCATAGACTCTACCTTTCAAAGCTGCCTTTTCCCCCAGGGAAAATGATCTCTGTAATGATCAGCTGCAATTCTGAGAGAACTCCAGGCCCCACCTTGAGTTTAATAACCCTACCATGTGCAAATAAATTAGCACATACAAACAGGAAATTGCTTCACTCTCACATATAGCCTAGGACTAGGATTGCCAGGTCCCCCCTCCCAATCGGCAGGAGGTTTTAGGGGGCAGGGCTGGGGCAGCCTGCCCGCACGCATGTGATGATGATCATGAGAGGGAGGGCATTTTGGCCATCTTCTGGGCATGGAGTAGGGGCTGCTGGGGGTGTGCGGGGGAGGTAGTTGTGAATTTCCTGAACTGTGCAGGGGGTTGGACTAGATGACCCTGGCGGTCCCTTCCAACTCTATGATTCTATGATGTCACTTCCTGTTTTACTTTTGGAAGCACCGCATCACCCCTAATTTGGGGTTTGTGTCAGAGGCTGCCTGACAACAGATTCAGAATCTGACGAAGACCAGATCCAGGGGAAGAGTCCTCCTTTCCCACCCACACTGACAGAGAAAACAGCTGATGGTGATGTATTGCCAAGACAAACCTTGAAGTCACTGGCTAAAGAGCAGCCTAAGGAAAACCAGACTCAGGCAGACCCGGGAACATCGAGGAAGCTGCCAAGGGAGCCGGGAGACCATGAGGAACAGATGACTCCTGGGACTCGTCGGAGGAAAATGGGCCGGGTCCTGGCAGAACAACGCCAGCGTTTGGCCAGGCTGGAGCAACAAAGAAGGAACCGGGACAGCAATGAAGATAGTGATTGAGTCTTTACAGAAGCTGCCTCCCCCAGACAGCTGCAAGTATTTAGGATGGCTGAGTCAGCAGAAGCTGTGGAAGCAACGCATTGCTAACCCGCGACACTCCACACTGGCTGACTGTGTTTTGACTCCGACTGTTTCTCAACCTTGAATGCTTCTGGACTCCCTGCCTGACCTTGGACCGGCTCGACCTCGCCTCTGCCTCTTGCTCTGATGGATTGCCTTTCACCCTGACTGAACTTTGGACTGTTACTGGACTGTGTCTACTACACCCATTCCCAATTAGTACAGCTGCCAGCTGTAGAAGCCTTGGCTTCAGAAACCCCAGCCTGTTGCCCCGCTGCAGGCCTCTTCATAGCACCGTGCTGCTACAGCAGCGCCCCGCCCTGATGGGCCAGCACAGTTTGAGTGTTAAATCAGCTGCGGCAATGCAGTGCTTCCAGAAGTAAAACTGGAAGTAACGTCATTGCATGCACGCACATGTGGCCGCCACTCTGGAGCAGCTGGGTGGATTGGCAAGCAATTGCCCGCCAAAACCACCCACCTTGCCTCCCTACCTAAGACAGCTGGCCTCCTTGCATGGATCAGATAAATTTCACAGCCCATTGACATTTGGATTGTCTTGGATTTTCACAGACCTGTTTGTTCAGACCAGCACTGCAGAATTACAACCAGAAGGCAGAATTCTCGGAATCCCTTTCTTCTAATAAATGGTATTGGCATTTCAATTCCATGCCTGCATTGATCGTGCACAACAGGAGATACTTGAACAGTCCGTGTGTGTTTAAGATGGTTGCCCCCCCCCTGTAGTGCTATCTTTACAAATTGCAGGGCTCCCTTGGGCTGTTAAACAAAGACTGGTGTCTCTTTTTAAAGGTCTTCTTTGTCACTAGATGCAATGCAATCTCTGTCATGTGTCATTACGAAGCAGTTGTCACAGAGAGTGTGTGAGAGAAACAGCAAGATCATTTCTTGCAGCTATGAAGGAAGAAAGTTTCACAATTCCTCCCCCACAAGAGTTTTCCCTTCCCATCCCCACTTTACATAAGACTTGCTCATCGTTTACAGAAGTGGCAAGATAATTATGACCAGGCCTCTTGAGAAAAGCATTGGGCCAAGTTCAGAGACAGTCTTTTCTGCACAAATAATAAACTAAACTGCAATGCTACTTTTTGTCTAGCTATAAGGCAATGTCCCCTGAATAAATAGCTAATTCAAAACGTAGATGTTGATGATGTTATTTTTAACATACCTTCCAACATTTCAATATAGTGTATGGTTTAATGCAGCACTAGCAATACACATGTTGTTTTAAAGAGTGAGGCAGTAAAAGAAGAATTGTCTTAAGCTTATAAAAAGAGCTCTGCTGGATCAGACCAGTGGTCCTTCTATTCCAGCCAGCATCCTGTTTCCCATAGTGTACTACCAGATATCTTGGTAGGCCTACAGGCAGGACATGGAGGCGAAAACCTCTCCTACTATTGGCCTGAATGCCAGCAATTGGTATTTAGAAGTTCACTGCTTCTGAACATGGAGGTTTTACTCTATTATGAACATTATGTGGCCACATGGTAATTGCAGGGGGTTTGTGGCAAGGAAGGGACAATAACAATTGGGAGATAAGGAAGCCAGAAGGATAGCCTGTGCAGGATGGGATAACCTCTGACTGGCCTCCTCTGAACATCACTGTGGCAGGAGACTGTCAGAGCAGAGCTGAGCTTCTTCCACTTTATAGCTGATCCTTGCTGCAGGGGTTCAGCATTGATGATAATGCTCAGCTCTGATCACCTCCAAAGCAGTTTAGGGACATCTAATCTGGTGTTATATAAGCAGGAAGGATAAAACTGTTTGGCAGCCTGTGAGGGTTGCCAATAGGTCTGGAGAAACACATCTTGTCCCTTTAACAGAGTCCTAATGTGTGGCAGTGGACAGCTGAAGCTCTTCATGGCATGGAAGTAGATAACATGAATACCATCCCATTAAGCCTCTATTAAAGGGGTACAACATTTTTATCTTCAGTCAGCAACCCAAAGCACAACATAGGCCTCCCTCAAGAATCCCTGTGGTTAATTTTATTTCCTTCACTCCCTAAAGGCCAAATGAGACACTGCAAAAGCATCTAACCCCATGGATCTCCCATATTACTAAGATGGGCAGGGGGAAACTTCCACATGATCAGGGCTGCCAACTCCAGCTTGGGAAATTTCTGTAGATTTGGGGGCAGTGCCTGGGAAGGGCAGAGTTTTTGGACAGGGGAGCTCAGTGGGGATGTCATCAGTCCACCCTCCACAGAATTCATCTGTCTAGTCTGGAGTTCAGTCAAAATTCCAGATCTCCAGCCTCAGTAATGAGACTGGTAACACTACCAAATATGAGTGAATGCTGTCAGGGGTCCCCACCCACTCACATGCTAACGACCCCTCCTAGCATTTTTTAATCCCCCCCCCGGAGGACCTTTAAAAGCAGCTCCATCGTGGAAAACAGCCTGAAGGGGGGAGATTTTCAAGTGAGAATCAATGACGCATGAGAGCAGTTATGCACCCCATTACCCATACTCCTCAGCAAGGCAGTGATGCAATCCAAAGCAGACTTTGGGGCAAAAGTGGAGGGCACCAACCATCCTGGTTCAGCAGGGGTGGGGAGTGCAGGCTGTTGTTAGAGATGAATAAGTTCCACCCAGATTTATTCTTCCACTTCCCCAGTTAATTCTGGAAATTGTAGTTCCCAGAATGCCTCACATCAATAAAAAAGCCCCACCCCCCGCCAGACCATTAAGTTTGGACCATTAAGACCTAACTGTACTACTCCACCTATAAAGGTTTTTTAAAAAGGTAAAAGTCCCCTGTGCAAGCACCGTCCTGGTCATTCCTGACCCATGGGGTGGCGTCACATCCAGACGTTTACTAGGCAGACTTTGTATATGGGGTGGTTTGCCAGTGCCTTCCCCGGTCATCTTCCCTTTACCCCCAGCAAGCTGGGCACTCATTTCACTGACCTCGGAAGGATGGAAGGCTGAGTCAACCTTGAGCCGGCTACCTGAAACTGACTTCCGTTGTGATCGAACTCAGGTTGTGAGCAGAGCTTGGACTGCAGTACTGCAGCTTAACACTCTGCACCACGGGGCTCCCTGCAGTCTAAAATAATTCAATTCAGAATTCTACCATCTCAATCTAAGAATTTTCTAACAGTTACAGCAGTTCCTCAGTGGAACAGGCTTCCTCGGGAGGTGGTAAGTGCTACTTCCCTGGAGGTTTTTACGAAGAGGTTAGATGGCCATCTGTCAGCAATGCTGATACTATGACCTTAAGCAGATGATGAGAAGGAACGCATCTTGGTCATCTTCTGGGCATGTAGTGGGGGTCACTGGGGGTGTGGGGGAAAGGCAGTTGTAAATTTCCTGCATTGTGCAGGGTGTTGGACTAGATGACCCTGGTGGTCCCTTCCAACTCTATGATTCTGTGATTCTACCATCTTATTCTGCATAATGTGTCTTGCCAGTAAATATCTGAAATTTGCTGGGTCAGATCTTGGGGGGATCTGGTGGGGGCAAGCACCCCAGATGCAAGGAGGGGTCGCCAGCTTGGGCATGGAGAAGAGGAGTGCTGCTGCCACCACACTATGGCACGGGCACAGCTTCCCGCCTGCAGCCTGGCTGATGCGCGCACCCCTACACACCATGTAGCCGCCCGCCCTTCCTCATTGCCCACGCCATGCCTACAGCAACTGTGCATGAGACCAGGGGGTGGCTGAGCACATAGTGGTGTTGCAGCGACCACTCCCTGGGGCTACCAGTGTCTGGCACGTGTATGTGGCACACCCCATCCCTCCCTTTCCCCCTGGCCTGAGCGCTCCTACCCCCAGCTCCGTGCCTGGAAATTTGTCTCAAAGAAATGCTAGCCTGTTTCACTTTTGGGTGTGATTTTCCTTGGTAACTGATTCTCACTAAAGTTGTGGATCAGTTTTACTTTGAACAGGGCAGGGCGGAGCTCTATGTTTGGGTTAAGTCTTAGTGTGATATTTAAGTGTTCGTGGTTTGTGTATTTAATCTTTACATTTTACAAAGTGATTATTCTAAACATCTTTCTGTGACATGTATCTGCTTATGGACTTATATTGGGGGTGGGCATTTATATCTCAGCATTGGGTGAATTGCAGAAGTTATGTAAAAAAGAGTGTTTTGTATGACATTTTCACTGGGATCTACAAGAAATCGTGCCTGCTACTGCCAACAGCTGTCTTTTTTTCTTTCTGGGATTGTGTCCAACTCATATATCCTGCTCCCAACTCTTAAGTTTAATTTCCTAAACCAATTTATCCCCTCCCTCGCTCAAGCACATACAAAAAAAGAAAACAGTTGCAAAAGCAAGAAGTTGTGGTACCTGAATGCAGCAGTTGTTGAAAGGTTAATTAGATTAAACAGATACTATTTAATTATATTTATTTACCAAACTAGGACTTTGTGAAATGGTGTGAATTTGCATTAAATAGTGAGAAAGGATTTAACACTGTATGGAATTAAGTCTGAACACTGCAGCCTTTTGAACTAATAGACTATCATAATTATGTCTCACAGCCTTCTTCCAGTGAAGGGGTTTTCTTCCTAATCATTAGCATTTTAAACATTCGTTAAGCCATTTCAAGTATTCCGTTAGGTGCAAAACCAAAGTATGGCTTCAATATGTGGTTCAAGGTCAAAAATAAGATAAATGCATGAGTGCCTTTACGCTTCAAAACAATAAATATGGTTTTCAAGAACTGCTATTGATGGTTGCTTGGAATGTTATCTAGTAGCAATCCTTTGAATGCCAACCACATTCACAACAAAGTTCCTATCACTTGCCATTCAAGCAAAATACACCATACAGTACATTGCCCCCAAAATATGAACAGTACTGTGACAGGAGAATACTACCATACATTTATAGTTATGCATAATTAGCCAACAGAGAGCAATGAGAAAACCAGCATTTACAACGCTGTTTCCTATCAGTGCTCCTATAAAGGAATACAGATGCCTTACACCATAAAAATATCTAGGTTTCTCAAGCATCTAGGGCTTGGCTTAGGGAGAAAGACTGACAGGCAACAGCTAAGAGTATCCTGTATTGATCCTGTAACATCCAGGCGTTCCAGGGAGCATGGCATTGAAGGAAGCTTTCAGGTGACACAAATGAACACCAAGCCCCTACAACACCAAGCATTAAAGTTGCCACACATTCCTAATTTTATAAGGAAGCTAAATATTTTTCCTTTTATGTTTTGGTGGTCAAAACTCCACAGATATCTGCACATTTACTTATTTCAAGCCACATTTTATAAACACTTCCCCATACCCACCACCATTGCTATGGAGCTGTACTGTCAGAAATACAACTCCACACTTCAGAAGCCTGAATCAAGCACTAGAAAAGAGTTAGAAGAGATGTTATGAGTAAAAGCAATGGGAATTCCCTCCCTTCCATCCCATGAGTTACTCAAAACCATAAGCCTTTCTGACCCCTCTCCTATGTAATCCCCCCCAAAGGCCACACACACACACTAAAACTTTACAATCAAGAAACCCCCCGTCCAACATGAAATACTTACCCAGAGACTCAAGGTTATCACATGGCTATCCCTATGGGACTACATGCAAGGTCGCTATTCAGATATATAAGCTTGTGTGTGAGAATGACTTTGTGCAAACGTAGAAATGGGGCAAATGCACAAGATGCTTTTTTGTACAAGAGAGAAACCAGAAGAGAAGAATTAAAAAACACCCACCAGAGATATTGTCGAAGGCTTTCACGGTCAGAGTTCATTGGTTCTCGTAGGTTATCACAGCCCGGATAACCTAAGAGAACCAACCCACCAGAGAGTTTGTACGTGGAGGTGACTGGGAAGCACATGAGAACTGGTGCGTGTCCGAGTGTTTTTCGTGGAGAATGATTGCTCGCTTGTACATGAGAGTGGTAGGGTGGGCAAGAATAGCAGGGTGTGACTGGAGCGGCAGTTTGTGCACCCAGAAATTGGAAGGGGGCAAAGGAGGGTGGGAGGCAGTCATAAGGGATTATAGGTACACATTTGAAAAATGGCTTTTGCTTGCAACACTTGGCTTTTTTTCAGTCATTCCAAGAAAGGACTTTTGTTTTATTTTTCTTGTGTTTGAACAAGGGCTTCTGCACTGCCGCAGCTGAGATCTGTCCAGGTGGCTGGACTCTTCTCCAGTGGTCATATGTGAGCCAATAAACACAGGGGCAGGTAGCAGCTTCATTCATCTCTCGGGGACAGGAACCTCCTCAGACGTATCTGCAGGCCAGACCCCAAAGTGGCCAGCACGCCTGGTACTCCCTGGCTGCGCTGGGCTCCCGGGAGCTCTTCTCTCTGCCCTGTCTCAGCAGGGCAGACCCCAAAGTGGCCGGCATGCCCCATCCTCCCTGGCTGCGCTCTTCTCTCCGCCCTGCCTCTGCACAGGCAGGACACAGACATCCTGGCTGGACAGGCTGCTAGTGTGCCTTTCCTTGCTCCTGAGTGGGCCCTTGGGAGTCAGGCCGTCTCCTGCTTGCACTCCTTAGAGACTCAGACTCTGGCATGCATAGGGCTGCCAACCTCTGGGTACTAGCTGGAGATCTCCTGCTATTACAACTGATCTCCAGCTGACAGAGATCAGTTCACCTGGAGAAAATGGCAGCGTTGGCAATTGGACTCTATGGCATTGAAGTCCCTCCCCTCTCCAAACCCTGCCTTCCTCAGGCTCCGCCCCCAAAACCTCCTGCCAGTGGTGAAGAGGGACCTCGCAACCCTAGGCACGCAGCTTGTACCAAGAACTTTTTCTGATCACAATCCAGTTACATTTGAATGGAACAATAAACAAGCATTTAGATGGCGATTAAATGATAAACTTTTAAAGGACAATAAGATTCAAAAAGAACTACAGGACTTAATTAAAGATTTTTTTGAAATTAATCTTAATGGGGAAACTTCGCTAAATACAGTTTGGGATGCATTCAAAGCTGTTCTAAGAGGATTCATGATACAGAAACATACGGCGTGGAAGAAAACCCAACTACAACTTACCAATAATATACTCTGGGATTTACAAAATCTGGAGCAAAAACTTGTTATGGCTCTATATGAATAAGAGAAAAATGACATACAAATGAAGATTTCTGTATCTAAACACCAACTAAACTTGATAATAATGGAGGAAATGAACAAAAACTTAAAATTTGCTAAACAAAAATACTTTGAACATGCTAACAAACCTGGAAAGTTTTTAGCAACCCAACTGAAAGATTCATTTCAAAAGAAGATTATAACGAAAATCCAATCCGCTAAAGGACCAGTTTATACAACTACGGATATACAAAAAGAATTTGTTTCATTCTATACTAAGTTATATCAGAAAGAAAATATTTCAAAAAAGAAAATAGACAAGTTTTTAAATTCAATATAGATGAATGTCCTTTCAACAACCCAACAAGAATGGATAGATGCTCCAGTTACAAAGGAGGACCTACAAGAAGCAATAATGAAACAAAAAATGGATAAGACACCTGGACCAGATGGAATTACTGCACTATTTTATAAAACATTCAGTGACAAATTAGTGAACTTTTTTGTATTACTTTGTAATACAATTTTGGATAAGGGAGTATCCCCAGAGACTTGGTCACATGCATTTATATCGTTGATACCTAAGGAAGGGATCCAGAAAAAACATCAAACTATAGACCTATTTCGCTGTTAAATGTGGACTATAAGATCTATGCTTCGGTCTTATCGAATAGGATGAAGCATTTTATTGAGGACCTTATACATGAAGACCAAGCAGGTTTTGTTTCAGGAAGGCAAATTAAAGATAATATAAGAGTTTTATTAGATTCATTGGAATATTATGATTAGAATATTCAACAAACGGTGGCATTTGTATTTCTGGACGCAGAGAAAGCTTTCGATATGGTCTCCTGGGATTTTATGAAAAAGATATTGGAAAAATTAAATTTTGGAGACCGCTTCTTGAGAGGCATATCGGCCATATACACATCCCAACAGGCAAAAATTTTGGTGAATGAATCGATGTCTGATAATTGTTCAATCAAGAAAGGAACCAGACAAGGATGTCCCCTGTCTCCATTATTATTTTGTTGGTGTTGGAATCACTATGTTTTAAGCTAAGGAGTATGGAGGACATTCGCAGATTAAAAATTAAAAAAACATGAATTCAAATTGAGAGCATTCGCGGATGACCTTCTGTTAATTTTGGAGAACCCAACACAATCAATGAAGATATTGCTGGAAACTTTGGACGATTTTGGAAGTATATCGGGGTTTAAAGTTAATCAAGAAAAAACAAAGACAATATTTAAGAATCTACTAGAAACAGAACATCAGGAATTTATATCATATACAGGTTGGGAGAAGGCTAATAAGGTCAAATATTTGGGAATCTGGATCTCTGCAAAGAACAAAGAATCGATAACTAATAACTATCTTAAATTATGGGACAAAATAAAAACGGACATGATCATTTGGTCAAATAAAAAGCTGTCACTTTTGGGACGTATATCAACAGTCCAAATGAATATTTTACCAAGGATGCTTTTCTTATTCCAAAATTTGCCTATAATATCACATGTTAAATATTTTGATACTTGGAGGAAAGATATATTAAATTTCATCTGGCAAGGGGAAAAGCCAAGGATTGCTTACAAACATTTGGTGGACTCTAAAGTTAGAGGAGGTTTAGCATTACCTAATTTTCAACTTTATGCTGAAGCGGCCGCTTTAGTATGGCTAAAGGACTGGATGAACTTATCTAACTCGCGTTTGTTAGATCTTGAAGGTTTTAACAATATAAGTGGATGGCATGGATATTTGTGGTATGGTAAAATCAAGATACAAGCATCATTTCGTAACCATATAATCAGGTCCTCCTTATTTCATATATGGATGAGATATAAACATATTCTTGAACCAGTAACACCGATGTGGATATCACCTCAAGAAATGTTGACATTACACCCACTTAAGACTGGAAAAATTTATTACCTACCAAGAGTTAATTAACTGGGAAGGGGAAAAAAAGCTCACTAAAAGACTTTCAGTTACTTAAAGACGATTTACAATGGCTTCAATATCATCAAATTAAATCAGTATTTACACAAGATATGAAGAATGGATTTTCTAAAGAAAAATCGCCTTTTCACAGGATGTTATTAGATAATAACACTCAACTGATCTCTAAAATGTATAATCTTCTTTTAACAATATATTGTGAGCAGGAAATAATTAAACCAACAATGATTAACTGGGCTCAAACTGTGGGACATGATATTGCCTTAAACAAATGGGAAAGATTATGGTCGAAAGACCTGAAAGGAATAAATGCGCAGTCAATTCGAGAAAATATATATAAAATGATGTATAGATGGCATTTAACACCTAAGAAGATTGCAAGGATTTATAAAGTGACATCCCCTAAATGTTGGAAATGTAATAAAGAAATTGGTTCTTTTTATCATATGTGGTGGACCTGTGATAAAGCTAAGGAGTTTTGGGATATGATTTATAATGAAGTAAGACTGATAGTACAAAAAAATATACCCAAGACACCAGAAATGATGCTACTAAGCATGATACCTGATGACTTGTTAACACAAAGGACTTTTCTGATTTATGCTACAACAGCGGCAAGACTGCTCTTCGCAGCGAAATGGAAAGGGGCAGAAATCCCAGGGGAAAAAGACTGGATTTTGAAAATGTTTGAACTGGTGGAAATGGCAAAACTTACAGCCATTCTAAATCAAAAAGACATTGCACGATTTACGGGGGAATGGGAGGCTTGGATGAAATATTGTGACTATGAATTAGGACTGGGGAAAATGGAAGACTACCTTTTAATCTGATCTAAATGATACTATTAATATCAAGAACTATAATTAATTATATTATTAGACTATGTTATATGAAATTTAACTGAGTTATAAGAATAATTAAGATCAGACCAATCACGACGGGTTAGAATACTTTATTAAGAGGCGGACGGAGGTGATGGGGAAGTCGAAGAATTTTCCGTTATTTGGTAGTTTATAACGTTTATAAGAAATTACAACAACATCTAGTTAGGATTTAGAATTACATGTTACTATTATTGTTGTTTGTTAATATGGAAAATTTGTATTATAAAATCCAATAAAAAATTTTTTTAAAAAAAAGCAACCCTAGGCACGCAGCTGCTGCATATTCCTGGCCTACCTGCAGAGCAGCTTTCCCTGCAGCACGATGGGCCAAGCGAGGAGCAGCTGCAGGTCCAGACCTTGCAAGGGAAGAACTGCTTAGCCAATAGCGGCGACCCAGTAGCAAAGACAAGTGAGATGATGGCCACCCTAGTCTGTGTGCCGCCCAGGGCAACCGCTTCTCCCCACCCCCCACTAGAACTGGCCCTGAAAAGCACATCACATCTGCAAAGTAACAAGAACCAATGTTTATCCCAGCGGCCCAATGATTACATCACAGTGCCTCCTTAGGAGGATATTATGGCCATTATGAGATATGTAATGTTACTTGATTTTGTTTTGTAATTAATGTTGATATACCTGTTTATTACTGGTAGATTTTAATATTGTGGCAATTTAGAAACATAAAGAGTTGGACGGGACCTCCAGGATCATCTTGTCCAACCCCCTGCACAATGTAGGAATTTCACAACTGCCTCCCCCCTCCCCCAGTGACCCCTGCTCTATGCCCAGAGGATTTAGATTTTTATCCATATTGTTTAATTTTTTAATTATAAGCAGCCCCCCCCCCAAAAAAAACAAGTAATGATCGGGAATACAGGATGAATGAATGGATAGTTTACTAGAAGGATAAAAATGTTGAAACAACTTGAGAATTGCTCATTGTAAATGCTTCTGGTTACAGAAGAGGAACTAATGGAAGCTGATTTCTATCCCCAACATTTTTGGGGGGGGGGGTTAGCAATCAAGAGAAGAGAGTAGAATCAGTTCATTTTCTTCCTCTAATGACACGTTCCCCCTTCCCACTTCATCTTGTCAAAACAGTATCTACCTCCTCCCCAGAAATACACACCCATTGTTCTGACGCATCTAGAACATTTTCTGCTATTATTAAAGGTTCTTCCAAAAATATCCTGATCTCCTAACATAACAATATGACCAGAAGTACACAGCGTAAAAGATTTTCACATAATTTATTCGACAAAGCAACTTTCAGTTTACTGCTCATAGAAAACTTTGCTGCAAAGCCACATTAAGGACAATGCCAGCGTGGGCTTAGCCACAGATGCTAGTTCAGGAAGGTGCAAGCACCACCATACATAACACAGTTTCACACATAACACAGTGGGAAATGCTTGTTACTGATTCACGTGCATATGGAAGAGAACCACAATCTCTCTGGCATATATACCTTCTCCCTAGTCAGGGAACACGTTTGCCATCTCGGGACTTTGCCTGACCCTCCCCCCCCCCCCCCGAGAATGCATAGCCGCATGCTCTCCCGGATAGCCAGAGGAGAGCCACGCCCCCACCAAGCCTCCACAGCCCGGCAGATTGACCCCGAATTTACCCAAAGGGTTGGGGAGGAAAGACGCTGCCATCGGAACAGGGCCCCCAGCAGCAGGCAAAGTCACATGGGAGTGGCCAGCGGAAAGGCTGAAGACCAATAGAGCTTCTGGGTGTTGCTTGGCCAACACCAGCCCAATTTGCCGATCTAGAGCCTCAGAGGGCAGCAGACCCAATGCGCAGCAAAATCCGAGGCATCAGGAGGCAACCCCGCCCCAGAACAGCCCAACATTGCCTGAGCAATGCGGGGGAAAGTCCTACCCACGTGCGGAGTAGGGCCAACCACTGGGGGCCCTATATGCCTTTTTGGGAGAGGGCGAAGCTAGAGAATCATGGGCCAAGTGAGGGTTGGAGCAACCCCTATAAAAGCAGAGCAAGGCAGAGGCCAAGGAGGACAAGGTAGAGGGTGCAAGTGTAAGCTCTAGCCCTGCGGCAAACCCATAAACAGATTTCAGCAGACGGCAAATCCACGGAAGCAGATTTATTGGTTAGAATCGACAGGTTTCAGAAGCCATATTCAAAAGGACACTAGTAAGGGGCAAAGGCAAGGTACATAGCATATATGGAAGAGCAAAAGGAGATAACTGGTAACCCAGGCAACCCCCCTCCCAGAGGCAGGAAGGAGTACTTGGCGATTTCCACAGTATGGGAATATATGAAGACTAAACACGGGGCATAGACTGGCCTTGGACAGAATAGCACAACAGCACCTGGAAGCAGCACAATCGCACTACCGCATACCATCCTCATGGCCTGCTCCTGACAGCAAGTGACATAGTCTGTAGCACCCAAATGCTAGGAGCGGTGGGAGACCCTGTCGCTTCTCACTCTCCATTTCTGTAAGCGGCCTTGTAAGCGGACTCTTGCTGGAGGGGTGTGAAGGCACAGACCCGCTGTTAGTAGGGATCGCCATTAGGGTTGCCAGGTCCCTCTTTGCCACCGGAGGGAGGTTTTTGGGGCAGAGCCTGAGAAGGGTAGAGTTTGAGGAGGGGAGGGACTTCAATGCCATAGAGTCCAATTGCCAAAGTGGCCATTTTCTCCAGGTGAACTGATCTCTATCGGGTGAAGATCAGTTGTAATAGCAGGAGATCTCTAGCTAGTACCTGGAGGTTGGCAACCCTAGACGACATGGCGGAACCTCACACACCTATATAATCTAGCTGGTGGAAACATGCATTTTGTCTCATGTGCACGTGGGTTTGGGTTCAAACCATGGGCAATAAATGTTAGTCTATAAAATTTGCAAGGGAATAAAAGAATCATGTACATATAAACCTCTTTCCACTTTTGGAGGGGGGAAATATATAATTGTAGGGGTTTTCATTTCCCAACAGATTACTTGTGCTACAATAGTGGTGACCACCTGTTTTGGGGAGGACTAGTTAGGACTCCTGCTGTTGACACAGGGGTAACAAAATTCTGTATTCTTGAGGGCCACTCTATACTCCAGGTGCTGGCATGTATTTGCCACATCTATTGATTATCCACATAATTTTAACAAAGTTGCCATCATTTATCAACCTGTTATAGAACACAGGTATGTTTACATTTTACCAAACTTTATATACCAAGAATTGCCAGTGTAGTGGTTAAAATTGGAGGACTCATCTGGTGAACCGGGTTCGATTCCCCACTCCTCCACATGCAGGCTGCTGGGTGACCTTGGGCCAGTCACAGTTCTCTCAGGACTCTCTCAGCCCACATGGCGCGAGGCAATGGCAAACCACCTCCAATCATCTCTTGCCTTGAAAACCCTAAGGGGTTGCCTTAAGTCAGCTGTGAGTTGATGGCACGCACACACACACATACTGTACAATATTTCTATTTCTTACAATTTAAACAAAATTATTTTCATTATGAGGCTGTGGGCAAACTTTATGCCATTCAGATTTGTGGGGCTTGGCAGGAGAAGTGATAAAGCTGCCCCTGGCTGACTCTAGCCCATGAGCTGCCAGTTGGCCCTTCCTGCTCTGACAAATGAACATGCTGATAGCATTGCCCCTCTGAGTAATCCAGTCAAGAGAAAGAGAAGTGAGCCACTATTACCCTCCAGAGGCCTCTACACTCCCAGGGCCTACGCAGCCGGAGGCATAAGCAAACTGGCCATTAAAGTTACCAGGAAATTCCTGTGAAGCAGCAGTCCAGGAGGGCTGCGTATCCTTGAGCTGCCCTCCCCAGCTCCATTCCCCCTTCATCTATGGGGCACTTGGTGGCAGCTCTCACTATGCCACCTGTTGCTACCACACCCCTGAAACTGTCACATCTCTTGTGTCTCCATGTGATGTCCCCCACACATAGGCCAAAATGAATGACTGGTGCTTGTTGGACAATAACTTTATATTCCATTCCTACCTAGAGCATCCCTTACAATGCAGACCTGCCCAGTAAATTAATCAACTCCTTAATCAACAGATTAATTTAATCTCTATCCTAAAAATCTGTTTCCCACCACTGGCAGAAAAGGTGTGAATTTTAAGTATATAAGGACTTGCCACCCTGAATTTTAGGCTCAGTCTCATCCCAGGACCAGCCCTTCACCATTGTGATGCAAGACAAGATTCAGTTCACCTTCCCTCAGGACTGTTCTTGACCATGTTCTAATCTAGGCAATGTATGGACCCCTCTCTCTTCTGTGCTGCATTTGCTCTCAGCCCAGCTCTCCCGTATTCTCTTGCTCGTTCAATGAGCTCATTTGGAGCCCCACTGTAGTGATCGCTCCTCTCTCTGCTGGCTATTTACTCTGGCTCCCTTTCTCCTTTTGCGCCGGGGCTTTGCAGCTTCTCTCAACCTCCTTTTCCTGCTAGCCTCACTTGGCTAACATTTGAAATACTATTTTTATTTCATTTATTTTTTATTCTTCATATTTCTAACCCGCTCTCCCTGACCACAGGGAGGTATAGCCTCTTCTTTCATTTTCATCTTAAACATGATCTCTCTCTCTCTCTCTCTCTCTCTCTCTCTCTCTCTCTCAGGTGTGCCAACCCTTTGCCTCATCCTGTCTCATCATCTGCTTCTCTTGGAAACACCCCACACATGCCCACAGGTGGGCTCCACTCGGGCTAGTGATGGGTAGACATACCTAGCTAAAAAGAGACCACTCACCACTAGGAATTGTTAAATTGACATACACTGGATTATTTAATTGTTTTTTTCACAGCATTTCTCCTAACTATTTATTGCATTGCATTTTGAAACTGGTTTCCTTTTCCTTGTCAGTCTATTCTTGCATTCATAAAGATCAAATTCAGTTCAATTAAAAGTTGCCTCTCTCCCACTCACCCTTTCCCAAAATAACACCCCAAGATTGCTCCTGTGTATACAGAGACTCAGGATCCCATACCAAGGTTAGGAGTTGCATGTGTGATGGCCTAAAATCCCTTGAATCAGTGTATTTTCTTACACTTTTCCCTACTCCTAATCAGCCAGAGTGCCTTCTCCTACTCCAAACCAATCTGTGGTGTGACAGCTGATGGGACACATGGAAGGGGTTACCAGGACTGACTCAGGTTTGCTGGCAGCATTGCCTGGAATGGCAATATATTTCTTGGCTTTTTTATTACTGAATTGGCAACCAGCCCAGATACTGACAAACTGGCCAGTTGGCAACTCTAGCTCCATGTGTTGGGTGTAACCATGGATCATGTTGAGCAGGAACCAGATGGGAATTTTGGACTGTAGAATTTTACAAGGGAGCAAAAAGGCCATCAATTCACACTGTGCCTATCCATTGAGAAAGCCAAGCATTGCAAAATTGTGACTTGGTAGCTGTAATGTGAATGCCATCCACGTTGCCCCTACCCAGTTCATTGCCCTATCTGTAAACTCTTTTGCATGGCACATGGACCTGTAGAGGTTGGGCTGTGATTTACACTGTTCAGAACTCCAGAACCTGCAGTTACTGGTTCCACCCTGGGAGGAGTTCCAGGAAACAAAGGCCAAGACTGAAGAGGATGGGTTGTGTGTGTCTCTCTTTATGAGGATAGAGCCCTGAATCTCAGTTCTGATGCAGAGTAAGGCCTGTCCAGCTTTTTCCAGCAAACCAAAAAAGGAAAAAAAGATGCCAGGTAACAAGTGACAGCTTTATTGTCTTCTACAAGCCCCTACACGTTTCACTATGTAAGCTTCATCAGAGGGATCAAAGTTCCTTTGTGCTGACCCTCTCCACAGCAACTGAGTTGTATACTCACTGTAGGTGTAGCTAAACCTCTGGGAAGGGGTCACCATGCTAGTCTTGACACCTGGGACTTACAGTTTGGTGAAGATGCTGAGACATCTGTTTATGTACAGAAGAAGAGCCTTGCTGGATCAAACCTGTAGTCCATCTAGTCCAGCAACCTGTTTCACACTGCAGCCAATCACTTGCCCTGAAGGGCTAACAAATGGCATAGTGGCTAAGACCTTCCCCTGATATTGCCTTTTTGCACTGGGTTTCAGAGGTTTACTGCTTCTGAATATGGAGGCTCCCTTTAGTCACCATGGCAAGTAGCCATGGATGAACCCTCCATGATGAACCTGTCTAATCTTTCAGATAGCCCATAACCCTTTTTATGAAACTACCGTTCCCTTGGTTCTATGGGGAGAAGAAATTAATATTAAACCTGTTTTAAGGCTGCAATTTAGGAATGTTTTGCCTCTTCCTTCTAAATATTATTGAATGTTCCATCCTGTTGATTGTACTGACTCACTCTACGTAATCTGCCTTGGGTCCCAGTGAGAAAGGTGGACTATAAATAATGTAAATAAACAAACATGGCTTGCTGTAATCTGGAGAACCAGGTTCAGTTCCCTGCTCCTCCACATAAAGCCTGCTGGGTGACCTTGGGCCAATCACTGTTCTCTCAGCCCATGGCAATGGCAAACCACTGTAATGCCTGTAATCATTATTATTATTTGAATAATAATAATGTGTTCAGTCTGCCTAATTGCTCTTATGGAAATGCTAGGCCTAAAGTATAAGAGCTGGTTTGAAACACTATGTATTCATGTGGACACACATGAGGGCTTTGGGAAGGTGGCACCCGGGAGTCATGAGTCAGTAAATCAGGCTCTCTGTGTCTGGTACAGCCTTCCACCAATACACGGCCCAGAATTACCTACTGCTTAAGGAATGTTAAGTTTCGGTTCCCCGTCCCAGATCATGTAGCCACCTAAATCCCCGCCTCAACTTCCACCGATAGGCCTATGCTAATCCAAAGGTGTCCATCATTGGGTCTTTGTGTGTCTATGGTCTGTATTACGTATATTGTAACACCCCGGACCAGAGGTTATAAAAGTTGCTGTAATCCTTTGTTCTGGTGTGCGAATTGCCCTACTTGTTTTGGGGCAATCACATCCGACTGCATTATTTTGGCCACAATAAACAGATCGTTAATCTTCCAACCTCCGACTGTGTTATTTATCATTGGCTACTAAATAATACAGCAGCACTTCACCACCTCCGAATATCTCTTGCCTTGAAAACCCTAGAGTCGCCATCAGTCATCTGTGACTTGACCAGCACACATACCCCACCCCAGCAGGATGGGGTGAATCCATAAGGTGAATATTCTCCTAGCCCATACACCCAGCAGCCTCTGAAGAGCATTACTACATACCTAGTTTCCCCTCCTCCTCTCCCCTCTTAATCCTCTTCCATGATCATTCCTCCTTGCATGTTTTGAGAGCAGGAGTAATAGATCAGATCAATGTGGGCCCCTCTGGGTGAATTTCCTGATCACTCACAAGTGAAAATCACTCACAAAAGCCTGATTGCTGCCTTTTGATGCTTATTTGCCTCCTGTGATTTTATACATTAGGCCTTATGTTCAAACTTAGTAATGTTCCTAATAACATTTGCATAGCTAAAGATCTCCAGGCACTAACTATGGTAGCCGGACTGGCCTTTCTCTCCTACCCCTTTCTAGCTTCCCTGTTTCTTGTTGGTTGCTCCCGTTTATCATTGGATTTCTTTTCTTGATGCGGGCTTTGGGGGGAAATGCCTCCATTGCTGCAGACTTCTTCGTTTGCTTCAGGTAAACAAGAGAAATCAGTTCCCTTTTGTGTCCTGAGAGGACTGGTGGTGCAAGGCTCTTAATAAATAGTCTGCCCAAACACTCTGCCCTCTGCCTCCTCAACACAAGTCTCCATTATCACAATTTTTCTTTTCATCTTGTTTTCCACTCTCTCTGACCTTGCAGTTTCTCACTATTACTGCTGATTTGAGGCCAAGAGCATTAAATAAGATATATTTCAGCAATAACAGATTCCATATAAAAAACAAAAATCCTGGCAAGAAGATACTGAAAAGATAAGGGCAAAGAGAGAACGTTTCTGTCTCGGCAATAATAACCTTGTCAATCTTTTTGTTTGAAGCTCAACAGATGGCAAAAATCCCTTCTGGTCAGAGCTCTAATAGCAAGATTTTATTAAAGTCATATCTGCAAGAACTTTCTGTATGTATATATGTGAGTGTATATGTTTGCAGCTTTTTTTTAAAAAAAAATAGGGACTTGTGAATGCCAGATTGGAGTAGAAGCAAAGGGTTTATTACAGATGGCTTGAATTTGGTGGTGCATATCCTACTTTTGTCCCCAGACCTCATTCCACTGATGGATGAGCTGCAGAGATTAAAAAGATATTGTTGAGGCAATTATAAGGGGGGGGGGAAAGCTGTGCTATCAAAAGGAAAGCCCCCAGGCTTGTGGGATTCCAGGGTTTAATTTGTCAGGATTCAGCAGGGTTTGTAGCACGTGTCATGGATCAGTCCTGGGAAATATGATGCAGTACTAAAGAAGGAAGTGCCTCTCTGAGTATGTGCAGAGTAATCTTCATTCTACAAGAAAGAGGAGTCTTCAGATCCTCAGCTCAGAACGCTATCAGTGGAGGCTTGGGGCACAATGCTCACTGGAGCCAGTGTGGTGTACTAGCTAGAATATTAGACTAGGATCTGAGTGACTCAGGTTCGAATCCCCACACTGCTATAGAAGCTCACTGGGTGACCTTGAACCATTCATTCTTTCAGCCTGCCGCACAGGGTTGTTGTAAGGATAGAAACAGAATGAAGGGAGAATGAAATTGTAAGTCATGTTGGGTCCCCATTGAGGAGAAAAATGGGATAGAAGTATCTAAATAAATAAAATAAGTCCTATGTTCAAATTCCCTGGAGCCAGGGAAGATGTTAGAAGACGAGCTGTAGTTCTGTGGTAGAACATGACCTCTGCATCCCTGGCATCTCAGAGGCTGTAGGCCTTACCTACAGGGTCATCCCTGACAAACTGCACTTAGAGGAGAAAGCATCCCTCCTTTAAAACACACTGAAATCTTACCTTGCAGAGCAGGCACAGAGTAGGCTTGGATATGAATACTTTCTGTCTCTATCCTTTTGAGCCATTGAGGTGGATATAGCTGGGGCCCTATTTTAAACAGAAGCAGCAAGGGGCACTAGATCCTGCACAAACACACACAAACTGGCTTCATGTCAGCATGTGTCTTCCAGTCCAGATTTAACAATTTACTTTGTGCTTTCTATCAAAGAGCCAGCTTGGAGAAAATTAAATACTTCATACTGTGAGATAAACTGGGGGAGGGTGCAGTCCTTAAATGTCTTCATATGCATGCATGCTCGGTTTTTATAAAAAAATATATACCCATCCCCAACTGATATGTGTAGTGGTGGAATGGTACAAAATTGGGTCCCCCTCCCTATGGCTTTTCTGATGACAGAGATCTGATCAGTCATGATTCAGCCTGCTGAGGCCTCCTCGGAAGAGAAGGGCCTTGAAACGGAGGCCTCCTCAGAAGAAGGGGACTGTGAAGCAGCAGACAGCATAAGAGAGGAACCCCAGCTGGCAGAGCAGGCACAGACCGTTGAATGTTCCCCATGCCTACAATCAACCAGGACAGGGGACTCACCTGTGTCAAACAGCAGTCCTCCACAACCACTGGAGCAGCGGTGCTTAAAATGCAGAATATTCCTACTTGAGTGTAGGAGTGTTGGTTACAAGCACCACTAAGATCACTGCCAGCTGGCAGGATAATGAGCTCACTCCAGCAAAAAGTGGAGTCAGGCTGATGAGGGGACTTGTGTGATCTCCTCATGCTAACTGCAACTATACCTGTTTCTGAGCTCTGTGTGCCTATGACCCTGACTATTCTCTTGGACTACATTTACTACTTGAAACCAAACTCTACAGGTAGCCTGGCTTTGAATTTGGATCACTCTTGACCCTGCTTCAGGCCTTGACATGATCTTTCTTTTGCTATTAGACTATGTTAAATGATGCACTCATTTATTATTTAGTGCATTTTTATCCTACTTTTCCTCCAATGAGCTTGAGGGGCATACAGGGTTCTCCCCCTCCCTTCATTTTATTCCTGACAACCTTGGGAGGTAGTTTATGCTTAGAGTCAGTTACTAGCCCAAGGTCATAAGAACATAAGAAAGGCCCTGCTGGATCAGACCAAGGCCCATCAAGTCCAGCAGTCTGTTCACACAGTGGCCGACCAGGTGCCTCCAGGAAGCCACAAACAAGACGACTGCAGCAGCACCATCCTGCCTGTGTTCCACCGCACCCAAAATAACAGGCATGCTCCTCTGATACTAGAGAGAATAGGTGTGCAGCATGACTAGTATCCATTCTAACTAATGGCCATGAATATCCCTCTCCTCCATGAATATGTCCACTCCCCTCTTAAAGCCCTCCAAGCTGGCAGCCATCACCACACCCTGGGGCAGGGAGTTCCACAGTCAAACTATGCATTGTGTGAAAAAATACTTCCTTTTATCTGTTTTGAATCTCTCACCCTCCAGCTTTAGCAGATGACCTGTGTTCTAGTATTATGGGAGAGGGAGAAAAACTTCTTCCTGTCCACTCTCTCCAAACCATGCATAATTTTATAGACCTCTATCATGTCTCCCCTCAGCCGCCTTCTTTCCAAGCTAAACAGCCCGAAGCGTCTTAACTTATAGGTTAGCTAGTTAAGTTCTACAGCACGTGGTGCTTTTAAACTGCATCTTCCTGGTCGTGCTTCAACACTATCTGCCACATCACACTGTTTCATGCACCATAAAGTAGTAGGTAAAAGGTAAAGGTAGCACTGGGTCATTACTGACCCATGGGGAGATGTCACATGATGTTTACAAGGCAGACTTTGATTACGGGGTGGTTTGCCATTACCTTCCCCAGTCATCTACACTTTACCCCCAACCAGTAGTACTATGCCCAATAAAAATACTACACAAAGATTAAACAAAGAAAGCACCACTCCAGAGACCATCCCTAACCCTTTATAAGTGACTGATAGTTCCACACAAAATCAGTTTGAAACAATCACGTTTTCCACCCATTGCGGCATCTGGTGCCTGATTGGTTACTCTGTGGAGACAACCTCAGTGATTGGTTAGGGTGAGTTCAGAGAGTACTGCATTCAAGCGGGGTCTCTTTGTGTCAGGAATGATGTTGAAGCTCCTGCTCTTGCTTGAAGTCTCTGGATTTATGTCATGTACTGGGGTTTGCAGACTGCAGCATACACACAGAGAAGTTCTGCGATCAGGCCGGTTAGGGAGAGATGGGGTAGGATTGTCTCTCATCAGAAGTAACTGGTGAGTCCAATTTCAAGCTGAGATAGGAAAATTTCATACAGTATGGCTATTCAGAGTTGCAGGAGAATTGTGGGGCTAATGAACCCTTAAGCTGAGGCTTCCACTTCACTGCCAGCCTCTCACTTTTATAGGATGTGATATCGATAGATCCACCTCTATCGAATGTCCTAGATGTCAATCATCAAGTCTCCTCTGGGTATGTTTAAGGAATTAAGCTGCACATTTTGCAGAGTAGAAATAATATAGGAGTCCACCAGCACCTTACAATTTCTGGTTTTTTGCTGCAATTCAGTAACATGGCTACCCCCCTGAAATTACTTTCAGGCATGGTCCAGCTCCTAACCCGGCATCAGGTCTGTGGCTGCGATAGAATGTAACTTTGGTTACATTACATCAAATTTTTCTGTATACCTATCATAGAATCAGAATTGGAAGGGACCATCAGGGTAATCTAGTCCAACCCCCTGCACAATGCAGGAAATTCACAACTACCTCCCCCACACATCCCAGTGACCCCTATTCCATGCCCAGAAGGTGGCCAATATGCCCTCCCTCTCATGAACTGCTGTCCTCAGTCGTCTGCCCGCCCTCAGCCCAGCCCAGGACTTCTCAACTCATCAACACCTACCTCCTTGCAGTAGCCGGCCCGCTAAGCAACCCCAGCTGGGGAGCTGGGGAAAGACGCCGGCGTGGGAGGCTGCTGGGCGCACCTCTGGAATGCGTCCCGAGCAATGCCTGCCGCAACCACAGGCCTGAGCCCCGGCAAGGCTGGGGAGGCCCACAAGGGCTTCAGGGGCAGCGGCAGCAGTGGCAAGAGGTGGATGGAAGGCCTGGCCATGGTGGGCTCCCGGCCAGTTGTAAGGGCCGGCGTGGGGGCGGAGAAGTTGGCCAAAGCAGGTGCGGGGGCAGAGCAGCCAGTCGGAGTAGCATCCGGGCGGCACAGCGCCTGCCTTGCCGACCCTGCCCAGACTGCAGCACAGCTGACAGGTGGCAGAGCAAGGGTGGGGCTGCGGCGTGCGCTCCGGCTAAGAAACAGAAGGTTGGTCAAAGTGAGGTAGGAGCTGGAGGGCTCAGATGCCCTATATAACTTGGGGGATAAGCCAGGGAAGCGGGGTGAGCCAATTGGAGGGCAGGAGTGGGATGGTCGCTGGGGGGGATAAAAGGCTGGGCTGAGCAGAGGTCAAGGAGGAGAGGTGTTAGCAGATGCTGGCTCTGCAGTGTGGCAAGATAGGAGTATGATGTATTGTGGTCCAAACTTTATTTTGGGGCATACAGGTTTTAAATTGTCCTCAATATTTGAGGTTGGATTCAGGAACAAGGAAATGCAAATAAGGAACTGAGAACTAGGGACCAACTGGGAACCAACTTCAGCCTCCTGGCAAAGATCCACGTGGAAGCAGCCTGATGGGTTTACTCAGAAACCCACTGTGTGCAATGAGGCTTACTTCCAAGTAAGTTTGCATAGGATTTCACCTTTAAGAAATCACATGGCTTGAGGCATATTAATATTTGCATATTTGCATCTAGGCTAGGGAGAACTATAGCTTTGAAAGAACACTTTATTGCTGGTGCTGATTACTTACTGCAACTGGGCAGGAAAGATTACCAGCTGGTATTGTTTTTGATCAGAAAATGGGTTTCAGACAGCCCCTATCCCCAGGCACATTTCCTGGTTACTGAAGGATGACTAATCTATGGCATATTTTCAATGCACCCTTGCATTCAAGCTGAAAGGATCTTCTCTATCAACAGTGTACAGCAAAGACAATACCAGTAACCCATAGAGGATTTTAGGTAACTGACCAATGAATCCTAATCACACATTCAACTGGGAAATCTCATTCAACATTTAGAAACAACTCATTTAATAAGCCTACTACCTTGTTTTGTATTTCCCAGAGGAACTTCATCTAGAGTGACCTACCTGAGCGAGAATGTGCGCCTGGACTCTTCCTAGCAGTTGTATCAGTGCTCCCTGGATTCCACTTTTAGAGAAAGCATCCCTGGAGCAATGGGGCAAAGAGGCAGATATCCAGTACTGCTTGCAGAAGACTCTTAGGCTCTGGCTAGGGCTGTCGATTCGGTTCCATCCGAACTGAAAAACAGCTGAATTTCCCCCATCTGGCGGGTTTTAGTTCGGATGGAACCGAACTCAAAAAAAGGCGGGAAAATGACACGCCGAATTTGGCAAGGTCTGGCAATGTTCGGATAAATTCGGCAGGTTCGGGAAGGAGATGGGGAGGGATCCAAAGGGGCCCAGGAGCAACGGCGTAAACCTCCCCTTACCGGCAGGGTTTTCCTTCTCGGCAGGCTCGGCAGCAGGGAAGGAGGAGGCAGCCCTCAAAGAAGCCCAGTCCAGCAGGCAGAACCCAGATGATGCCGGAGGGTGGGGCCAACGGCAGGAAGAGAGTCCAGGAGAAGCCGAGGCCGGAACACAGCCAAGCGGCAGGGAGTGGAGCGATTGCGGCGTCGCAATCAGCCTTAAAGGCAACCTCCCCGCCGCCCAGCTGACAAGCGGGCGGGCGCGTCCAGGACGGGGGCGTGACGGCGCCCCGGCCCATTGCCCCGGCAACAGTCCCGCCGCCCAGCTGGCAGGGAGTCCCGGGAAGGGAGGGTCTTTAAACTGCTCCATGCAGTTTAAATTTTTTTTGGAATTTATGGGTATGGGAGTTGGTTTTAAGACAGCTATTGAAAGTGTATATTCTCATCAAACAGTTAGATTGTTAATTAATGGTATATTGTCACCGCAGATAGAAATTCAGAAGGGAACCAGGCAAGGATGCCCGCTTTCACCTTTATTGTTTATTTTAGTTTTAGAAGTTTTACTTAAGAAGATAAGACAGAATGATAATTTAGTAGGTGTTAGATTTTGGAGAAATCATTATAAGATTAAAGCGTATGCAGATGATTTGGTATGTTTTTTGACTAACCCTAATAGTCAAATGGAAAACTGGAATAGTATTGTGAAGGTATATGGAAAGCTTGCAGGATTTAAAACAAATAAAAATAAAACTAAAATATGGTTAAAAATATGACTCTCACAGCAACATGAATTATCAAAAAAACCAGGTTTCACTATTGAATCTAAAATAAAATATTTAGGAATTTGGTTAACTTCAAATAATCTTAACTTATTTCAAAATAACTACACTAAAATCTGGCAACAAATCGTTACGGATTATAAGAATTGGGAAAGATTACCGTTATCATTATGGGGAAGAATTTCAGTAGTAAAAATGATGGTATTACCTAAGATGCTTTATTTATTTCAAAATCTACCAATTCTAAAAGGAGCAAAAAATTTTAAAACTTGGAAAAGAAATTTTGAATTTTTTATGGGGGAAAGATAGTCTAGGATAGCATATAATAATTTAATAGAATTAGCAGAAACAGGGGGCCTGGGTCTGCCAGATTTGAGAATGTACTATGAAGCATCCTGTTTTGTATGGTTAAAAAACTGGATTCTATTAGAGAATCCCAGATTACTTGAATTTAATTTACGATTTGGTTGGCATGCATATTTATGGTATGAAAAACATAAAGTAAATAAAAACTTTAATTATTATATTGTTAGAGCTAGTTTATTTCAAGTCTGGAAAAGATATAAGAAATCTTTGGAAGTTAGAACTCCTGGATGGATAAATTCAGTAGAAGCATTTATGAAGAGAGGTAAACAGCTTAATTTAGATATAGGTAATTATAGACAGATTACAGAGTGCAGTGAAGGGGAGTGGTCCCTTAAACTTAGAGAAGAGCTTAACATTAATGATTGGTTTATGTATTATAAATTAAAGGATATATTTAACAAAGATAAATTAGTGGGATTTAACAGAAATAAATCTAAGTTGGAATTAGTATTAAATAAAGGAAATAAAGGTATGATAGCGAGGATATATAAACTGTTAATAGAAATAAATTTAGAACAAGAAAGGATAAAACCAGTGATGGTAAAGTGGATGAGGGACTTAGGTTACAATATCAATTTGGAGGTATGGGAGAGGCTTTGGAAAAAAGAATTTAAATTTACAATCACTAATGAAATAAGAGAGAATTTATACAAGATGTTTTATAGATGGTATATTACACCAGTGATGATAAGTAAAATGAAATCAGGAATGACGGATTTATGTTGGAAATGTGAAATGGAAAAAGGAACATTTATGCATGCCTGGTGGGTATGTAAAAAGATTAAACAATTTTGGAGAAAAGTATTGAAAGAGACTTGTAATTTGATTAACACTAAAGTAAAAATGCAACCTGGTTTTTGTTTATTGGGAATTCCAAAGGAAAATATGAATAAAAGTGATAGAGTCATATGTCAATATAGTTTTGCTGCAGCAAGAATGACGATAGCTAAATTTAAAGACTGGAGAGAGAAACTATGGATATATATGCGGATGGCCAAACTAACAGATTCCCTTCATGGGAAGGATTTGGAAGAATTTAAAACAACATGGTCAAAGGCCTTTGCATATTGGGATAAAATGGCGAAAATGAATTTTACTAATATAGTGAATGAGTTATAGATATAATTTAGAAAAATAAACTGTTGAAAATATGTTTAATTTTAAACTGCTTAGACACTTCTCCGGAAGTCAACCACAATGGTGATGGGACACATGTTAGGTGGGTGGTGGGTTTTTATGATACCTTGATTATTCTATTATATAATGAAGTCTTATTATGTATATTGATGGTATCAGTTTGTATTTTTCTTTTTTGTTTTGTTTTATGTTATTAAAAAAAGGTCTAACATCCGGGCACTCCCAGCCTTAAAACTGAAAAGCTCCGAGTCCCATCTGCAACATTCGATTGCCAGTAAAGCCTCTCCCCCACAATGCTTGCTTGCTTTCCCCTCCAGTCAGCTCTGCACAAGTCTTCTCAACCCCGACCTCCTCGACGCCTCACCAGCCGTTCGCCCACGGTCAGTAATTAAACTTGGGTCTAATTTCTGCGCACCACGTTTGAGGTGCTCACTGATTACTCACGGCTTCTGTTTTCTGCTGAGTCAACTCCACCAGTAGAGTTTCTTAAAAATTGTAGAAGTTTGGTATTGCTATTTGCGTGCTCGGCTTTTAAAAAAAATTATAAAGGGAAAACAAAAGAGCAGGAAGGGGGGAAATGGCAGTGTCCTGGCCAGCTTGGTAGGAAATCCCGACCTTCCCTCAGCTTCACCTGGCACCCGTCAGCAGCCTGCAGGAGCCCAGGACTCAAGGACCCCCCCAATTATGATGGGGGGGGGTACTCAGAAAATAATTCTGAGTCCCTGGGACCCTGCCAGACGGCTCGGGACCCTCCAACAGAAGGAAGGCTGCGAGCAGCTAGAATCACCCGGGCAGCCCGTTGGCCATTGCTCAGCCTCCATCCCTTCCTTATTCTTTCTTTTGCACTAATATTAGTTTGTTTTGTTCTATGCTGTCAATGCTTTTTATTTTCTCCTTTTTTCTCAGCTATCTCACTTCATCGCTATACTGATCATTTGCAAATATTATTTACTAGTCTTTTATTAAAACATTATTAATTCCAATTGATAGTAGACTGGCTAATCAACTAATGTAACTAATCTCATTAACTTATTAAATAAATCTTGTTTACCCAATACATTATACTTTCTGGTTTTTATACTGTTTTAAAATATACATAAACTATACATTTACTGTCGAAAGCTTTCACGGTCAGAGTTCATCGGTTCTTGCAGGTTATCCCGGTTGTGTGACCGTGGTCTTGGTATTTTCTTTCCTGATGTTTCGTCCACAGCTGTGGCAGGCATCTTCAGAGGAGTAACACTGAAGGACACTGTCCTTCAGTGTTACTCCTCTGAAGATGCCTGCCACAGCTGTGGGCGAAATGTCAGGAAAGAAGATACCAAGACCACAGTCACACAACCCAGATAACCTGCAAGAACCGATATACATTTACTGTTTTAGTATTTCTAATGTTCTAAAGTTATACATATAGTACATTTAGTCCTATTATTAACTGTAATAATTTGATGCTGACTTTAAGATGAAAAAGTATCTTAACCTATCTAAAGGCAATTGCCAAGAATTATTTTAATGACAATTGGTTCAGTGGACTCACCCCAAGCAACCACAGAGAAAGTTCCAGAACTGACTGAATCTGATTCTAAGACCCATCCACAACTGTCTGCAAATCCTAAGACTACAAAAAAGCAAAAGCTAGCTGCAGAAAAACAAACATCTGAGTCAGATTTACAAATGGAAGAATTAAAATAATTTATCAAGAAATCCGAAGACAGAATTCAGGCAAGCCTTTTGAGAATTGAAAAAAAGATAGACAAAAATACTAAAGACATTAAAGACTTACAACAGAAACACAAGGCCATTGAAAACAAACTGGCCGAACAAAGAGAAACTCTTATGGTGCATGATCGTAAATACAAGGAGTCCAAAGAATGTTTTGATCTCCAAGCCATTATAAATTGAGAAAATAATCTAAAATTTAGAGGTCTACAAGAACCATTCGGGAGCCCTGATTTAGAGGGTGAACTGCAAGCAAGCCCTTCTTCAAAGCCACTACAAGTTTCAATAAGATCTACTACAGATAGAGAAGATTTATAGAATAAACTCATCTTATGTAAGAAGAAAAGTTCCTAGAGACGTATTAGTGAAATTTACCCAGCAAAAAACTAGAGATGAAATATTAGAAAGAGACAACCCACTCATCTACAAAGAGTCTGCGATTCAAGTTTTCTCTAATTTGCCAGCAAGTGTAATTCAAAAAAGAAATCAGTTTGATGAATTAAGAGCACTCCTTCATACGAAACAAATCTGGATTGCTCCATATGCGTTAAAATCTCTTTACCCTTAGGAAAAAGAATCGTCAGAGATAAAGAAGAGGCTGACAAACTGATTGAAGAACTTCTCACCCAGTCACCTCCACCTTCATCCAGAAAACCTGCAGATACAAGGCACACAACTGAGGAGCACCAACAGCTTCATGAATAATTTCAATTGAGTAAACTACAGAAAAGACAAAGATTATGTGAGTCAGTTCAACAACTTACACAACTGGAACCTTCAACTCCCAGACAGGAACAATAAGAAATAAAAAATCTAATAGGCACAATCAAGCAAGTACTTTCTCTAGTTTCTCCAGAAGATCGATCAAGATCACAAACAACACCAGACCCAACCTTTAGCAATAGATCTCCAAGAACAAGAAGACAAAGACTTCAAATTGGACAAAGCTATGACATTAGAATAAGATGGAGCAACTCAAGATAACCTTGATTAATATTAACGGTTTGAATTCCCCGGTCAAAAGGGGAAAAAACTTTTCATAAACTTGCAACACTAGCATCAGATGTGATTTGTCTACAAGAAACTCACATTAAACAAAATTTTGAAACACTACTAAATTGTAAAAAGTTGGGCTCATTTTATTCGTCAACTTCAAAAAAGAGGAGTTGCCACTTATGTCAAAGGCAACAAACTAGCGGTTTTAGACTCTTTAAAAGACAAAAAGGGAAGGTTTTTAATTCTCTTAACACAAGGAACAGATGGCACTAAACTAATGATTGTGAACATATATGCCTCCAACAATGCGAAGGAAAAGTTCTATAAAAACCATTTTTGATATTTTACAAGATTTTCACCAAGGAGAGATTGTTATCTTGGGTGATATGAACAGAGTAATGGATGTTAAACAGGACAAATCCAAAACTTCAAATGGAGGCAAAGTCCCTAAGATTGTCTTCCAATTCCTTGATGACTGGAACTTAATTGATGTTTGGAGTTATAAGCACCCCAAAGAAAAAGACTTTACCTTCTACTCTATCAGACACAATTCTTACTCAAGGATTGACAGGTGCTGGATCTCTAAATCGCTTATCAATAAAGTAGAATACGCAAATATTATTCCTGGCTCTTTTGCAGATCATAAACCATTACAGATTGGATTATATTCTGGAAAAAGGGGGTTTAGAAGATGGCGACTTAACGATAATCTATTATAGCATAAAGAAATTTTATCTCAATGTCAACAAGAACTAAAAGAATTTTTTGAGCTAAACACTACCCTGGGAATGCCAGCAGACACAATTTGGGAGGCCAGCAAAGCTTATATATGTGGAAGATTTATTGCTATATCTTCAAAAATAAAGGACAGAGAGACTCTAACTATATGAAGATCTTCATACTTTGGAGGAACAGCACAAGAATACACATGATAAGAAGATACTACTGAAAATTCAAGAGTTAAGACATCAAATTGATGCCCTGGAAACAGGAAATGCAGAAGAAATTAAAATTTGTTACAAGTATTTTGAGTACACTAATAAACCAGGAAGACTATTAGCAAATATCTTAAAAAAGGAATCGATGAAGGAACAATATTGGCTGTCCACAAAAAGAACCAACTTTCTAATAAAGAAAAAGATATACAGGAAGTTTTTTCAACTTTTTATTTTTTATTATATAAAAAATAATGACACACCTCAAACCAATATAGACTCATTTACAGACCAAGCAAAAATACCTAACTTTATAGAGGAAGACCGGAAAATTTTGAACCAGAGAATAACTATTCAAGAATTGACACCATTAAGAAATTAAAATTGGACAAAGCCCCCGGTCCTGATTGACTAACCACCAAATACCACAGAAGCTTTGAGCAACAGTTGGTACCCCACTTTCAACAAGTTCTGAATGACTTTGTAATGGATGGCAAAATCCTGAGATCCTGGGAAGAGGTTCATATAACTTTGATACTGAAGGACAATCATTTAGACCAATTTCATTATTAAATGTGGACTACAAGATTCTAGTATCTATTTTAACAGAAAGACTAAAGAGATGCATACCTAAACTAATCCATCCAGATTAAACTGGCCTTCTGCCAAAGAGACACATGAAAGATAATGTTAGTGTGAGAGATCCCCTCTCTCTGAGTTTACTTCTCCAAATCAAATGTTCAGACGTTGATAAAGAAACAAAGGATTTATTGAAGACATCAGGAGATGAGACAGGCACAGGTAGCAAGTTGCAAGTGAGGGGCTAACCGGGTTTACAGAATATATTGACTCCAGGGCACTGGGGCACTGGGGTTCACACTTATTGTTATGGGAAGTTACAAGCTTGGCATAATACAAAACATCAGACGAGTCCCAGGAAGTCTGGTGAAGCTATCACACTTCCAAGGCCGCATCGGCCTGAGGGAGTACTGACAGGAAGAACAGCGGGGGGGAAGATACTTGGGGCAATCAGGCCTGGCGCCTGAGACCAGAAGGTGTGAACTGCTTTTACGAGTTCACTGATAGCAGGTGATGGGAAGCAGAGACACATAAACAGAGACCCTCACATTCTGCCCCCCTTAAGGCCCCCCTCCGGGGTCCTCGAGAGGGCGAGGCTTATCGGGATAAGCGAGGTGGAATTCTCGGACCAAGCGAGGGGCCGCCATGTGGGGTGCGGCCACCCACTCGTCGTGAGCGGACCCAAGGTTTTTCCAACGAACAAAGTAAAACAGTTTCCCCTTCTTCCATTTGGAATCTAAGACCTTGGATATTTCCAGATGGGTATCCCCTCCTACCACAGTAGGAATCTCACGATCGGGAGGGGGGTGGAACTGGGGAGCTGCCACATAAGGTTTGAGGAGACTAATATGAAATACAGGATGGACTCCCTTGAGGGTCTTTGGGAGTTTCAGTTCCACGGTAACCTCATTGATCACTCTGGTAATGGGGAAAGGTCCCACATAACGGTCGCTCAGTTTTTTGCAGGGACGAAGAGAGCGGAGGTTTTTGGTGGACAGATACACTTGCTCCCCCACCTTTAGCTCCCATCCCGGAGACTGGTGTTTGTCTGCCTGTTCCTTGTACTTGCTTTTTGCCTTCTCAAGATTTTTGAGCAGCCATGGCCAGGTAGATTTAACTGCCTGAATCCACTCCTGAAGATCAGGGGTGGTTTGGAGCTCTGGCGTGACGGGGGCGGAACCGAAAGGACCGAATTCCGTCCCGTATATTACTTGGAAGGGACTAAAGCCGGTAGAGGAATGAGGCGCATTGTTGTACGCATATTCGGCGAATGGCAGCAGGTCGACCCAGTCATCCTGGTGGAAATTTACATAGCAACGCAAATAACATTCTACCACCGCGTTTACTCGTTCCGTTTGACCATCCGTTTGGGGGTGATAGGCGGAAGACAAACCCTGTTCCTCCACCCCCATGAGCTTTAGGAATGCTCGCCAGAATTTGGCAACAAACTGGACCCCCCGGTCGGAGAGGACCTTCCTCGGTACCGAGTGTAGCCTGAGGACATGCGTAACAAATAGTTTAGCCAAACCCTGGGCTGAAGGAAGACCTGCACATGGAACAAAATGGACCTGTTTGGAAAAAAGGTCCGTGATTACCCAGAGAACCGTTTTTCCCCGACTAGGAGGTAGGTCGGTGATAAAATCCATGGCTATGACTTCCCAGGGGCGGGAGGGGTTCTCCAGCGGTTTGAGAAGCCCTGGGGGTTTTCCCATCCGTTTCTTAGCTGTGGCGCAAGTGGGGCAGCTGCGCACATACAGCTCCACATCGGCTCTCATACCGGGCCACCAGAACTGCCTCCGTACCAGGTGAAGTGTTTTAATGAAACCAAAATGACCCGCCAATCTGGCACCATGTACAAGTCCCAATACCTCTTTGCGAAGAGAGGATGGGACATACAGTTTTCCCCCTTGCATCCACCAAGTGTTGGTTCGTTCCAGGCCAGTAGGGAGGAGATGGTGCTCCTCCTCCTGTAAGGAAGCGTCCCGGAGCCGCTGTTGGAAGGCTTCCGGGATACCTTTGAGCGTAGGGGGGGTCTCTGGTCGATGGGCTTGGGACCGGGTAGTGACGGCTAAGCTGGGGACCTCCCCACGCTGCTCGGGAGTGAACAGGGAGTCGACAGGGCGATCGAAATCGTTGCGATACTGGGGAAGTCGTGACAGAGCGTCGGCTAGGGCATTTTCCTTGCCCGGGACATGTTTGAGAGTGAACCGGAATTTGGCGAAAAATTGGGCCCACCGAATTTGTTTGGCGTTGAGCTTTCTAGCTCCCTTGAGAGCCTCGAGATTCTTGTGATCGGTACACACTTCAAACGGCAGTTCGGCACCTTCTAAGAAGTGTCTCCATATGGTGAGGGCATGTTTGACCGCCGCCGCCTCCTTCTCCCAAATAGCCCAGTTGATTTCGGACTGGGAAAACTTTTTGGAGAAGTAGGCGCATGGTCTCAACCGCCCCCCTTCATCCCTCTGCAATAGGGCCCCACCCATGGCCACATCCGAGGCATCCACCTGCACCACGAAAGGCTTGGTGCAATCCGGGTGAGCCAAAACGGGTTCGGATGAAAAAAGTAGCTTTAAACATTCAAAAGCCTGCTGGCACTGGGGGGACCATTGCAAACGGGCTGAGGGAAGCGCGGCGCTAGCCCCCTTGTCCTTGGTACGCAACAGGGCAGTGAGAGGAAGCGCAACTTGGGCAAAGTTGGGAATGAAGTTTCGGTAAAAGTTAGCGAATCCCAAAAACTGCTGAAGCTGGCGGCGGGTAGTGGGGGGTTCCCAATCTCGCACCGCCTGGACCTTTGCGGGGTCCATTTCTAAACCTTGGTGGGAAATCACGTACCCAAGAAATGTAATGGAAGGTTGGTGGAACTCACATTTGGATACCTTAGCATACAGTTTGTGCTCCCGCAGCCGCTGGAGCACTTCTCGCACTAGGCGCACATGATCTTCCATGGTTTCAGAGTAAATAAGGATGTCATCGAGAAATACCACCACCCCCCGAAACAGCAAATCATGTAAAACCTCATTAATCAATTGCATAAACACACTGGGAGCCCCCGAAAGTCCGAACGGCATGACTAGGTATTCAAACATTCCAAAACAGCTGGAAAAGGCCGTTTTGGGTTCGTCTCCTGCTTTAATGCGAATGCGGTGGTATGCTTCCACCAAGTCCAGTTTGGTGAAGATTCGGCCCTCCTTTAATTGTGCTAGAAGGTCGGGAATAAGAGGGAGAGGGTAAGCGTTAGACTGGGTGACCGCGTTTAGCCTACGAAAGTCAATACACAGTCTGAGATCTCCCGTTTTTTTCTTCACAAAGAAGGCTGGGGCCGAATAAGGAGCTTTGGAAGGGCGTATGAAACCCCTCGCCAAGTTGGCATCCAGATAGTCCCGTAACACCGCCTTCTCACTAGGGCTCATGGGATAGACCTTCCCTTTAGACAGCTTGCCTTCCCCCACAATTTCGATGGCACAGTCCGTCTCTCTGTGGGGAGGTAGTTCGTCACATTCTCTAACATCAAAGACATCTGCAAACTGCGAGTATTCTGTGGGCAGTTGAGGAGGAACGGAGGTTGGGGTGGGGGACCCTACCAATGCGGCGGCCGGAGTCCTGAGTACCCGTTCCTTGTCATGCAACCCACAGGGGCTTTCGGGAAACGAGAGCACCCGTTTAACCCAGTCGATGGAGGGGTTGTGTCCCCGTAGCCAGTTCATCCCTAACACCACTGGGGTTACAATAGGGGCGATGGTAAAATACAAGCGTTCCCAATGTTCTCCCACAGACATAATCACGGCTGCAGTTCGGTGGGTCACTGGGCCCCGTTTAAAATCGCTCCCGTCCATTTGGGAAAAGCGGAGGGGTCCCGGAAGCCGCTTGCGCCGGACTCCCAGTTTCTTGGCGGCTTCCTCACTAATCATAGTGCGGGCACACCCCGAGTCAACCAAAGCGGGGAATTCTAAACTGGGACCCCCTTTGGGTAGGGACAGGTGAACACGCACATACACATTGTCCTCTTGGGCGCTTACCATCGGTGGAGCTCCTTGCACAACGACAGGGGCGGTCTGCTGCGGAGCCCCCTCTACAGCAGACCGACGGCGTTTTTTGCCGGCTGTTCCCACTCTTCCTCCTCGCTGGAAGAGGGGGACGGAGTGGTGGCGTTCGGGGATCCGTCCGAATCAAAAGTAGTATTTGTAATCCGGGACCCCGTTGGGCCTGTAGAGGTGGAGATCACATCCTGGGGGCGCGCATGGAGAGCGGAGGGTGCGCCGGAACGCCGGCCCGGTGGTCCGCTCCTGCGGCGGGGCTGGTCCTCAGCGGCCGCCTTCTGCGGTTCGGTCGGGGCTTGGCGAGGGGGGTTGGGACGACCCGAACGAGAGGGGCATTGCGACGCAAAGTGTCCCTTTCCCCCGCAGGTCAGGCAGACACCGGTCTCAAAACGCTTGCGGCGTTCAGCGGCCGAGGGACCCCCGCTCCCTCCCGGTCGGAAGTCTCGGCCCCGGTCACTCCGGGGTCTCGGGTCTCGTCCAACGCGTTGTTTGGACAAGGTCAGGAGTTGTTTGCGATTCTCGATGTCGGCAGCGTGGCGAACCCAACCTTCCACATCCGGGGGGTTCCCTTGCATAAAAGCCCAATGTTGGAGGTCCGGGTTGAGGCCCTCCTTGAAACACTGTACTAAAGTGGCCTCACTCCAGTCCAGGATTCGGCTGGCCAGTGACTGGAACTCGCTTGCATACTGCGCCACCGACTTGGTCCCTTGGCGCAGTTGCATCAGGGAGGCTTTAGCCCGCTCACCCAGAGTCGGGTCCTCAAAGCGGTTTCGGAGTGCTACCATAAACTCGTCCAGGGTTCGCAGCACCGGCGAGCGGAGTTCATACTGCAACACCATCCAGGCGGCCGCCTCCCCTTGCAGTAAGGAAGCCACGTACTGCACCCGGGACTCCTCGGAAGTGAAGGTTCGGCCTTGTTCTCGCATAAAAATGTCCACTTGGACCATGAAAAAGGTCAACTGGTCTCCTGAACCGTCATACGTGACTTTCAGGTCCCGACGGGACGGGAGGCTAGGAGGCGCGGGAGGGGCTGCCGGTGTTCCGTCCGGGGGGTTGCCGGCAGGCGGTTGCACTTTCAGCGCGTCCAGGGCCGCTGCCATCTCACCCATCACAAGCCGCATGGACTCCATCTGCTCCTGCATGGCTTGGCGATCCTCCAGCCACTGCCTGCGTTCCTCTTCCATCAGGGCCTCCTTGCGCGCCGGGTCCCCCTCAAGTCCCGTGCTGGGGAAGGCCAAACGGCGATCCTTCGCCGCGGTTCGGGAGAGAGACCAACCCTTGGGGGAGTCCAGCCAATTGTTAAAAAGTCCTCGGGGACGTCCGTCCCGGCCTTGGTCGGGGATGGGATCCCTAGGCTTCTTTGGCTTGGCACCCTCCTCCTTGGGGTCCGGTTTCTCCGGTACCACCGGTCCGTCCGGTGCGTCAGGGGTAGTAGGGGTGTTTTCCTCGTCGCCTGACATTCTGTCCCAAAAGGTACAGCAGCAGTTCGAGAGGCAAAGACTTGCAACTTAATGTGAGAGATCCCCTCTCTCTGAGTTTACTTCTCCAAATCAAATGTTCAGACGTTGATAAAGAAACAAAGGATTTATTGAAGACATCAGGAGATGAGACAGGCACAGGTAGCAAGTTGCAAGTGAGGGGCTAACCGGGTTTACAGAATATATTGACTCCAGGGCACTGGGGCACTGGGGTTCACACTTATTGTTATGGGAAGTTACAAGCTTGGCATAATACAAAACATCAGACGAGTCCCAGGAAGTCTGGTGAAGCTATCACACTTCCAAGGCCGCATCGGCCTGAGGGAGTACTGACAGGAAGAACAGCGGGGGGGAAGATACTTGGGGCAATCAGGCCTGGCGCCTGAGACCAGAAGGTGTGAACTGCTTTTACGAGTTCACTGATAGCAGGTGATGGGAAGCAGAGACACATAAACAGAGACCCTCACAGTTAGACTGATATTAAACACTATTAACTATATTAAAACAACACAAAAGCAAGTGGCCCTTTTGTTTTTAGATGCTGAGAAGGCATTTGACAATCTTTCTTGGAATTTTCTCCTGAAAACATTAGAAAAAAACCAACTGTGGCCAAAAGTTTATTACAGTAATTGAAGGAATTTATTTGAGGCAAAATGCAAGACTATTAATCAATAGAAGCCTCACTGACAGCTTTTAAATTGAGAAAGGCACAAGACAAATATGTTCCTTATCCCCACTGCTATTTAATCTTGCTATGGAGGTAGTAGCTAATAAGATCAGATCAGATCTTTCTATTGTTGGCTTGAAGTATGAGGACCAAGAATACAAGATTCAGAGCTACGCGGATGACGTGGTTTTAATATGTTAACATCCACGGAATTCTCTACAAAGTATCAAGTCGCAAATTGAGTGTTTCAGTTATTATTCTGGTTACAAGCTTAACAAACAAAAAACCAAACTAATGTTGTACAATGTGCAAAATGAAGAGAAGGAAGAACTTGTGGCCACTCTACAATGCTCCCTTGCTAAAAGAAATGTGAAATATCTTGGAATTTACATACCAACTGAACTACTATATGACATGAACTATAAACCCTTACGGGATAGAATTGAAAAGGACTTGGACAGATGGAACAGACTTCAGATTTTGTGGCTGGGCAGGATTGCAACTATTAAAATGAACAAACTACCTAAGATTAAAAAAAAATATTTCAGACACTTCCTATACATCTTAAAGACTCCACTATTAAACAATGGCAACGACTAATTAACAAATTTGTATGGATAGGTAAAAAACCAAGAATTAGATTCAAAGTTTTACAAGATGAGAAAAAAAGGTGGACTGGGTCTACCAAATCTGAAATTGTATTACCAAGCTGCTTCTTTAGTATGGATTTTAGACTGGATTGTCCAACCTGAAGACAGAAAGATCCACTTAGAAAAAGCTTTCATTGTCATCTATGGAAAAAAGAGATAAAGACAACAGAAACCACCGCTGTTCACGATTTTAATATGTTTAATCATTTTCTTAAAGTCTGGGGCTCACTAAAATCAAATCTCAGTCCTTACCCACCAACCCACCAACAATAATGTCACCAACAGAAGCATGCATGGACTTTTCTACCAGAAAAAAATGATTATATAACTTACCGAGATCTGATACTACAAAACAGAAAAGTGAAGACACTTCAGGAGTTACAAAATGAAAACAAAAACGTCTCTTGGTTTCTGCACCAGCAAATTGTGCACAGAATGAAGAATAATTGTTTTGTTGGAGGAAATCCACGAGAACCAACAGAATTTGAACTGATAATAACTAAACCACAAGACCACTGGCTGACAAAATTCTACCACCTTCTTTTGGCATATGATACGGAGATGGAACAAGTTAAAATATGTATGATTAAATTGATGCAAAACTTTGGAGAAATGATACCGATGAAACAATGTGAACTGCTATGGACTAAAGAAATAAAATTTACATCTTCCCAATCCATTAGAGAAAAGTGGTAATAGATGTTTTACAGATGGTATCTATCTCCAAAAGATCTTCAAAAAATGTATAAAGCAAATCAAGCTAACAGTTGGAAATGTTCAGATACAGCAGGAGCTTTTTTCCATCAACAGTAGACCTGAACAAAAAGCCAAAAAAGTATTGGCGGAAAATTCACAGAGAAATGCAGACAATATTGCAAGTCAATTTCGAATTAGAACCCAAATATATGTTATTGGGCATAACCCCCCCCCCCAAGTGAATTCTACTAATATAGAACTTTATCAATATGGAACTTCGGCTGCCAGAATCGTCTACGCAAGATATTGGAAATCCAATATAATACCAGCTGCTACAGAATGGAGCAGTAAACTCTTTGATTTTGCATTAATGGTTAGACTAACCCACTTATTAAAAATGAACCCAATAGATGAATTTATGACAAAATGACAACCTCTATACGACTATTACTCACATGCCATGAATATTTATTAAAAATAAGTTTAGAGAATTAACTTACTAATCACTTAGCGAGTAGGGAGGTCGTTTGGAATTTCCTCCGTTGTGCACGGGGTTGGACTAGATGACCCTGGTGGTCCCTTCCAACTCTATGATTCTATGAGTGTCTATAACAATGGTTATATGCTTAAGACGATTGATGCTAGATTTGATGATAGTTTAGACTGTAATGCTTGGAAGCAGAATTAGATTTGATTTTTTCCCTTCCTTCCCCTTATTTCCCTTCTTATTTTCTGTATTCCCTTATAAAAATAATAAAAAATTTTTTTTAAAAAAAACGGAGATCACAGCCAGCAAGTTCATCTTTTTTGAAGAAGCAAATGTGAATATAACCCGCTGAAGCGGGGTCAGTAACAGATCACACCAGCTCTGGCAGAAGCATTTTGCCTGGGTCCAACTTTAGTATTCCCTTTTGTAAAGTCAAACTTGTAAATCCTCCAGCTTTGATAAAGCTATATTCTTTGCAATTAGAGTTGCTCCATTGGCTCTGAATGCCATGTTAGGTGTTGCTCTGTGCCCTTGAAATCTGTGTTGTGACAGGCATCCTCTTGGAGAGAGATTCTGCTGCATTTGTAGTATTTAAGGACTGCAAAATGCAAGTCAAGATTTGTTACTTACTCATCCAACCCTGGTAAATTAGGTCAAGCTGAGTTTTTGTGCAAATTCCTCTATGTAAAGCAGTACAAATTAAAGCTGAAAAGAAATACCTTCTGTGCTATTTAGCAAGTGTGATAGGAGACAAAGAAAAGAGCAAGAGTCCAGTAGCACCTTAAAGACTAACAAAAATATAGGAGACAAAAGAAACAATGTGGATCTTCCTAATGGCTAAACCTTACCTTTGCATAAAATATGCTCCTGAACTTGCAAGGATAATGCATATACTGCTCACAAGGTGGTGCTAGAAAACAGTTTCTGCTTCCTCAAAAAATTGTCTTGCTTGATGACATCATTTTTTATTCTAGTAAGCCACTTTGGAGGGTGGCCTTGTGGTACTCACAATCTTTGGCATAAAGGAGCTAGGCAGCCCCCTGCTTGCCTTCACCATCTGTTAGTGTTTGCCCTCAGATCATGAAGATTGCTTTTAGTCAAGTTTTCTTACAGCCAATCATTAATTTTTTAATATAATTTTTCATGAATTTTTCTATGTAACAAGTAAGCTATTGCCTGTCATTATATTTTGTGGCAATGAATTCCAAGTAAATTATATGTGATGTGAAATAGCACTACCACAGTTTATCCTGAACCCACTGCTGTTTACCCAGTGGCAGATAACAGTGTTGCTTACCTGTAAGTGTTGTTCGAGTGGTCCTCTTTTCAGGCACACATGGGAACTATGCATGGACAGGCCAGCCATGGAGACATTTAGAAAGCTTCGCTTTTAGCCCAGCAACAAGGATTGCTCCCCCTCCCCTCTGGCAACGGTCCTTCCCGCCCTTTCAGACACATGATGGAGGGGCAGGGAGCATCATTCCCTCAGTTCTCCCTCTGCCGCCGCGGTACCCAGACCCACCAGGCAGTGAGTCAGCCCACAACGGGGAAGGAGGGAGGGATGTGTGCCAGCAAAGAGGCCCACTCAATGAACAACAGTTACAAAAGCAATACTGTTTTCATCTTCGTGGCCTCTTTGGAGTCCCACATGGGAGATTAGCACGCTCACTTACTGTGAAGGTGGGTGTGGAAGCTCAACACCGCTTTCCCCACAGCAGCATCCGCTCCAGCACTGACGTCCAAGAGGTAGTGCTGGATGAACGTTGAAGGCGTGGACCACGTTGCAGCACAGCAGATGTCCTGCAGATCCACATGGGAGGCAAAGGCAGCCAAAGAGGCATGAGCCCTGGTTGAGTGCGCATGGATTGGAAGCGGACACGGCTTTCCCACTTCAGGATAGGCCCCCTTAATGGCTGAAACCACCCACCGGGACAATGTCTGATTGGAGACACTCTTACCCTTTTTGGGCCCCGCAAAACGCACAAATAAAGACACATCCTGCTAAACTGACGTGTGCAATCTAAATAAAACAATAGCGCCCTCCTGACATCCAGCATATGTAGGGACCTATCTACCTGAGATTGCGGGTCAGGATAAAACACAGGCAAAACAATATCCTGGGACATATGAAAATTGGACACAATTTTGGGCAAGTGATCTAAGCCGGGCCTCAGGACCACTTTGTCTTTGTGAAATTTAGTAAAAGGGACATCATGGCATAGAGCCCTCAAATCCCCACCCCTACGGCCGAGGTAATGGCCACGAGGAAGGCAGTCTTATAGGATAGAAGGTCCAAGGGACAGGAAGCCATTGACTCAAATTGGGCCAGAACCAAGGATAGATGTCATTGAGCCACAGAGGGCTTCACCAGAGGATACATATTATTCAAACCCTTAAGGAATCTTGCATTGCGCGTGTGAGAATAGAGAACCCAAGTCAAGGCCCACATGGAACGCTGAGATGGCCACCAGGTGGACCTTAATGGATGTATTAGAAAGGCCCTCATCCTTGAGGGACAAAAGGTAATCAAAAACCCTGGCCAATTGTAAGCCAGTGGTTGCCAATTCCAGGACTGCATTACCTGGAGACACGTGTCCCCGCCACTCTAGACGGAAGTCAAGCCCAGACGCCATGGACAGACTCCCGTACTAGCGAGAAGGAAGAACCAGAGGGAATCCATTTTCTCTGACCCAGTCTCCGACAAGCTGTCATTTTGCAAGAGATGACCTGACACGTACGCAGTCATTCCCCTCCCACCCCTCCATCTGCATGATTAACGAACCGTCGGAAGCCTCCCTGATATCAGCAGCGATCAAATCGCCCCTCTGGCATTGCGAAAGGATGCTCCCAGACACAGTTGTTCTCTCCTTTTGTCTCCTGTCAAATAAACCCATCAACAATCGTCTCCTGACCCTCCCGGAATTACGCAAGCCATAGGTTTTAGCTTACCTGTCTCAATTGCCCCCCTGACACACCTTAGCAGCCAACCATTAAGGTTTCATTCACCTTTTGTGAATGAATGGGAACCACGAGGGGATAATCCCATTCTCCCCACCCCAAAAAGAGTATAACTGAGGTTGCTCTCAGCCATAAGCAGCTTCTCCCCCCCACCACTTGCTGCCACTCTGCCGGTTTGAGTGGAGCAATGCTCTGCCACGCTTTCCCTCCCGCCTTGCTGGTCAAGCCCCGGGAGCCGCCATCCCCATTTTTCTCTTACTTTTAGCTGCATGGAACCTCGGATGTCCCCTCTACAGGATCAGGTGAAGTCACCCCCCTTCAAAGGGAAAACTGCCACATTGGCGAATGTCTCTACTCTACCACCTTTTATTCTCTAGGCTCTGTGTGTTTTGTAAGAATCTGCTTTGTTCGTGTGTGAACATATAATCAAGTAAACACCTTTTTAACCAAATCCACTGCCTCTGCCTTATTTTTGAGGGTCACGCTACGGACAGTGGTAGACACAGGCTTAGATCCTACAGTTATGCCCATTGCCGGTTATTGATTTGCTAATTCCCCCATATAAGTATTCATAATCGAGCATTTTGGAACAGGTATCAAGGGCGATGCCATTAGCAGTCGCCCATTGAGAAAAAACAAGTCCACTTGGCATTCTAAGGCCTCTAGTGGAGGGTTTCCTAGAGGACAACAGGACCTCAGACTGCTGTAGGATGAGCCAGGCAATCAGGTGTAGGGAGGGCACATCGTGATGACGAACGCTGCCCATCGACAGAAGGTCCTTGTGCCGAGGGAAGTGTAGGAACCGACCCTTCTTCCACAGAAGTGGGAACCATGGGCATTTTGGCCAACAGAATGATGACAGCCTGCTCCTGGTGTATCTTTGCTACTGTCCTTCCCAGCAGGGGGAATAAAGGAAAAGTGTACATGAGACCGTTCCCCAAATGGATCTGGAATGCGTCCCCTATGGACCCTGGATCTCCTGCTGCCCTGGAACAGAAGGTGGGGCATTTGTTGTTGAGGGACGTGGTGAATAGATCTATGCTTGGAGTGCCCCATTGGGCAAAGACGGGCGAGATACATGTGCTGTATCGACCACTCGTGGTGCGGGGCAGCACCCTGACTGAGGACATCTGCATCTACATTGGAGACTCCCGCAATGTGCATGGCAGAAAGGGACACATAGTGGGCAATGGCCCATTTCCATACTGCACAGACTTTTTGCAAAGGGCCGTGGAGCCAGTGTCCCCCTGCTTGCACAGGTAATACTTTATGGCAGTGTTGTCAGTGGCCACCATGATGCTGGAGCCAGCAAGAAGTTTTGAAAAAGGAGCAATAGCGGATCTCACTGCTTTGTGCTCCAATACATTAATATGCATCTTTGATTCTGCTGTAGACCATCTCCCTTTTACAGATAGTTCTTGGCAGTGTGCCCCCCAACCCCCAAAGGAGGCATCAGCAAACAGTTGAAAATCATGCGATGAAACCCCAAAGTGCATGCCCTTTAAAAGGTTGGCAAAGTCCAGCCACCAGTGTAGGGACTTGGTGACTCTCCGGGGAATGGACAACTTGCGCCATTGTGGATCCACATTGATCTTGAAATTGTGAATAAGCCAATTTTGCAAGGTTCTCATGAAGAGTCTGCCCAAAGGCACCACAGCTGTAGTGGAGGCCATAAGTCCTAGGAGCTTTTGCACCTTCACCACAGGTTGGTACCTGGAACTGATCAATTGAGAAACCAGGCAAACAATGGAATTAACTCTAGATTGGAGCAAGAAGGCCTTGCTCACCTTAGAATCCAAAATAGAACCTATAAACTCAATAGATGGAGAGGACACCAAGCTGGACTTAGCAAGGCCTAGCTTTTGTAGAGTGTTAAGCACCAAGGCAACTTGGGTGGTCAATGCCTGGCAGGAATCTATTAAGAGCCAATCATCTAGATAAGGGTAGATAGTACACCCCTGCAAGGTCAGATAGGCCACAATCTCTGATACCACTTTAGAGAAGACCCATGGTGCTGTGGAAAGGCCAAGGGGCAACACTGTGTATTGATAGTGTTCCCTGTTACAGAAGAACCTGAGATATTTCCTACAATGAGGGGGTATGGAAATATGAAAATAAGTATCCTTGAGTTCAAGGACTGCGAATCACAGGTTTGGCTGAAGGAGAAGAAGGATCTCTGGTATGGACAGCATCCGAAAGGAGTGGGCCCTTATAAAGTTGTTCAGAACCCTTAGATCCATGATGGTCTCTTTCCTCCATCCTTCTTGTCCACCAAGAAGTAACAGGAATAAAATCCCTGGTGGACCTCATCAGGAGGTAATCGAATGATGGCCCCCTTCTCAAGGAGGGAGCGTACTCCATCACACAACTGAGGGGGGTCAAGTCCTCGAGGGAGGAGAACCACACGGAGGAACAGTGTAAAACTCCAAGAAATAACCGTTTTTAATGATAGAAAGAACCCAACCGTCAACAGAAATGCAACAGCAATCAGCAAAGAACAACTTTAACCTCTCAAAAAAGGTCACATTGGCAGGCACAGCAAGTTAATCAGAGGATTTTTTGGAATAGGAGGAATAGTCAAGGGATCTGCTGCCCTTCTTGCCGCCTCTTCTTGGGCTGGTAATGCTTGGACTGTTGTTGAGGATAATAGGGCTTGGATGAGCTCTGTTGAGAGTAACCATAAGGCTGAAACCTGTAAGGCCTAGCTTGGTAACTTTGCTGCCTATAAGGGAGCCTCTGTTTGAAGGAGGTGGGAGGATTGGGCTAAGTAATGCCAATGGTCTTAGCAGTAATTCTGTCTTTCTTGATGGTGTCAAGCCACTGGTCTGTATTTTTATTGAAAAAGGCTTTGCCATCAAAAGGCATATCCTCTACTGATTCCTTAGCATCACCAGAGAGGTTCGATGAGTGCAGCCATGGATGCCGGCGAAGGACAATACTGGCAGCCACTGTTCTACTGGCTAGAAAAAACACAAGACCTATGCTGACAAGAACTGAGTAGATAAGAACAGCACGTGGCTCAATCACAATAAATACAACTAGAAAAATGTATGGTACAAAAACATTTGTTCATGTTCATATAATAACCAAAAAAATAGTAAACATCAAACCAAATACACCAAAGCAATATTTCAAAAGGAATTCAAGTTCATTCCCAGTTCATAGGAGAGTCCAATGTAAAGTTCATAAACCAAAAAGAGTCAAACCCGACTTCCATGAAGAAAAACTCCTATGAAACCCAACTTTCCCACGATGGCCGTGCTTCAGACCGACCGTCTCTCCGGGGAGAATGCAAGGAAGGCTCCAATAATAAATCAAAAGACGACACTTCTAGATAAGTGGTCGTTTCGCCTGATTGGCTTCTTCAGTTGTACTTAATATCCATAAATTCTTCAGTTATACTTAATGTCCATAAATCATATTTTTTCACGGGGCATGTAGCCTCTAAGGATACATTAAAAGATGCATTTGTTATGAAATTACATTATTAGTGAAACTTAATAAATGTACACATTTACATATAACAATCTTACCCCATATGGGGTAAGAAAATATTTTTTTGAAGGATTGTTATATGTAAATGTGTACATTTATTAAGTTTCACTAATAATGTAATTTCATAACAAATGCATCTTTTAATGTATCCTTAGAGGCTACATGCCCCGTGAAAAAATATGATTTATGGACATTAAGTATAACTGAAGAATTTATGGATATTAAGTACAACTGAAGAAGCCAATCAGGCGAAACGACCACTTATCTAGAAGTGTCGTCTTTTGATTTATTATTGGAGCCTTCCTTGCATTCTCCCCGGAGAGACGGTCGGTCTGAAGCACGGCCATCGTGGGAAAGTTGGGTTTCATAGGAGTTTTTCTTCATGGAAGTCGGGTTTGACTCTTTTTGGTTTATGAACTTTACATTGGACTCTCCTATGAACTGGGAATGAACTTGAATTCCTTTTGAAATATTGCTTTGGTGTATTTGGTTTGATGTTTACTATTTTTTTGGTTATTACATGAACATGAACAAATGTTTTTGTACCATACATTTTTCTAGTTGTATTTATTGTGATTGAGCCACGTGCTGTTGTTCTTATCTACTGTTCTACTGGCAGCATCAGCAATGTGTAGTGCCAACAAGATCTGGTATTTGCCCAGTCTAGAACCCTCCGTCAAGAGGAACTTCCCCTCCTGAGATTTGTCAGGGGGCAAAAAGGACAGTAGGTTAGCCACCCTGTCCCATAAGAACATCTGGTACCTCCCCATTAGGGAAGAGAAATTAGAGACGCTTAGGCCTAGGGCCCCCGCTCACTAGCATGGCAAACCAAACCCTCCTGGCCCAATAAGGGGCTATAAGGATGCAATGTGGACAGTCCACCTTTATTTTCACTAGGACCCTGCTCAACAGGGGGAATGGGGGAAACATGTATAGAAACATCCCTCTCTAACTGATCTGGAATGTGTAGCCCAGGGAGTGCCTCCCAATGGCTGCCCTGGAGCAATACCAAGGACATTAGGCATTGTATTGAGTGGTGAATACATCGATGCCCGGTGTGCCCCAGACCTTGAAAACACTTGCAAGATAGATGTGAGTGATAGACCATTCATGTTTGGTTTCAAACTGTCTGCTAAGTGTATCCACTATTATATTGTCTTGCCCTGCCATATGGATGGCAGTCAAATCCATGCCGTGTAATATCGCCCACTGCCCTATCTTTGTGGCCTCTACACAGAGAGCAATGGACCCCGTGCGTCCTTGTTTTGTTATGTGGAACTTGGCAGCCATATTATCCGTAGCCACTTGCACTGACTTCCCCTTGACCAGAGCTGCGAAAGAAACAAGAGCATATCTGACTGCTCTGAGTTCTAATAAATTGACATGCTTTTTTGCCTCAAGGGGAGTTCATAAGTCCTGCACATGTAAACCCTCACAATGTGCCCCCCACCCAGTGAGAGAGGCATCAGTACCCAAGGAAACCTGGGGAAGCAGAATTTGAAATGGGATTCTTTTTGAGAGATCTGCCTCAGAAGCCCACCAGTCCAATAACCTGACCACTGATCTGGGGACAGACAGCACATGTTCTGGGAGTCCACATTCAAAGTACATTTGTGTAAAAACCAATTTTGCAGTGGTCTCGTGAATAATCTTGCCCAGCTAATCACTGCTGTTGTGGATGACATCAACCCCAGAAGTTTCTGGATGGAACAGGATGATTGGAACCTATTATGGTAGAATTTAGAGACCATGTTTTGGATAGAACGGATACGTTGAAGGGGTACATATGCCCTGGCATCCACTGCATTCAAAACTGCCCCAATGAATTTGATATTTTGAGTAGGTTCTAACTTAGACTTTTCATAGTTGATAACAAAGCCTAGTGACTTCAGTGTCTGGATGGCATGATCGACCTGGCTATGTAGTGTGTGGGCAGAGTAACTTACAAATAACCATTCATCCAAGTACAGCCTATCAATGTCAGGTGGGCAACTGCTGCTGCCACACATTTCGAAAACACACAAGGTACCATGGCCAACCCAAAAGGGACATTAAATTGGTAATGATGTTCCCTACAAACCTCAAGAACTTCTTATGTTCCCTGCGAATGGTGATGTGGAAATATGCGTCTTTAAAATCAACAACTGCAAACTACATCCAGAAGGGGAATGACCTCATTCAGCGAGAGCATTCGAAACTTCCTGATATTAAGGTATTTATTAAGACCATAATAGGCTGTGTGCCTCCCTTTCTTATTTATAAGAAAATAGCGGGAGTAGTACCTGTTGTTTATATCCTCAGGGGGAACCTGGGCAATAGCACCCTTGTCCAGTAGTTTTTGTACTTCATCTCTAAAAAGACTTGGTGGGGCAGAGACCATTCTGGGAGGAAGGGATGGAGGCACAGATCGAAGTTGCAACACATAACCAGATTTTATTATATTGAGAACCCACAAATGCATTGTTACCTCCTCCCAACCTGACAAGAAAAAGGACAAACAGTCCTTGAACATTGGTTGCACAGCCAGTCATGCCATCTTCCCTTTAGACCTCAGGGGCGAGTTTGCTCCCTTACGAGCTCTTGCCCTTGGCTGGAATTTCTGCTCTTGTGCTGGGAAACACAGGCGGTAGTTTGGCTGTTGATATTGGCCCCCGTGTTACCTATATGGTCTACGGTACTGTGATGCTTGCCTAGGAAAATACCTTTGCTTATAAGCCGTCTGCGTCTGAGGGGTAATGCGACTTGGCATTTGATTAATTCTTCCGAAGCCTGTCTAAGTAAGGGTCCGTCTGATCACTCAATAACGTCAGGCCATCAAACAGCATGTCCTCCACTCGAGCCCAAGTGTTGTAAGGGAGGGCAGAAGCCCTCAACCAGGAATGACAGAGCAGGACTACAGAGGAGGCTAACACCTTACTGCAGCTATCAGCAACGTGTCTGGAGGCACTGATCTGCTGCTTGCCCAACTTCATCCCTTCTGTTTGCAGGACCTTGGCTAGTATTTTCTTGTCCTCTGACAATAAAGCTATACATTGGGATATCCTGTCCCACAAGAAATACTGGTACCTGCCCATAATCATAAGGAAGTTGGAGATTCTAAGCCCTAGAGCACTGGATGTGTACATCTTCCCATCAGATCCAATTTGCGCCCCTCCTTATCCTGGGGGGATGAATGGGAGCCCCCTTTAAAAAGACTTGGGAGGGCTTCCACTAGCAAAGAAGCTAAACAAAAACTCACACCCTTCCTTTTTTAAATTTTCCACCTGTTTGGCAGAAGAGGTCATAGAAACTGGTTTAGCCCAGTTGGTATGGAGCACATCAAATACTCCCTTGACCAATGGCATGGCCATGGGCTCTTGACCAGCTTTGTAAAGCACATTCAGAATAGGATCCACAGGGGCTTCCTCCAGGGTCCTGTACTTTAAATTAAGGGCCTTAGCCATTCTAATTAATTGCTCCAAATACAGTCAGATATCATCAGAATGAGCAAAAGGAGCAGAGTCCCCAAAAAGATCTTCTGGAGGCTGGGACATCACAACAGACTCTTTGTCCGAATCACGGTGCAGTTCATAGTCCTGCTCCGAGTGCAGAGGCTCATCCATCCAAGGGCCCTGGTGACCAGAGGTGGAAGGTTGGTAAAGTTGGGATGTTGAGGTGTCATCCTTATAATACCTCCCTTTAGCCTGAGGTGAACCATCTCTATAATAACAATGAGACAGATGCACGGTGAGCAGAGGAAGAAAAAGAGCAGCATCAGCATCTGGAGCTCCTTTCACAATCTGGTGTGGGGGGGGGGGGAGAAAAAGCTCTCTTGCCTCTTCGGGTTGGGACGTCCACCACTTCATCCTATGATGAGCAGCCGGCCCCCAGGATGGTGACGGCGTCCTAGGCCTGGCCTGAAGGTCTCTGGCTGGGACTGCTCCGGTGCTGATGATCTGCGCGGCTTTCCAGTGGGGAGGTGCTCTGGTGTCAATCGCGCCTGACTCACCCGTCTCTCGGCGAACTCTGTCGTGATGCCTCCCTCTCCAAAGGGGAAAGCTCCCGGTGCATTGATGGTCTTGGAGCTGAAGGGGAGTGCTCCCGATGACGAGAAGAGTCGCGCTGAAGGGACGGAAATGGCTCATGCGACCGACATCGATCACACAGCTCCAAAGGCGACTCTAGGCTGTGTCAAGGGGATCAACCCCTAGGTGATGCTGAAAGGCTCTGCCTTGGCGACATGCTCGGCGGTGACGGAGTCCCACGGGACCTCGGAGAGACAGTTCTCCGGCCCTGTTCCTGCTCAGCCAATGGATGGATTGGCGAGATTGCAGGTGAACAATGAAGCAACACCTCCTGCGCCGGAGCAGGTAAAGCCTTCTTTTTAGCCTTGAGGCCTGATTTTGAAGTACCCTCTTTAGCCCGCTTCTTCACCTTCTTAGTGGGTGGCTCGGAGAAGGCACAGTTAGGCCCCATGCCCCCCTCCACAGATGTTGTTGGGGCTAGGGTAGACACCACTGAGGGTGATTTTTCTGCCCGGGGGGTCGCCTCAGGGGTAGTAGGAATCCCCAATGATCTTTCCCATAGAGAGGCTTTAAGGCAGGCCACATGTTCTAGCCGTGTCTTTGGTGTTAGCAGGGCACATGCCTTACACTTCGAGGGGACATGGCTTTCTCACAAACAGTGAAGAGATTCTGTGTAAGAGTCATTCTTAGCCATTTTGCCATCGCATTTCTTACATTTTTAAAAAAGTGCCCCTCTTTTTGCTGAATCTTCCATCACCTCAGAAATTGTAGAACAAACAGACAACATTGGTTCTTGTAGGTTATCCGGGCTGTGTGACCGTGGTCTTGGTATTTTCTTTCCTGATGTTTCGCCAGCAGCTGTGGCAGGCTGCCACTTCAATGTTACTCCTCTGAAGATGCCTGCCACAGCTGCTGGCGAAACGTCAAGAAAGAAAATACCAAGACCACAGTCACACAGCCTGGATAACCTACAAGAACCAATGAACTCTGACCGTGAAAGGCTTCGACAATATTTTAAACAGACAACACTTCTTCTCTCCGTGGCGGCAGGAGAAGAACTGAGGGAAAGAGCGGCCCCCCTCAGTCACGTGATGGTTTATGCAGGAAGGCTGTTGCTACCCGAGGGGAGGGGGAGCGCTCTCGGCTGAGCCGACAATACTAGAAACCTATAAAAAAATCTCCATGGCTGGCCTGTGCACATGCAGTCTCATGTGGGACTGCACAGAAGTCACACAGATGAACTGTGATAGGCCCAAGGTCACCCTGCAGATTTCATGTGTAGGAGTGGGGACCAAACCCAGTTCTCCAGATTAGAGTCCCCCACTCTTAACCACTACACCATACTGGCTCTTGTGATTGTTAATTTAATTAACTAAAAATATAAAATTATGCACGGTTTGGAGAGAATGGACAGGGAGAAGCTTTTCTCCCTCTCTCATAATACTAGAACGCAGGGTCATCTGCTGAAGCTGGAGGGTGAGAGATTAAAAACTGATAAAAGGAAATATTTCTTTAAACAACGTGTAAATTGAGGAACTCCATGCCCCAGGATGTGGTGATGGCTGCTAATTTGGAAGGCTTTAAGAGGGGAGTGGACATGTTCATGGAAGAGAGGAGTATTCATGGCTACTAGTAAAAATGGATACTAGTCATGATACATACCTATTCTCTCCAGCCAGCTATATTAGGTGCTGTGAAACACAGGCAGGATGGTGCTGCTGCTGTTGTCTTGTTTGTGGGCTTCCTAGAGGCACCTGGTTGGCCACTGTGTGAGCAGACTGCTGGACTTGATGGGCCTTGGTCTGATCCAGCATGTTCTTAAGAGTGTCTGTACTCAAACAGGCCTCAGAAAGTCACACTTCACCTTTCTGACTCTAGTTCTCTGCACTTGAAAGTCAGGCTACATGCTAAATTAGTCCTTGGGTTTGGCACAATCAGGGTTGTACTAGGATCTGGGTTCAAATCTACAAATTATAAAGAAGCTCAATGGGTAGCTGGGGGCCAGTCAGAATCTTGACCTAGCCTTCTTGAATAAGATATAGAGGAATTACCATATATACAGCTCTAAGCTCCTTGGAGGGAGGATAGTACAAAATATACTAGATTTAGATGTTCATAGGGATCGGTTGTATTATAAATTAAGCCCCAGTGGTACTGTTAGTGACTTGGGGGCTAGCAATACCACGGGGCCTGGTCACTTGGGCAACAAATCAGCTCTCCATACTGAGCAAAATGATCTTGCATGCCACAATATTAAAATAGTTCACAGGGCCATGGTCCCAACTCAAAGCAGCCCTGGGGGATGCTATTTGCCCCATTGAGGGGCTACTCATATCATTTGTCAGAACAAATTCAGCTCCACCATGGGAATTATTTGGCTCAGGAGAACAGCATGTGGTGGTGGTGGGGAAAGGCTGAAGCCCCTTCTCCCACCTGTTCTGTGGTCCCAATCCAAATTAGGGACCTTGTGCACTTGGGAAATGATTCTAAGCAGTACGATATATGGCTGATGGTACAACAGGCAAGTCATGGGAACCTAGTCTTGATTCTCAAAAAAAATCTCATCCAGTCTGTACCTAAGCTTCAAGTATTCTCTGTTAACTGCTCCAAAGAGAGCAGCACAGGTGGCTAAAGCTGCCACATTAAAAGATTAGGGCAGGATCAAGTCATACAGTTATTAACCTATATATTACAATACATAGGAAACATTTTAACACAACATAAACCAACATGGGGGTCATGTTAAGATTTACTCGTCCAGCAAGCTTTACCATAAGCTCAATGGAGGAATTTCCCCAAACTTTACAAACCAGAATTGCAAAATATTGGCAAGAGGGAACTTTATAGGAAGAACCAGGCTGGTTGAGTATTTTTAAAATGTAGTACATTCACCTTTACCCATGGAGAGTCCTTGTTAAAGACACAAAGATTATAAATACAAAAAAAGTGGTATGATCAGATTGCAATGGATACATTAAGAGCACCTCTACCACTGAACACATTTGTACCAGAATCTAGTTAAGTTAAAATCAACCCAAGCTAGGTTTCCAAAAGCTGTAGGTGATGGCCATACAATTAAAACACTGTTTGGTATCATATTTATTCAGTGCCCTCCTGTGCTGTATAAATCAGAACCTCAGATGTACAGCAGTGTGTGTCCACACTATGGAACACTGGATTTCAATTTTTCAAATGACTGAGTTCTGAGTATACTCACTTTAAAAAGAGATACATCATTGGTTTCACTAAAAATAGACTAACCAAAGGAGTACAAGTTTAGTTTCAACACGCACCATTTCCTTGTACCATGGATTGGCACTCGTTTCCCCCAGGATTACAGCTATTGTTTGAAATGAGATTACTGCTGGTGCAAAATGCATCCTATCCTTTCCAACCACAACCCACAAATGAAACAATAATGGGGTGCTTTGAACAGATGGTGGCAGCTTTCTAGCTACAGAAAACAATTTCCAAAACAACAATTTCTTGCAGTTTTCCTACAAACATGCTGAATGGGTTCTGCCAATTAGTCCCCTACAATAAATGTGATATGGCATTACTTTATAGTGCACAGTAAAATTCAAATAAAAACAGTTCTACTTAAAACAGAAGTATACAGTTGATCTCAGTACACAATGCAGCTGGGATAGTGAATGAGCAACTAAGCATTTTATTGTAGCTTTGCTTAACTGGACTGTAAGTAGACTCAGAACGAAATTTCATTTCAGCATTGGAGAGGCAAAAAAGTTGCCCTGTCGTCCTAGGCTGGTTACAGACTTGCTTTTGCTTGAAAATCTGAAGAGGAAAAAAAGAGGAAAGATTCAGTAGGATATCCGTAGAACATGTCCTAGCATTTACTTTGTAAAAGAAAACAGAGTTGCACTTACCTGTAACTGCTGTTCATTGATGTCTTCGGTGCAGACACACATGTGGGACTGCACCTGCGCGCAGGCCTACCGCCGGAAAAAAACTTATTAGCCTTAAGCCTCAGACTGGGGATGCCCCTCCCACCTCAGGCGGGGCTGGTCTTCGCGCCGGAATCACCCGCATGCTGCTGGGCGGGGCATCCCCCTCCCTCCTCAGTTCCTTGCCCGCCGCCGACCAAAGCCAAAGCAGGTAAGTAAGGTGAACATGTACTAACATCTATTATCTTTTTCTTTTCTTATTTTTAGGTCAACAGCGGGGTCGGGAGGGATGTGTGTCTGCACTGAAGACATCAATGAACAGCAGTTACAGGTAAGTGCAACTCTGTTTTCATCTTCTGTCTTCGGTGCAGCCCCACATGTGGGATTTTGAGTAGCTTACCCATGAGGAGGTGGGGTCGACTGAGAATAACGACTGAAGAACTGCTCTGCCCACTGCTGCATCCTTTCTGGCCTGCAGGTCGAGTGCGTAGTGCTTCACAAATGTATCCTCGCTCGCCCACGTGGCTGCTTTACAGATCTCACCAATCGGGATCCTTCTGTGGAGAGCGGCAGACGAACCCTGTGTCCTAGTGGAATGAGCCCTGATCTCTAGGGGACATGGGAGTTGTGCTTGAAGGTAGGCAATCTTGATAGCAGAGACCACCCATCGTGCTATGGATTGGGCAGATGCTGGGGAGCCCTTTTTGGGGCCTTGATAACAGACAAACAGTGCTTTGGACTTTCTAAAATGTTTAGTTCTGTCAATATAATAAAGAATGGCTCTTTTCAAATCCAATGTGTGAAGTGTCTTTTCTGCCCGGGAAGTTGGGG